>NW_020665189.1:15724678-15743147 GCF_002925995.2 Terrapene triunguis | reverse complement strand
CTCACCTAATCAACCTGTACGACCTATGCGAAAACGTCAAAGTTGTCTTTCTGCCACCTAACACCACATCACGCATCCAAACTCATGGACCAAGGAGCCATCACTGCATTTAAGGCATATTACTCAGGCCATACTTTCGACCAGCTCATCAGAGGCACCGATGGGGAAGGCAAACCTACGATTCAGGAATATTGGCGTGACTACAACATCCTCAAGTGCTTCAATAACATCGGTGAGTCCTGGGCCTAAGTTACTCAGGCATGCATGAATAGTGTGTGGGGGAAGTTGTAGCCCGAATGTTTAAATGACTTAAAAGGATTTAAAGATGTTGTCCCCACTATCCTCGGGTTGGCCAAGAAAGCAGGTTTTGATGAGGTGGAAGACGCTGACGTTACACAACTTCTGCTCACACAGAGAAGAGCTAAACAACGAAGATCTAATGCAACTAGAGGTGATGAGAGCAATGGAAGAAGAGGGCCAAGAAATAAAAAGAACCAATCCATCAAAGTTTGACTGCCAAACATCCTTCTGAAGCTTTCCAAATGATTGAAGCTGGCTTGCAAATCCTTAGTGATGACAATCCTGACAGGGAATGCAGCTCTAAAGTGATTAGTAATGACTTGCTATAAAGAAATTTACCAAGAAAAAAATAAAAAAGGAAAGCAAAACAACAATCTCTAAATGTGCATTTTCGAGTTGGGAAAGTTCAGCAAGAACAGCAGCCAGACGATTCACCCTCTTACTCGACCACCTCAACCAAGCGTCACAATCATCATTGCTAAGTATAGTATTAAATTGCTTGTTAAAAATAGTTTAAAATTTATACTGTATGTGTATATAATGTCTTTTGTCTAGCAAAAAAAATTTCCCTGGAACCTAACGCCTCCCTATTTACATTAATTCTTATGGGGAAATTGGATTTGCTTAAAGTCGCATTTTTCAGGAACATAACTAGAATTTTAAGTGAGGAGTTACTGTATGTGCATCTTGGCTAAGGGAAAACAATGAAGCTGAGGTCATGGTAACAACTTTCAAAATGGTCAACACTAACAAGGGCAAGGAATTACTTTGGACAGCATACTGAGATATAACAAAGTAATGGGATGAAATTAAGAAAAGGAAAATTTATGCTGAATGTCAAGGGGGAAAAAATCTGGACAACAGTCTTTCAGTGAGGCCTGTTGGCTCACGACTTTTACAACTAGATGAATGGAACCAGCACTCTAAAGTATTCTAATGGGAACAATCCTGCATTGGCAGGAAATGGACTAGGTGACTTAATACTAGGTGACTTAAGTATTTTCCTTTCATCTCTAATTTCTATAATTCTCACTAAAAAAAACAAAGACGTCATTAGGCTGTTTTTGTCTTGTGATCCAAGAACTGTATGTTTGAAGAAAGCAGATCATGACACAATTATAGTACACTCTGGTTCTTACAAAGAAATGAAATGTAATGTGGAGAGAGATTTGAACACACACAGACATTTAACTGTCTTTCAAAATTTCATTTAAAAGAAGCAGATAGTTACCTAACGTCCATGTCCCTTCATCAGCTATTGTGCAGTCAAAGAGTTTACCCTGAAAAAGACATTTACAAAGTTATGTAAAATGGAAGTTTCTGAAAATCTGATTGATATTGAATCTCAAAACATTACTCCCAGTTTATACAGAAGTTTGAAAACTTCCTATGGTTTAAAAAGTAACTATGGGCAACCTGGCACTGAAAAGCTCCAATGATTATTATACCTAAGAAAGTAAGTAAAAATAATTATTAAAAATAATTGCTTAATACAATAAAAATACCTGTCACTGTTTCAGTATCTCCATTCAATGAAAGGGACTGTCTTTCTCAGTGGGGGGATAGGGGGGTTCCCATTTTAATGTGACTTCCCATCAAGGTTCCAGTATGTCTGTAAAGTGCCATGCACACCTATGGCACAATATAAATAAATTATAATGATGCAAAGAATTGCTAATTACCAGCGCCAATGGGAAAGCAAATGGGCTTTCCAATGAGAAAGGAAAGAAAGTCAGAAAGTTTTGAAGTACTAAGATAAATCCTACAGTGTACGCATCTTTTAACTATTGAAACAAAAACTTTTAGACATATACCATAGAATTTGCACTGCAACAACTTTGAAAACTCTCTCATTTCTAATATTTTTTAATTAGAAAGCTGATTCTTTCATTCCTAGGGATACTCTACAATGCATCATCATTAAATGTGTTTTACTGTTTGCTAATGCAATACATTAAAGACAAACTTTGTAATATACTGTTTGTAATTAGACACAGTAACTTAAAAATATTAAAGGGACAGTGCCAAGACAAATAAATTTTTAAAAGTCATTACCTATGTTACCAATACATTATTTATTTGTACAGCACCTTGTACTGAAGGGGAAATGTAAGGTCTCCATCTTCAAATGCTTAAATCAAATGAAGTCAATTATGCTAATTTGAGGAATGAAGGAGTGGACCCCTGTGCTTCTATTTCTACTCAAAAAGAACGAGGAGTACTTGGAGACTAAGGGTACGTCTACACTTACCGGAGGGTCCGGCGGCAGGCAATCGATGTTCTGGGATCGATTTATCGCGTCTGGTTTAGACGCGATAAATCAATCCCGGAAGTGCTCGCCGTCGACGCTGGTACTCCAGCTCGGCGAGAGGAGTACGCGGCATCGACGGGGGAGTCTCCCTGCCGCGTCTGGACCCGCGGTAAGTTCGGACTAAGGTACTTCGAATTCAGCTACGTTATTAACGTAGCTGAATTTGCGTACCTTAGTCCGAAGTGGGGGGTTAGTGGGGACCAGGCCTCAGTTTCACTTAGGTTCTCACTTACTAGTAGAATACTACAGTTTGCATTTCAAGCACTGCAAGGAAGTATTATAATTCCCTCAAAACTGTTTTAACTGTTCCCCCCCACCCCACAAAAAAAAAAAAAAAAAAAGGAAAAACCAAACAAGAAACGTGCTAGCAGGTTTTGTAAAAAAGAAAAAAAAAAATCAAGACCCTGGGCATAAAGTTACTTACTATCTCTCTCTTAAATGGAAAATAATCAACCTCACAGATTGAGAAATGAGGCAATATTCTGAATTTTTTTACAGTGTTGCTGTGGCCGTGTCAGTCCCAGAATATAGAGAAACAAGGAGGGTGAAGTAATATCTTTTAAGGGACCAGCTTCTGCTAGTGAAAAGACAAACTTGCGAGCTTACACAGGCCTAGACCAGAAGAGCTGTGTACGGTCAAAAGCTTGTCTCTCTATATTGCCTCACCCACCTTATCAGTCTAGTATTCTCAATGTTAAACAGCCTACTCCCATTTACCTTGTTTGTAGACTCTGGCAGGTTTGTACAGTAACTCCTCACTTAACGTCCTCCAGCTTCACGTTGCTTCGAAGTTACATCACTGCTCCATTAGGGAAGATACTGGTTTAAAGTTGTGCAATGCTCCCTTATAACGTCCTTTGGCTGACTTTACAAGGGAGCATTGCACAAGTTGCTCTTCTCCGCCTCCTCCCCCTCCGTTCCTCCCTCCCAGCACTTCCACTGCTGCCAAACAACTGTTTGGCGGCGCTTAGGACTTTCTGGGAGGGAAGGGGGAAGCTTCCCAGGGGCTGCAGGGCCCTGGGCTAAGGGGGCCCCGGCCTGCAACTCTAAAGCCCCTTTGGAATGCGGCCCGTGCTCGCATTCCGAAAGCAGTTTTAGAGTTGCAGGCCAGGGCCCTGCAGCCCCTACAGCCCCTGCGTTCCGGGTGGCCCCGCCTGCCGGGGGTGTGACAGCTCCCAGAATCGCAGCCATGGGTGCAGTGCCACGCTGAGCCACCTGCACACCCCCTGCACCAAACAGGAGCTGCCCCGGGTAAGTGCTCTGCACCTCCTGCCTGCCCCAGCCCTGAGCCTCCTCTCGCACCCCCACCCTGAACACCCTCCCGCACCCTAACTCCCTCCAAGACCCTGCACCCCCAGCCCTGAGCCCCAGGGGTAAGCCAGGGGCACCTCCCCACCACAGTACAGTATATAATGCCTTTTGTCAGCCCCCCCAAAAAATTTCCTTGGAACCTAACCCCCCGCATTTACATTAAATCTAATGGGAAAATTGGATTAATTTAACATTGTTTCACTTAAAGTTGCATTTTTCAGGAACATAACTACAACTTTAAGTGAGGAGTTACTGTATTGAACTTTACAACAAACCTAGTGTTTAAATCTGAAATGCCAAACTCTTTACTAACAGGAGACGGGTCGAAAATGTTCACAGCTCCCTGTAGGAGCTACACCCCAACCACCAGACGCTCTATAGGCAAAGGAGATACCACTCCAAGGGCCACGTCAACGGCACATGGGCCTTCAGCCCCCCGACTCTAATACCACGGCGCTAGAAGCAGCGTCTCCCCCAAGGCTCCCCAGCAGTGCGAGCAAGGGCAGGAAGAAGTTACACGTTCCCTACTGAAGTAAGGACCAAGCGTCAGCGAACCAGCGCCACAGCAAACGCACCCCGCCGGTCTTGACTGTCTGTAACAACTGCTGCCCCCTAGCTCTGCGGCCTAAGCCGGGCCCTGCCCCACTGGCAGCATACTCGGCCAGCCTGCCCCTTCCCAGCGCTACCTTGAGCACCTCCTGCCCGCGCACGGCCAGCGCCAGGTGCCGGCTCTGCAGGCTGCACTGGATGTCCTTCGCCCGGGTGCCCGGCGGGACCTGCACCTCGATGAACACCTCTTCCAGGGTTTGGTACCAGCATCCCCACGGAGTCGAGCAGGGCACCACCCCGCTCCGCTCCTCAAAGGGGCCCGACATTGGACTCACGGGCCCCACACCGTTCAGCTAACAGCACGCTTCTGCCTTCCGCTCCGAAAACAGCGCGGTACGCATGCGCCGTCGCGGGCTAGGCAGGTTTTGCGCACGCGCCCCGCAGCCCCTCTTTTCCGCTCATGCGCTGGCATCGCTTGTTTCCCGTGGGATCTGGTGCGCATACTCTCGGCAGAGGCGGTGATTGGCTGGGTGGCTCTACAGGCTTGCAGGCGGTGTTCTGTGATTGGCTGTCAGGGTGTGTTAAGAAGGCGGTTGGCAGTTTGAATCTGAAGCTGGTTCTAGGGAGCGTGAGTGGTTATTGGGACCGAGAGCTGTACAGCTATGGCCTTCCCCAAGGCCCCTCTCAAGCGCTTTAATGAGGCTACTGGTGAGCGTGCGTGCGGCCCGCGCCCTGGGCAACTTGAGGACGGACCTGGCCGTGTGCAGTCGCTAGTCCTGGGCAGCCATGGGCATTTAGTGGCTCTTACGGGGGAGGGACAGTGGGAGGGTTAAGGGTGCTCTGTGGCCTTGCAGGGGAGGCCATTTGGGGCGGGGCGGCTGGGCTTGAAGGTGTCCCTGAAGCCTCCCCTTAGGCCTTGGTGCAGCAGCTCGGCTGGGCTGGTGCTCACTGGTCATAGCAGCCGGCCGAGTGATGCTGAGTTAACGTTTCTCTCGTCCCTGAGGCGCCCACGTTTGCCTGCCTTGATTAACTAGCCTACTGCTAACTCCTGAAGGCTGGCGTTGGTGTAGTGCTGGAAGAAATGGGGTGCTAAGACCCCTGAGTGCTAGCATCCAGGCGGGCAGCTGTCCATGGCCTACAGCCCTTGATCAAAGCTTGTTCTGGCTGTGTGCGATGCTAAAATGTCTGCTCAAAGGGGTCTTAGGTCAACAGTGCTATTCTTGTCAAGTATCAGAGGGGTAGCTGTGTTAGTCTGGAGCTGTAAAAAGCGACAGAGTCCTGTGACACCTTATAGACTAACAGATGTATTGGAGCATAAGCTTTTGTGGGTGAATACCCACTTCGTCAGATGCATGTGGTTGAAATTTCCAGGGGCAGGTATAAATATGCAGGCAAGAATCAGTCTAGAGATAATGAAGTTAGCTCAATCAGGGAGGATGAGGCCCTCTTCTAGCAGTTGAGCTGTGAACACCAAGGGAGGAGAAACTGCTTTTGTAGTTGGCTAGCCATTCACAGTCTGTTTAATCCTGAGCTGATGGTGTCAAATTTGCAAATGAATTTAAGTTCAGCAGTTTCTTTTTGGAGTCTGGTCCTGAAGTTTTTTTGCTGCAGGATGGCTACCTTTAAATCTGCTATTGTGTGTCCGGGGAGGCTGAAGTGTTCTCCTACAGGTTTTTGTATATTGCCACTCCTAATATCTGACTTGTGTCCATTTATCCTTTTACGTAGGGTTTGGCCAGTTTGGCCAATATACATAGCAAAGGGGCATTGCTGGCACATGATGGCGTATATTACAGTAGTGGACGTGCAGGTGAATGAACGGGTGATGATGTGGCTGATCTGGTTAGGTCCTGTGATGGTGTTGCTGGTGTAAATATGTGGGCAGACTTGGATTTTTGTCACCATTAATAGTGTCAGCAGACTTATTTCAGTAAGGTAGCAAGGTCATGCTTATGGATTAAGGTGCACCTCCTTACCCACATCCTCTGTGGACTATGAGCGATGAAATTGCATGCATTGGGACTTGGCCTAACAGTTCAACTTTTTCTAGGGCTGCTCTGTTGTCTTCACTGGAATATAAATGGCCCTATTTATGCCTGGTACAGGGTACTCGGATAGTGTACTATGTGAGTATGTCACCAGGGCTTTGGAGCGGAGCCCAGAGCTGGAGCACAGAGCAGCTCCGGAGCAGTGGCGCTGCAGGTTTTTGCCTGGAGCGGAGCTGGAGCACAGCTCCAAAGCCCTGTCACAAGTGTACTTGACAAGGACTTCTGTATTACACTGTAAATATTGTGTGTCACTACCACTTGATGCACTGAAAGCTTCATCTTCCTTGTCTGTGGCGTTCCAGTGAGTTGTGAAACTCTGAAAAGATGATGCTTCTTCTATTGAGCTCTGCTTGTGATCTTTCTAAAAATATATGCTTTAATCCGGTTTCTGGGATAAATTCTATGGCCTGTATGTTGGGAGGGGTGGCGGGGGAGGTGTTATTGGATGGCCTTAGTGGTCCCTTCTTGGCCTTGAAATCTGAATCTATGAATCCCCTTTTCATCCACCTCATGGAGAGAACCGGATTTCTTCCCTTGGCCTCAGTAGGCTCCTAACACCTGCAGCTCTACTAATCAACTCTCATGCTTCAGCTGGTTTCCTGCAGGGATCAGGAGAGAATTTTTCCCTACTGTACAACTGGCAACAGGGTTTTTTTTTTCGCCTTCTTCTGAGGCATCATCGATTTGTCTGGTGTCCTGTCGCCATCTGTGGCCAGAATAAACTGGTACTCTGAGACAGTACAAATAATTATTTCTTAGATGCCTGGCTGGTATGTCTTGCTCATGTGCTCAAGGTCTGACTGATCAGGAGATCAGTCAAGAAAGAATCTTCTCCCAAGTCAGGTAGGTAGGAACGTTTTGGCCTGGATGTCTTCCTCTGCACTTCGGGGCATGGATTGGCAGCTAGGATCATCTGAGCATGTCTCTCCTAATCAATTTCCAGGCATTAGTGTATCTCTGTCTCTTGTTCTCTTCATGTGGCACACAACTGTGTTGTCTCCTGAGGACTAAATTGCTTTGGTCTAACTAAAGTCATTAGACTTAGTATAGGAGTATCTGAAGTGTTATGTCTTGAGATAAACAAGAGGTAAGACAGATGATCTATGGTCCCTTCTGGCCTTAATCTCTATGAAACAGACTAATAAATCCTAAATTTTAGGACATAACCTGAGTATTCCTCTAACTGGCTGATACATCTAGCCTTGTGGGTAGGATTCATAGAGTTCTACAGTGGCATTAGCGTCTTGTGAAAACTTTATTCTGATCTTTCCACCAATTCAATTGCATCCTTTTCAATATCCAGATACTCCATGTGTGCTTCATGTATATCTGTGGTTCCCAAACTGTTCCTTGAATCAGCTGGCAAGTCACATGGTGGTGGCTTTTTTTTTTCTTTTTTTTTTTTTTTAAAGCTGCTAAAATGCCCTTCCATCTCCTGTAGGCAGCTGTTACAGTTGCCACAAATGTTATAACGTGGGCGAGGAGGTGGTCCAAACTATGGAAATAATTTAAGAACTTGTTTTGTAGATCATGCCCATCCAAGGACAGCAGTCCTTCCGTCTCTACTTTTTGGCTTTTTAGTACTTGATGTCCTGAAGCAGTAATGTGTCATTAGCACTGAATATTACTGACTAAAATTTTTCTATTCAACCAAAGGTCACTGTAACTGTCCAATCCTCCTCTTAGCGTGGAATCCCATTTCTTCTTGAAATGGAACTACAGATACAGGCCACCCCCTCACTAATAAAGGGGCACCTAGTTAGATGTGAGTGTGGTTTTTTGTTTTTGTTTTTAAAACTTTAATATAAGATCTAAGAGAGCAAAGATTATATCCACAAAATCCTAACCAGTGACAGTTTAATACAGAGCTTCAAGAAATTCACTGTCTAAGAACTGCCTTTCAGAATAGGTATTGGTGACTGCATCTGTATACAGTCCCACCAACGTATATTTGGAGAGGTCAGAGGGTGGCAATTCATATCCATTCAATCCCTGATCTCTGTGTCAGTCAATCAGCCTTGGAAACTGAAACAAGTTGACAGACTCGCTTAAAGTAGCTCGCCATACTCTGAGACCACCGAGGGCAGGATATTGCCAGCTGTAAGTGTAAGAGCAATGATGAATCCGTGCCAGTGTGTTCTCCTGTCTTTCCTGTTTCCCTTCAAGGACACTTTTGCAAGCAGTTTTTTAAAATTACACACTTGGAAAAATGGCAGAGTTCAAATGCGCCTCCCTCTTAAAGTGCAAGGACTAACTTTTAAAAGTTTGTGCCATTCAAAGTGCCAACAAAGGTGCTGAAATAGGGCTGATTGTCTTCTAATTGCTCATGTGTTTCCCATAACTACTTGAATAGACTTTAATGCACTAATTTTAAGTCTTTCCGTGGTATGAAGGACAGACCACAAATCTAGTTTATGGTGGTGATCCATACACAAACAGGTAAGAATGCTCTGCTATGGGCATAATTTTACTGCTGGTATGATCTGCAGAATGTTTGGACAAGCGATGTCTGTCTTCTGCGCGTTTATTTGGATATCTCTTGTGCAGATTAAAAACTAGGAGATGCAGTATAGGTCTGAACTGCTCGGTGGCAATCAATCCATAAATATAACTCCTCTTTCAGATTTTCATAACTAGTGTTCTCTCCTGTGCTGAACATCTCATTCCCTCATTTCTAGCTTATGCCCCATCCCCGGGGTCCTATGAAGTCAAATCTTCAGAGGCATTGAAGGGACCTGTGTCCTCTGACAAATCCCAACGCTTTAGAAAGCAGAAATCCCGACAGTTTAGAAAGCAGAAAGGTAAGTAGTCCTACAGCTTGACAAACTTGCAAATTACAAAGCTTCAAAGGGCTTGCAATGCTGAAAGTATCACTTGGTCTAATACTTAAAAATTAGATCAACCTAGCTACATTGTTCAGGGCTGCTGAAAAATGTTGCATCCTAAGCATCATAGTAAGGTCAACCTAACCTTGTGTAGATGCAAAATAATTCTTCTGTTGACCTAGCTTCCACCTCTCGAAGAGGTGGATTAACTACATACACAGAAAACTTCTTCCATCAGCACAGCTGTAGCCCTTTTGCTGCTGTACTATAAACATGGCCTTGGTGCTGATACGCTGCTGCTTTGGCTTGCTTTCTCAGTGCTTGAGATTATGGTCTGTGCTTTGCTTTTGCTTCACATTGGTTCATTGACCACCTGCTTCTATTTTAAGACGGACAGCAATTTGAAAAGTATGCTTATCTGAATTTCCCTCCTCCAGTAATACTGCATTATTTTTATTGAAACATTAGGGACTTCTTTTTTTCACTTCATGCATTCTGTCCACCTACCTACCTAGTCAGTTTCTCCTTCACACTGCAATTGAGGAGCTACTGTAAAGTGGCAATAATATTTCATTTCCTGAGTGTGTCTCAGGACAGGTGGTAAGTTCAATGGAAGATGAATAGACCAGTTGATTGGTGTCCATCTAACTCTTGTACAGTGCCAGGTATAGAAGATAGTTATATTTTTATCAAACCTTCAGATTTGAGGTGGGCATTCTAACAAAGATCAAAGACTCTATTAAATGTAGTCTTTCCACAAAAACAGTCACTCAACCTTGACCCATTAGTATGGTGAAACTTTGTTGTCTCCACAGGGGAAATGGGAAGTCAACAGAATTTGAATAGTGAAACGAATGACTGCTTGCCCAAAACTGCAAGAAGACTTAAATCTCTGGGATCAACAGTAAGACTCTTTTTGTCTCTGGTATAGCTATGTCCATACTGTTAATTCTTGGCAAACCTATAATTTAGTCTACTCTGAATTTGGGTGTTTAAAACAATGCATTCTCCAAATTTTGAACCATTTGATAGAATGGGCCTTGAAATAAACCCAATTATCCTTATGCCCATCCTGTAGGGACTAAGAAATAAGTCCTTTTTCTTTTCTTGGAATATAGCTTAGTCAGACCTGGAATAATCCACTTGCTCAGGGGCAATAGAAACTCTGCCTGTGGCAGGAGAAGAGAGAGAGAGACTGACTGACTATTGAGTCTCTGCTGCCTTCCCCATAGAATAAAGTGAAAAGCCAAAAGCCCCGATATGGGGATATAAGAGGGTGAGGGCCCCAAATGCTAAGGATGCTTGGGTAGGGAGCGACCCCTGCCCCCTCAATGAAGTCCTGTGAAGAGAAGGGGTAGAACCACTTAGTGTGTGAAAGTCAATTAAATATTTTGTAGTTTTGAGGGAAGAGGGGGTTTGGTGCTGGGTTGTGGGTTTTTTGTTTTGGTTTGTTTGTTTGTTTGTTTTTAAACAACTTACTAGCCCATGGGATTTTTTTTAACTGCTTGTGAAGTGGTAGGAAGTTTTTGCTACTTCAGTGTCAGGTTTTCAGTATTATATTATGTAAATCAATATAAAATTCCTTATGATTAGCATACTAGTTCAAATAGCCCAATATCATGGGTCTCATAGTGGCAGTTTATTTGGTCAGTAATCTTTCAAAAAACCCTGCAATGGAATAATACCTGTTAGTACTTAGTTTTTGTGCTCTCAGGTATGAAAATATGTAACCCTTACATGCTTTTTCTCCTATCTAAAGGATACAACCATCATGAAAGAGCTGAAAAAACAAAAGATGCTTGAGAAAGAGGTATGAACAGATTTCTTTTTGGCTTTTTTAAATAATGTGACCACTATTGCCTTGAATATGAATGGATATGAGAGAAACTGCTTTTTCTTGTCAAATGGTGGGGTATTGTTCTATGTAATAATCACCTGCTGAAGCTGTAGCTTTGGAATTAAGATACAAATTTCAAGTCTGGGGATGTTAAACTTCTCCCTTTTGCCACTAAAACTATATTTTGGCTTCATGTAAAAATCTCTCAGATGTTAAGGGTGTGGTGTTGACATAAGTGTCTTTCCACCCCTCAATCCAGAGGGCCAGTTTTGCCCACATGGCAAATTAGAGAAACCATGAGATTATTCTGACTTGCACCCCAGTTGAAATAAACTGAGTAGAGCAAAGTAGCCAGATGAAATGCTAAGGATACAAAAGCCACTAAGCTTAATTGTAGGTAAAGATTTTCTGTAGTAACACTCAGAAAAAGGGAAAGGACATCTAACAGCTGAAAGTTGTTATAACGAAGGATAATCTGCCTTCACAGGAGAACAATGGGCATCACTCAAACTGAACTTGTGGTTTTTTTTGGGGGGGGGGGGGAGGGTTAGAAATTAGAGAAGTGTAATAAATATTCAAACAACTTGTTTCCTCTAGATTCGTGCATTAGTGAGAGAACGTGGTGAGCAGGATAAAAGACTCCAGGCTCTAGAGGAGGATTTCATGAAGTCTGAAGCAAAACTAACTGCAGCAGTCAGGGAGAAAACATCTCTCTCAGCGAATGTTGCTTCCCTGGAAAAACAGCTTCTTGAATTAACAAGAACTAACGAATTTCTAAAATCAAAGGTATTTGTCCGAACCTGGATCCATTTAATCAAGTTAGCAGAGACTTGCTATGGTTTTTGTCACTTTCTGTGCAGGTGACATCCTCAAGCTTGTTCACAAGCAACAAAGTTAATGTTTTTAGTGTTCTACAGTTAAGAAAAAAGACTGGACCTGATCCCTTAGATTGGGGTTGGTAGGTAGACCAGTTGACCAGTAGGGCTAATGCTCAGGCTTGTGTGAATAGAGTACTAGGCTATACTTGTAAATTATATGGCAACTTAAACTTTAATTGTACTGTTGTCTTTCACACTTTGATCCAAATTACAGTGAGAAAGTATGTTCTAACAAAGTTGAAGGAATACTACTGGGTAGACAGGGATGCTTGGTGTTACCATCTGCAAAACATCCTCTCATCTTGTGCTTGTGTGGGCTGTACCAAGACAGTGCATAAGAGAGAAGAGGTAAACTTCCTGCTAAACTATCAACCAAGATGCTGTGCAAGGAAAGCTTTGCTTTGGAGGACACTGACAAAGAGCTCATAGGTGGAAGAAGATTAAAGATAATGGGTGAAATTCTGTCCCCATTGAAGTCTATGGAAACTTTGCCACTGACTTCAGTGGGGCCAGGATTTTACCTACTAGCTTTGATTATCTTGACCTAAGCAATTGAGGCATATCCTACCCTCACAATAAAGTCTCATATCAAGTGTGTACTTGTGTGGCTGAGTTCTTTTGATCAAACTTGTTCAACTTGACATGTGGCAAGTTGAAATCTGCTGTTAATCCTAAAGTGCGACTAGAATTTACGCATAGGCAAATGGTAAACTTTCAGTGGAAATGATTAGTGGCTTGTGTAGGAACATTTTTGTTTCTAGAGCTCTAGCTTCATCCCTTCAGGTTCCTGCCCTCACCAGCAATGGGACCTATTATACTGTGTTAAATACATAAAACTGATTCAGTTAAATAAAGTAAAACTTCTCCCAAGCTACATTGTAACACTTCAATGGTAGATACTATAGAACTTTATAATTTAAGAATATAAAGCCACAAATATGCCTTTTTAATGTACATTTGCCTTGGCTTGCACACTTTTCAGTTTAAGCAAAGTCAGTTTACAAGTACTTTTTCCCCCTAAGTCTGGTAAGAAATGCAGATATCTTCTTTTGGAGGCAGGATTAAGTGGTGGGAGGGAGGAAATTAATAAGGGTCGTGGAAGGCCCTTATTAAATGAATATGTGAGCTGTTCTTCTGTGTAGGGCTAATTCTGTGTTAACCAGAAAGTGTTTTCTCTCTCCAAGTTTTCTGAAGATGGTACACAGAAAAAAATGAGCAGTCTATGCATGGAGTTAATGAAACTCAGGAACAAGATGGAGGCAAAGAGTAAAGTAAGTTACTGTACTGAAATTGCTCATATGACAGGAACTTGGATCTCCTCCAGAACTAGAAGCAGGGTACTAGCATTTCTACATGGTAGCTTGCAATTGAAATGCCTTTAATTACAAATCAACTTGCAAATAATGGGTTCTTCCAACTCCACTGTCAGAAGTAGCTATTCCACCCTTCTGTTAAATGGGAAGAGTGAGCCAAAAGGCTCAAATGACTTCAAGTTTGCACCGCAAGTCTACAGCAGAGACGAGCAGAACCCAGATAATGAGGCGTCTAGAAATCCTTAGATGTCACAATATCCATGTGTCTGGGATGGGCCACACTGAGAATGCCACACTTGAGGCAGACTGCAAGAGACAAGGCAGACATTTCCCCAAATCAGTATCAAAAGAGCTTCTGTAGCACCACACTGGCTACCAAGAAGCCAAACACAGTCCCTCTTAGGCATTCCAGCCATTGGTTTCCATCCAGACAAACAAGTCTAGTATAGTGAGAGGCTACTGAAAAACCCAATTCGTTATATGCGAGGTTCTACTAATTCCAAAGGATCAGACACTTACATATTGACCTGGGTTATCTCAGATCTTACCCAGATATCAAACTGTCAGTTTACTAAGGATTGGCTAACTAAAGATTTTTATTAAGAAGAGTTACTGAATGGCTAAAGAATCCTATACATACAAGTGATTTTCAGTGTTCATAGATCAGGATCATAGCAGTGATGGAATAGACTGCAGGCTTGCAAAAGTCTCTCTGGTAACTTCCAAAAGATTGGAAGGTCCACAGTCCATAGCTAAAAATACTCATTTTAGTTGTAAACCTATAGTCCAGAGAACTGGAGCAAGAATGAGGCAAAATGGAGATGGCTCTGGCAGTGTTCCCTCAAATTTTTCCCATGCATGTGCAGAATGAATTTTGTTGTCACATATGTGCACCAATATGGAGGAGATGACAAAATTCATGTGGCGGGGGTGGGACCGAGGGGTTTGCAGTGTGGGAGGGAGCAGAGGGTTGGGGATGAGGGGCTCAGGGACAGAGGGTTGGGGGGGGGGGGGGGGGGCCCGGGCGGGGGGTGGGGGCTCTGGGGGAGGGCTGGGGATGAGGGGTTGGGGATGCAGGTTGCCCTGGGCTACAGCAGGAAGAGGACCCCCCCCTTCCCACAGTAGCACCTGGGTTTGGGGGGGTGGGAGGAGCCTCTCCCTGCTGCAGCAACTCTAGGGTTGGGGGAGGGGCACCTCTTCATCACATGTCCTTACATGATTTGCAAAATCACAGGGTGGCCATAGCCTCCTGGCTGTCTGAGGCATCCACACAGGGGTTGGCAAACTGCAGGCCGGATACCGCCCGCCAGCCGTTTTAATCCAGTTCTCAAGCTCTGGCTGGGGAGCAGGGTCAGGGGCTGCCCCACCCAGCTCCCAGAAGCAGGGATATGGCTCCCCTGCGGCTCCTATGTGTAGGGGCAGCCAGGTGGCTTGGCTCTGCATGCTGCTCCTGCCCCAAGCGCCATCCCCGCAGCTCCATTGGCCAGGAACCACGGCCAATGGGAGCTGCAGGTGTGGTGCCTGCAGACAGGGCAGAGTGCAGAGCTGCCTGGCCATGCCTCTGTGTAGGAGCTGGAGAAGGGACATGCCGCTGCTTGAGGTAAGTGCTGCCTGGAGCCTGCACCCCTGAGCCTTTTTCCCCCCACCCCCATCCCCTGCCCCAGCCCTGATCTTCTCTCCCTCCCCCTGTCCTCCAAACCCCTCAATCTCCACCCAGAGCACTCTCCAAACTCTCATCGTTGGCTCCCCCCCAGAGCCTGCACCCCCAACTGGAGCCATCACCCCCTCCAACCTCTACCCCAGCCCTGATTCCCCTCCCACTCTCTAAACCCGTTGGTCACAGAGCACCCTCCTGCCCCCCAGCCCAGAGCCCTCTCCCGCATCCTGAACTCCTCACTTCTGGCTGCACCCCTAACCACAGCCCTCACCCCCTTCCGCACGCCAACCCCAATTTTGTGAGTATTCATGGCCCGCCATACAACTTCTATTCCCAGATGTGGCCCTCGGGCCACAAAGTTTGCCTATCCCTGCATCCACAGGAAAGGCCTGCCTCTTCAATGGCCCATTGTGAGAGTAGTGTCCTTAATGGGCCACCAACACATAGTTGGCTAGCCCTGATATCAATCTAGCTCTGAGGTGTCACCCAGGCATACAATACATGTTTGAGATACAGATCTATATCCAATGTTTGTAACTTCAGATACAGTGATGCATGGATTTAACCAGGATAATCATACCTGACAAATTGTAACTTTTTCCATTGACACCTTACATGATACACTTTTTATAAGATTTGTAACAGCAATACAAATGGTCATCTTCAATCATACGGCATCACAATCCAATTATGTATTTAGACCACACTGCCTCTAGAAAGCAAACAAAATAGTGTCCTTTAATTCTGTAAAAATCACTGCCATTAATATACCTTCCTGATATACTTTCTCATGTCATATTCATCTCGAATTCCAAAGTCATAACACTGCTCTACAGCCAAAATGCTTCTGATATAATTGTAGTCAAACTTTACTAATTCTGGGTCACTGAGAACGAAAATGATGCTTAAAATTGTTGTTTGGCTCTAGTTTTCAAGATATGCTATTGGGTCAGTATATACGACACTTGACTTGGGAATGGCGGAGGATAAGTGAGTTATAAAGGGAAGGGATCTCAATTTAAACCAGAAATGACTAAAATACATCTTTGACTGGATCTATGAATAAATCTATGACCGGGTTTGGAAAGTACTTGCTTTTTAGGCAAAACAATGAATGATGCAATCTGAAGCTGGTATTGCGTCATACATGATATGAATTGCATCATGTTATTCCTAGAAGTCATGGCTGATGCAATCATAACGAAGCTTACATCACTCTGCTGAACAAATTGCCCTATATCAGCTCTAGAAATCATACAGTGTCGTGCTCTCTTATTTGTCAGTGTTTGATTTTGCAAAGGGACACATTTCTGTTTAGCCAAAGTGAGCAGAGATGCCTCGTACTTGTGTGAACAGTGCAGATAACTTCTGCTATGTTTGTGGTGAAGTGACTTTTGCATCACAAAAGCGCAGTATAACCACTATGGTTAAGAAAGCCTATCACCTTTCTTTTGGCTGCAAAATTGGAGATCAGGACAAGAGGTGGGCCCCACACATATGCTGCAACACTTGTGCAACAAATCTTCGCCAGTGGTTGAACAGGAAAAGGAAATCTATGCCTTTTGCAGTGCCAATGATTTGGAGAGAGCCAACAGATCATACCAGCAATTGTTACTTCTGCATGGTGCCTCCAGTTGGGAAAGGTGTGTCAAAGAAGAAAAAGTGGACTGTGCATTATCCAAACATTCCATCAGCTATACGCCCAGTACCCCACGGAGAAGAACTGCCGATTCCTGATGCACCAGAATCATTCTCACTTGAGTCAGACGAGGAAGAGGATGAAACTCCTGCTCCTGAACCATCAATGTCACAGGACCCACATTTTCTCCCATCCTCCTCCTCCTCTGAACCACACCTCATAACCCAAGGTGAACTGAATGACCTTGTCAGGGATTTGGAACTACCCCAGAGTAAGGCAGAGCTGTTGGGCTCCAGACTACAGCAGTGGAATCTCCTGGCAGGTGATGTTAGGGTTTCCATGTTCCGTGACCGTCAAAAGGATCTTGTCCCATTCTTCTTCATGGAAGGTGATCTTGTGGCCTGCAACAACATCAATGGTATGATGGCAGCCCTCAACATCGTTCATGATCCAGATGAGTGGAGACTGTTCATTGATTCATCGAAGACGAGTCTTAAAGCTGTTTTACTGCATAATGGCAATGTTTTGCCCTCAAGTCCAGTTGGTCATGCAGTCCATATGAAGGAAACCTATGACAACATGAAACAACTTTTGAGGTGCATGAACTATGACCAACATCAGTGGCAGCTTTGTGGTGATTTGAAGGTTGTTGCTCTCTTGCTTATCTGCAGACTGGATACACAAAGTACTGCTGTTTTCTCTGCGAATGGGATAGACGTGCAAGAGATTCCCACTACATCAAGAAAGATTGGCCCCTCCGACAGTCATTGGAGCCTAGGAGGAAAAGTGTTCAGCATCCACCACTTGTTGAATCAAGGAAGATTTTGTTACCACCCTTACACATCAAGCTGGGTCTGATGAAGAACTTTGTCAAGGCCATTGACAAAACACAAGCAGCTTTCAAGTACCTCCGTGGAAAATTTCCAAGGTTAAGTGAAGCTAAGATAAAGGAAGGTGTCTTTGTTGGTCCTCAGATTCGTGAACTTCTTCGAGATGATGCATTTGACCATGCACTGCGTGGCAAGGAAAAGACGGCATGGAAAGCCTTCCAGTTAGTGGCAATACATTTTCTCGGAAACAACAAGGCAGACGACTACAGGTTGTTGGTGGAAAACCTCCTCACAGCATACAAAAGCCTTGGTTGCAACATGTCACTAAAGATACCTTTTTTTGCACTCTCATCTAGACTTTTTTTTTTCCACCGAACTGCGGCGCAGTGAGTGACGAGCACGGCGAGCGATTTCACTAGGACATTGCAACAATGGAGAAACGCTATCAGGGCAAATGGAGCCCATCAATGCTTGCAGACTATTGCTGGACAGTGACAAGAGATGCTCCATTTAATGAATACAATAGACAAGCCTAGAAGCACCGAGTAGACCCTGAATAGGACTAAACTATGTACAGAATAGTTTTTTGCCTTTTGTTTCATAATTTTTATTTATATAACCCTTTTGCTGATTTTTAAAGTGTTACATAAACAGGACAGGTGAAATATGATCATGTAAAGCAACCATAAACACATAGATTCATAGATTCTAGGACTGGAAGGGACCTCAAGAGGTCATCGAGTCAGTCCCCTGCCCGCATGGCAGGACCAAATACTGTCTAGACCATCCCTGATAGACATTTATCTAACCTACTCTTAAATATCTCCAGAGATGGAGATTCCACAACCTCCCTAGGCAATTTATTCCAGTGTTTAACCACCCTGACAGTTAGGAACTTTTTCCTAATGTCCAACCTAGACCTCTCTTGCTGCAGTTTAAGCCCATTGCTTCTTGTTCTATCCTTAGAGGCT
>NW_020665189.1:15706199-15724278 GCF_002925995.2 Terrapene triunguis | reverse complement strand
AAAAAGTTGTCTGCAATGCAGTCCAAGAATTTGTTGGATAGTCTGTGCCCCACTGTGTTATTTTCCCAACATATATCCGGATAGTTGAAGTCCCCCATCACCACCAAATCTTGGGCTTTGGATGATTTTGTTAGTTGTTTAAAAAAAACCTCTTCCACCTGGTTAGGTGGCCTGTAGTAGACTCCTAGCATGACATCACCCTTGTTTTTTTATCCCTTTTAGCCTAACCCAGAGACTCTCAACACTTCCATCTCCTATGTCCATCTCTACCTCAGTCCAAGTGTGTATATTTTTAATATATAAGGCAACACCTCCTCCCTTTTCCCCCTGTCTATCCTTCCTGAGCAAGCTGTATCCATCCACACCAACATTCCAATCATGTGTATTATCCCACCAAGTTTCAGTGATGCCAACAATGTCATAGCTGTATTTATTTATTAGCACTTCCAGTTCTTCCTGCTTATTACCCATACTTCTCACATTTGTATATGGGCATCTAAGATACTGGTTTGATCTTTCCTCCCAGTTTTGTCCTGACCCTCCTTTCTCTCTGCCAATATAGCCCACACTCCCTCTCGTTTCCGACCCATCTCCCAGGTCTCCATGTTCCCCACTTACCTGCGGGCTTTGCTCACATGAAAAGACCTAGGTTTACAATTTGATTAAAACTCTATCTACATAATATACATAGACATAAAATGTAAAAACTTAAATATCTTAGAAACAGTAGCCAATCAGTTGTTTTAATTGTCATATTTGAATTCAGTACATCAAAATACATAATAGCACATTTTATCTCTGAAGCAGATGACTTCTCAAAAATTGTAAACCAGTGTAATTTGACTCCAACTGCACTGGGCTGTACCAATAGTGAATTCTGATTTATGGTGGCAAACTAGCCTGGATAAATAAGCCCACCACAATGCCTAATAGGAATATAACTTGCTGGCTGTATTTTATGCTTATCAAACTTCTATAGCTATTAACTCCTGATTTATGTTTGTTTTAAGAATGTCCTTGCTAAACAAGAAGACATGGAAATGAAGTTGCAGGCAGTCCAGAGGAATCTAGTGCAGTCCAAAGGAAAAGTAGCACAGCTGGAAGAAAAACTGTAAGTAATAGAAGAATTACCTCTGGTATAAATTGCCAACTTTCATTGTTGCTTATACTTAACTCTAAGGGTGTAATATATGGCAAACTAAATGAGTGTAAGCAGATGCTAAGGAGAAGAGAAGTACTGAAAACAAGGAGTTGACAGAAGCTTGCCAGTGGATTGGCATCTGGTGTAGGAGGAAACCAATACAAACTGATCCTGCAAATCAGATTTAGGCCCTGTTGTATAGGGTTGTAAGAGGTGCCTAGTATATGACACTGCCCCTTAGTGTCTATTTGTAGCAAGACAAATAGCTCTTCTAGTATTCCAGCTGTGACTGGAATTGAAATCTGTCACTCTTGGGTGACTTCCATTCCATAGCAAAAAGAAGGTATTGCATCCTGCAAGATTTCAATTTTTTTTCTATCTAATCAAGCTATTGGTGTACTGTAGGTAACCAGTTGACCAACATTAGTATAGTTCAGGTGAGCTAGCATGTATAATATGGTAAGAAGGCTAGTTTAGAGGATAAGGCACTAGACTAGGACTCAAGCTAGCTGGATTCAGTTCCTGGCCCAGTCATAGGCTCTTCAGTGAAACTTATGCCTCCATTCTCCAACTAAAAAATGGGGGAACGACACTTGTCTCCCTCACGGGTGTTGAGAATTTCTGACCTCAAGGTCCAGCTATTCCTCTCCAACTTGCTCTAATACCAGTTGTGGAGAATGTCTTTCTAGAAGCCAACTTTGTTTTACATAAAGCCTGCAAATCAAGTGCCTCAGCTTGAGGTGGTGTATCATAAGGGCAGAGAGGCAGGCCCCAGCCATCACCTCGATTGGTTTCAGGGTAGAAGTTAACAACCAGTGTACTTCACCTCACTGTGCAGGCCACTGCTTTTCTACATCAGTGCACATTTCAAAATGGATCTCAAGTATGACCCATACCACCCTGTGCTCAAGCATGTGCGAAGGAGAACGGAATCCTCATTACGCTAAAATATGTTTTATACACTTTTCAATGTCTCAGTAGTCAAATGCCTGAGCTAACATTGCACTTTGAGTTTGATAATAAAAGTAAAATTCATGAAACTGTTGGTGATTCTACTGGTAAACTTAGAGCTAATAGTTCCTGCGGAATACAACTAGTCATGGGAGACATTAATACGTTGACTTTTGAAGAAGGCTACCTGTTTGTTGTACAACTGGTGGCTAGATGCAGCATTTCCCAACTTATGTCCCTAATCATGAAGATCATAGGTAGGCAGAAAAATCTACTTGATTTTTTCAGATCCCTAATACCATGTTCATCAAACATCCCCCTTCCTTCCTTTTTTGTCATCATCGAATCCAATGGACTACCAAGGAAGGAAGGAATACCATGTTCTCACTGCTACCAGAAGCAGCAGTTACTGACTGGGCAGGATCTCATGCCACCTCCTTCCCAGACTGTAGGATAGAGAGCCCCTAGGCTGGGTATGGAAGAGATTGAATTAACATTCTGTGAGTTAGCATAAGCTCTCCTTAAAGTTTGTTTGTTTGCTTCCCATGTACATATGAATGGCTGAACATTCAGTATTTGAAACTGACAATGCAAAATCTACTGAAATGCAACTCTAACACATTCATGAAGAAACTTGCCTTAATTTCATATTGTGTGGTACTGAATTACTTGTCATCTAGGTGTCTTCTGGTTCATGATTAGAGGCGTTAATACTAGCAATCCACAGATGAATGCAGAATTTCTGTTAGTTGTCTTCAGGCAGCTACTTATTAACCTCTGGCTCTGTGCTGCTCTTCTTGAGTATCTGGCTTTAGAACTGTCATGTTAAGTGCAGCATCTAAATTTCTTATTTTTAGAACTGCTACTGAGAGAGACAAGGTTGAAGAAAAGTCTGACACTGAGAAACTCTTGGAATATATTACAGAACTCAGGTAACAAGTTTCTATTTGACAAATCAAGTGTTACTTAAGCTTTAGTTGTAGGGGCTTGATCAAGCTTTAGTAGTATTTCTAATTTGAATTGTACAAACATCAGTATTATGACTCTTCCCTTTATATGGGAGGGGGTGAAATCTCTAGTCCATTTCTGAGATTTAAAACCTTCAAACTAGCTTGACTCTTGGTAGTTGAACAAGGCTTCACCTCTCCATAGTATCATAGAAAGCTACTTCCATATAAAAAAAGTCTAGTCAACACTACTTATGCAGAGGTTTTATGCTGGATTTTTCCCTCTTAGGTCTTGTCTACACTGCCACTTACAGTGCTGAAACTTTCTTCGCTCAGGGGTGTGAAAAAACACCCCCCCCCCCCCCCAGCAATGCAAATTTCAGTGCTGTAAAGTGGCAGTGTAAACAGTGTTACAGCACTAGGAGCTATTCCCCTGGCAGAACTACAATAGTTTTATTACAGCGCTGAGAGCTTTCTCCCAGTGCAACTACACAACCATTTTAAAGTGCTGCCACGGCAGTGCTTTACCATCGGCTGTGTAAACAATACCCTTCAATACAGATGCTTTCCAAGATCAATGGGACAACTAAGTGTATTGCAGATCCCAATATAGAGAAGGCATGTGTACAATTAGTGTGGAATTGGGCTGCAGTAAATTCTGTACCCCTTTCTTTGTTGGGGATCCTCTCTGCTCCTTAAAGGGGCAGAGAGAGATAGAGAGGGGCCCTTAAGCAGAGCCTTGTATCTTCATGCAGTGAGTCAGACATTGTGATTTTCTTGGATCTGTGCAGTTCCTGCATAAATCTGAGACTGATTTCCACTTCTCTCTGGAGAAGGGACAAGTCCAAGAGGCTGGGGGGTGGGGGGGGGCACTCAATGGAGAGAATTTCATAGGATTCTTCATGAATATTTTCCATAGGAGGAATGATCTGAGTCTTAGTTAACACAAGTAATCTTCAATACAAGTTAACTCTCAAAGTGGAAGCTGCATTAAAAGCGAACTATAAAGACCTGATCTCTATAATTGCACATTAATATAGATCTTGTCCTGAGCTCTTCCATCTAGAAATGAATCTTTCCCAAGTCCTGTTTAGGTACTTGGGATCTTAATGTTACACAGGATTATGTTGGTGCAAATTGTGACACATGTAAAATTAAGCAAAATGTAATGCTGACACATCTGGATTTTTTTTTTTTTCTTAGTGGCGTTGCAGAACAGATAGAGAAGTACAAACTAGATCTTGTCCATATGGAGAAGATACTGGCACAAAAGGACCAGGACATTATGGCCTTGAAAGATTGTTTTACAACAAAAGAAGAACAACTATCTAAACTAATCAAAGAGCTTAATGAAAGGTGTCAGTTGCTTGAACAAGAAAAAGGTAATTGTTATAGCCTGTGGGCTGAGTCTCTGGACCCATGTCCAAACTGATTTCATTTAGACCTTATGTAACGTTCTGTTGAAATGTAGGTTAGCGTGTCCCAAGTCAAAACTGTGGTATGTAGTTATACTGAGCTGCTTCTTTACCTATTATTAGCCCAGATTATAGTCAGAAGTATTGTTACTAACAAATACTAAAAATTTCCCCCTCCTCTCCATCTGCTGCTGGGTGAAGTGGGAATGGGGAGCTGTCTGAACCAGTTAGCTTACACTGTGGAATTTCCAGAGTAAGTATGATTCAACTTGAAAAATCACTTGGTTCTAGTTCCATATTCTGATATGGTGACTGATAGGGTGTAAGCCATTCTCCAGGCAGCAGTGCAGCATTGCATTGTCACAATTCACTGCTGCATACCATGATATCTTCTGGCTCTAGACTCCACTAAGTGACTCTCATCTCTGCACACCCCTCTGTAATCCCAGCAGTTGTTCTGGGAGACGGTAGGAGGAAGCACGGCCCCATTTTCTTTGATGCTAAGAGAGATAAAGTCTTAATGGTGCTCTTGTCACCTAGGATGGAAGAATGTTCATATGATAAACTCAGCAGCTCACCAAGTTGGGGGAAAGTCTACTTTAAAAAAAAAAAAAAAGGCACCACAGTGTACTGTAGAGCAAAGCTCTTAATTATTCTGTCCTCAAAGCGTTCTTATATTGGCATCTTTCTCTTCCATAGAGAAACTCTTAACTGAGAACAGAGAAAAAGAGCAAAGTATGAATGCTGAAATAGAAAGCTTGAAAAAGAGACTCCTCCTAGAGGAGCAAGAACACCAAAAACTTCAGCATAAACAGGAGGAGATATATTCTCAGCTGCAACAAGAGAAGGTAAACAAAATACAGACTTTATCTACTCTCCTAGCAAATGCTGTTGAATTCTTGCTCTGGTTTAGATCAAACCCATTGTGAATGTATTGATGGATAAGGGCTTGTTTACACAGAGGAAACTGACTGACATAGCTATAGTAGAATAGCTATTAGCTAGTCAACCTCATGTAGACAAGCCCTTACTCTTCTTCATGAAAATTAAGATTACTGTGTAAACTTAAACAAAAACTCCTTTGTACTAATAGCTATGTATTTGTGCTGTCTGTACCTGCAGGAACTTTTCACTTCCATTCAGCAAAAGCTGCTAGAGTTTCAAGAGGAGATGACAAATGAGAGGCTCCTTTTGGAGGAAGAACTAGAAGAAGCAATGGATGAGTTGGATAAACTGCATATTAAGGAAGAAAAGGCTGATAAGTTGGTAAAGCACTTGGAACAAGAGAACAAGTCCAGAGCTGAAGAGCTAGCACAGATGGAAGCAAAGCTGAAAGGGTTTGTGAAAAGAGTAACTCTACCTGTTGCTTCTAATGAATTTGGAAATACAGGTCTGTCTCATCTTACGCTGGGGTTACGTTCCACAGTCAGCGCCTAAAGCGAAAATCGCGCATAGTCAAAATTTCATTGAGTGTAATGGCAGGCGAAATTGCCCGCACTTCAGAAACAGTATTTAAATTGTTGTTTTTCTCGTTTTGTTTTTGCCGACCGTGTAAAGCTGAAATCGCACATGTTAAATGCACTTAAGATGCGACAGACCTGTACAGATGCCAATCCCAGGTTCAGTTAAAAAAATTCTCAGCTAGAATACACAGGACTAAATTGACCTGTGGCCATCAGCTCATTTTTCTATAGCAGTCGGATCTAATCCAGTATCTTCAAAAAGCAGCTCTTAAATTTTAGCAACTCAATCCTATCTGTTATAAATAAGGCCCTACCAAATCCATGGCCATGAAAAATGTGTCACGGACTGTGAAATCTGGTCTATTTTGTGTGTTTTTACCCGATACTGTACAGATTCAGGGGATACCAACGTTTCTCAAATTGTCAGTCCTGACCCAAAAGGGAGTTGCAGGGTGTCGCAAGGGGTGGGAATCGTGGTATTGCCACCCTTACTTCTGTGCTGCCTTCAGAGCTGGGCGGCCACAGAGTGGTAGCTGCTGACTGAGGGCCCAGCTCTGCAGGCAGAAGCTGTGCTGTTGCTGGCAGCAACTCAGCCTTCAGAGCTAGTTTCCTGACCAGCAGCCACTGCTCTCCAGTTGCCCAGCTCTGAAGGCAGCACCACTGCTGGTAGCAGTACCACACACACCCCTGCAAGAACATTGTGACCCCACCCCCCACAACTCCTTTTTGGGTCAGGATCCCTACAATTACAACACTGACATTTTAGATTTAAATAGTAAAATTTCATGGATTCAGCTATTTGTAAAATCCTATGACTCTGAAATTGACCAAAATGGACCATGAATTTGGTAGGGCCTTAGTATAAGAACACCAAGTTGCTCAGTAACTAAGGACTGAAGTGTTAGCTTAAAAACACTGGTTGAACAGCAGCTAACTTTGTAGAAAAGGTGTTAAATCAATTACTTATTTTTATTTTGTATCCAGCATTAGGGTGTCTAATGTACTTTATGAACTGCTAGACAGTTTACTGATTCAGGATAATGAAAAAGTACATAAAGCAAGGTGTTGTGCACAAATGTACTCTATTTTAAGCTCTCTTATTAGACTTGCTAGCTCTAAAGAGAGCTATTTCTCTTCCATATGAAGATAAAATCTAGAATACTCTAGCCCAACTGGATAACCTTGACTTTGGGGTTCTGGAGAAATTAAACTAGCCCGAGGAGACGTGCTGTGAGGACCAGGAAAGAGAAACCGTTTAATCTCAGAGTTGAGATTAATTGAACTAAGTACCTTACTTGCAGCTCTTCTTCCTGAACTCAAATTCCTTCTACTTCCATGGTAAAAATCCCATCCTACACAGACCACTGAAATTAAAGCACTGGGGAAAGGAAATGATGTAAAATCAAACCTGCTAGGCAGACTCTTGAAAGTGGTATTGAGGAAAGAAATATACTGGTTTGGATCAGAGGTAACAGGAAGCTGATAGAGCAAGTCTGTCATGGCCAGTACAACCACTGCTGTTTGTCCTAGACCAATGCCAAGATTTGGACTCAAGAATGGAATATTAAAATCTATTTTCAGGAAGAATGCTGAGTTGGAGAGAACCAATGAAACACACAGTAAAGCCATTGTTCAGCTGCAAGAAGAGCACAGCAACACGCTACGTAAACTTGGAGAAAGTGTTGCTGAATTTGAAAGGTATGCAAATTCCCTCTAGATGCTGGAGGGAGATACAGAGAAGTGGGCTTTCACAGGCTGACTTTCACTTTTTTTTTTTTTTTTTTTTCTTCCTGGTTGGTTTTCTTCCTGCTCTCTTTCCTCCCCCCCCCCCCCACCCTGTGCCTCCTACCTGCTGCCAAACAGATGATTGGCGGGTGACCGATGGGTGCTGAGCACCTGCTTTTACCTCTCTTCTCTCTTCTCTTATCCCTTCTCCCATTTCTTCTCCTCCCCCTCTCGGTGGATGTTCTAGCCCTGGAGCACCCATGGAGTCAGCACCTATATGGGCATTTAAATCTTTCAACTTCTTGTGTACGTGATATGTGCCATACACTTGTAACCCAACACTATTAATGTTAGTGGAACACTCTTTCCAAATGATATTCCCATTCCTGAAAACAAAACTACATTAGGATTATGTGCATTGGCAAGTGCAGCTTAACTTTCTGTTAAGATCCAGATGAATATTATGACAGTTAAATTTCTGATCACAGGCTGTTCTCCGATTTAGGGATACTGTTGCTTTAATCACTGGAAACTACACATGATGTTGCAAAGTATTTTAAAACTGAACTGGTAATCTTGTACTTTTAAACTCTTAAAACTGGCAGAGGATACAGAAATAGCAAAAACACTCTGCTTGTCTGCCAGTACTTTCCTAACTTTTAAAACAATGTGAGTAATTACGTCAATCTGACTTTATGTAACTGTTTGCTATACAAAAGGGCATTCAGAGAGTTCTGTATGACCCCTTAGTGACTTCTGACAGAAATGGAGAGGTTTTTTTGTATTTGGTCATCTGTACTAATTGAAACTTGAAGTTTTGGTACAATTTCAACAGGACTGTAGATGCTGCTTATAATTTGTGCACTCTAGTAGGTATCTGTATACTATATTTGATGTGCCATCAATGACTTGGAGTATGGTTATAAAACTTGCAGATGGTACCACGCTGGGAGGGGTTGCAAACACTTTGGAGGACAGGATTAGAATTCAAAACAACCTTGACAAATTGAGAATTGGTCTGAATTCAACAAGATGCAATTCAATAAAGATAAGTGCAAAGTACTACACTTGGAAAGGAAAAATCAATGCACAACAAAGATGGGTGTGGGGGGGGAACTAGCTAGGCAGTAATACTGCAGAAAAAGATTTGGGGCTATAGTGGATCACAAACGAAATACGAGTCAACAATGTCATTCTGGGATGTATTCACAGTGTTATATGTAAGACGTGGGAGATAACTGTCCCACTCTACTAAGTGCTGATGAGACCTTAGCTGGAGTCCGTTTCCAATTCTGTGCACCACACATTAGGAAATATGTGGACAAATATGAAAGGACTGCAACAAATGATAAAAGATTTAAAACACCTGACCTATTAGGAAAGGTATGGCTTTTTTTGTTTTGTTTTAAATCTTCTGTAGCCTAGAAGAGAAGGCTGAGGGAGAACCTGATAAACAATCTCATAATGATCTGGAGGATGGCATGGACTGCACTCTCAGCAAGTTTGCAGATGACACTAAACTGGAAGGAGTGGTAGATACGCTGGAGGGTAGGGATAGGATACAGAGGGACCTAGACAAATTAGAGGATTGGGCCAAAATAAACCTGATGAGGTTCAACAAGGACAAGTGCAGAGTCCTGCACTTAGGCCGGAAGAATCCCATTCACTGTTAAAGATTAGGGACCGAATCCCTAGGAAGCAATTCTAGGGGTTATAGTGGACGAGAAGCGGGATATGAGTCAACAGTGTGCCCTTGTTGCCAAGAAGGCTAACGGCATTTTGGGCTGTAGAAGTAGGGGCATTGCCAGCAGATGGAGGGACGTGATCATTCCCCTCTACTCGACATTGGTGAGGCCTCATCTGGAGTACTGTGTCCAGTTTGGGGCCCCACACTACAAGAAGAATGTGGAAAAATGGGAAAGAGTCCAGCAGAGGGCAACAAAAACGATTAGGGGGCTGGAGCACATAATTTATGAGGAGAGGCTGAGGGAACTGGGATTATTTAGTCTGCAGCAGAGAAGAATGAGGGGGGATTTGATGACTGCTTTCAACTACCTGAAAGGGGTTCTAAAGAGGATGGATCTAGACTGTTCTCAGTGGTACCAGATAGCAGAACAAGGAGTAATGGTCTCAAGTTGCAGTGGGGGAGGTTTAGGTTGGATATTAGGGGAAAACTTTTTCACTAGGAGGGTGGTGAAGCACTGGAATGGGTTACCTAGGGAGGTGGTGGAATCTCCTTCCTTGGAGGTTTTTAAGGTCAGGCTTGACAAAGCCCTGGCTGGGATGACTTAGTTGGGGATAGGTCCTGCTTTGAGCAGGGGGTTGGACTAGATGACCTCCTGAGGTCCCTTCCAACCCTGATATTCTATGATATGTTAAGGGCTGTCATAAAGTGATGAATCGTTCTCCAATCCACTGACATTAGGACAAGAAACAATCTGCTTAATCTGGAGCAAGAGAGACTTAGGTTAGATAACAGGAAAAAGTTATAACTACATAAGGATAGTTAAGCACTGAAACAGGAGGCTGTGGAGTCCCTGTCATTGGAGGTCTCTAATAACAGATTAGACACATACCTTTCACGGATGGTCTTGAAATTCTGCCTCAGCATAGGGAGGAAGTATTGACTAGACCACTTGAAGCACCTGGCTCTACATTACTATGATTCTGTGATGGGATCTCCAATACAACTTGCATCAAACTTATGGTCGATTGTTACTGTCTTCAAAAGGCCTGAACACTGCAAAATGAAGATTATCATTTAAGTAACAGATGCTAAAACTTTTCCTTCTAGTTACAAGGTATCTATGACTGAAGAAATGGCATGTCTCCGACTGGACAATTCTTCTCTACAGGAGAAAGTAGCTGAGCTGAGAAAAGCAGGCCAGGATACACAACAGCAACTCCAGGAGCTGGAACATGCTAAAGACAAGGCAAAAGAGGAATATGCAAGGTAATGGACCATCTGATATTCCTTAAAGTGGTTGGGGGGGCACCTCTGACATGGCTATGGCCAGACCATATGGAATATTTCTCCAGTACAACTAGTGTTATGAACTGTTTCTCATTGTTGGAGGAATAGACCTTCAGCTGCAGGGCATTGAAAGGTTGCTGTGCAACATCCACTAGTATATGCAATGCAGGTTAGGAGGTGACTCAATTCAGTTAGATAGCTAACTACAATACCTGGTCTCCTAGTGACACTTAAAATCCCTCATCATAACTTGGTTAATGGACTATCAATTTATTACATTGTATGTAAATGCTTGCCACCCAAAAGCTTCCTGCTATTGGCTACACAGAAAAGGGAACTTCCAGTCTTCTCTCTTTCTACCCCTACTTACTACTTCTCCAAATGCCTTGCGTGACCTAAATCTCCCAGCTCTAATTCTGCAGTTTTGGGGTTTGTTACTCAAGATGCCTGCCTTAAAGTCCATCCGGGTCAAATATTTGTGACTAATCTGTGCTACCCAACTTTCTCTTGCTCTTTAATCTGGGACCTCAAGATACACTACAGTGGTATTTAATTGTCTTGAAACTGTCACAAGTTCACTTTATTTATTTAACCTTTATCTCCAGTATTTGACTACAACAGGATATGTCTAGTAAACCAAAGGCTTACCAGTGAATGATGTAGCATTTTTAAAAGCCTTTGGTAAGATTATAAAAGAGCAGTTGGCCTCTTGACATCCAAACTGGTGTGTTTGGGGTGTGTTTTTTTTTTTTTTTATTTTTTTTATTTCCAGCTCTGTGTACAGTGAAGTTTGTAGCTTGGCTAAATAGTAACTCACAGAAATCACTAACTCTTCAGTTTAGAATCTTACAAATAACTTCATTAAAACACTTTCAAGTTCACACCACCTTGAAATATTTAAGGAAACAAAAGTGAGTAATTCCTGCTGGATGTATTTAGGAGCTCTTCTCATTCAGAAGTCTAAGCTTCTACTGCTTACATAAACTGTTCAGTTACACTAGTTTAGTTTAGCTTTGCAGGTCTGTCGGCATGAGACGTATCCCTCCTTCAAGTAGCTTGAGTGGGTAATCCATTAATAGATACACCCCAAGTTGTGTCCCTGTTTGTGTCCGACAACTACTGGAATAAGACACAAATACCTTGAATTAACTTAATGTGCTAAAACAGTCCTCATTGGACAGATCAATAGGCTTTACAGAAGCTTTCCTTGCACAGAAAGTTATACTGCCTGAACTACTGAAACATTACAAATATTGTACGCTTAATCTGATAGCCCCTTATTATCTCTCCGTTGGCTGCCTTATGCAACACTGCCAGTGCAAACCTTGCTATTTCAGTCTAACCATTCTTTCTGTAAGTATAGTAGCTGGAATGCTGCAAGCTTTGCTTACTGCTGATTAAATCTGAAACTCCAAATATTTCATGAAGTAACAGTTGTTGTTTTTTTAACTTTTCGCTTCCCTAGGATGCTTCTAGATGCCCAGACAAAGCTAGCGCTAAAAGAAGCAGAAATAAGGAGAACCAAGGAATCCTGCATTGCACAGATAACTAAACTTCAGACAAAACTGGAAGAGCAAACCGAAGACTTCAAGAAACAGCTTGAAGTTGAAAGATCAAGGTGACTCCAGATCTCTGACTGGCTTAGTAATGGGAATACATCTAAGACTAGACTAAGTGGCTTTTAAAAGCTTCCTTTGCAAACGCATGCTGTTTAAAAGTCTTAAATTTAAACAAACTGCTTGTGTGTTTCTGTTCAGGAAAACTATAGATGAAAAGGTGTCTGCTGGCTTCCAAGAAGAGATACAAACCTGGCGTGCTCTCTATGAAGACTTGCACAACAAAACTAAGCCTTTTCAGGTTAGTCTCTGTGCTAAACACTTTTAAGCAGCATCTAGAAACTTAAGGTTCATCACCAGTGGGTCAACACTCAACTATTAAGAGTTGGAGTTAACTTGGAAGATATTACTATGCCACTAATTTTCCCCCATCCCCCTTCACTCTTACATATGACTTCCAGTGTCCCAATTTGGGAAAGGATATTAGCTGGTTATCACCAGTTTCTTGTTAAGTTTAGGGTTTAAGAGGAACTATTAACAGAAGTGTTGGGGGCATGGCTATTCTTCTTAAAGGAATAGGCAGTGATAGCTCATGTTCCCTTACCTGAAAGATCTCTTCCTCAAACTCTCTTTCAGCAACAACTAGATGCATTTGAGGCAGAGAAGAATGCTCTCACGAACGAACATGGTGCAGCCCAGGAAGAGCTGAACAAATTAAGTGATGCATATGCTAAGCTACTGGGCCATCAGAATCAGAGGCAGAAAATCAAACATGTTATGAAGCTGAAAGATGAGAATGCCCAGCTCAAACAGGTTTGTCAACTGACATGTCTAATGCATGTATCATGTCCAGCCACTAAGCAACATCATCCTAGTTCTAGATAAACTATCTAGATGCTGACACTAAACATCTGAACTTATTCAGAGTTTAATACTGAAATAATCTGGGACAATTCTCTCTAGCCTGGAGTTGGAATGAGCTGCTTTGGCTCCAGGTATCTGCATCTGGGCTAGTGTTTAATGTTTGACAAACCAGATAATAGCTGTGAGAGGACAAATGTCTCTGCTTGACCTCTTGCTAAACCTAATGGAAATGGATCCCAAGATCCATATTGCCACACTGGCCAGAGCCTTGCGAAGAAAGCAGGGGATATTGGTGGTGCTATGAGACACTAATAGACTTCCAGAATGCTATGCTCTTGAGTCAGGTATAAATAATAAAGTTTCCAGCCATCCAAAAATCTTTTGTCTTTCAGTTTTTACAGACTTCTCTTGGCTAGCCTTCTTTAAAATAGCTTAACATAACTGACTCATGACTGCTTCCTTCATAATGTGGTGACCTCAGAATTGTACTAAAGTGTTGGTTTCCTACTTCAGGAGGTTTCAAAACTGCGTGCTCAGGTAGCTAAGGAAAAACAAGCACAGAGAGAGCTTCAGGAGCAACTGAATGAAATTCAGGGCATCAGGCGCTTTGATTCTTCTAAAGCTTTTCAACATGACAGCAAGGAAAATGTTGCTCCCAAAACTCCTTTAAAAGAAGGTAAGTGTGGATGTTAAATCAGGTGAGTGATACTCAAATTGAGGCTCACATGGGTCTTCTGTGGCTCTTTCAGCACATATTAAAACACTGATTTTAATTATTAACCAATCAGGATGCTTTTACTATGTTAACCAATTGTAGTTGATAGAAAAATGTCTGACTCAGTATTTTGTGAGAATTTTTTTATATATATATATATATATATATATAATATAAAATAGTAAATGAAACAATGAATTCACACTACTGTGGCTTGTTTGGGTAACATTGATCGCTAATGTGGCTCCTGAATCACTGAGGTCTGAGTATCAATGGTTCAGATCATGTGTAAGTGTCCACACTTTCCTGCAATTATCCCTCAAATATAGTCAAAACAAGACTTCACGTTATATAAACTACTCATTCCATATGGGGAAATGCAGAACCGTAACTTAGTAGCAGGAATTAATAATGTCTTGGGTAATATGTGAACTTTGAGTTATTGTTTTTCTACAGTAGTAGAAACATTTACAAGAAGCTCACAGCAGCTTTTCTATTGCAGGCAACAGGAACAAGTGCTGACCTGTTCTTGGATTCAAGAGGATCCTGTTAACTTGCTGGGAAAAGCTAAATGCTGCATTGAAGATTCAAGGGACTATATGTTCATTATAAAATCAAGGATCAAGGTTGCACAATGATGGGTCTAGTAAGAGCCCTTAAGGGAAAGGCTTTCTTAAATATTTTTAAAGAACAATGCTAGGTTTATAACCTATTACCCAGCGGGCAATGGATGGCTGTGCACTGGAAAGGTTCTCTGGTCAAAGCCTGCTTCACACTGGGACCCAGGGAAATATTTGGCATGTCACTTCCTACTGTGTCTAAACTGTCTAAATTGAAGAGAACAGAATACCAAAAGCAGATTTAAAATCTGTCCATCTCTAGGGCCATTTAATACAACGGGTAACAAATTCAACAAATTAACAAGTATTTAATTTTAATTCAAGAAATAAAGTTTTTTACTTTGGGTTGACTGCACATGATTCTTGTACATTAGGCTAAACTCTTTCACTTTGTTCACGTGTGCTTACTGATGGAAGGAGCATTTTGTGAGACCAGTCATTTATGTTGGCTGTTTCACATGTCATTCCCTAAACCACAGAATAGATGTGAAATCCAGGTTGCAAAGTTGATCTCTGGCCAGTTCCTGGGAGAGTCCAGGCCACCTAAACCACAGTTGACATTCTAACTGACAGTCTTGGAGGTTAGTGACTAAAACAGAAGTCTCTGGTCAGGATTGACACGCACAGACTGAGAATTTTTGTGACTGCCTGTGCTCCTACATCCTGATAGGCTTCCATTTCCAGGTATGTCAGTGACCTTTAACGAATGCTAAACTCACTGGGCTCTTATACAGCTAACACTTCACTTTATCTAGCTCTTTGCACAAAGTCAACACCTGGAAAAACAAGGAAGCCGGTCTTCATTGGATGGAAGATGTTCACTGCATAAGTAGGGTTTTCGTTATATAAGGTTTAGACACTGGCAGTATGGAAAGACAATCCACGTGCTTGTTAAAATGTTATACTGGTAAATATGTATAAGGTGTTTTTTGGATGAATAAAAATGGTTTTAGTGAATCTGTCTCAAGTCCTAAATCTTAGTCTTAAGTGGCCCACTTCTTCACTAACTAAGACAGTAAGCAAAATAAACATTAAAGGCACCAAAGAAATAATCTAACACTTTTTTTTTAATTTCTGACAAGATTTTCTGTCTGTCTCTCTCTCTTCTCCTTCACCTCCTCCACTCCCTCCCCCCCTTAAGCTAGCTATGCCTTCTATTACTGACTGTACCTGTATGACTGTAAGGGTTATTGGAGACTAGAATGCTAAGTTACATACTCCATTCAAGATAAGGTGAAATGTTCCACAAGGGGCTTGTGGGGTCAGCCGGGGCAAACTTATTGTTTTTTCTATACAAATTTCACCTCTTCAAAAGACTCTTGCCTCACACAACACAATCTCATATTGAAAATTTTATGATCTGGGAGAAGCTCAGGGAAAGATAATACCTTTTTGTATAGCCTACCCTAAAGCAAAGAAACACTGTTTGTGGTGTGGGGATGGTTTGTTTGGGTTTTTTATTTTTTTTTTTTTGGGGGGGGGGGGAAGTGTCTAAAGGAGAGTCTTGCCCCAAATGCACAAATCTAGTGTGGGAGCAAATGCACCCTTCCTAAACTAGACTTCATACAAGCCACTGCAATCTCAAATGTCAGCAGGTACAACTTCAGCTGGAAATGGCTAGGGTATCCTAGCTTTCAGGCTGCAAATTACATAGCCGCTCATGTGCTGTGATAATACATGTAGAACACATGACATGTTATCTTCTATGTACACTGTCCTTGAGGTTACTACACAGTTTATGGATAGTCATGTACATGATTGAGGGGTGGGGGAGATGTCTGAAACAGCCTACCTTATCTGGCTTGTGTATGATTCATTCTGTCTATGGTGCTATCTGGGCAAATAGCATCTTTAAAGACACATACTACTTGCTGTCCCAGTTGAGAAAGTAAAACTGAAACTAACAGCAGATAGGATTGCAAATAACTGTACTGTGCAGATGAATGAAACTAAGGATTTGTTTTTTTAGTATACCCATTTATGCTGACTCTGTGAGCTTAATGGTAGATGAAGGGGTGGGAATAACTTCACAATGTGATTGCTATGTTGAAAAGGATGGCTTGTGACAGGTGAGATCTTTGAAGCATGTCATATTTGTGAATATGTGGGAATAGTCATAGACCCTTGAATTAATAAGAGATGTATATATCTTTTGTGTTCCTGGCTTGCTGTAGTAGATACCCAGCCCCCTGAAGCTTTGTGGCTATCCTTTCCCCCTACCCCAACCCCCGAAAGGGGCACTGATTTGTTTACTACTTTCAGGAGGTCCTAGGAAGGAAGGCTGACGAATACAGATTCAGGGCTTAAGCTCTTTCAGAACAAAGAACTGACAAACTTTGGACAGACCTACCAGGGTCTTCATGTAGAAGATGTGACATCTGGTAAGCTGTGTGTGCAGACAGTTTTCATTCTTTGTAATGCTTTTGTCTTTAAGTATATTTCAGTTTGAAGTCTGGCTGGTTACTGGTAAACCCTATTAGCCCTTGGGCAATAACAGGATCATGTGTGTCAGTACCATCAGATTTCCTAAAGTGATCACACTTTGGGAGGGGGAATTGCAGCCTAAATGTGTGAAGGGAGAGGAGGCAAGCTCCTGCTCTGAGAGGGGTGACTGTAGAGGTCTAAGACCTGAGTGGGGGGTGTTAGAACACCTCTGAGCTGTGAAAGGAGGTGAGACCCACAATGGAGGGGGGGGGAGGGGTTTATTAAATGTCAATTGTTGTAACAAGCCGTTCAGGGTGGCCTGGAGTTCTGTGTTAAGTTATGGTTGGCAACTTCCATTGTAACATCACCATTAAATCATATAGTTAAAGCATTTTGAAATAAAGACTTTGATTTATTCCCTGTAATAAGAGGTTTTTAGAAGGAGAGCTGTTTGACATTAACTACTTTCTGAGAAGAAGGGTGGGGGGGGGGGAAGTGTATGTGTATTCACAGTCTAAAGGGAGCAAAGGAACAGCAAAGCTGGAAAATATAGCTTGATTTGTGCTGACTTTTTTTACACCATAACCTCATGGCTGGAGAAATAAAGGTACAGTACCTGTATCTTTCTTTCTCAGCTACTTCAAGGCCTGGTAAAGGTGTTCCAATACAGTAACTCCTTGCTTAATGTTGTAGTTATGTTCTTAAAAAATGCTACTTTAAGCAAAATGATGTTAAGCAAATCCAATTTCCCCATAAGAATTAATGTAAATACAGGGGTTAGGTTCCAGGGAAACGTTTTTGCCAGGCAAAAGACATTCTATATGTATATGAAGTATAAGTTATAAACAATTTAATACTGTACATCACAATGATTGTGAAGCTTGGTTGAGGTGGTGAAGTCAGAGGGTGGGATATTTCTCCGTGAATACCTTACTGTTAAATGATGAACTAACACTCAGCTGAGCCCTCAAGGGTTAACACATTGTTAAGGTAGCCTCACACTCTACAAGGCAGCACGAATGGAGACCTCATGAGAGAGAGAGAGAGAGAGAGAGACACCCCCCCCCACACACACACACACACACTCTGTGTGTGTCTAGGTCTCTCCCCCACAGTTGGGGGTGGGGGGGGAGGGACAGACACACAGTGTTTTGTGAGAGAAGGACGCGCATTGCCCCTTTAAGTATGCTGACCCCATTCTTAAGTACACTGCCTATTTAAGTAGATTAGCAAGTCGAGGCAGCTGCTGCCAGCAAGCTCCCTCCATCCTGAGCCCTGTCATAC
>NW_020665189.1:15622723-15706189 GCF_002925995.2 Terrapene triunguis | reverse complement strand
AGGCAGCTGCTGCCAGCAAGCTCCCTCCATCCTGAGCCCTGTCATACACCCCCCCCCCCCACCCTGCTCTGTGGAGATGGGGTAAAGGAGTAGGGGGGAGGGGGACACCCTGACATTAGCACCCCTCTTCTTCCCCCCCCCCCCATTGCACAGCAAGCAGGAGGCTCCTGGGAGCAGCTCCAAGGCAAAGGGCAGGAGCAGCGCATGGCAGTGGGGGGAGGGACAGCTGAACTGCCTGGCAATTGCTGCTGGGCAGCTGCCTCACAGGGAACTTAGGGGAGCTGCTGGGGGGCTGCCAGTCCACCCTGGTTCCAAGCCCCCACCAGCTAGCTCCAACAGGCTGCTCTTTCTGCAAGCAGTGGACAAAGCAGGCAGCTGCCAAACAATAATATTATAAGGGAGCATTGCACAACTTTAAACGAGCATGTTCTCTAATTGATCTGCAACAAAAGTCCCGATTAACGCAGTTAAGTGACGAGTTACTGTATTGGGCTGTGCAGGGCATTACTTTTTTGGGTTGAGAGTAGGAACCCATGTCCCACATTCTGAGTGGGGTTCAGGATTTAGCTGAAAGTGGTGCCAGTGCTGTTCTCATCCATTCTCTAGCCTAAAGATGGGCAAACTATGGTCCATGGGCCACATCCAGCCTGCGGGACCGTTCTGCCCAGCCCCTGAGCTCCTGGCCTGGGAGGCTAGCCCCCAGCCCCTCTCCTGCTGTCGTCCCTCCCCCGCAGCCTCAGCTCACTGCGCCATGGGTCCAATGCTCTGGGCAGCAGGGCTGTGAGCTCCTGGGGTAGCAGAGCCCGGCCTGATCTGGTGCTCTGTGCTGCACGCAGTGCGTGGCTGGCTCCAGCGCCGCCAGCTACCAGTGCTCCAGGCAGGGCGGTAAGGGGGCAGGGAGCGGGGTGGGGGCAGTCAGAAAGGAGAGAAGGGATTGGATGGGGCAGTGGGGGTCCATCAGGAACGGGGGTCCCAGGAGGGCTGTCTGGGAGCAGGGGTCCCCAGGGGGGACACGACAGTCAGGAAGGAAAGGGGTTGGTTAGATGGGGGGGGGGGGGCGGTAGGGGGGGGGGGGGGGGGGGGGGGGGGTGGGAGGGGGGGTGGGAGCCAGGCCATGCCTGGCTGTTTGGGGAGGCACAGCCTCCCCTAACTGGCCCTCCATACAATTTCTGAAACCCGATGCAACCCTTAGGCCAAAAAGTTTGCCCACCCCTGCTTTAGCCTGATTGGTTCAGGATGCCTTTCAGGATCAGGATGATGAAGCCCCAAAGGTATCCTGATGGATAGCAGGGTCCCAAGAGCCAATGGGTGTGGCAGCCATGAGAGAGCTCACTCCTTTCGGGTTACCCATCACCTTGCACCCATTAACTGTCTAGGAAGGGGCAGCAGCCTCATGCCATTAACATTAACCAATCAACACACTGGTGACTTCAACTATAAATGTTTCCTCCCAGTTCTAGAATTTGAGCTTGCTAGATCAATTAGTGCCTCTACCAATCCTGGAAGACCCCTTATCCCTGTTCTTGTAAGCAATCCAATTTGAACCAGTCTACTTGGGTTTGACTCTTACAAACAATTTTATATAAAGGTTAATTTGGATAGTTTAGAATTTAGGCCTCTGCATGACATCCCTTCTCATTATGAACTAAATTTGTGTAGTAGTTCTGATGTTATATAATTGGTTATGTTTTGGTTATATACAGTGTATGTCTTGTAGTAAGAATTAAGGTATTAGAATAAATTAATAGGATAGTGGATGCTAGTATTAGCCATTTTCTTTTTATTCATGATTTGCAAGTAACAGGCAGGATCTTGTCTGTGTCTATGTTAATTAGATTAGAGGAATTTCAAAGGCCTAGGCCCCAATGTAGGAAAAGATACTAAATCTGTCAACTAAGGCCTAATTTACAATGCCTTTTTTGTTTAATATAAAACTATTTGTTACCTTTTTGAAGGTCTCTGTAAAGAACTGTTCATGTGAATGAGGAATGCATGCATCAGGAAAAGATAAGGTCTGAAGACCATTGTTGAAGCCAGATGGCCAAGGGAGAAGGACTGAGGAGGCACACATCCATGGTTGAGGAGGGGCAGATTGACAACCCTGAGGTGAAGGCTAGCACCCTTAAAACACAAGATAATAGACTAAATCTAAACCAGACAGGATGACCCTCCCGGAGGTGTTTTGGGCCATCAAAAGATAACATTCACATAGGAGTAACCACTGACACAGCAAAATCTATAGTCATTCTCCATTGAAGTCTATCAGAACAGGGTACTTTGCTATGGGGCTTTGGGTTGGTCTTGCCAACAACTCCAGGAGCATCAGATTGCGACCGACAGAGCTCAGCTCCCCTCTGTGACCAATCTGGCTGGCCACTAGATTGATCCAGACTCTGGACTGGTAACTATAACAGACTGGTGGGACTGTGTGCATGGTGTGTGTGACTGAATAGCATATGCTAATTCAGGGGTAGGCAACCTATGGCACGCGTGCCAAAGGTGGCACGCGAGCTGATTTTCAGTGGCACTCACACTGCCCGGGTCCTGGCCACTGGTCTGGGGACTCTGCATTTTAATTTAATTTTAAATGAAGCTTCTTAAACATTTTAAAAACCTTATTTACTTTACATACAACAATAGTTTAGTTATTTTTATATATATATATTATAGACTTCTAGAAAGAGACCTTCTAAAAACGTTAAAATGTATTACTGGCACACGAAACCTTTAAATTAGAATGAATAAATGAAGACTCGGCACATCACTTCTGAAAGGTTGCCGACCCCTGTGCTAATTGCTGTATTCTCAATAAATGCGACTTATTGCCTTTCCCCTATTAAAAAAAAAAAAAAAAAATCTCATGTGCTTTGTTTAAGCATAACCATGTTGGTTCATAAATTACAAATATAAAATGAAGTATTTTTGTATTTTAAGGTTTGCAGATTTGGTATCCCAAAATTGGAATTTACCTTTTGATTAGATGTTATAAAACTTGTTAGCTCTTTTCAATATTAAAGCTTAAAAATGTATTGCATTTGCAGTAAACGGAAACCCTAACCTGGTGTTGGCAGTGTGTTCATAGATGCATAAAAATATGGTCGGGCTAACCACTTTTTTGTCTGTATGCCTAGACGGGGTAGAGATGGGGGAAGAGGGTGGGAAATAACGCCCTTTCCCTTTTTTAAGCTTGTACTGGTAAAGCTGCACACTTACACAAACTGAAAATTCTATGCAGAAATGGTTAAGCTTGCTTACTTGGAGAAATCTCTAGTGTTTAACAGTCTCTTTACCCAAATATAGTGTTTCAAAAGAAGCAACAAATTCATGATCTTTGGAGCCATTTTTTTTTTTTGCATTCATCAGCCACTTGCAAAACCAGAGGCAGGCATTTTTATTTCATGACAGATGTTCACCTGTTTTACCCCCAGCATCTGTGTGAGGACATCATGGCAATTTAGCCCATCTCAGGAATCTTAACCTGCACTACTACGCTGACTTACATGCATAAAATAAATAAAGCACATTACAACAGTTTGGTGCTGCACTAGCCTTTAGTTCAGATGCTTTGACTGCAAACAGCATCTCAATGTGGTAGCAGCAGACCTGAATCAAGATGGCATTCTGTTAACAGGAGTTACCTCTGGTGTTAGTTTAGTATGGGTGTGGGGTTTTTTGTTTGTGTTCTGTATTTTTTTTTAAGCAATTTAAGGTTAAGATTTTACCATTTTTTTTTTTTTTTTTTTTTTTTTTTTTTAAGAGCTTATCCTTTACATGAATGTAGGTTCTCTGATTGGCAACAAACTTGAAAATTATATGAAAGAAAAACACAAAGCATTGGTTAAAAGTAAAATTCCAAAAAATATTAAACCCTTATTTAATGATTTAAAAACCTTTTTTGTTTTGCATGCTTAGCCCAAACATACTCAGTGTGTTCAAGAATTTTAAAACAAGCTTTTGTGTAAAGTGGATAATGGTGACAGAGTTTACAATAAAGGTTTCCAGTTTTTATACTGCTGATCCTTTTAATGCTGCATGGTGAATTATGCTGTGTACATCCAGAAAGATTTGGATCTACAATCTTTGGTTTACAAGGGCAGATGTAAAGGCCACAATTTTTGGCTTAGGGAGCCAATTGAAAAAGGGGTGTCTTGGACCCAATAGGAGGCTAATAAAACCCCACACTTAACGTTTCAGTTTTGCATGTCAATTTATGACTAGCAACTCCCATTGTAACAAGCACTATTATCATTTTTGTTAACTTTTTATCAAAGACAGAAAAAGAAGGAAAAATAGATAAAGCAGCTGAAATGTAAAATATTTATGACCAGTGCACCCCTGTATTCATAGCCAACATAACGATCTTTGTACAAAATAGCCTATAATGCCGTGGTGAAATGTGTGTGTCAACATTATATGTAAAGTTACAAATTTCCCCCTGTATGATGTTGGGAGCACATGGTCAAACCCATGTCGCCCTCATTAGGCAGGAGTAGTTAAGCAGGTCTATCTTAAACAAAGAAATGTGTTTACCTCAATTTACATACAAGTAGTAAATGAGGTCCTTGAGACAGCAAAGTGGAGACAAGGCAAATCTGCATTTCACCAGACACAGGGAAGATGAAAGCCTGGGGCCACTTTCACCCCCAGACTCCACATTGAATAAATGCATTGAATAAACTTTGCCTTGAGGGAAAATCCTCTAAGGAATCCACTTTAAATGGGGATTGGACTAAAAAGTGAGAGGCAAAAACAGCCCAGGTATCTCTTCTCACTCTCAAATTCTTTTACCTAAGAAGGCAAAGGAAGCAGCCCTTTGGGGGCAGATGCTGACTTGAGCATTTGGTCCGCTACATTGTTGAGAGCATGTTATAAAGATTTTTACCTGGAACCAAGTCTAGTTTAAGTCTTAGTTACTAGAAAGTATTTATCTTGTAATCATTGCTGACTTTAATGGCTTATACTTGTACTCCCTTAAGTTTATTTAAATAAAAGATTTTGTTTTATTTTTTTAAACTAAAGTTAAACTGCAGCAAGGGAGGTTTAGGTTGGACATTAGGAAAAAGTTCCTAACGGTCAGGGTGGTTAAACACTGGAATAAATTGCCTAGGGATGTTGTGGAATCTCCATCTCTGGAGATATTTAAGAATAGGTTAGATAAATGTCTATAAGGGATGGTCTAGGTCTAGACGGTATTTGGTCCTGCCATGAGGGCAGGGGACTGGACGTGATGACCTCTCGAGGTCCCTTCCAATCCTAGAATCTATGAATAATCAGTGTTCTGTTTAAACTGAATTGGTTAACTCCAGTTAAAGTAGCAAACTGTTGTACACTGATCCCCTTACAGGAGCAACAGACCTCTATCTCCTGTCTAGGAGGGGGCTGACAGTGCAGAACACCCATTTTGTGGAAAATTCTAGACTGGGATTGTGCGGGGGGTCACTCTGCAAGTAGTAACCCAGGCTGCTGGAAGCCAGAGCGTGACTGGTGTGTGGCTGTTTGAAAGTGGCCCAGGTTGGGAGCTAGAGCAGAAAAGCATTGTGAGGTATCTAAGGTTACAGGGCAAGTGGTGACACAACTCCTCAGTAGTCTGGATTGCACCCTGGAATGTGATAACATTAATTAAGACAAGGAGGGCGAGGTAATATATTTTATTGGACCAACTTCTGTTGGTCATTGTAGCAATGATGTTATGTTACAGCAGGGGTCGGCAACCTCTGGCACGCGGCTCGCCAAGGTAAGCACTCTGGCGGGCCGAGCCAGTTTGTTTACCTGCCGCGTCTGCAGGTTCAGCTGATCGCAGCTCCCACTGGCCGCGGTTCACTGCTCCAGGCCCATGGGGGCGGCAGGAAGCCACGGCCAGCACATCCCTCGGCCCGCGCCGCTTCCCGCAGCCCCCATGGACCTGGAGCGGTGAACCGCGGCCAGTGGGAGCCACGATCGGCTGAACCTGCGGACACGACAGGTAAACAAACTGGCCCGGCCCGCCAGCGTGCTTACCCTGGCGAGCCGCGTGCCAGAGGTTGCCGACCCCTGTGCTACAGGTTTTGCATCTGTTGTTCTGGCAGGGTCTGGTACCACTTTGAGTTGATGTATCCCAATCTGTGGGGAGCTTGCTTCTGATGATGAACTTAGTGAGGCTGGGAAATTGTTTGAAGTCCAGAATACCAGAAAGATTTATTTCTGGATGGGGTCCCCATCAAGTATGGGTTGCAACTGTTGATACTCTGTATGGGTTCCAGTGTGGCACTATATACAAGGACTGAGTGGTCAGCTATGAAGTCTTCATTTTGCAAAGTGAAGAGTTCATGCAGAAGTGAAAGGGGGTGTTTTTTTTGCATGAGAGTTAATTCAAAAGCATAGGGATTGTATAGTTTCACCCACATAGTAGTTGTTGGGGCATTTTATGCACGTGTGGTGTACCTCAGTCTGTGCTATCTCTGGGTGTGTGGTCAGTGGGTATTTTCTGTATTGAAGCAGGTCCTCTCAGGATATGATGGTTGTGATGGGTTGGATCACAGAAACCCCCTTGGGAGCTGCCACCTGATGTGCAAAGTCTACCCCTGCTTCTGTTTTCCCTGCCAGCTCAGGACTCCAGCACCCTGTCTTGCTGAGCCAGACACTCCCGTCTGCTCCAACACAGACCCAGGGTTTGAATCAGTTGCCGCAAAGCTGCAAGTTTTCCTGAAAACAGCTCACAGAAGTGTGCTTGGCTCTAGCACTCAGATGCTCAACTCCCAATAGGGTCTAAACCCAAATAAATCCATTTTACCCTACATAAAGCTTATGCAGGGCAAACTCATAAATTGTTCGTCCTCTATAACACTGATAGAGAGATATGCACAGTTGTTTGCTCCCCCAGGTATTAATACATACTCAGAGTAAATTACTAAATAAAAAGTGATTTTATTAAATACAGACAGTAGGATTTAAGTGGTTCCAAGTAGTAACAGACAGAACCAAGCAAAATAAAATAAAATGCGCAAATCTATGTCTAATCAAACTGAACACAGATAATCTCACCCTCAGAAATGCTTCAGTAAGTTTTTTTTCTCAGACTGGACACCTTCCAGGCCTGGGCACAATTCTTTTTCCCTGGTACAGCTCTTGTTCCAGCTCAGGTGATAGCTAGGGGATTCTTCATGATAGCTCCTCTCCCCCTCTGTTCTCTTCCACCCCTTTATATATCTTTTGCATAAGGCGGGAACCCTTTGTCCCTCTGGGTTTCCACCCCGCCCCCCCCATCACTGGAAAAGCACCAGGTTAAAGATGGATTCCAGTTCAGGTGACACACTCACGTCACTGCAAGACTTCATTACCCACCTACCAGCACACACATATACAGGAAGACTAACAGGTAAACACAGCCATCTGCAGACAATGGTCCTGGTTAATGGGAGTCATCAAGATTCCAAACTATCATTAATGGCCCACACTTTACATAATTACAATAGGCCCTCAGTTATATTTTATATTTCTAGTTTTAGATACAAGAGTGGTACATTTCTACAAATAGGATGATCACACTCAGTAGATCATAAGCTTTGTAATGATACCTTACAAGAGGCCTTTTGCATGAAGCATATCCCAGTTGCATTATATTCACTTATGTTTTTATAAAACCATATAGACTGCACAACATCACAATGGTGTTAAGTAGCACCAGACTTTGCTATAACAACAGATGCAAAAATCTGTGGCCAATGATCCATAACCCTGACAACACAGCCATGTGTAGGAGCCATGAATCCTGAAAGCTTCCCAAGGAAACCTGTACAACACCTTCAAAGGATGGGCTTCAAAATTTAAATTAATTCTGCTAGACACCAAAAATCATAGACTCAGTAGAAACACTAGTTTAATATCTCATTACAGAAATCTGCAACCCACTAACTCTCTGTCCTGACTGAGGAGGTGTTAAGGGCCCACTTCATTTTGAATGGTTTCTTGCAACATGCTGGCCGAGACCCTGAGAGCCCAGGGCTACGAGGTCCAGATACACGCCTTGATCGTGGGAGCCCTGGGATCCTGGGACCCCCACAACGAGCCGGTTCTGAGAGCGCGCGGGGTTGGTCGACGCTACGCCCAGCTCATGAGACAGCTCATGGTGTCCGACACCATCAGGTTGTCCAGAGACATTTATACGGAACACATCACAGGACACAGTCAATACCACACTGAGTAACCGAGACCGCCGACCAGGGAAAAAACCCACTTCCTTCCCTGCCAGACCAAGGGTACCCCACCCATGTACTTATCCGCTACACCGATACTGACTTGGACTCCTTCATTCCATGGGTGGCGTACCCAAGCCCACTTATCCACTGACACTTTAAAAACTCTTACACCCCAATCTGGGTCAATGCAGGTTATGCGATATGTATGTATCTTTACATCCTTGCAAATGATACCTGTAACCCCCCATAACCCAAGCCTGACCCCAGATGTACAGTACCTTGCCTCTTAACTCATGTATATTTCATTCTAAACATTCACTTTAACGCCTTATGATTAACAATCTGATCCACCTTGTATTTAGCTATGACATTCTGATTACTTTCCCCACTAATCCCCAGACCTGTAGAACGACTTTATTGAGCTCAAAAGCTTGTCTCTTTCACCAACAAAAATTGGTCTAATAAAAGATATTGCCTCAACTTTCTGTCTCTCTCATTTCCTTGGACCAACACATCTACAACAACATTGCAAACAAGTACTAAGTAAGGCTTTTATTTTAACAATATTCCTTATTCCATTTAGCGGTATGGTGTTTTTTAATGGGGATAAGACTCTTTTTAGCCATTCTGAGACCTGACAAACTTGTACCAGAGGTGGGCTGGGTGAGGCATTGCCTTTAGCTGCCTCACAGACTCCCAGTTCTGTTGCAAAAGATGAAGTTGACACAGCTGGCTAAGCCAGGCTCTGAGACAGAGGCAAAAGGGAAATAGGGGAAAGGGGAAAAAAAATAAATCCTTTATGTGTAAGAGAAGGAACCCAAACCTCACATTGCAGGTATTCAGGATTTAGCAGAAGTACCTGGAGTGCCAATGTCATCTGTTCCCTCTGGCCTAGTTGGGTAAGGACACCTTTCAGGATCAGACCAGTGAAGGCCCAGTGGTGTCACTGAATCCTGGGGTTCTAGGGCACCATGGAAGTGACAGCCATAATGCTAAATCTCACTCCTTCTGGTCCACCCATCCTCCTGTGACTGTTGGGAGGAGCCTGAAAGAACCCGTATCCCAGTTCTTTTAACCTAGATAATCCAGTAAGTCTTTGTTTTTTGAGTGCTGCTGACTTTTATCAACAATTGTAAGTAACAGGCTGAGTTGGGCTTTGGTTAGCTTGGACAGCTTAGACTACAGGCCTCTGCACCATACTACCATCTCCGGGATTTATACACCAGGTTCTTTGTTCCTTTCCACAAGATTCACAGAACTCCCAAAGGGCTGTGTTTTACCCTGGAAGACAACAGTAGTGGGGCAGAGTGTGAGCAGGCTCTCTACTGCCTATCACATACCTCCTCCTACCAAGTATAAATACTATCCTCAGCCCCTGAATGTGAGGTGAATAGACTATAGAAAAAAACCTCTTATTAGCACTCTGGGTAGTGACCTTAACCTTTGCTGCTTGTTGCAGTTTTTGTATATCTTGAGAACTCTACTGAGGATTCTTACTGCTGGAGAGAAAGAAACTATGCAAATACTATCTTTAAATAATGGCTCTCTCTTACTCAACTATTTGCCTTTTTCGGCTGAGCTGACGAGATCCTCTTGTGAAATTCTCTATCCGGCCTACCACCCCTTGAATAGATTTTGATGTATCTTTTTCTCTTGTGCTTGGCTTAGAAGTTAAGAGGCAGCACCTGTCTATCTAATGCTCATCATCCAGAACTGGCTTTTTCCAAGAGTTTCATCCTGCCCCTCGTTCATTTGGAGGAACAATCATTGAAATATTAGGAAAGAGAAAATACTATATGGGCCATGAGTGGTATTATAAGACCTAGACCACCTCATGGGTCAAAACCTTAAGGAGGGGGGAGTTTTACCTGTGTGGTGTGCTAAGCAGCAAAGACCCAGGAGTGAGCATCATTCAAGGTGAGTAACTTTCCCTTTTCCCCCACACTACCTCCAAATAGCAGAAAGAAACCTCTGAAAGATTAAATTGCCACAGACTACCAACCAGTTGTGCACAACTTATTTCATGAGGAATTTATAATCAAGGGCTTTGTTATACTGACACACATAACACGGATAAGTGTGTAACACATTTATATGAACCACATGATCTTCCAAATCCTATCCCACTGCAATATTGGCATCCAAGAACAACCTTAAAGGCCTAGGACAATTTAAAGGTATATCTTATCGTTTCCTAGAGTCAGAATCTAGTTAAAACACTGTAATGATATTTTAAAAATCTTTTTATAAAAAGCCCCTTTTTTTCCTCTCTCTCCTCCCTCCATCAGAGTCTGAAAGTGAAACTATGAACAAGTTCGGGGAAAAGGATTAGTTTTACTTTTTGTGCTGCATTTCACAGAAAATTGTTAGAAAAGTAAACAGAATTCTCTTCTCCCATTCCCACCTACATACTGTTTTCATATAGCCCCCATTCTAGCTTCTTGTGCCAAGCATTTTCTTAAAACACTCCAGAAAGATTAGAAAATAAGCCTTAAGTATTTAAACAAAATTAATAACCCTCCCAAATAGGTGCACTAGCCTTTGGAACAACATCATTATCTTTGTGATCATTGTAGCTTCCCCCTCCCCCCCTCCACCTCTCACTGTGCAACCTTCTTTTATATCTCTAATTTAGAGCAGCAGTTCTCAAACTGTGGGTCGGGACCCTGTTTCAATGGAGTCGTCAGGGCTGTCATTAGCTGAGGCCTGGGGCTGAAGACAAAAATCCAAGCCCCATCACCTAGAGCTGGAGCCGAAGCCTGAGAGCTTCAGTCTGGGGTAGCGGGGCTCTGGTTACAGCCCCCACCTGCCCAGGGCTGAATCCCTCGAGCTTTGGTTTTGTGCTTCCCCTCTCCCTCCCCCCCCCCCTTGCAGGGCTCATGCTTTGGCTTTGGCCCCCCCGCCTGTGGCGGAGGGGCTCGGTCTTCAGTCCCCCTTCTCCGGATTGTGTAGTAATTTTTGTTGTCTGAAGGGGTCACAGTGCAATAAAGTTTGAGAAACCCTGATTTAGAGTATACAACAAGGACTTGGTCTTAATTCTGTAAAGACCTATGTACCTCTGGAAATGTAAGTTTATTGTTCCAGTTTTGATATTTGAGAAACTGTTTGAAATGATCATTTGGATTTCCTTCTAAAGTTACTAAGGCTTTTTAAATGATAAATAGGAAAATACTTTTAAACACTCTTTCATAGTAATCTGCAAATAGTGGGTTTGTGCCCTGTATAATACATGCTGGCCTAAAAGAGGAAGTTACTTACCTTGTGCAGTAATGATGATTCTTCGAGATGTGTGTCCCTGTGGGCGCTCCACTTTGCAATATTTGCGTGTCGGTGAGTCCCTGCGCTGCAGATCAGAGATTTTGCTAGCAGTGGTTGGTTGGGGTGCGCATGCGCAGTGGTCATCTTGCAGTGCCATTGACACCTCATGTAGTGTACGCATGACACGACCCTTCAGTTCCTTCTCTACTGCAGAACTCGATGAACGAACTCCGAAGTAGAGGGGAGGAGGGTGGGTAATGGAGCACCCACAGGGACACACATCTCGAAGAACCATCATTACTGCACAGGGTGAGTAACTTCTTCGAGTAGTGTCCCTGTGGGTGCTCCACTGGAGGTGTCTGTAGAGCAGTGCCCTACTGTGGACGGTAGGGACTTCGGAGTTGGATGTGTTGTGGCCGAGAGCACAGTCAGGCCTAGTGAAGCGTCTGACATACAGCACTGAGTGATGGCATAGTGTTTTGCAAAGATGTCCTCTGATGCCCATGTGGCAGCCCTGCATGTATCTATTAGAGGGACATTGTTCAGAAAGGCTATAGATGGAGACATGGCATGAATGGGATCAGATGCCTGGTGGAGGTTCCTTGTGTAACTGGTAGCAAAGTTGGATACAAGTAGAGATCCATTTAGTCTCTGGGTCGATATTGCACAGCCCTTGGAGCGTTGTTGTGGAAATAAACAGTCTTGGGGATTTCCAGAAGGGTTTGGTTCTGTCTAAATAGAACGTTATGGGTTGTCTGGCATCAAGTGTACGTAGGATGGCATCTTGTGAATTCCCACGGGGTTTTTGGGGTAAAATGTGGAGAGAGGTATGGTTTGGTTTACATGGAAAGATGTTGCTACTTTAGGTAAAAAAAAATTGGCAGCAACATGATCTTGTCTTTAGCAAACACGGTGTAAGGAGGCTCAGCCATAGGTGCTGTGATTTTGCTGACTCGTCTAGCTGAGGTGATTGCTACCAAAACCATGACTTTAATAGGCATATGAAGGAGTGAAAAAGTCACGAATGGTTCAAAAGATGCTCTGGTGAGGCATTTGACTACAAGATTTTTCAAGTCCCATGAGGAGCTAGGTTGTCAGACTTCCGGGTACATGTTCTGTATTCCAATAAGGAAGTGTCTATTGCAGGGGTGGGCAAACTATGGCCCACGGGCCAGATCCGGCCCGCATCCCGTTTTAAGCCAGCCCGTGAGCTCCAGCTGGGGCACTGTGTGGAGGGCTGCACCACGTAGCATGGCCCTGCTCTGGTGCTCTGGCCAGGGCGCTGGGTCGCAGGGCTGCCCAGAGGATTCAGGGGGCCCAGGGCAAAGCAATTTCGGGGGCCCCTTCCATAAAAAAAAGTTGCAATACTACAGAATACTATATTCTCGTGGGGGCCCCTGTGGGGCCTGGGGCAAATTGCCCCACTTGCCCCGCCCCCGGGCGGCCCTGCTGGGTCATGGACCACACCGCACAGCTCGGCCCCACTCCAGCGCTCCAGCTGGGGCACCGGATCAGGGGCTGCACCATGCGGCTCGGCCCCGCTCTGGTGCTCCGGTTGGGTCAGGGGCCGCTCCGGCGCTCCAGCCGGGGGACCGCACCATGTGGCACGGCCCCGCTCCGGTGCTCTGGCCAGGACACTGGGTCGCGGGTCGCACCACGCGACTCGGCCCCACTTCGGCACTCCAGCCGGGGCGCAGACCACACCACGTGTGGCTCGGCCCTGCTCTGGTGCTCCAGCTGGGGCGCTGGGTTGGGGGCCGCTCCGACGCACCAGTCGGGGCGCTGGGTCACAGGCCACACCACACGGCTCGGCTCAGCTCAGGCGCTCCAGCTGGGTGCAGGGTCAGGGCCGCACTACGCGGCTCCCGGAAGCTGCGGCATGGCCCCGCTCCAGATCCTAAGCGCTCCAATGGGAGCTGCAAGGGCGGTGCCTGCTGATGAGGCAGCATGCAGGGCCGCTTGGCCGCACCTCTGGGTAGGAGCCAGAGAAGGGACATGCCACTGCTTCCTGGAGCTGCTTGAGATAAGCGCCACTCGGAGCCTGCACCCCTGAGCCTTTCCCCATGCCCCAACCACCTGCCCCAGCCCTGATCCCCTTCCCACTCTCCAACCCCCTTGATCCCAGCCTGGAGCACCCTCCTGCACCCCAAACCTCTCATCCCCAGTCCCACCCCAGAGCCCACACCCCCAGCTGGAACCTGCACCCCTGCCCCAGTCTTGATCCCCTTCTGCCCTCCAAACCCTTCGATCCCAGCCCAGAGCATTCTCCTAAACCCCAAACTTGTCCCCAGCTCCATGCCAGAGCCCGCACCCCCAACCCCAATTTTGTGAGTATTCATGGCCCGCCAAACAATTTCTAATCCCTGATGTGGCCCTCAGGCCAAAAAGTTTGCCCACCGCGGTCTAGTGGTTGGGTGAGAGAAAACTGATGTTCCCTCCACCTTGTGGTGAAAGGCTGTAATAGCCGCTAGGTGTACTTTGATTGAGCTTATAGATAAACCCGATTCTTTGAGTTCCAGTATGATCAGAGGCACCGTGACTGCAGTTAAATTTTTTTGTTGGCACCATAATGAGAATCTCTTCCATTTTTGGAGGTAGGTATGGTGAGTGTTGGATCTCCTGCTATTTAATAACACCTGTTTCACTCTTTCTGAACAGGCTAATTTGTTGCGTTGGAACCATGTACAAGACATTCTTTGAGGTGAAGTTTCTCCGGATTTGGGTGGAGAGTCTGGCCTTTGTTCTGTGAGAGGAGGTCCGCCCTCAAGGGGAGAACTCGTGGAGCACAAACTGCCAAGCGCATCAGGTAAGGGAAGCAAGTCTGTCTGGGCCACGTTGGAACAATCAGTATAATATGGCCCTGTCGGTCTGTAACTTGTGAATGACTCATGGGATTAGAGGCATCGGTGGGAATGCGTACATGAGTGCTGTGTCCCACGTGTTGAGGAAGGCATCCCCTAGGGATTGGGCTGGTATTCCCTCTCTGGAGCAGAAAAGTGGGCACTCGTGGTTCGTTGCTGACCTACACAGATCTACTGATGGAAAGCCCCATTCTTGGGCCTGGTCCACACTAACCCCCCACTTCGAACTATGGTACGCAAATTCAGCTACGTTAATAACGTAGCTGAATTCGAAGTACCTTAGTCCGAACTTACCGCGGGTCCAGACGCGGCAGGCAGGCTCCCCCGTCGATGCCGCGTACTCCTCTCGCCGAGCTGGAGTACCAGCGTCGACGGCAAGCACTTCCGGGATCGATCCGGGATCGATTTATCGCGTCTAGACAAGACGCGATAAATCGATCCCAGAAGATCGATTGCCTGCCGCCGAACCAGGAAGTAAGTGTAGACGTACCCTTGGAATATCGCTTGGAGGACACTGTCGTGTATCACTGATAGTGATTGAGGCCCACCATGAATCGTAGAAATCATCATGTGAAAGCCGGATGTATAGTAATATGAAAATATTGGAGGTTGAGGGATGAAAACCAGTCCCCCTTGTCAAGTGCTAGGATGATAGTGGCCAGTGTGACCATTTTGAATCTGTGATTTCTCACAAATTTGTTGAGCTTCTGGTCTCCATCCACCATTTTTCTTTGTGGTGAGAAAATAATGGGCGTAAAAGCCCTTCCCTTTGTATTGAGTTGGAACTTGTTCCATAGCACCCAATTGTAGAAGATAGTTCACTTCTTGCTGTAAAAGGTGCTCATGAGAGGCATCCCTGAAGAGGGACGGGAAAGGGAGAAGAAAGGGATGGCGTAACCCAATTTTATAATCTCCAGTACCCCTTGGTCCGTTGTTATTGCTGCCCAGGCATGATAGAATGGGTGCAGGCAGTGACCATAAGGTTGGGTAGGAGTATCTAACAGTGCTGTATTGTGGGGAAGGTTGTTCATGCCCTTGACCAAGACTTCAAAACTCTGTCTTGGTGGTAGATAGTTGCAAAGACAAGGACTGAGTTTGGAGAGCCCTACGTCTTGTGAGTGTTGTTTATTTCTGTTCTGGCCATTATTGTGGGTGATGGAAAGAGGTGTCTCTACCCTTTTGGTATGGCTGATATCAACATTGTTTGTTTTGGTGGTGTCTATGCCTAAAGTGCATAGAGTGGCCCAAGAGTTCTTCATCAAGTGAAGAACGTCGTCAGTTTTTAGGGAGAAACTTTTCTCCACAAGGTAGATCCTCCACCTTGAGTTGGAGCTCTTTTGGGATCCCAGACAACTGCAACCACAAGGCCCTGTGCATTATGACAGCTGTCGCCGTCGTTCTTGCAGCACTGTCCGGTATGTCCATTGAAACCTGTAGGGCTATACGGGCAATTAGTTGCCCCTCCGTCATGATAGCATTGAGTTGAGGGTGTTTTTCTTCTGTTAAGACCTCAAGGAATTCTTGCAGGTTACCGTAGTTATCAAAATTGTACTTGGCTAGAAGGGCAGAGTAATTGGCTACCCTGAATTGGAGTGTAGCCGATGAGTATACCTGGACTGGAATTGAGGTTGTTTGCTGCGGTGATTGGCGGCTTCCAGAACTAGGGAATTGGGTTGTGGATAAGAGAAGAGAAAGTCCATCCCCTTAGCTGGGACAAAGTACTTTCTGTCAGCTCGTTTGCCGATAAGTGGTATCACTAATTAATAATTTATTAAACTACAGCTAATCTATCTCTTTCTATAGAGAGAAAAAACAAAGAGGCAGCACTGCCACTGAGCTTCGTCTGCAGCCGAGGACAGTTAAGAAGGAACAGAAGAGTTGTGTCGGGAGAGCACTACATGAGGTGCCAACAGCACCATGAGATGATGCGTGTCCTGGCCGAGCACTGCTATTGAAAATCTCCGATCTGTGGCGCAGGGATGCACCGACACCTAAAGTGGAGCACCTACAGTGACACTACTCAAAGAAGAAAGCTGGGTTTTAAATTTTTCTGCTTGTTATGGACAGCCAGAGAACTAGCAGGTTTATGACCATGGAGAAGCCATGCAAATGAAACCTGAACAAGCGAGTTCTATTCAGACTTTTCCCTTACTAGTCTCTTGTGAAAGACGTTGGGGCGCATTTTAAAAGGTATTTAGGCACCTAAAATGCAGCTAGACACCAAATGGGATTTTCAAAAGCACCTATGTGCCATCGATTTCAAAGGCACTTAAGCACTTTTGAAAATCCCACTAGGCACTAATCTGTACCTTTAGGTGCTTAAATACCTTTAAAAATTTGGCCCTTTGACAAAAGCTTTCTGAAAGCTCAGATGAATGATATGCCAAATCCTCTGCTCCAGCTAAGCTGCTCTTGATGAGACTGGTGCTGGAGGAAGAGTAAAGGTGGCTTCTTGCACCTGTAAAATCTTTTGGTGTGCAATCTGACTGGTTGACCACATCAAAATGGCCACACAATCAGCTGAATAACACTGTGCCTGACCCCATTCCTCGTATAAGCCCTAGAACTCCATCACAGACCCAATCTGGTGCTTCTGCTTCAATTTTTATTTAAAAAAAATAATGCTGCTGCATATTGAAAAAATAGCCCAAAGTGAACTGAACTGAATAAAAAAATAAGGTATTGAAGGGAGGTGGGAATGAAGAGGAGTGGTCTTGGGGGCTGAACAGTGTACAATCTAAGGATTCCTGCCGCTAGTGTAGTGCTGCATGTGACAAAGGGACTTAGCCCTGGTCTACGCTATGAGTTTAAGTTGAATTTAGCAGCGTTAGATCGATTTAACCCTGCACCTGGCCACACGACAAAGCCATTTTTGTCGACTTAAAAGGCTCTTAAAATCAATTTCTGTACTCCTCCCTGATGAGAGGATTAGCGCTGAAATTGATCCTGCTGGGTCGAATTTGGGGTAGTGTGGACGCAATTCGATGGTATTGGCCTCCGGGAGCTATCCCAGAGTGCTCCATTGTGACCACTCTGGACAGCACTCTCAACTCAGATGCACTGGCCAGGTAGACAGGAAAAGCCCCACGAACTTTTGAATTTCATTTTCTGTTTGGCCAGTGTGGCGAGCTCAGAGGTGACCGTGCAGATCTCATCAGCAGAGGTGACCATGGAGTCCCAAAATCTCAAAAGAGCTCCAGCATGGACTGAACGGGAGGTACTGGATCTGATCGCTGTATGGGGAGAGGAATCCGTGCTATCAGAACTCCACTCCACCCCAGAAGGCTGCCCAAGCAACAGAAAGCTGGCATTCAATAAGTTTTGAAGTGCAGTGTGGCCTTGTCCTTCCCTCCTCCCCTCCTCCACCACCCCTCCCGGGCTACCTTGGCAGTTATCCCCACATTTGTGTGATGAATTAATAAAGAATGCATGAATTTGAAACAACAATGACTTTATTGCCTCTGCAAGCGGTGATCAAAGGGGGGAGGGGAGGGCGGTTGGCTTACAGGGAAGTAGAGTGAACCAAGGGGATGGGTTTTCATCAAGGAGAAACAAACAGAACTTTCACACCATAGCCTGGCCAGTCATGAAACTGGTTTTCAAAGCTTCTCTGATGCGCACCGCGCCCTGCTGTGCTCTTCTAACTGCCCTGGTGTCTGGCTGCGTGTAATCAGCAGCCAGGCGATTTGCCTCAACCTCCCACCCCACCATAAACATCTTCCCCCTTACTCTCACAGATATTGTGGAGCACACAGCAAGCAGTAATAACGATGGGAATATTGGTTTCGCTGAGGTCTAACCGAGTCAGTATACTGCACCAGCAAACGTCCAAATGCACATTCTACCACCATTCTGCACTTGTTCAGCCTATAGTTGAACTGCTCCTTACTACTGTCCAGGCTTCATGAGCCATGGGAGCAACGGGTAGGCTGGGGTAGGTGTGACCGCACGGTGCCCTAGGCTGGGAGAGCAGGCTGAGGCAGAAACCTCCAGCTTGCATGATATTCCAGGCAGGACTGAATCTCCATGAGACGAAACTTAAAGAAGAGAATGACCTAGAGTCACTTCCATTTATGTCCAGGCGCCCCTGACCGACCTCACCAAGGTCTGTCAGGAGCACACATGTCTGCTCAGGCACCCCTGACCGACTTCACTGAGCACCCAGGAGATGACGACGGCTAGCAGTCGTACTGCACCGTTTGCTGCCACGAAGGCAAGGAGCTGCTGCTGTGTAGCAATGCAGTACTGCGTCTGCCAGCAGCACCCAGGAGACGTACGGTGAGCTGAGCGGGCTTCATGCTTGCCGTGATATGTCGTCTACCCCGGGTAACCCAGGAAAAAAGGCGAGAAACGATTATTTGCTGTTGCTTTCACGGAGGGAGGGAGGGGGGTCTGATGACATGTACCCAAAACCACCCGCGACAATGTTTTTGCCACATCAGGCATTGGGAGCTCAACCCAGAATTCCAATGGGCAGCGGAGACTGCGGGAACTGTGGGATAGCTACCACAGTGCAGCACTCCGAAAGTCGACGCTAGCCTCAGTACTGTGGACGCACTCCGCCGACTTAATGCGCTTAGTGGGGACACGCACAATCGACTGTATAAAATCGATTTCTAAAAAATCGACTTCTATAAAATCAACCTAATTTCGTAGTATAGACATACACCTAGTTAAAGGTAACTTCATTGAACAAATCTTTAAAATGATAAATTAGCAGGAAAAAAACCAGTTGTCAGTAGTATAAATCTAATATATATTTTAAATATTTTGCCTATTAACATAGGAATTGCTTATTTCCATAGTATAGTATCTGCACAATTTATTGATATAAATACATAGCTTGAAAACAAATGAGATTTTTGACATGTGCTGCAACTTAATTGTACTGTAGTGACATATATGTGATATTTATGGTTACATGTAAGAGATTAGCAACAAGAATTAACTACCTAACCAACTTAGGCCCACCTACTGTTTCTTACAAAAGGGAAATTGTATAAGATCTCAACAGCAAGCTATTTCCTGGAATAATTTCTGTACATAAAATGGTTCTGCTATCTCATACTGGCTTTGGTGAAATCAAAATTTAAATTCTCACTGTGCATCTTAATTTTTTGCCACAAGGATATCTTTAATAGAGGGTTGAGAGTCACACATGATCTGGGGCTGGAAATAGCATTTTTATTTCAAAGGTCAAATGAGCTATCACTTATCCCAATCTGTGTGCTCTCTGCAGGCAAAGGCAGACAAAGGAGAGAGGCAGTACTCTGACAGTTTGCAAGCCTGATTTGTTCTTTGTATTTGGGACAATGCCTGAAATACTGGTGGAAATGGAACAGGTAAGGTTCTATATATTTATTAAGAAGATGAGCAAAATACTTTCATGTATTGCTGAAACCTGGGGGTAGGGGATGGTCAATGAGGGAGAGAGAGACTTTTTTAACTGCCCTGTCTGTCAGAGTACCATAAAAACGGCCATACTGGGTCAGACCAAAGGTCCATCTAGCCCAGTGTCCTATCTTTTGACAGTGGCCAATGCCAGGTGCCCCAGAGAGAATGAACAGAACAGGTAATCATCAAGTGATCCAAAGATAAATTGAAAGAGCAAGTTGACCAGCTATATCTTGTTTGCTGTATCTCTGGGTGACTATTTTGTAAATTACATTGTAACTGAATGTCAATTGCACGGATTCTGATGTTCCATCTGATCATAGTATGCAAGCACACATACAATGATGTAAACTGGTAGGAAATACAGATTAGATTTATATAAAAGTTACTAAAATTCTGTGCACATTACAAAATAAGTATCATTTCAGGATTCTTTATCCTTCTATGCTTTTTAAAGATCAATTATTAGTTACAGATAAAATTAGTTACATTGTAATGTCATTGTAGTATATTGGTAATGAAAATGCACATAAAAATATCAGACTAATATACCAGGTTAACACTCAATTTAACACCTATTCAGTGTTACTGCTTCCTGGACCACAACAAGTTTGTAATAATAATAATAATACTTAATCATTAATCAAGGATTTCAACTTTTGTTCTTTAAGTTTTCAATGCTTAGAAAACTTAAATCCCCCAAAAGACTTCCTCTAATGAAAAATGTATTAAACTCCTGTTGTTGTGTGGTATTTATTGTCTTGTATTATACAGAAGAGTTTACAAAGTGGCTTAAAAGTTGTATATGATTCACTAAATTACTTTTTTTATTAAAAAATATATATAAAGCAATTGCATGTATGTGGATTCTAATTTTAAGAAAAATAATGGAAGTGCTGTAGCAATCATGAGGGAGAAGGTGACTGTAGAAAATCTTGAGGATGTTTTTGTACACACTTTTTTTTTTTTTTTAATTTTAAATTTCAATGTCAAGTTGTCAACAGTTTACAATAAACAAATACTGTATCCCTGGAACAATTCAGATTATAGAATCAACAACTTTCCCCCCTAATTATTCTTACCTATATATTTCTATTCAATTTTGTATAGCTTTCTTTCTTTCTTTCTTTCTTTCTTCCTCAGCTTGTCAGGTTTGTGTTAGTTCCTAAAACATCAGCTATTTTTCCTCCCTAGATTTGATCAGATCAGCAGATTTGTTATTTGCTGAAGTAACAGTAGGTGAAGACATGATTTGTGTGAGTGTAGCCAAAAGATTGTCTTTGACCTCCATCCTGCAAGCATTTATGCACATCCTTAGCTTTACTACCATGTGTATACTAAACTTAAGCACATGCAGAGTGCCAGAAGTGTCATGTGATAGCAATACGAATATGTCTTTCATTTCAAAGTTGTTCTCACAAAAGCTATCATAATTTAAGATTTAATTTGTGGTTTTTTAATATAATTTATATAAATAATTATTTTTTGTGCCACCTTGTCATTGTAATGTGGTCTAAGGACGGTTGTAACAATGATCACTTATATATGTTGGCTCATAATATAGCAGACATGAGAAAAACACTACATTACCTTCAGAGAATATGATGGAAATTGTGTCAGTGATGTGCAATACATTTTGCTTATTTCAGGGTTTTCTCAATTGTTTTAGCAAAAGTGACAATTACTTCTAAAGTTTGTTTCCTTACTTGATTTATTTAAATTATTTTTCGTTCATAATTGTAAGTAGAGAGCTATACTTTATTTGTATCAAGCATCAAATGTTTACAAGAAATGTGTGGATGGTTTTTCTTAGGTGTGAAATGAGTTAATAGTTGTATGTTGGCCTGGAATTTCAAGACCTCTTTTTATTATATAACTGTAGGCCATGATCCTAAAAACACATACATACATGTTTAATTTTACGCAAATGAGTAGTCTCATTGACTTCACTGAAATTTAGAACTCTACAAAAGAATATAATTATGATTTAAACTGAGTTAAACATTCTTATCCAAGTTACTCAGTAACATAAATTATAACATAAGAAAAATAAATATTAAAAATAACCAATAGATTTTTTTCCAAATTACCAGGATCCAAGTTTCACAACTTCTGTAAAGCACAGAACCCAATTATCTACACACCTGGATAGAATTTTTCTTAAGAGTGATAGAAGACAGAACATTATTTACTATTTATCATGGAATTCAGTAAAAGAGTTTTTCTCGGTTGTAAATTTTGGGATAGAGAGCAACTGACCGTCATCCATTCTATAAGGTTTTAAACTTCCCTATGCCAAAAAAGAATCTTTAATGTCTGTTTGTTATAATTAACAATTATTCCTGGGATTTGCTGGGTAATGTCAAGGCAATACAACTGAATTCTTACCTTCAGAAATACTAAGGCCCTGTGACTATCAGTTTATTTTTGCTTAAATATGCAAAAGCAAATGATACAACCAAACCTATAAATTCATAAAACTGAATACATGCCTGTAAATAGTAGAATGTCAAGCATTTTCTAACAAAACATTTTTTGTCAGGAAATGTCACTTCATCGAAACTGAAATTATTTATGGGAAAGTACACCTCTACCCCGATATAACGCGACCCGATATAACATGAATTTGGATATAACGCGGTAAAGCAGTGCTCCAGGGGGGGCGAGGCTGCGCACTCCGGTGGATCAAAGCAAGTTCAATATAACGTGGTTTCACCTATAACGCGGTAAGATTTTTTTGGCTCCTGAGGACAGTGTTATATCGAGGTAGAGGTGTATCTACTTCAATTAACCTCCCAAGTAGAAAAATATTTGAAAAAAAAAGAAAGTTTAGAAATTGCCAAAACATTCCATTTTGACATTTTCAAAATGAAAAGTTTAATTTTCTGGTTCAAAATGACTTTTTTTGTTTCAAAATGTTTTACACTAAAAAGATTCAATTTTTAAAGGTTAAAATCAAAATGAAACTTTTCAAAATAATCCAAACAAAATGTTTGTTGACCAAATCCTTTTTTTTTGCTTATTGGTTTGTGAATATCTTTGAAATTGCAAATTTTCATCCTGATTTGGATTAGGTAAAATTTCAATCTTTAAATTTCTCATGGGATGGGAAAACAGTTTCCTATCCAACTCTAGTGAATAGTAAAGGAACCTAATTGTGTTTTGTTGTTGTTTTTTAAATAAATCCAAAAGGGTAATTCCCCTCCCCACTCCTGGTGTTTGGTAGGAATGTTACACTAATTCTGATTATGATTTTCAGAATGGTAGCATATGTGCACAGATCACATTTATTTAACTGGATTTGTGAAACACTGTATGTTGAGCCCATCTTCAAGGTGTTGGTCACAGACACCCTCAACTCCCACTGGAAACACTGAGAATTGAAGGAGCTCAGCAGCTGTAGAATCTGACTTTCTACTCCTAGTCCTTATGTTTCAGTAGAGACCAGGAGTCATGTTTGATGAGGCTCTATTTGCTTGAGAAGAGTGATCGTGCTGTCTTACAATTAAATCTACTTTTGTTTACGAGCAGGAAAGAACTAATCTGTTCCTTATCTAGTTCAGAGTCTGGAGGCTGATTAATTTGTACTATCTGAATAGTGGCACCAATTCTTACCCCTCCCCCATTTGTACTAAGAGGAGAATGGCCAGCTGTTTCCTGTGGAGAGCTAATTTCTGCAGTTGGAGCCACTGTGGATACAAACAGTTTCTGATATAAACAAGTAGAAGCGAAGTGAAGGCAACAATACTACTTCCAGTGAATTCTAGAAAGAATTCTGACTACAGACTTCATACTTACCAGCATTAGAAAGTCATAAACAGGTACATTTGGGAAGACAAACAGGAACACACATTTAAAATTAACTTAAATTCATTGGCTTGGGAGAGACTCAAGCCCTGTCTTTGCTAGAAAAACTATCATGAGTCTAGTTTGCAGTGAAAGATTATTCAGTGTAATCCAAGAATAACAAACTCCAAATATTACACGTCCCATCTATTCCTTTGGAGTCAGGCTTCAGAATTGTCATCTACAGCAGAGTGGCTAAACCTCAACCAATATTTTCTTCTCACTCTCGCTCACTAGGAATGTCACTTTTATTTATTACTTGTAAAGTCAGCAGAGATGGGGCCTCTAAAATGGTGCCAACTCTCTTAATTTTAATGAGTCTCATTATATTTTGTGTTTTTCTTAAAACACTACTCCTGGAGTTGTTTTTCTGTGAATCTTTTACATTTTTTAAAGTTAGTTTCTAGACTTTCTGGTTGCTGAAGGAAGCTTTAAAATGTGACTAAATCAGGGTGGATAAAAATCAATGATTAAAAACAACAACCTGATTTTTAATTTAAATCTGATTTTTTTTATTTAAATTGGATTTTGTTGATAAAATGCTTTTTGAGGAAAAACCCTATCTAAAGATAGTTTTAATTAAGATACATTATATCTCAAAGATATCTCATCATGAAATAGGGATTATAAATTCTAATTCTATAGTAGGAGACAATATATTCATGTAATGTTTAAAAAAAGTTTTGTAAATGAGTTCCAATAGTTCATGGATTAGGGACCCAATCTTATGGAGTTCCAGGGGCTTCTGTATAGATTATTTAGGTTAATCTTTTTATCTACCCAATGGGACTCAGTGCTCAGTCTAGAAGATACCATCAGAGATGCTTAGTTTTGCAGTTCTCAAACTGTGGACTTGTGTCTCCAGAGATAACATGCTTGTTAACAGCAAAAATGTTTTAAAATAAATAAATAATATATAGAGGTGAGAAATAACAGACCTCAACCCTCTTGTCTCTCTGCAAATTTGTGTACACAGAGTCAATCCCTTACCTCTCTCTAAAAGTGCAAAGTTTCTAAAAGTTCAATGAATAGAAGATAGTTGGGGGCAGAATAGATCTGGACAAGGAGAAGAAGTCTGGAGATAAATGTGAGACGGGAGGGACGGGCAGTAGAAACAAAAGTGAAACTTTGAGCAGCATATTCCAGAAGTCTTGAGGTCTGCGTGTAGCCTTCATTGATTTGAGATCTACCATACCATTCTCTCACTAGAAGGGAAAACCTATAATGGGAGCAGGCTGTAAAAGAGACCCAGTTTGTGAATATTTTAATGAAGTTCCTCTACCTGTGGGTAAGACAGGCATGTGTGCAAAATGCAAACAGTGCAACAAAGAAATGCAAGGCCTGGTTGTCCGAATGAAACAACATCATGAGAAGTGTTCAACGCAGCTTCCTCCTGAGAAGGAAGATGATGAAAGAAACATGTCTGAACATGCAGGATCTTCAGGTTGGTAAACTTTTTTTATTTCATACTTCTTTCTTAAGGACTGCCTGTCTTCCTTCTGGACTATTCTTGAATTCTCATGTTTGAGCAAAAAATATAATAGTTGTTCTATGGTACTATAATTTTAGATGCCATTGTGATAAAAATATATATACCTCAAATAGGCAGATCTTCCTTTTACAATTTCACCTGCAATGAGTAATACTAAATGAGCAGTAAGGTAATAATAATTAAATAACTGCATTGACTTATTTTGGTTAGGAGAATCCATCCTCAACATACAGGATTCTGAAGACTATCCACCTTCAAGATCACCATCATTTTCTATAGTTTCAGAATTATCTACCAATGATAATGTATGTCACATAGCCACAGTATATCCAGAAACAATCATAGATAAGTTTGTGATAAGAATCAGCAGATTACAAAAAGAGGTAATTGATGAAAAAAATTGCCCAGTTTGTTTATGCAACAAACTCTCCTTTCCATATGATTGAGAACCCACACTTCATTAACACTGTTCAGTCATTAAGACCAGGATACAGTCCACCCAAGAGAGCAGATGTCGCAGGCAAATTGCTGGATAAAGTGTATGAAAGAGAAATTGAGCAGTGTGCAAAAGGGCTAGAGGGTAAAATTGTCAACTTGAGTCTTGATGGGTGGAGCAATGTCCACAATAATTCTGTTGTATGTGCTTGCGTGACAACAGAAGAAGGGAATGTCTTCCTTGCAGAAACAATTGATACACCAGGAAATGCACACACAGCAGGATACTTACAAGAAGTAGCAGTAAAAGTTATAACAAACTGTGAAGAAAAATTCAAATGTTTAGTATGCAGCTTGGTCACAGACAATGCTGCAAATGTATCCAAGATGAGAAGAAATTATTTAGAAGAGAGTCCCAAGCTAATAACATACAGTTGCAGTCTCATTTGATGCACCTCCTAGCTAAAGACTTCAGTGTTCCAGAAATAAAGGCTAATGTTGAAATTGCAAAATACTTCCATAACAACCACTTTGCAGCAGCTGCTCTGAAAAAAGTGGGAGGAACCAAGCTAACTCTCCCACAAGACGTGCGATGGAACTCAGTAGTGGACTGTTTTGAGCACTATATCAAGAACTGGCCTAATCTGATGACGGTTTGTGAACAAAATCATGAAAAAATAGATGGCACTGTCACAGCCAAAGTTCTCGACATTGGGCTTAAGAGAAATGTTGAACACATGCTGAGTACCCTGAAGCCTATTTCTGTAGCCTTGAACAAAATGCAAGGAAATAGCTGTTTTATTGCTGACGCTGTTGAAATTTGAAAAGAACTGAGTGAGATCTTAAAAAGAGAAATATGCAATGCCAGAGTAAAATTACAAGCATTTAAAAAAACGAATGGGACAAGCACTATCTCCAGCTCATTTTCTTGCAAGTATTCTCAATACTCGGTACCAGGGTCAAACCTTAACTGCTGAAGAAGAGGAGTTGGCTATGACATGGACATCCAGCAATCATCCCTCCATAATGCCAATTATAATAAACTTCAGAGCTAAGGGTGAACCATTCAAGAAATATATGTATGCTGATGAAGTTTTAAAGAAAGTCACATCAATGAACTGGTGGAAGTCACTTAAGTATTTGGTTTCAGAAACTGTTGAAGTGATAATCTCACTTTTAACAGCAATAGGTTCTTCTGCCAGTGTAGAAAGAATATTTTCTTCCTTTGGACTAATTCATTCCAAATTGAGAAACGGTTTGGGACCTGAAAAAGCAGGATGGCTTGTTTTTTTTTCCAGATTATGAACAAACAGGAAAATGAAGTGAAGATGACTGAGTTAGCTGCAGAAGCCAATATTTTAAGTTTCTCAGGTTGACCTGGCTGACATAGTCGATTTAATTTTTGTTTTTTAAATACTTCATTTAACTATTTTCATTAAAAACAATTTTAACAAAAACAAACCTGATTTTAAAAAACTTGAATGTTTAACTAAATTCAAAAATTCATATGCTTGTTTTGTTAAAATATTATGTGTTTGCTGTTGAAGAAAAAACTCCAGAATACATAACGTTGTTGTTTTAGTTAAATAAAACAATTTAAATGTCTGTCCGGTGATGTTCTCCTCCTAATACAGCATGGCAAGAAAATCCTCCAAATATTAATGATTAACCTGTTGAACTGGAGATAGTTCACCTCCCAGTGACTTTATAAATATCTGCTTCAATTACCTTTGGTAAATGAAATAACCAAACAGTCAGTCATTTTCTGATATAGATGTAAATCGAATCTGAAAAGTTTTCAAAATTTCAAACTTTAAAAATGTATCTATCTCTGAGTTGTGAAGAATACATATTAAGGTTATAACAACCAACAAGAATGCACTTTTATGTAGAAATCCATGATTAAATCAAGTCTTCCTGACTAGTGATTTAAATCAATTTGATTTAAATCAAATCCACCCTGGCCCAAATGCTCCAAAACCAGAAAGCAAATAAAAAATAAACAAATGGTATAATGGGGGAAAAAAAAAAAAACCCTCATGATTTTTAAGCCAGTTTTATGACTGTTGGAGGCCTGATAATTTTTGAATGCTTGAAGTTGGCAATACTGCTATTAACATTAATCAGGTCTACCATGGCTGCAACAATAGTGATATGCTGGAGAGTCATCACTATCTTTTTTGTAAAGAAAAATTGTTACTGTCTTTCCTTTTTGGCTCGGTCTTCACTAGTCCATTCCCGATGAGTATCAGCAACGGATGCAGGTGAACATCACATAGTTCAGCTAAAATGTAGACAAGGAACAACCAGCTTCCACACTGATTCAGTATCTTTTTACTGTCAAGAATGGGTAACTTTTCCAGTCTAGAAATAGCAAAATAGATACCCCAGCCTAATGCACTAAATAACCTTGCCTTACACGGATTCAAGGTCCTGTGGGGAAAAATTACATCGCTTAAGTCACATAAGGAGGCAGAGTGAAGGTTACACAGGCAACCTTAATTTTGACACTTCCTGATTCTTTTTTTTTTATAGCCTCACTTTCCAATCTTAACACACTTAATATTTTAAAATATTTAATATATTTTAATTGAATTTCATATAAAAGGCCGAGTTCTGTGCATAAGTGAGTTAAGTGATTCTAGTTATGTTCAGAGATTCTTCTTCATTGAAGCACGGGTATAGTTATAATTTAAGGACACCCAGCTATACTGGCCATCTCTGAAATCCTCATAATTGGGCACTATGATTTTAGAAAACCAGTGCCAAAGACTCTAATTGTTCAGCCACTATTTTGATAGGAGAATTTTGTTTCTGGGATTACAGGTATCGGGGTGGCACTGCCAATCTGTATGCAGCTTGAGAGTGGTTTGAGAAAGTAGCATTAGGGTAACAGCTCCATGTGCAAGGTGGCAGATGTACTATCACAGCACAAGCTGCGATGGACTGGGGCATCAGAAACCCCCAGGACACTTGAAGTACTGTAGAGCAGCAGTTCCCAAACTTCATTGCGTTGTGACCCCTTTCTGACAACAAAAAATACTATGTGACCCCAGGACGGGGGACTGAAGCACTAGCCCATCTGAGCCCCGCCACCCTGGACTGGGGTGCCAAAGCCTGAGCTCCACTGCCTTGGTCAGGGAGCCAAAGTTGAAGGACTTCAGCCCCGGGCAGGGGAGCACCTGACAGTCAGGGCTGAAGCCCTTGGGCCCCGGGCAGTGCGGCTTGGGCTTGGGCCCTGGGTGGTGAGGCTCAGGCGTTGGCCCCGTGCCCCAGCAAGTCTAACGCCAGTCCTGATGACCCCATTGAAAGGGGGTGGTGACCTATTTTGGGGTCCTGACCCAGTTTGAAAACCGCTGCTGTAGAGGGTTAATGGAGCTGCAGCATCCAAACAACCCCCTGTGGCTGTGAGGAGACAGGTGGTCTCTGCCACTGTGCACCTCAAACTGGCTCCATTCCCTCCATCCAGGGCTAGGCAGGGGGTAGGGTGACCAGGTGTCTGTTTTTTTACTGGAACATCTGGTCGAAAAGGGACCCTGGCAGTTCCGGTCAGTACCGCCAACCGGGCCGTTAAAAGTCCAATCAGTGCTGCTGGGGAGCTAAGGCAGGCTAATACCTACCGGTCCTGGCTCCGCACTGCGTCCCAGAAGCGGCCAGCAGAGCAGGCTCCTAGGTGTGGGTCGGGGAGGACGACAGACGCCATGGGGCTCTGTGTGCTGCCCCCACCCCGAGCACTGGCTTTGCACTCCCATTGGCCAGAAACAGTGGCCAATGGGAGCTGCGGGGGTGGTGCCTGCAGGCAAGAGCTGTATGCAGAGCCTCTTGCTGTACCTCCGCCTAGGAGCCTAACTGCTGCTGGCTGCTTCCAGGGCACAGCGTGGAGTCGGGACAGGCACAAAGCCTGCCTTAGCCGCCCCGCTGACTGGGAGTCGCTGAAGGTAACCCTGCGCCCCATCCCCAAACCCAGAGTCCCCTCCTGCACCCCAAAACCCTCATCCCTGGCCCCACCCCAGATGAAGCCCTCCCCCTGGACCCCAGCCCCCTCCCACACCCTGAACCTCTCTATCCCACCCCAATCTAAAGCCCCCTCCTGCACCCTAAATCCCTCATCCCCAGCCCCACCCCAGAGCCTGCACCCCCACACAGAACCCTCACTCCCTTGCACCCTAACCACCTGCCCCAGCCCAGAGCTCCCTCCCACATCCTGAACCTCTCTGCCTCACCTAGGGTGACCAGATGTCCTGATTTTATAGGGACAGTCCCAATTTTGGGGTCTTTTTCTTATATAGGCTCTAATTACCTCCCACACCAAACCCCTCATCCCCAGCCCCACTCCAGAGCCCGCACCCCCAGATGGAGTCCTCAGCCCCTCCCACACCCCTACCCCAGCGCACTGAACACGAGTGAGGATGCGGCTGCCTCAGTTAGCAGAGGGGGCTGAGCTCTGGCACGGTGCTGGAGCCTGCCCAGGTCCAGGGATCAGCCCTGTTGGCCCCGATGTCCGCAGCCCAGCAGATGGAGGGCTTGACCCGGGCCCCACCAACACCTCCGCCTGCCGCTGGGCCTTGTCTAGACCAGGGTGTAGCTAGCACCAGCCAACTCAGTCTGAGCTAAGCTGGCCTAAGCGGCACCAGCTGCAGCCGAGTCCCACGCTGTCACTGCACCCACACTGGGGAGCAGCGGGGCTGGGCTGGCTCCCCTACCTTCTCCTACTAGTCAAAACAAGCGTAATAAGGCTGCTGCCCCTTTAAGAAGCGTTGTGTGCCTGTGAGGCCCCCGCCGGCCAATGGGCTCGTAACTGAGCCCCGCGCGTGCGCCGACTGAGAGCGGGGCCAATGAGCTGGCAGGATGGAGCCTTGCGTGCCTCCCGTACACCCCATCTCTCCCGGCTGAGGAACCAATCAGCTGCCGAGCTGGGCAGTGAGCTCGGAAGCGGTCGTCGGCCGCACCCGGAGTGAGGGGATCAGTGGCGCAGCGGGAGGCGGAGGCCGAGGCCGGCGGGGATGGTTGGCCGGGAGAAGGAGCTCAAGATCCGCTTCATGCCGGGGCAATGCGAGTTGGTGGAGGTGAGCGGGGTGCCTTGGCGGTCCGAGCGCTGGGGCAGGGGTAGGGCGCGTAGAGCGGCCGGGGGGGCCTTAGGCCGGCTCCCCGCGCCTCCCGGGGGCAGTGGCGGGGCAGGATCGGCCTGTCCCGTAGCAACCACTGGCGGGGGCTCTAGCCACCGTGACCGACTCGCCAGATCCCTCCCCCGCGGGCGGCACCTGCGGCCTGTTTCTAGTCCCCCTCCCCCCGATAGGCAAAAACTCCGTAGAGCCATCGCCTTGCGTCGGCACCGCATCGGGCAAGCTCCCGGCTGGGTCGGGTGGCGCTGTCTGCCCCCACCCCTAGCAGCGGGGCTCGGGGAGCGGGACAACTACCCCCTTGTGGCTGACTCTGACTGGAGACCTGGCTCCCAAGTTGCCTGCGCGCTCATCAGCGGGACTGCCCAGCTCCACCCCAGCTCTCCAGGCCAGCCAGGGTCACCTAGTGCCCCAAACAAGCAGCCCACTGCACAGTGAATCCCCTCGTCTTGAAATAAGTGTTCCTGCTGCCATGCCTGATGTAGCCCTACACCAAACATAGCCAGACAGCAGTGCTCATCAGTACTGCATTATAAACCTCACTGGACATAAAGAAGGAAAACAAGTTTAATTAGATTTCTGGGCGGTAAGAGGTAGTTATTTATGAAACTGTTATCAGATAAACTGATGACAAGGTTCTTTCAGCTTCCTGTTCCTGGGGGAGTAATCTCTTTCTGCATTATCTAAAAGTATGTATTCCATTTACTTGAAGATAATGTTACATTTAGTGAGATCCATTACTACCACTTCTGTTGTATATGCTCTTTAGTTTGATTTTAATAAATCAGGCTTGTGCCTCATCCAGATGTTCACCTCCGGGGGGGAACAATAGCACTCGTTTTGTGATGGTCTAAGACTCCATCCTTTTTAAATTAAATAAATTAAATTAAAGGAGATATCCTATCTCCTAGGGACTGGAAGGGACCTTGAAAGATCATCGAGTCCAGCCCCCTGCCTTCACTAGCAGGACCAAGTACTGATTTTGCCACAGATCCCTAAGTGGCCCCCTCAAGGATTGAACTCACAACTCTGGGTTTAGCAGGCCAATGCTGAAACCACTGAGCTATCCCTCCCTACTGGGGAAGAAAGGGAGTCATTGTTCACAAGATATTTTCTGTATAACCACATCACCAATAACTTTGCAAACATCTAAAGGTAGACATGGCATACAAAAAGCTCTTGCCACTTGTACAAATGGCTCAGATTTTGTGTCAGAATTTTTTTTTTTCTGAATAGTCTAAGGGCACCAGTTATATCATTTGAGTCCCCCGAACTTTGCTGGAGACATTGGCCTGGGATTAGAATTTAGAAATTCTGACTCCTAGTAACTTGCTAGGTAACTGTTGTGGTCATACCTTTTTCTTTAGCTTGAGAGAATTTACAAGCTTCATATACTTGAATGATCTGGGACCCGTCTACCTTTTTATTCCATCACAGCAGTGAAGAACCTAAGGAATGCTTTTACTTTGCAGAAGAATGTTTCCAGTGCAGGCTTCTTATTTGAATTTGCTGCTTTGGAAAATCCACCTGTGCCTATTTGGTTCTGTAGGTTTTCATTGATTGATGGAACATAGGTTAATGACTAATTTTCTCATAATTTCGTTTTATATTCATATTGTAGCAACGTTTTTACTACTGATTATAGGTGTCTTTGTCTTTAATATTTGCATTGTAGTTTTTAAATACTGTTAGAAGTGTTTTTCAAAATTTTGGTAAATAAATGAGATTAAATTTCCTTCTAATCCAGGGGTGGGCAAACTTTTTGGCCCGAGGGCCACATATGGGTAGGGAAATTGTACCCTGGGCCATGATTGTAGGGTTAGGGCAGGGGGGTGTGGTGTGCGGGAGGGGGTGTGGTGTGCAGGAAGGGGCTCAGGGTAAGGGTGTGGGGTGCAGGAGGGGGCACAGGGCAGGGAGCTGGGGTGCAGAGCGTGGGAGGGGGTTCAGGGCAGGGGGTTGGGGTGCGGGCTCCAGCCTGGTGCTGCTTACCTCGAGCAGCTCTGAGGTGGCAGCAGCACGCAGTGGGGCTAAGGGAGGCTCCCTGCCTGCCCTGGCCCCGCGCTGTTCCCGGAAGTGGCCGGCATGTCCGGCAGTGACTCCTGGGGATGGGGTGGGGCAGGCAGCTCCGCCCTGCCCTCGCCTGTGGGTACCAATCCCAAAGCTCCCATTGGCTGCGGTTCCCCGTTCCCAGCCAATGGGAGCTGCAGCGGGTGGTGCCTGCAGGCAAGGGCAGTGCACGGAGCCTTCTGCGCGCCCTCTCCCTTCCCCTCAGGGACATGGTGCCGGCTGCTTCCGGGAGCAGCTTGGAGTCAGGGCAGGCAGGGAGCCTGCTTTAGCCCTGCTGCGCCACAGGGCTGACAATCCCGCGGGCCAGATTGAAAGCCCTGATGGGCTAGATCCGGCCCGCTGGCCGTAGTTTGCCCTCCCCTGCTCTAGTCAAATGTTTAGATATGTTCACTTTTCAGTCTTTACAATTCAAATATATCAGTCTTTTAATCACTGTTACTCTTTTCTGAGTTCCCATTCATTTTTGTTGTTGAGGGTGTCCAAAACTAACTGGATTATTCTGAGGATAGTCTTGATGGTGACTTCCCGGTTCTGATATTTATGTGCATAGTACAGCCCAAAACTGCATTGGTTGCCAATTCATAGCCAATTACTGTGTGTTGTCATCACTAAATTATATTAGCTTTGAAATTTAAAGGATTTTAACAGTTAGATTGCATCATTGTTGTCATGCTGTCAAGCTCATAACTCCTTATGTAGTCTAGATTTCATCTAAAATATTTTTATAACAGTTTCAAGGTGAAAGCTGAAACTTTCCACCTCTTTTGAAAACTCATACTCTTAAATTACATTCAAGTAGTGTCTACAGAGGAATGTTGTCTTTTAAAATATTCTGTTTCTCAGCTTTTGGTGTCATTGCATATTCATTCTTTTCTTTTTATCTGAAAGAAAGATCTCTGATTTAAAGTTCTTTTGATCTTATTTCAGACTTTACTGTTAAATAACTCAGTTTAACATCCTAGTTCGTGCTTCAAAACTTCCTTTGCCTCTATCCTCAGTGAACACTGAACTTCTAGAAGAGTGAGACATATCTGTACAGTGCTTTATTCTACCACTCAAATAGTGGGTACAGTTGCAAATTAGCTGGTAATGGAACTTTTATATTCATATTTGGAAGTGTTTGAATGCAAGTGACTGCTTCTCAATTATAAAGAGTGCCTGGAAATCCTGGCAACAGTAAGGCTTCCTTGAACAGTAACTTGAATCTGTTAATTTGATAAAACTTGTGTGTAACGGAATGACACTCAAACCATTACAGACTACTCTTTATGTTGCTTTATATTTTTAACTTAAGTCGTATAGAGAGAAATCTTATCGGAAACCTTCATAGCCATAACTAGCTTTTTGGATGTATCCTCTAATCAGGCAGGACTACAGTAAAACTCAGGCTGACATTCAGCAGTCATGTCAGTTTTAATATTAAAATCAAAGTATCCACCCTCTTGTAATTTGATATAAAATGGGATTGGTAATTTTAACAAGCTCAAAAAAGAGTTAGCAGACCTGTGCAGTTTAAGTTACCTAGGCACAGCATTTGCCAGACATAACTTGAATATACACCTCTACCCCGATATAACGCGACCCAATATAACACAAATTCGGATATAACGTGGTAAAGCAGTGCTCCGGGGGGATGCTCACTCCAGCGGATCAAAGCAAGTTCGATATAATGTGGTTTCACCTATAACGTGATAAGATTTTTTTGGCTCCCGAGGACAGCGTTATATTGGGGTAGAGATGTATAATATTCACCCCTGCCCCTTTAGCTAGAGAAATGCAGGAGCAAACAGGAATCTTTTCTTACAGAAAGGGGAATGTGGAGCAAAACCAGGAGTTAGGATTTAAGCTTCCATATCTTCTGGTTTTAAAGGAAAATCTTCTGAATGGGTTCAGATAGGGTGTTGTCATTCTGAGTCTGCAGAAAGACCGCTCCAGTACCTCTGTAGCTGATTTCCCAAGGAACCTTAAAATTGACAAGACTTGTTACTTCCATTGGTTCTGTTCACCCTGTCAATGCTGCTGCTGACACACAAAACCATGAACACCAGCAAAGGCAGCCACTGGATCTGCTTGCAGAGCAAACATTGTTGCTTCAGGGAGGCATTCAATAAAGAATCAATGCAATGCTTATTGTGGATGGGTTATGTATAGAGGTTGGAAAATCTGATCTATTTCATACTTAGAATAAATTTGTTCTGAAACTATGGCAGATGTCTGCTATCTGCTGGCAAGCTGAAAAGACCCATGATTGTTTATCCAAAGCTGTTTGAAATGGTTTCTGGTCGTAAACTTGCTTACTCATTTGTGCAAGGTAGAGTAACAGAATACAAATTGCATCTACTTAAACTGTTAAAGATTATCATTTTGCTTAGATTTCATCTGATGTGTTCTCCGTTTCTAGTGCAAATTTAAATGAGCATCCAATTTTTGACTTGTAAATTAAGAATGATTCTCTAAAACATCATCCAGTTATCGGACTAAATTTAAGAATACTATATTTTTGCTTATAATTATAGGGGAAGAGGCTCACAACCCCTATATTGAGGTTACTAGTCACTTTTCATTATTAAAGATTCTTGCACTCTCCATTTTGTATGTAATTTATATAAGTTTATCTGTAGGTAATCTTGTTAAGCACTGAAGTATGCTTTAGTATACCACATGGACATTTGGAGCAGGTTGAATAATCAAAGCATTTTTCTGATACATCTTGTTCAACTAAACATGAATTGTGTGAGTATTTTATTAATTATTTGCCTGAAATATTCAATTTACATCTCAATTCTGCAGTGAGTGCCTCATGGGAATACCTCTGCAGAATCCTTTTGTAGTGAATGGGACTCTTCCTGTGTACAGAGGCTGCCCAGAAGGAGCTCATTGCAGGATTAGTTCACTACTTTTTCAACGAAACATTCAGAGCCAGATCTTCAGAAGCACTCATCACCCAGCAGTTCCTGTTGTGCAATGGAGCTACTGAATTATGAGCTCCCTTAAATATCTGACCCTTTGTTTTTGATATTTTTTCATTCTTTGTTCACCTCTGCTGACATAAATAAGTTTATGAATGAAGCTTTGCAGTTCAGATCTCTGAAATGTGTATCTATATTTGCTGCTGTAACATTATCCTATGCTTTCAAGTATTTACATTTTACAAAGCTTTATAGGGCTCCATGTATCACTTAATCATTACATTTTTGAAAACAGTGAAGAAAGCAAACCTGAATGTTTTTCAGGAATAATATGATGACACTCATTCGCGCTGATTATAGTTGCATCCAAATAATAAAACATTAACTGAGACATTAAGTATAATGGAAAGAAATAAAAATGTGTTTTCTTTTTCTCCCCCCCACCCCCCAGGAAGATGTTGATATTCCCAATAGACGTGTTCTGATTACAGGAGCTACTGGGCTTCTTGGCAGAGCTGTGTACAAAGAATTTAATGAAAACAATTGGCATGCAGTTGGCTGTGGATACAGTAGAGCTCGACCCAAATTTGAACGGATTAATCTTCTGAATTCTGTTGAGGTTCATGACATTATCCAGGATTTTCAGGTAAGATTACTGGAAGGCAAGAAGAAGCAGACAACTTGCCATATTGCACTGGAGACTATGTGTATCCTTCATTAAACAAATAAGTTTAATCTGCCTTACACCATTTAGCTCATATGATCCCAGTGGCACTCTAAAATCCTCTGAGGTAGTAGTTTGGAAGAAGATAGTTTTGTTGTTCCCCTAATTTGTACAGTGACTACTCTGTGTTTGCGTAATATCCCTAGATACAAAATCAACAGCAAGTCAGTGTAAAAACACACATTTGGTAGTTAAATAAAAAGCTGTTACATTTCTGTAATGATTTGTATGGAGACACTGCAATGTTACAATAAGGTTTCATTGCACTAAAGATACAGAATAATTATTTGTATACCTTGTTTCTCTCATGGCAGAAATCTCCTTGTAACAGTCAATGCTGTGTTTCACAAACTTCCAAGCTGTTTCATAGCTTCCAGTGAATAACTTTTTAAAATGCTTATTCTAGAATAAATAGGGACCTAGCCTAGAAAGAGTTATAAAGCTCTTGTGCCTGGTCTACACCTGCCAAGCAAATCATTTATGAACTTTGCATTAATACCATTTAAATCTAATTTGGTTAGCATTGTTTAATTACCATTGTGGATGATTGGGTATTGAGTCTAACCCATATCATCTTTAACACTCAGATGAGAACAAAACTCCTTTCTGTAAGATAGATATTATTGAGGGTCATGACTGCAAAATTACTGAATGAGATTCTTAGATATTTATTGTAAAATCTTAAGGCAGCTTTATTCTATTGCATTTCCAAAGGAAAGAGAACTCTTTGAGATTTCACAATAAATGATTGTTGTGGAGCAGTGCCACAATTAAATTATAATACTATTTAGTTTCTCTGTAGATGACAGACCTGGTTTCTATGTTGAGGGCACAATTGCTATTTTTTTATTTTGTTCCTCATTAAAATTGAGTCTTTAATTTTCAGCCTCATGTGATAGTGCATTGTGCTGCTGAGAGAAGACCAGATGTTGTAGAAAGTCAAGCAGATGCTGTTTCTCAGCTCAATGTGACTGCTTCAGGGAACTTAGCAAAAGAAGCAGGTAAAGAGACAATGAGATGGATTCATTTTTTTTGCCAGGATACTGCATTAATTTATACAGTGGCATAAGTATGCATAACACTTCACACTTAAACAGCCAAGATCCATCATTGCCTCAGCAAGCTTTCTATCTAGCTTATTTAGGTGAAGACAACACATGTGTATGTGTGGAGGATTAGCAAGGTGACAAAGTGAGGGAATGAAGGGGTGAGAAGGCAAGGGGGATAGTTTTGAATCTAGAACATGCATTTTTTTTCCATCCATGACTGTAGTTTCGTACTGAAAGTATGAATTATAGTGAATTTGAAATAAACAGCGTACAAATGTCTTTAGGTGCAATGAATAGCAATTTCCCCCTTTATCTCTAAAGGCTCATAGTAAGTTTTCTTTATTTTCCCCCCACACGTCTTTTATCTTAGCTGGAGTTGGAGCATTTCTGATCTACATTAGTACAGACTATGTGTTTGATGGAACAAATCCTCCGTATAAAGAGAGTGATGCACCAAATCCCCTAAATCTTTATGGTAAAACTAAATTAGAAGGAGAAAAGGCAGTCCTTGAAAATAATGAAGGTAAGAATACAATTTAAATACAATTGAAGTTTTTTTCTTCTCACTTTGTTACAGATGAGCTAATAGGTCATATTAAATTAATAAAATCATAGAATCTAGATTTGAAAAAGACCTATTAGAACATCTAATCTAACTTCCTGTCCCTGTGGGATTGTTTCCTCTTTCCTACCAGTGGAATCTAATTTTCTTTGCTGATGTTCCTGAACTCCGTAGCTGCCTTTGTATTATTTCTATTCTAATAGTGTTTGCAAAACCTCCCAATTTAGTATCATCTCTGAATTTTAGTAAGATGCTGTTTGCTCCCTCTTCTGGATTGGTAATGAAGATAAGACTGGACCCAACACTAGACACCTTCCCCAACTCAGTACTTTGCTGTGTTTCATAACCCTTTGGTTATGGTCTTTCAGTCAGTAATCACTGTAGCAGTCTTCCTATGTAAGCAGATTTAAGTTGATTTTGAGTAAGATACCATAATACACCGAATCAATTGTTTTACTAAAATCCAAATAGTACATGGATCACTCTTTCAACTATTAAGTTTGTAATTCTATAATAAAAGAAACCAATCAAGTTTGTGTTGCAAGATATTTATATATTTGTATTGTGAATACTTCTATTTACAATTAGGTTTTTAGTGGCTTTTCTTATATTTTTGTTTGTTTGTTTTGAAGCAGTGCAAGATCACTTTGCTTCCTTTTAAAAAAAACAAAAAAACCCAACAACCCAAAATGGTTCTTTGTTCTTACTTCACTGTCTCAGTTTTGATAACCTTTCAAAACTGAGAGTGTCAAAGCAAATGGTAATTCCCTTGCTACCTTACGCCTTGGCTACACTTGCAGATGTACAGCGCTGTGAGTTAAACCTGACTTCGTGCAGCTGAGTAGGGAAAGCGCTGCAGTCTGTCCACACTGACAGCTGCCCAGCGCACTGTCGTGGCCACATTTGCGGCAATTGCAGCGCTATTGGGAGCGGTACATTATGGGCAGCTATCCCACAGAGCACCTTTTCCCATTCTGGCGCCATGGGTTGTGGGAAGGGGGCGTGGGTGCGGGGGATTTTGGGTCCTGTCCCAATGCCCCGTGATGCATCGCTTCGCATCCCAGAAATCCCTTTGTTTCCGTCCACCTTTGGCGCCATCTTTCAACGGTTTCTGTGCAGCGCGATCTGTCTGCGGGAAATGGAGTCCGAACTGCTGAGGCGTATGCTGACGAGTCTCGCCAGCACGTCACGTTTGGCTGTCGAACTATTCCTTAAGATCCAAAGTGAGAGTGAGGGTGAGGAGTCCGATGATGCTATCGAGCCGCGTAACACGTACGCCACGAAATTGCTTGTGCATTCACGGACATGCTCAGCACCGTGGAATGCCGCTTTTGGGCTCGGGAAACAAGCACCGAGTGGTGGGATCACATTGTCATGGAAGTCTGGGATGACGAGCAGTGGCTGCAGAACTTTCAGATGAGAAAAGCCACTTTCATGGGACTATGTGAGGAGCTTGCCCCCACCCTGCAGCGCAAGGACATGAGATTGAGAGCTGCCCTGCCAGTGGAGAAGCGGGTGGCTATTGCAATCTGGAAGCTGGCAACTCCAGACAGCTACCGGTCGGTCGCAAACCAGTTTGGAGTGGGAAAGTCGACCGTTGGAATCGTGTTGATGCAAGTTTGCAAGGCCATTAATCGCATCCTACTCAGAAGAACCGTGACTCTGGGTAACGTGCAGGAAATAGTGGATGGCTTTGCACAAATGGGTTTCCCTAACTGTGGAGGGGCGATAGATGGAACGCACATTCCTATTCTGGCACCACCCCACCTAGGATCCGAGTACGTTAATCGGAAGGGGTATTTCTCTATGGTTCTCCAGGCGCTTGTGGATCACCATGGGCGTTTCATTGACATTAACACAGGCTGGCCCAGAAAGGTGCATGATGCACGCATCTTTCGGAACACTTGGCTGTTCAGGAAGATGCAGGCTGGGACTTTTTTCCCAGAGCGGAAGATCACAGTAGGGGAAGTTGAAATGCCCCTTGTGATCCTTGGAGATCCCGCTTACCCGTTAATGCCGTGGCTCATGAAACCCTACACAGGGAGCCTTGACAGCAGCAAGGAACGGTTCAACTACAGGCTGAGCCGGTGCCGAATGACTGTGGAGTGTGTCTTTGGCCGTTTAAAGGGCCGCTGGCGATCTCTGTATGGGAAGCTGGACTTGGCCGAAAACAGCATCCCCGCGGTTATATCCGCGTGCTGTGCCCTCCATAATATTTGTGAAGGGAAGGGTGAAAGCTTCACTCAGGCATGGACCTCCGAGGTTCAACACCTGGAGGCTGAATTTGCACAGCCAGAGAGCAGAGCTATTACAGGGGCCCAGCGCGGGGCTGCAAGGATTAGGGATGCCTTGAGGGAGCAATTTGAGGCTGAAAACCAGCAGTGATATCTGGTGCCCTGCACGGGAGTGAAGTGCAGTAGTTCCAATCTTTAGGAATCAGTGTTTGCTAAGCAGACTTGCAGTGCCTGTTTATTTCCTGTGCTAAGGAGTCTTTTACTTTATGCAATAATAAAGAATGTTTTCAAAGCCAAAGAATCCATTTATTGAAAAGAAAAAAAAATCTTTTATTGAAAAGAGACAAGGGGGTGGAGTGGGGAACAGTACAATCACAGTTTCGCGTATGTCCTGTCTGGTGTGCTGTGCAGTGAGTGCTGCACTTCAGGACAGCTATACTGCATGGTGATGGGGGTTGAGTGCAGAGGGTAAGGGTCGTGGTTTTCAGGGCTGGGTGGTGAAGATACTGGTGTTGGAGGGAGTGGGTGACGTGAAGAACACGGAAGTTGGGGAAAGTGGGTTGGAGGTGACAGTGGGGCACAACAGAGTTTTGGGACAAGGGCTGTAGGGGGGGGGGGTTGGCGTTCGCGGTACTGCTCCTCTTTCTGCATGGCTACCAGCTCCTGGATAGTATCTGCTTGGCGCTCCAGGATGCTTATGAGCCTATCAGTGCTTTGCTGCCGGTGCGCGGTGCTTTGCCGCCGGTGCGCTGCGTTTTCCTGGCGGATCCTGCTTTCTCTCTCCCTCCAGTCCTGTGCTTTCTCATTCTCTTTAATAGATTGCTGCATCACTTCTTGCAGCATGTCTTCTTTGCTTTTTCGCGGTCTCTTCCTGAGTCTTTGCAGTCTCTGAGCAGGCGATAAGAGGGACGGCTGAGGTCTCAAGGTTGATTCAGCTGTATAGGCAAAATGCAACATTTAACAGAGGCAGCATTGTTTATACCAGACAGAGTAATGATTTCCCCCGCACTTAAGGAGTAGAAAACACATAGGGTCTACACAATAGCATAATTTTCACGTCCAAAACAGAGCACACATATCCCACGGGAGCCTCAAAATGGTGAGTAAGGGGGACTGATTGTTTCAGGGCTGCACTGTCCTCTGGGTTTTTGTGCCTTGGGGAGAGCCAGCAGCTTCAGGGGGCACCTACACTGAACACTGTCCCAACATTTTCCACAGGAGTTAGTCCTGGACGATATCTCGCTGCTGAGGGTGACCTGGGAAGCAAGGGAGGGTCTTCTACTGCAATGCGGCTTCCGCCCTGGCCCATATGCAGCTTGCCTGTGTGCAGCAATGGTCCCCCCCCACCCCTCGCGGCACAGTGGCGCGGACACGTTAGCCTGGCTGGGACAAGGACCACGGTGGCTCTCCCGATAAACCTGCGCAAGCGCATTGCCCACGTTCTGGATGAGACATTCGAGGAGATTACCGAGGCCGATTACCGCGATGTGGTAAACCACATCAATGTGGTAAACCACTATTCCGCATCTAGGCATGCGTGCCTAACCCTCCTCTCCCAAAGAGCCCGCACCGAAAAAATTCCTTCCCGAAAAAAAAACCCGCTTACCGGGAACCTGCTCTTCTGTTTGTCCTCCACCAAGTACCGGCCGCTGCGACTGGCTACCTTCCTCCTGGCTCGAGAAGAGCTCCTGGCTGCATGGCTCCAGGGATTCCGGGGTGTCTCCGTCCGGCCCACCACCATCACTCCCGTTTTCCTCCTCCTCCCACACCGGCTCTGAAGTGTCCATGGTGGTGCTCGGAGTGGAGGTGGGGTTAACCCCAAGTATCGCATCCAGCTCTTTGTAGAATCGGCAGGTCGCGGGGGGAGCACTCGAGCGGCCGTTTGCGTTGCGGGCTTTGCGGTAGGCACTCCGCAGCTCCTTCACTTTAATCCTGCACTGCAGGGCGTCCCGGTCATGTCCCCTTTCCATCATGTCCTTTGATACCTTCCCAAAGGTATCGTAATTCCTACGGCTGGAGCGCAGCTGGGACTGTACAGCTTCCTCCCCCCAAACACTGATGAGGTCCGGCAACTTGCCATTGCTCCATGCTGGGGCTCGCTTGGCGCGTGGAGGCATGGTCACCTGGAAAGATTCGCTGATAGCACTCCACACCACGCCGGGCTGAGCAAACAGGAAGGGGATTTTTAAAATTCCCGGGGAATGTAAAGGGTTGGTCACATGGTTGGTTACCTGAGGGTAGGGCAGTAGAGTTTGAACTGATGACCAGAGTGGCTAGAACAGGCATTGTGGGATACTGCCGAATAATTCTGGAGGCCATTCACAGCGCATTGGGCGGCCACACTGGCGCCGCAGCGGCAGCGCAATACTCGCTATTCCTCTCGGGGATGTGGAGTACATGCAGCGCTGCAACCACGGAGATACAGCGCTGCAAATGCCTTGCCAGTGTGGACAGGGAGTGAGTTACAGCGCTGGGGAGCCTTTATAGCGCTGTAACTCGCAAGTGTAGCTAAGGCCTTAGGGAGTATATCATCCAGGCAGCAGTCTTGTATATAGTCACGCTTTGCAAGTGTTCGTTAATGAAAAAATTTCTTATACTGTCTCAGCAACTTATATGATGATCTTCACTTCCTAATTGCCTAAATTTACATATTTTCTTTGATGATGATTTTTTTTTAAAAGTAGCCACTTGAGTTAATTTAATTCCCTCTGTTTACTAATTTCTCACTTTCTCTGTAATATTGTCCCCCATCCCCTCCTACTCCCCACCATGGTTCCCTTGTGAGTTGCCTTTTTTTTCCCCCTCTCATTCTTTTTATGTTGTCCTTATCTTTTCTCTGCAAGTCTTGGGTTTTCACCTTTAGGTGTCTCTCCCTGTCCATTAACAGTACAGCTCACTGGCATTATAAACACTTTGAATACAAGTATTAGCTATATAAATGTCTGCTTTATACAAAAAGGAATAGATGTCTTTTGGTGTAATTTTAGCAACTCTAATTTACTGTATATAAATGTTCTCAGTTCTATATGAAATTTGAAAACTTCATATTGACTAAAAATGAAATGACAGCAGACCGTACACAATCACAGTTAATACTGGTTTTCTTTTAGGAGTGTGAATATATGTAATGTTTACCAAATGTCTAAAACAATTTTTATTCACATTCTGTAATTCTGAAATTCTCTTGGTTATTCTCAAGGGTTCATTAGGTCCTAGCTATTCATAGTTTCCTTTTAACACTTTAAAAAAATATATTTTTCCTCTTTAGGTGCTGCAGTGCTCAGAATTCCTATCTTATATGGGGAAGTAGAAAATCTGGAAGAGAGTGCTGTGACTGTTATGTTTGATAAAGTGCAGTTCAGTAACAAATCAGCCAATATGGACCATTGGCAACAGAGATTTCCCACCAACATCAAGGATGTAGCCTGTGTTTGCCGGCAGCTATCAGAGAAGAGAATGTTGGTGAGAATTTTTGTTTTTTAATTTTCCCCTCCCTGCTGTGGTACAGTTCAGTATCAAATTGAAGGCTCTGGTTCTAATTTTCAGTGCACTGGGCTGATCCTCTGCTACTTCAATAACCGCTTCTCTATCCATGACCCTCCATGAGTGTTGTGCTACTTGGGAAATGATGAAATTGTAAGTTGCAAGGATGAGAGTGGGAGAGCAGGACACACAGCTTTCTTATCTGTTTGCGCACAAGAAATTATAATGACCATGAATCTTGCTGTCTCCAGGACTAAAAATGCAAGTCATCAGTTCATCACTGTAGTATTTCTACAATAAATTGTACAAAAAAACACAAAGGGAAGAAAATTTAAGATCAACATTGATTAGACTTCATGGTGGACACAGTTCTTTAAGATGCTCATGCAATGGTGCTGAGTGTGGTATAAAAAATATTTGATGAAGCTGCAGAGAGACAGAAGGGGGTGGATATTGATAGGTCGGGGTTTCAGAGAAACTGTAAATGCTCCAATTTCTCTGAAATGGAGCACGAGCTCTCTACCATCTTGTACCTTCTTATACAACCCTCATTAAGCCGCCACTAGAGCTCTTCCAGCTGAGCTGTCAGAGTAGGACCATGGAGGAGGTATTCATATGTGCAGATAACCCTGGTAATAACATTTAGCTGCTGTAGACAGACTCCAACTGAGAAGGTAAGAAGGCCAAAGAGAAGCCTGGGGAAGCACTCCCCTGTAACAAGTTTCAAACATGCTGGGCCCAGGAGTGCATTTTGGGGCTCAAAATCCAGGAAGCATTAACTGAATTTTCTCTAATAATCCCAATTTCAAACAAACACAGTTCAGGGGAAATAAGGGCTTAGAGGGCTAGCCAGGAGGCAGTAGCTCCCAGTTTAAGAGGGAGCAGCCCAGAATCTTTATGCAGAGTGCACACTTCAGAGTTGTGCAGGCTCGTTCAGTTAATCTGTCCATTGTGCGCACTTCTAGACTGTACATATTCAATGGATGGTTTTCAAACTCTCATAGTTCTGCAAAACCAAAATAAGTTGGTTTCTCCCCCCCCCCCCCCAACCTGGCAGAAGTACAGCTCTCCAGAGAGCTACTTACATGTCCAAGAGCCATCTTTCAACCTTTAGCTGTTTCTAACTATCCCAGTCTCATCACTCTTCTAAAAACTGCAGTTAGAATTTTTTAAAATGGTAAGTGTATTTTTCCAATTTCACTCAAAACTGGCAGGCATAATTTCCCCAAAAAAACTATTGATAGGAACCATGCATGGAAAAATTCATGTTGAAATGCAAAATTGTAACTTTTCAGCAAGCTGCAAACATGTGGAAACGCTAAACTGAAATTGTCTTGCAATATTAGCTTTGGCAGTCACTACCCAGAAATCGCTGTGTGTGAGGTGACAAGTAAATTGACTCAAAGTGTGGTATTCTGCACAGCCAGCCATATTATGTGGACAGGATTGGACTTGTCAACACCTATATATATAAAAAGTTATGCCTTTGTTCAGTCTGAGTACTTCTACATCGCCTCATTTGATGTGAGGGAGAAGAGGGTTCATGGTGTCTGTCACACTTGCATTATTTGAATTTTGATAAATGATTGGCTTAGAATGGATTTTTCTATACATTTAACCTTTTCTGTAATGTGTCATCTTTAAGAGTGCATTCAATTGATGCACAGTTGAGTCAAGCGTATTCTGCGTCTCTGAAAAGTCAGGCCAAATATGTGTAGTATCAGGACTGTGCCCGTCCCACTGATAGCTTTATAAGGGCTACATTTTTCACTTCCCAAACATCTGCTCAGTCTCTATTCTGGAAATATATATTCATTCCAGAAATATTTAAATTAATTATTAACTTGTTTTTCAGGATGCCATCATCTTGTTTGAATGTCAGCCTGTACATTCTGTTTCTGTAAAAGAGCCAGCCTGACCCTTCATCTTTGCTTGTTTCTTTCTAGGATCCATCAATAAAAGGAACATTCCACTGGTCTGGTAATGAACAGATGACCAAGTATGAAATGGCCTGTGCTATAGCAGATGCTTTCAACCTTCCCAGCAGCCACTTGAGACCAGTAAGTAATGTTGAGGCTATACAAAAGTATAGAAATTGCTGAATGCTTTCATTTGAGCCACTTTCTTGTACTAAAAAATACAAGTGAGCCACTTCTCCTGATAGTATGAACAATTACATCTTAGTATTGCAATAGGAAGAGTCCCAAAAATCCTTAGTATAGTATGATGTATTGCCAACAACATAGATATCTTCTACTGCAAGGAAATGACAGCTGCTAGGTTAACTGGATTCTGATTTCCTATAACAGATGTATTGTTTCAATCAGAAATCAACTTACCCATAAGTACAGTATATTCTTATAGAAGTGTGCAAGTCTAGTGTATAAAGTACTTCTAGGATACAGCTGGCTAACGCAGTCTTTTGATATTTTTAAAGTGAATAATAACCAAATAGCCAGCTACTTAATTAGCAGTCATAGATTTAATTTAGCATACCTTAGTTTCGCAGACTACTTTTTGTAAATTGAGCAATTTCTCTTAGTAATCAATGACGTTGTAACTAATTTTTGCCTCTTAGTTTTCCTTTAATGAAAAAAATCTCTCTTCAAATTAAGATACAGTAAATTTTGTAATCTCTTTTGTATTGTCATAATGTTTAAGTTACTATTATTTCTTTTCAAATTCCATTCTCTGAATAGGTCTTCATTGTTGAGAAATATCCATGGATATTTAGAATGGTGGATTTAAAAACATTTAACCTTTGAGTTTATGTAAATTTAAACTAAACAGGAAGAAATTTGAGGAAAAGGGGCAAGTTAAAAATGCATAGCACCTCGGGATCAGACTTGTTTAAAAAAAAATTTACTACATATGTTAGTAGTGAGATGCTGTTAACGTCTAGGGTTTATATTTAAAGGTAAAGTGAGACTTACTAGCTCACAAGTTCAGGGATTCTTAATTAGTAAAGTTAGTATAGAAATGTGACATGGAAGAAAGACACCTTACACTCAAAAAACTAGGTTGGTCTGAGATCAGATATTTAACAGCCTTTACTGTTGGTGGATGAAGCAGGTCTCTAAAGCATTTTTCATCCCACGAATATGCACTTCTCATCTGTTATCCACATCTGCTGATTTCCTGGCCGTTGTCAGAGGAGTGGGGATAAGATATGGAAGAGAGGAGACAATGATGTGAAAAAACATTAAATGGCTCACTCTTTACCAGTTCAGACAGGTCTGATGCATTTTGTAGCTGTCTAACTGAAGGGGAATTCTTCCACGTGTCATAAAGAGGATTCACACAAGGAGTACAAGTAAAATGGGATTTTCTGTAGGGTGGTTAATACACACCATCCCTAAACGCTCTACAAAATGAAAATTTGTCTCCCTAGCCTTTCATTGTTCAAAAATTTTAGGTAAGTGGAAAAAATGGATTTTAATTTGAGATAAAGTCTGAGATGGAGAGAAAGGAAGGGCATTTCAGGTGGCAGGAACTCCTTATGTAGGCTCTCTTCTGAAGGGAACAAACCTATTGAAAGCAACAAATGATAGTGTGCACTCATTCTTATTTAGAAGCCTCCATTTTTAACTACATAGTGTTTCTTTTTTTTTTTTTTAAAGATTACTGATAGCCCAGTGGTGGGTGCTCTTCGTCCGAGGAATGCTCAGCTCGACTGCTCCAAGCTAGAGATGCTGGGAATAGGACAACGAACGTCGTTTCGAGTTGGGATCAGAGAATCACTTTGGCCTTTCCTTGTTGACAAGAGATGGAGACAGACTGTCTTCCATTAATTTGTAAACTTTTTAATGAAAGTATGGTATGTGGCACTTTTTTAAAAAAGGAAAAAAATAGTTTTGTATGAGTGTTCTTAAAAATTGTGACACTTATGAGCTTTCATTGAATCAGGTAAAAATATGGTCTTGCACTAGTGAAATTGTTAGCCTAAAAAGCTCAGTGGCAAAAAATGAACCTTGTTTAAAGTGTTTTGTTTTTCCTTCTATTTGTAATGGTCTAACCTAATATCTGATCCTAGTGAATTATGGTTCTTAGTCTTCAGTAACATTTGATGCTAAGTATGAAACAGGTCAGCTGGAGACTTCCTTTGGCTGGAATATACTGTTGATGCTTAGGGTCTTTGCTATATGTACAGTATCTCCTTTGAAGGACCTGGCCAGTTTCTTTATCACCAAAAAAGATTCCACTTTTTTAATTTTAAAGTTATTGTACTAATGTGGGTTAAAGCGAGAATCATTGAGGTTTAATGTTCATTTGCTTTGAGCTTAGATCAAAATGTTTAAAAGAATGTGAAACTTTATTTTTGCAATTACTGAGTGTAGTTTTTATGCTTGAGATATATTTTCACAATGTTATATATCTTGGAACTCCTGCAGCTTCATATATTTGTTCATTGTATGCATTTGTCTCTTTTTAAAGGTGACCTGCCAAGTGTAGGGAGGGGAAGAAGAGAAGGAAATGGGCTTGGCCCCTCCTTTGCTTTGTGTAAAGGCTTGAAGTGTATATTCATTTTCCTGTTTGTTTGTTATACTAGAAACTCAGATCCTATATAGGCTGGAACACTGTGTGGTAGGAGAAGTAGTAAAACAAGGGCATCAAAAAGAGTAAAAGTGAAAACTGAACAATTGAGGGGAAGAAAGTCAAAAACTTGACTACAACAACGTAGTTTCCCCTGTGAAAACTCCTGAGGTAGGCACATACACTGATGCGGAAAGTGTCTTACTGGTGTAATGCCTACATTAAGGGTTTGCTCAGTAACTACAACAGTGTAAGCTCCCTAACGCAAACAAGTCTTAGACTATTCAAAACTTTGTTCTTAACACCTATTTGAATTCAGTGCCCAATTAACATTTCCGAGAATTGATGCATACTAATGTCCTCGTTTAAAGATTCAAACTACCAGTAAGATCTTGATGCTTACAATATGCCTGTTCTGAGATCTTCCAGAGAGACCACAGAAAACTGGATTTGATATTCTAGATTTGAGGCAAAAATAAATAGAGAAAACCTGGAAACCCTTCAGGCCTTTATGGATCAAAAAGGCAGAAGATCACCAGTTTTAAAAATCTTTTACAGGCCAACTTTAAAAGCAGTCCCTCTAATTCCTTCTCTGACATGAGTTAAGAGTCTATGATAAACTTGTTTGTTTTAGTCTGAAGTCTTGATATGTACACAGTAAGTTATATCTTGAAAATGACAATAAATATATGTTGCTGGCATCAGCGTCAGTGGTTGATTCAAGAATTTTTTCTAAATCTTAATTAGGTACAACCAGCTTCACAATCTTCATATGTCCTGGAGGAAATAACGATAAAATCATGTTGATGTACTTCAAGTAAATTTAACTCCCCAGTCATGGGCTAGAGAAATGTTTCTCAACTGATGGGCTACAGCCCCCAAGGGAGGGGTGGAGTGCTAAGTTTCCTGCAAGCTGGGCAGCTGCGTAATAGCCTTTTTAGTGCCGCTCAGGGAACCGCCTGGGAACCACCCGGCCCCAACCTAGCCTGGCCCCCAAGCTGCTGGGGCGGCCCAGACCCAGCCGCAGTGCCCCTCCCTTGGGCCAGACCTGCCGGGGCCGGGAGAGGGGTCCTGTTCTGCAGCCCCAGCCCCGCAACTGCTGCGGCGGGGAGAGGTGCCTCTCTCCCTCAGCCCAGGTGCTGCTGTGGGAGGAGAGAGCTGGGGGGGAGTCCTCTCTTCCCACCGGAGCACCCTCCTGCACCCCAAACTGCTCATCCCCGGCCCCTCCCCAGAGCCTGCCCCCTCCAGTCGGAGCCCTAACCCCCTTCACCATCATGGTCCAGCAAGAGCACCCACTTTATGTCCCAGCTGCTCAGTCATCACCTCTCTTGGGCTGAGACCCATATCTGCATCTACACTTTGCTTTCTCTTTAGAGGCTATAAACAGCATAATTGCCCACAGTTATAAGTTACCACATAGCTTTTTCTAAGCAAGCATATTTACTATTGAGGTGAAAGCCTTAAATAGAAAATATTAAAACAATAAAAGAACCTACAGAGATCACACCTCCAGCAAGGGTTCTGGGAGGTGATGAGTCCTTCAAGTCGACAGAGGCATTTTTCTGTGGTTATGAGTTCATAACAGCTGTTAGCTCAGAACAAGCACCCATCCTGCGCATATCTGCCTGTTTCTTTCTACTGCTTGGGCCTCTGAGCTTGTCCTCCTGCAACAGGTGATCAGCAGACATTGGTTCTCTTTTTAGGGTGTAATTTCAAAAGGCTGTTTTTTTTGGCACATTGCATTTATCTAGAGACTTCCTAGGAAACCCACTTAATTTTGTGTCTAAAAGTTTCTTTCATGTCTGAGACATTATTTAAATAGTTCTTTGAAGCTCAGAACACTTCCAGGGGTTTACCTTGGTTATGTTTCCTTTTTAGAGAAGTTACATATACCTCCACAATAATACATAAACTGTGCATTAATAGACCGGACTCCACTGCTACTAAACTTTAATTCAGTAAGGTTTTTCAAGGGTATTGCAGGATGTTGCAATATTCGTCAGAGGATTCTGAAAGGCAATAAGAAGCTTATGAAGCTTTGAAAATTTTACTACAATCCAGTGCAAAGACTGTCACTCCTTGTATATTCTTACCCTTCAGTCAAGCATTTTGTCAGCCTGTGATGGAGTGGCTGCCCCTCACTGGCAGAAAAGGGGTTAAAAGCAGCCTTAGGGAGGCTGCGCTGGAAGCACTCAATTTGAAAGGGGCTGAGAGGAATAGCCAATCATGGCCTGGCAGGCTAATACAAGAAGGGCTGCAGGGCAAAGCAAAGTTCAGTAGCTGACTGGAGGTTGAGGGGAGAAGACCAGGCTCCTAGCGGAAGGAAGGTGTGCCATCACCCTGGGCAGAGCAGTGCTGCCAGCAAGGACCAGGGGAGCTAGAGAGAGAACTCCTGGCTGAAGTCTTGAGGTAAGGGCGAAGAGGTGCTGGGGGCCACGGGAAGTGGCCCAGGGAAAAATATGGAGAGGTTGGAGGGGACACAGCACATGGTTGCCATCTACAGGATCCCTGGGTTGGGACCCGGATTAGTGGGCCGGCCCCCACTGAGGAAGTAGTTCAACAACTTGCTGAGATATCCACTAAGGGTATGGCTACACTTGCAGATGTACCGCGCTGTGAGTTAAACCTGCCTTCGTACAGCTGAGTAGGGAAAGCGCTGCAGTCTGTCCACACTGACAGCTGACAGCGCACTGTCGTGGCCACATTTGCGGCACTTGCAGCGGCATTGGGAGCGGTGCATTATGGGCAGCTATCCCACAGAGCACCTCTTCCCATTCTGGCGCCGTGGGTTGTGGGAAGGAGGCGGGGGGTGTGGGGCATTCTGGGTCCTGTCCCAATGCCCCGTGATGCATTGCTTCGCATCCCAGCAATCCCTGTGTTTCCGTCCACATTTGGCACCATCTTTCAACGGTTTCTGTGCAGCGTGATCTGTGTTCCATTTCGGTCTGTGGGAAATGGAGCCCAAATTACTGAGGAGTATACTGATGAGTCTCGCCAGCACGCCACGTTTGGCAGTTGAGCTATTCCTTAAGATCCAAAGTGACAGTGAGGAGTCCGACGATGATGTCGAGTCGCGTAACGTGTACATCACGAAATTGCTTGTGGCATTCACGGACATGCTCAGCACCGTGGAACGCCGCTTTTGGGGTCGGGAAACAAGCACCGAGTGGTGGGATCACATTGTCATACAAGTCTGGGATGACGAGCAGTGGCTGCAGAACTTTCAGATGAGAAAAGCCACTTTCATGGGACTGTGTGAGGAGCTCACCCCCACCCTGCAGCGCAAGGACACGAGATTGAGAGCTGCCCTGCCGGTGGAGAAGCGGGTGGCTATTGCAATCTGGAAGCTGGCAACTCCAGACAGCTACTGATCGGTCGCGAACCAGTTTGGAGTGGGAAAGTCGACCGTTGGAATCGTGTTGATGCAAGTTTGCAGGGCCATTAATCGCATCCTGCTTAGAAGAATCGTGACTCTGGGTAACGTGCAGGACATTGTGGATAGCTTTGCACAAATGGGCTTCCCTAACTGTTGAGGGGCAATAGATGGGACGCATATTCCTATTCTGGCACCACCCCACCTAGTATCCGAGTAAGTTAATCGGAAGGGGTATTTCTCTATGGTTCTCCAGGGGCTTGTGGATCACCATGGGCATTTCATTGACATTAACGCAGGCTGGCCTGGAAAGATGCATGATGCACGCATCTTTCGGAACACTGGCCTGTTCAGGAAGCTGCAGGCCGGGACTTTTTTCCCAGAGCGGAAGATCACAGTAGGGGAAATCGAAATGCCCATTGTGATCCTTGGAGACCCCGCTTACCCGTTAATGCTGTGGCTTATGAAATCTTACACAGGGAGCAGTAATGTCTGGTGCCCTGTATGGGAGTGAAGTGCAGTGGTTACAATGTTAGTAGGAATCTGTGTTTGTTGCAGTGCCTGTTTCTTTCCTGGGTTAAGGTATCTTTTACTTTATGCAATAATAAAGAATGTTTTCAAAGCCAAAAAATCCATTTATTGAAAAGAAACATAACTGTTTGGGAATCAGAAAGGGCAAGGAGGTGGGGTGGGGAACGGTACAATCACAGATTTGCGTATGTCCTGCCTGGAGTGCTGTGCAATGAGTGCTGCACTTCAGGATGGCTATACTGCATGGTGATGGGAGTTGAGTGCAGAGGGTAAGGGGCGTGGTTTTCAGGGCTGGGTGGTGAAGATACAGGTGTTGGAGGCAGCTGGTTGTGGTAAGAACCCAGATGTTGGGGAAAGTGGGTTGGCGGTGACATGGGGGCACAAGGGAAAGAGTTTTGGGACAAGGGCTGTAGAGGGGTGCGGTAGTGCTCCACCTGTATGGCGACGAGCGCCTGGATAGAGTCTGCTTGGCGCTCCATGATGCTTATCAGCCAATCCGTGCTTTGCTGCCGGTGCGCTGCATTTTCCTGGCAGATCCTGCTTTCGTTCTCCCTCCACTCCTGTGCTTTTTGATTCTCTTTAAGAGATTGATGCATCACTTCTTGCAGCATGTCTTCTTTGCTTTTTTGCGGTCTCTTCCTGAGTTTTTGCAGTCTCTCAGCCGGTGATAACACGGATGGCTGAGATCTCAAGGTTGCATCTGTAAAGGCAAAATGCAACACTTAACAGAGGCAACATTGTTTATACCAGACAGAGTAATAATTCCCCCGCACTTAAGGAGGGCATACACAGTCTACACAATAGCATAATTTTCCCATCCCAAAGAGAGCTCACATAACCCTCGGGAGCCCCAAAATGGTGAGTAAGGGGGACTGATTGTTTCACGGCTGTACTGTCCTCTGGGTTTCTGTGCCTTAGGGAGAGCCAACAGCTGCAGGGGGCACCTACACTGAACATTTTCCACAGGAGTTTGTCCTGGAAGATATCTCACTGGGAAGCAAGGGAGGGTCTTCTGCTGCAATGCGGCTTCCGCCCTGGCCCATATGCAGCTTGCCTGTGTGCAGCAATGGTCCCCCTGCCCCTCGTGGCACAGTGGCGCGGACACATTAGCCTGGCTGGGACAAGGACCACGGTGGCTTGCCCAAGAATCCTGCGCAAGCGCATTGCCCACGTTCTGGATGAGACTTTTGAAGAGATTACCGAGGCCAATTACCGCGATGTGATAGACCACATCAATGCACTATTCCGCATCTAGGCATGCATGCAGCCCTAACCCTCCTCTCCCAAAGAGCCCGCAAAAAAAAAAAAAAAAGCCGCTTACCGGGAACCTGCTCTTCTGTTTGTCCTCCACCACGTACCGGCCGCTACGACTGGCTACTTTCCTCCTGGCTCTAGAAGAGCTCCTGGCTGCATGCCTCCAGGGATTCCGGGGTGTCTCCTTCCCGCCCCAGCACCCTCACTCCTGCTTTCCTCCTCCTCATCCCCCCACTCTGAAGTGTCCATGGTGCTGCTTGCAGTGGAGGTGAGGTCACCCCCAAGTATCACGTCCAGCTCTTTGTAGAATAAGCAGGTCGCAGGGGGAGCACCTGATCGGCCGTTTGCCTTGCGGGCTTTGCGGTAGGCATTCCACAGCTCCTTCACTTTAATCCTGCACTGCAGTGCGTCCAGGTCATGGCCCCTTTCCATCATGGCCCTTGATATCTGCCCGAAGGTATTGTAATTCCTACGGCTGGAGTGCTGCTGGGACTGGACAGCTTCCTCCCCCCAAACACTGATGAGGTCCAGCAACTCGCCATTGCTCCATACTGAGGCTCGTTTGGCACGTGGAGACATGGTCATCTGGAAAGATTCGCTGATAGCACTCCATGCCTGGCTGAGCAAACAAGAAGGGGATTTTTAAAATTCCCGGGGAATATAAAGGGCGGGTCTGACGGTTGGTCACCTGAGGCCAGGGCAGTAGAGTTCGAACTGATGACCAGAGTGGCTAGAACAGGCATTGTGGGATACTGCCGAATACTTCTGGAGGCCAATCCAGCAGCAGCGGCAGCGCAATACTCTTTATTCCTCTCGGGGAGGTGGAGCCGCAGAGATACAGCGCTGTACGTGCCTTGCCAGTGTGGATGGGGAGTGAGGTACAGCACTGTGGGCAGCTTTATTGCGCTGTAACTCGCAAGTGTAGCCCAGGCCTGAAGGAAGTGGCTGGACAGTGGGGAGAACCAAGTGTCTCTGTGTCCTGAAGAGGACGCCGCAGTCCTTGGGATGACTCGGATCCAGAAGCAGAGGTGCTGGCGTGCGAGACACCACCTGAAGAAGGTGCAGAGCTAATTCCCAAGATAGCCAGTAGGAGGTGCTGCAGTGTTGAGTCCCACCCCATCACACTGCCTCGTGAAACATTTTTCCTTATGCTTTAATAGTACATGCAAGAAGATGGTGGAAAATTTGAATAAGGACTCACCGCCCTGAAAAGGTTCAGAAACACTGGATAAGCTATAGGGTTACTTTTCAAGCCTGTACGTTATCTCAGCATTAGGGCGGAAGGTCAGTTCTTGTTTGATAAAGTAACCTCAAATCGTCCACATACGGATTTTTCATTTCCATGCACGTATACAGGAAAATCTATTTTTAGAGAGCAGCATAGTCTAGTTTCTATTCCTGGCTTTGTTATTGGTTTACTGTGAAACTTTCAGCAAGTCACTTACCTTCTCCGTGCCTCAGTTTCTCCCTCTATACTGGAACATGTACCCACTTTTTTAAGGCACTTTGGAGTCTCTGGATTTCACCATCTTCCAGGTACAGACCTTGAGGCTCTTCCCAGCCTTTATCATAAACAGGACTGCTATCCTTACTAAGGCCTGGTCCACACTAACCCCCCACTTCGAACTAAGGTACGCAAATTCAGCTACGTTAATAACGTAGCTGAATTCGAAGTACCTTAGTTCGAACTTACCGCGGGTCCAGATGCGGCAGGCAGGCTCCCCCGTCGATGCCGCGTACTCCTCTCGCCGAGCTGGAGTACTGGCGTCGACGGCGAGCACTTCCGGGATCGATCCCAGAAGATCGATTGCTTACGGCCGGACCAGGAAGTAAGTGTAGACCTGCCCTAAGGCTCCAGTCAACGTTTTGTAGCATGTAGGATAAAACCACTTATGCCCACAGTAAAGTTGCTTACAAATATGAAACGTATGTTGGCCTAAACTTTTCTCCTTTCACATAAAAGCAGCTGGTCTATTTTTTAAAATCCCTTTGAGAAAAATTTTTATACCTGCACCTTTAGATGTTGGGAGCATCATGAAAATGGCATGAAGACCCAGAGTAGGAGCAGGAGACGGGCACCAACAAGGCAAAGAGTGCTGGGTTGAAAGTGTAAAGTGATAAGAGCTATAACAGGGTGACAGCCTCCCTTAGCTACATGTGCTAGGAGCCTGGTGGAAAATCTCTGACAAAATCAACTGTTCTGTTCTGTCACAGATCTGATTGAGTTTTACCTGCTGGACACTCAACAGGTGAGCACAGACCCTATCAGGTGACTTTGTTCCGAGACCACCTTTCCCCTAATAAATCAGTTCTCGTGGGTCAGAGCCAACCTTTTGTCTAGGGTGAGGACTATCAATGTTTAAAAACTCTCTATTAGTAGTCCTGTGGCACTACCTTTTAGACTTCCAGTCCAACACAGAAGGACACGTGAGGACAAATAAGCCCCACATTCAAAATGTAATCAGTAGTCTGACACAGATGCATGTAAAAGGCCCCCAATAGCAAACAGAATTCATAAACTGTTCAGAGCCAGATTCCCCAAATCATCGCCCATTTTCAGTAGAACTTCTTTCAAAGGTTCATAAAACAACTTTATTTGGAACATTCAAAGGCATTCTTCAAAAGGGCTACTTCCCCAGCTGAACTTGAGCTTTAAATCTGGGCTTTTGGGTACTGAAAAACTCTAGCAGGATCATAAAAAAATATTTTTTTATAACTGAAAAAAAAACACACTATTAAAGACAGAACAGGCTTTGCTCAACCATTTAACAAAATAATTGCATTTAGGCAAGGCCTAAGCATTGAAAATTGCAGCCTAAAAAGAAAATGAGACAATGAGAAATGACTGAAAACAAGTTAGATGGGGAGTGCTTATGCCAGAGTTACTATTTAAATTTGCATTACAATAGAGCATGAGACTGCAATCAAGACTGGGGCCTTGAACTGGCAGGTGCTTAATACTTTAAAGGGGAAATCTATAACTTCTGTTTGTTTTTCTACACTAAATAAATCAGTAACATTCTTTACATATTTAAACAATATATAGGAACACCGGTTCCTCTTTTCTTTCTATGTCAAGTGTTGATCGAGTTCAGGAATCTGTGGTATCAACAATCAGAGGAGAAAAACAGCTGAAATAGTGCAAAGAATGTGGAAAAATGGGTTGTCCTCTTCACTTCTATGAATGGAGGGGATGTTGCTGAGGCAAATCATGTCAGAGGGGAGCTTCTGCCTCTGCAGCATTTTCTACCCCGCTCTTTGGGACCCTGTAAAAACTCATCTGTGGGCTTGTTCTCCCCAAGGTTTTGGAGAGGAGCCATTCTCTATAGCAGGGGTAGGCAACCTATGGCACGTGTGCCGAAGGCGGCACACGAGCTGATTTTCAGTGGCACTCACACTGCCTGGGTCCTGGCCACCAGTCCGGGGGATTCTGCATTTTAATTTAATTTTAAATGAAGCTTCTTAAACATTTTAAAAACCTTATTTACTTTATATACAACAATAGTTTAGTTATATATTATAGACTTATAGAAAGAGACCTTCTAAAAACGTTAAAATGTATTACTGGCACGCTAAACCTTACATTAGAGTGAATAAATGAAGACTCGGCACACCACCTCTGAAAGGTTGCCAACCCCTGCTCTATAGCATTCTTCCCCTCCTGAGGCCATGGATAAGTGAATATCCATATCACTCGCACTCCATGCCTGCACCATCCTTTCGGTGACAGACATTTTTGCATCCAGTTAGCTAGGATGAAAAAAGCAGAGGGCAAAACTATTTTTTCAGGCTGCAGATTCCCAAGAAGCACATTGCAGAGGGGCCTTACCATTTACCTCCTCTGTGGCCTCTAAACCCAAGGTGAAGATATGCAGGAATAGGAGAGTACCTCCTCACAGTTTCCTGGCTCTCCTGTACCCTTTCCATGGGAGGGTAGGTTTAGGCTCATAGATATTTTGCTGTCAGCAGGAAAGATCTGATTCTCAAATAATTTATTTTAAAATGCAAGTTCTTAACTCTGCCCATGTATTCTGGTAAGGAGGTGGAATCTAACTTACTGTTGTATACAACCCATCTGCACAACACATGCATATTCAGCTACTCACAGAATTCTACCCCTTGCCAAGCAGGCACTCCAGAATTTTCATGAAAAAGGCAGTTTTTTTGATCTGCTGCTGAATCCTTCTTATAACTTTCAGAAGTACCTTCAGCTCCTGGGCTTCAAGACCGTTACCTTCATGCATTACTTTTTCTAGCAAAGAGGATCAAGGTGTGATATTGAGAGCATAACAAGACTTTGATTTGTCTCTCCAAACCCTGCCAGATGTCCTTTGTGGTTCATTGCTGGTCAACATAAACTTTCACAAAGTTGTTACCTCCTCACTTGAGTCCATTTTGCAATTAAAGTTTGCCATAAATAACTTAAGAAATATGAATCAGTTCCAATAATGACACAGTTCACTGCCTGCAGCTGATAAACTCAAAGACCATCAAGCAAAGGTACAGGCTCCTTATTGGACTAGCAGACTCCAAGCCGTGAAGCAATATCTACTACCAATTTCCCAGAAAGTTGGGCACCTGTGAGTTCAATAAAAATATGACATTTTTCAGATGTGAGTCATTTGGGGAAATTTCTTGGCCATTTTGGAAAGCACTGAAGCATTAAAAGCATTTTGCTTTCCAATAGAAGTTCTGTAGCATTTCACTGCCAGCGATGTAATCTCTATGGGCCTTTGTGCAGTGCTGAACTTCATGGCCAACAGATTTCTGAGAGAGGTGGAATGTTGCTAGTTTTCTAAAACTGAAACTTAAAGTTTGAAGAAGACTCCCAGCAGTGTCAGCCCCCAACTTCCATATCTAGTGAGAGTTTTATTGACAAACTCCAAAAATAAAATTTAATTGGATGCAGTTCCATGTTTCAATTTAATAAATACTCCATAGGATATTGAAAGTGAAATTAAATTGATTTCATGGCTCTAATCTCTCTATTTCACAGTAGAACAATGGGGTTTATGGGGAGATGGGATGGGAAATGAAACAGGAAAATCTGGCCCCAGGTACAAAATTCATTTCAGTGCTTTATTAAGAATCACCTTCCAAAAACATATTTGAAAGTTGCTAGACACCATACATCTACAGATCAAAGCCAGCTCTTGGCTTATCTTGAGTCTCATGTGTTATGGGGGAGATTTCTAAACAAAATGGGATTCTCAAAAGATGATGATGATACTTAGCTTCACATTAAAGAGAGTATAAGTCTGTGAAATGGCAGACTGGCAGATATGCCCTCTTCCACTTTCAATTGTTCAGTCCTCTTGGAAAAGGATCTGAGAACAATGATCCATGCATTCATCACCTCTAGATGGATTGGTGAAGCTGACTGTATGTGAGGACATGTGGGTTACCAGCTTGTGCACAATGCTGCAGCCCCCTCCTGAACAGGTGGGGACATTCCCAGGTGTAGATTCCTCCACTGGCTCCTGATCTGCTCTGTGGCCCATTCAAAGCTTTGGTCCTGATTTTCAGTTATGAATGGGTTAGGTTCCAGCTGTGGCAGGGACAACTCCATCCATGACCACCACGGCAGCTGTGTTTTTCTGAGAAAATGCGGCTATAACAAAGCCCAGGATGAAACATGAGAGCTACCGCTAAAGCATTCTTAGCTGATGGGGTTAGCTATGTAATGAACTCGCAGAGAAGATTAGACTGAAACGTCAGACTGCTTTTAGAAAATGCTGCAAAGCTCTGCTTTTAGACAAAGATCTACATCTGTAACTTGAAGGATTTAGTGAATGTATATATCTGTGTGTATGTTTACATAGACAAAGCCTCAGACAGAGAGCTCCCTAGATTCTGGTAAGGACAAAGAGCAGAATCCTCCATAAAGTCCACTGTGGGCTTTGCTATGCAGCTTTTGATTGCCTGTGTCGTGCTTGGGTTCTCGGGAGATGTGCCCAAAGAGAAACTCCTGTCTTAGGGTTTTGTAAGCGATGGCTGTCATGATAGAGTTACCAACTTTCTGACTGCAGAAAACCAAACACCCTTGCTCCACCCCTTCCCTGAGGTCACGCCCCTGCCCTGCCACTTCTCTGAGGCCCTGCCCCCACTCACTTCATCCGCCCTACCTCCATCGCTCGCTTTCCCCCACCTTCGCTCACTCGCTCATTTTCACCAGGCTGGGGCAGGGGGTTGGGGTGTGGGAGGGAGTGCGGGCTGCGGGAGTGAGTTTGGGTGCGGGAGGGGGCTCAGGGCTGAGACAGGGCATTGGGGTGCAGGAGGCAGTTCAGGGTGTGGTATCTGGGCGGTGCTGACCTCAGGTGGCTCCTGGAAGTGGCCAGCTGTCCCTCCTGCTGCTAGGCACAGGAGTGGCCAGGGGGCTCAGCATGCTGCCCATGCCCACAGGCGCTGCCCCACAGCTCCCATTGGCCGCAGTTCCTGGCCAATGGGAGCTGCATAGCCGGCGCTCGGGATGGGGGCAGCGCACAGAGAAATGTCATTAAAAATACTTTGCATTAATGATGAGACTTTCCTGGCCATACTTTCCTAAGGCATCATTACACTTCACAGAGGGCTGAAATCACTCAGCCAGCTGTGCATAACATCTCTCAGCTGTGCTGTGATCACCCCAAACATTCACTGCCTTTTTGTGTTTTACTGTGTGGGTCCAAGAACAGGTATTTAAATCTATTGTACTTACTGAGTGAAAACAAAACACACATCAGATAACTATACTGTGGCAGGTCTGTGCCTGCCTGTCAGGTGTACTTAGTTTCAAGCTCTGTCACTCAGTTCTGCCCTAGATTTACATAAGGGTGGCTTACATTAACTCTCTGTTATAAATGATCAAAATTCTTGCAGCTGAGATTGTGAAAAACATTATATGCAGGAAAGAAATGAATCCAGCATTATTTCACTCTTCCTTCTATGTTTCTAATGTTTTTATTATTTGGGGTGTGACAGAGAGTTTGGTATCTGTCTATATTTAATAGCAAAAAAAATTGGTAAAGGATTTATAATGAGAAAATACCTTCTACCTCTTTGGTCTGGTGTACACACAGTTTTTATATCTAGTATAACTATTTTGCTTATGGTATATGATTTCTTTTTAACTGAAAGTTATACCAGTGCAAACCTGACTGTGAATGTAGTTATATCGGTATAAGAGTGCCAGTATAGCTGTACAAGAATAGCAATACCAGCATACGCACTTTTATACCAATACATCTGCAGACTGGTGGGGAGGGGAGTTGTTCTGCTCTAACTATACCAGTGTTTTTAATATAATGTAGTGTGGTACCAGTATAGGTAAAACAGTATAATGTGTGTGTGTGGACAAGGCCTTAGAACCATTTTGTGTATCGGCACCTCAGAATGAAATCATGTGCTATAACATCCATAGCCAAAGACAATGGACATGCAAATGAGAATTCAATCACTTTGACTTTTGAAAAACAAAGTGACTTTGGAAATACTGGATTTGGAATCAGTAACCAGAGACTATTTCATTTCCTGTGGAGAATGTGCCTGATCAGTACTTTGAAGAAATGCTTATGCAACCTCAGCCTGACATAAAACCTTTTGAGATAAACAGAATCACTGAACAGGGTCTTGATAAACAGGGCTAGGCACAGAGACACAGAAAGAAAATGGTGTCTTCATGCTGTTTTAGCAAGAGGGTCGAAGTGGATGATGCTTTTTAGCAATGTGATGTATTTTCCTTCCAATATTCAGTAACAGAGTTCCTTATAAAAGCAGCAAAGAGTCCTGTGGCACCTTATAGACTAACAGACGTATTGGAGCATGAGCTTTCGTGGGTGAATACCCACTTCGTCGGATGCATGTTCCTTATCTACTTTATTGTAGGAGAGGTTTCATCTAAATACATCCTACGGATTGTTTCTTGATTTACTATAGTTCTCCCTCTGTTTTAAGAAGAGGATGGGAGTCTTAGGATATTTGTTTTTAAAAGCATCTAAGTGATTTAGGGTATTCTGCACTAGAGCTGGAAGTGTAATTTCCAGCTGGTCGAGGTACCCAGGCTAGCTCTAACTTAGCTAATATGCTAAAAGTAGAAGTGTAGCTGTGCCACCATGAGCAGAGGGAAGGTCTAGTCCCCCTAAGTGTGATCCAGCCTAGGACCCTAAGTACATACTCAGTTCGCTAGCCCCTCCCCCCACTCATGAACTTCTATTTATAGCTCTCTAGCATGGGCATGTCTACCTGAGTTGGGAATTATACCTCCAGCTCCAGTACAGACATACTCTTAGGAGCTTAAATCCCATTTTCAAAAGTGACATAAGGACTTAGGAGCCTAAGTGTTACTGAAAGTCAATGGGATTTAGGCTTCTAAGTCACTTAGATGCTTTTAAAATCTTTACCCTTACACTGATTTAGGTAATTTCTCATAGTCTGTCCCAAAGAGAGCAAAACTCCCTCATTCTCCCAGGAAATGCAGAGAAGGATAAAGTGTTGCTGGAGTCTTACGTGCCTCAATCAACAAGGCATGGATGAAGCTGTCCTTTCCCATCAGGTGTTTTGGAAGAGTCTGTGGTCAGGTGACCACAAGGGAGAATAGCCTGAGGATGGATAGAGAAGCAAGCTGCAGAAGGTGCTGGTAATGTGAGGTCCTCGGTACATGTTTTAAAGGTCTGTCTCCTGTTGGGCCTCAACAGCTAAGGAGTTATGGATCTGTGGGATGTTCCAAACTAGCATCCTACCAAATTTAAGTACTATTTACTAATCACCGAAAATAAATCAGGGCCAGATTAAAATCCAGCTCCCTGCACCATTTATGCCATTCTAGAAATTAATAGCTCCAGTTATTGATGGAAGAGTAGGCCTAGAAGAAGCAAATAGGATTCTTGCTAACTTGCCTATTGTCAGCTAAAGATCCAATTGGAGAAAATACCCACTATTCTGTTTTACAATTTGCTATAATTATCTCAAGTCCAGATGTTTATATTATTATTTATGTGTATTATCATAGCTCCTAGGGGCCCTAAGTCATGGACCAGTTCCTGCTGTTAGGTGTTGTACAAACAGAATAAAATCGCTGTCCCTGCCCAAACAGTTTACAATCTAAGTATAAGACAAGAGACAGTAATGGATACAGATAGACATGTCAAAGAGTAGAAGGAAACAATGAGACAATATTAGTCAGTATGATCAGCTCTGGTATTTGCTTACCAGCTGCCTAACAATTTTTGAGTTTTTGTTGGCATCACAGCAAAGGCTGTGATTTTTTTTACTGGGCATATTTTTTAGTTAGGCCCTGTCTTCGATGAATGTGTTCAGTTGACAGTCAACCACTACAACATACAAATGCATTTGAACCACTAGGGATTTGAATGTAACAGGAGTTGAGATCACAACCGTAATAGGATGGCACTATGCAGCCTGGTACTATGTCTACTGTTTTTGATGAGATTTTGGAGTTCAAAACTAGAGCAAATGATAGGTTTAACACTCTTGAGGGACACTGAGTTGTAGCCTTGGGCTGAGGAACTTGTGGCTTTTTAGTATTGTGTTTACTTTGCAACTTACATTTGCCTAAATTTGCTTTTAATAAAAACCTTGGAGAAAAGAATTCTGCCTGAGTTGGCTTCTTTATAACCCAAGAAAGGGCTCTGGAGGAGTATTTGGTGGTTTTATGACAATAACATCCCAAAATAATTACTGTTGTGTAAGGCTTCAGGTGATTTGTCAGCATCAGAAATTGTACTCGGGAACTGTGAAAAGAGAAAGCATGTAGCTCCAGGACTTAGTTATTGTATTTCAATAATGTGTTAGGCCCCAATCCTGCAAAGATTATGCACGTGCTTACCTTTACATTGATTTAACTGAGATTACTCGCTGTGCATACAGTTAAGCATGTGCATAAATTTTTGTCTCATCAGAACATGAAAGTTTCTTGAGAAGGAGCAAGACTATGAATATTGGTCCTGATTCTTCTCTCAGATTGGGTTTTAATAGTGTAGTTCTATGGGACTCAGAAGGGTTTACACTGGGATAAAAGAGGAGGAGGAGTTTCCATATCTTTGCATTGTAGTGTAAGGGAAGCTGGTGGCAACTTCACCTGATATAACAAAGGTGAGTGGGTCTGTTAAGAGAATCTAGGCATGGGCTGAGCAATTCTGCAATAGCAGCAGTAAGAGCAGCCTGTTGAGAAGACTTGAGCTGCACTTCACATTACAGTTCATTTCTTTGTTAATGAAACAAGTCGTGGGAAGGGGTGAGTTCTTGACTGTACCCAACGTGTGGGCTTTGTTGTAGAGCAGCCTGGGAAAGGCAGGTGCTCACACAGGCTTTAAAAAAATCACTGGGGTGAGGAAGCAGGGGATACAGTGAGGGGGAAGTGATCTACCAAAGCACAGACCTTTACCATTTCAGCTAAGGAGTAACTCATTTAGCCAGTTGCTGGTAATAGTAGACACTTATCCCTTCATGTGTGTCAGTCACTACTGGAGCAAAAAGACACCCTGGGCCTAGGTATTACACATTTTCTCTGTCCCCAGGAGTTCATCCTAATTCTCCTAGGTCTGCAGCAGTTTAAACCCCTGTACAGATCACCATTAGAAAGCCTCTCCCAACCCCTTCCCCGCATTTAGCTCATCAAAGAGAATTTGAATTGCTGTGGACCTGATGTGTCATGCTGTCTGGAGTGACTCACAACTGTGAGTGCCTACCTCAGGGCCGATTGTCCAAACAAGGCAGACACCCCCAAATTGCTGGTGTGTTCTATAGTTTGATTTTACAAAGCCAGTAACATTATGAACTCCTGCATCACTATACCAGTCTTACCATGGAGTCACAGACAGTCTCCCCTCAGACTCTCCAATCTATCTCGCCACCCAGACAAACTGGACTTTATGACAAATGGTCACTTGCACCAAGAATCACACCATATTCAGGTTGCTTCCAGTCCCAAGAGACCAGTCACTTCTCTCAGATCATTTGGTACCCTAGATTTTTTACACCAAAGACAATGCCAGTAGCCAATCTTGTAATAAACTATCTAAAGGTTTATTAACTGAGAAAAAGAAATAAGAGAATTATGTATAGGTTAAAACAAGTAAACATATACAAACAAATGAATTACCATCTAAAGCCTAAGATGGACAGGGTTGTAGTTATAGATGATCTTGATTGTCCCGCCTGAGTCTGAGTCAATTCAGTGTCTCTCAGTGTAACCCCTGGAATCTCTGGCTTCAGTTTGGTGTCTCTAGCCCTGTAGGAGTTCAAATAGCAAAGAGATGGAAAACTTTCCTGTGACTTTGTTTGATTTCCTTCATTCAGCTTCCAAGTCTACAGGACAAGCTTCTTTGCACGTAGCATTTCCCAGGTGCACTAGGGCCATTAACCAACCCTTTGTATTGCTATGTTCCTTGATGGCCCATCTGATTTTGATAGTCCTTCTGGATGGGTGGAGGGGGATGATTCCCATGTCTGGACTCACAAGTTCAGAACAAATGTTTCCAAATATTTCCAAAGTTATAAAGCAAAATTTACATATTTTTTTACAGCATGGAATACAGACATTACAAGTGAGATTAATGCATGCAGCAATTTACAAGCATTTCACAGAGTCTAAACTCTAAATACATTATAAGACTAATACCTATTCTGAGCAAAACTAACATTCTGGTCTGGTGTCCAGCTATGAGTCGGTCAGTTCTTAGCTGCTACCTGCAGCCTGGGTAAGAGCTGGCATCTGGTCTGCCAGTGTCACATCCAGAAGCTAGCTAAGTAGGTTTTTCTTTCCTTCTTGTGGCTGATCCATGTAAAAAGATAAGCTCCTACTACTGCTATTAGTACAGGGGATTTCTCCTTCAGCCAAACAAATGAGACCTGTACTTTGAAGCTGAAGGTCCCAGGTTCAGTTTCTGCTGTTGACTCAACTACGTGATTGTTTTGTACTTTGTTGTGGTTGTTTTTGGAGCCAACTAATATATGACCTCATTTTCAGAGGTGCTGAACATCATCTAACAGGGACTTTAGTGGATGTTGAGAATGGTCAGCACCTCTGAAAGCCAGGCCAGAGTTTTCAAAAGTCCTGAATTAGGGAGTTCAGTCAGAAAAGGAAAAAAGCCTATTAGAAACCAAGGAAAAGCAGAAGCTAAAAAGGAGAGTTGGGTTCTGTTATCAGTGGTAGCCACTTAGTTCTGCGGGGGTACGAGTGCCACAAAAGTAGTGCAACTCACTCTCAAGGGAATGGAAGTTGATTCAATAGTATTGGCCGTGCATTAGTCAGCTCAGCAGCAAGACCCCAACACTTTCTCTATATCTGGGCGGATAATGACCATGACACTGGTGGTCTACTGAGATGGTGATGGGGAAAGGGGAAAATGGGATCTTTTTTAGAGATATGGATGTGCTCAGTGGAGAGGGGAGAGTTAAAAGAGCCAAGGAAATCAAGAAAGAAGTGAAAGGTAATTTAAATCTATAAGTAGCAAACAGCTAGAGAGAAGTCATTGGGGAAAGATGAAGATGGATGATGCTGATGTTGCCAAAAGCCAGAATGAATGAATGTGTTTGGCCCATTATTCATGAGCCAGGCTGAAGAAAGTCAAATTCTGGGAACCAAATTGAGTGAGATGTTAAAAGGTTTTATGATTATGCTGGGGCAGACAGACAATTAGAACTATTAAAAGCTGACAAGGTACAAAGTTGAGATGAATGACAAATTTCATTGTTCTAATGGGAATAGGGAAGGAAATGTTCTGGGTAGCACATGCTCTGTGAAACCAGAGGTAGGCAATGCAGAGGTAGGATTGGTGGAGCAAGGACAGAAAAAAAAAATTCAAAAGGGGTCCCAAAATGGAGGGGTCTTTTATTTGCTCTAATTTCATGGGGGATTGAGAAGAAGTGGGGGATCTGTCTACATAAGAGCAAAAAGAGATCTCTTGCCTTCGATCAAAGTTAATTCATATAAATAGTAAATTAACAGTCCTACAATTGCTACATGCAAAGAATAGTCAATATGTGCACAGTCAAAGGTGGCAGTAGAAGCAAGTGCTGGAGTGTCTATCAGGCTAATTCTCAAATTGTAGTCAACAGATATTGTGCAGAGCTGCCTATGCCACAGGGGTGAAGCAGTGGCTTCAGGCAGTGATGCTTCCTGCTAATTGTAACCCAGCATGAATCTCGAAGGAGATTTTCAAAGGTGCAAAGGAGAATTATGCACCCAACACCCAGATGTCAATGGGAGCGGTAAGCCTAATACCTCTTTGTACCTTTGAAAATCTCCCCCCTTCTTAATGGTTTCATCTGTTCATTAGAAACAGGATAATCAATTAGTGGTGGGGTTTTACACGGTGCCGCATTCTCCTAAAAACTGGGAACACACTGGGTGCCAGCCTGCTGCTGAGAACAAATATCTCTTATTTCAGCAAGAAGAAATAATAGCATTTCCTCAGCTCCCACAACCTGGCTTGGTAGCTGATGCTTCCCAATGAGACCCAAGAGGTTTTACTGATGAGTGCAAGCACAGCTCACAGATCTGCAAGCTCCACTTGTCTTCAGGCCTCACACTAGCAGGTTGATGTTGATCACTGTGATAGCAGAGATCCATACAAGACGGGAGTTTGTTATAAACACACAGTCCACACAAAAGGAGAACCTGAGCCTGCAGGGCCTGGAGCCTATATCTAGGTCTTCACAAAAAAGTTCAGGAGTCTCTTGGCACCTACCGACTCAAATGGAGACACATATCAGGAGTAGCCCCTGGGCTAGTCACCAACTGCACCCAGCAAGGACCCTTTAATCATTATGCCCTCAGGGCTGGTTGGGCCGGTGGGAAGGCCAGCAGGACGTTCCTCTCAGCTTTGCGTCATTCTTTTAGTTCTATTATTAAAATGGAGATCTGGATTTTGGGTTTTTATTTGTTGTGTTGGTTTGGGGAAGGCATACTCAGTGGGTATGGGAGAGGAGTGATGAGAAAAGGTTGGAGAGGTGTGGGATGAAGGAAGAACCACAACATGGCAATACAGCAAACAGAGAGGACAAAAGATCCAGCATCCAGGCTTCAGGGTTGAGTGAATGATGATGTCAGGAAGCTGTGAAAGGTCCAATGGGGCTGCAGGGGTGGTAAAAGACCCTGACTTAGCCCTTGGGTCATAGCTGGGCTGCTGGATGCTTTGCGGAAGTGCTCTGAGGGACTAGAGTGCTCCAAAGTCCACCCTCCTTGCTGGTCCTCATATGGAGTGGGAGAGAAACTGTTAGGCCTGGTGCCCTGTGTGGGTCCCTCTGAGTCCAGTGGGGGCAGTGAATTTGGACAGCTTTACTGCCTGAGCCCTCTGCTGTAGTTGGGGCTGGCTGCTTTCAGTTTTTAGTAATTTATTTTTTTGATTTTACTGACAATTTACTAAGGGAACAAAGAAACGCACCAGGCACTGGAGGGCATCTAATAGCAGAATGACTAAGGAAGATTGAGAACACCGCATGCTCATAAATCTGATCTCAGCTGTGGAAAAATACCTGGAGAGCAATTATGCACACACAACATTTAGATATATGTAATTGCTTAAGGGGGAGTCAGTGCAGAAAGGAAGATTAGGCCAGATAAATGTGCTTAGTTTCTTGAAGTAGACAGGACAGAGAGAGTAGATATAATTTATCTGGATTACCAGGGGAAGGGGGGAATATCTCTTTATCCAGGCCAACCAAAATGTGACTAATTTTCAAAGTCCATAAATATGGGTTACAAAGAGATTAATAGAAGTAGAGACAAGAGAACCCAATGTAACAATAGCATTACCAAAATGCCTGATATGAATTGTGGAAAATGTTTAAAGGGACCTGGACAAAACCCACCAACAAACAAAACCACCTTTGGGCCAGACTCTAAAGGAGCTATGCTGATTTACATCAGCTGAGCATCTGGTCCCATATGCCTTACTAACACCACCATGAAGTCATGTTCTCCTTTTCACAGGATATAAGTAACTTCAGTATTGTCCTGGGATTACTCCAGTCACTATCCAAATGACACACGCACGCACACACACACACACACACGCATATGAGTAGTCCCATTTAAGTAACTGGACTACACAAATGCATAAGGTTAAGCATATGCATAAGTGGTTCTGGGTCATACCCTACTTATCACTGTTATTAATTTTTATTATTCTATTTATTGGTAGCGTGATAGCATGTAGGACCCCAGTCATGGACCACGACCCCATTGTGCTAGGGACTGTACAAACACAGAACACAAAAGGTGGTCCCCACCTTAAAGAGTTTACTGACCTAAGCACAAGCAATGCTGTCTCCATCATAAAGCAAACTAATTTGACTTCAGTGGGAGCTACTGTGGAGGGAGAGAAGGACCACTAGACTGACATACTTCTACAAAGTTGATTTCCTTTTGCACTGCATGGCTTGTTTACTACCTGAATATCTCCCAACTGAGATAGGGAAATTAAACTGGTTAGATTAACTTCTTGAATATAGACAGTCTCATTTTCTAGTTCTCACACACTAACAGTGCTGTTTGATTTGGACTTCCTGCATTGCAAGGGAACGTTTAAATAACACAAACAGCACCTGCTTTTTTTTATATGTATTTTCAATTTAATAAATTAAATTTCAATTCAAACTGGATTTTAGAGCTCTGTCTCCACATGCATCTGCCTGTCTTTTTTCTATAGATTAGCCCCTGCATTCGTGGCCTAATCTGCTAGACAATATCCCCTTAAATTCTTGTGACATTTCAATGCAGCAGATAGTACTTGAAGTGTAGTGGGTTAAAGTAATCAGAATGCTGCAACTTTTATTTCCCATTATAAACACTATGCTCCCTTAGCCATCAGGGGGCACCGGCACCTTCCACAAGTAAAAAGAAAGCAAAACAACAAAGCATGAAACGAAAGATAGTAGAGTTGCCAGGCATCCGGCTTTCGACCAGAACACCCAGTTGAAAAGTGACACTGGGGGCTCCGGTCGGCACTGCTGACTGGGGCGTTAAAAGTCCGGTTGGTGGTGCAGTGGGATCTGGGGCTAAGGCAGGCTCCTTACCTGCCCTAGCTCTGTGCTGCTCCCGGACAGGGCCGCCCAGTGGGGGGCGGGGCAAGTGGGGCAATTTGCCCCAGGCCCCGGGCCCCACAGTGGCCCCCAGAAGAGTTTTTCAGGGCCCCTGGAGCGGGGTCCTTCACTCGCTCCAGGGGCCCCAGAGCTTCTTCCGCTCCAGGTCTTCGGCAGCAGTTTGGCGGCGGGGGGCCCCCGCCGCCGAAGACCCCAGGCCCCCTGAATCCTCTGGGCGGCTCTGCTCCCGGAAGTGGCCACCAGGTCCCTGCGGTCCCTAGGCACTAGGACACCCAGGAACTGGGAGGCTCTGCATACTGCCCCCGCCCCGAGTACTGGCTCTGTAGCTCCCATTGGCTGGGAATCGCAACCAATGGGAGCTGCGGGGGTGGTGCTTGTGGGCGTGAAGGCAGTATGCACTGCGCAGAGCTGCCTGGCCACCCATGCACCTAGGGGCCGCAGGGACCTGGCGGCTGCTTCCTTGGAGCTGCGGTAAGTGCATGCCACTGCACCCCAAATCCCTGGCCAAGCACCCCAAAGACCTCATTCCCAGCTCCATCCCCAGCCAGAGCCCTCAACCCCCCTGTATCCCAGCCTGGAGCCCTCTCATGCACCCCAAACCCCTCATCCCTGGCCCTTCCCCAGAGCCCACACCCCCAGCCAGAATCCTCACCCCCCCACACACACTGCACCCCCCTGCCCTAGCCCAGTGAAAGTGAGTGAGCGACAGAGGGAGGGGGATGGAGCGAGCGGGGGCAGAGCCTCAGAGAAGGGGCAGGGCATCGGAGAAGGGGTGGGGCATGGGGGTGCGGCAAGGGTGTTCAGTTTTCTGTGATTAGAAAGTTGGCAACCCTAAAAGATAGAGCAAAAAAGAACTTGGATTTGCACCTTCTGTTCTGTTCTAATGGAAGATAGCAGTGCAACACCTCTGCCACCAGGTGGGGTTGTGTGAATTTATAAATGAGCTGAACTCCTCACCCTCCCAGACTCAGTCACAGGATTCAAAATGGCACCAGTGAGCAGGTTTCTGCCAGGTGTTCAGTGCTCCTCCACCCAGGAGGATACTGGAGTGTTACCGAGCCTGCAGGAACCTGGCTTTTCATTTCTTTGCACTGCGCATGGAAGAGTGCAATGCTGAAGGAACCAGGAACTCAGCAACAGGTTTTTCCCCTTTACTTCTCTATGCAGCTGGGGTCACATACAGTTTCAGTCCCTTCCTGGGTTAACCTTTCTAAGGGTTTTCTGCCTCCTTCCCCACCCCTCTGCCTTTTCCTCCTCCATGGTAAATTGCTTTAGCATGGGGAAAGAGGGCTCCAAACATTGAAATAGAAGGTAGTTAAAAAATCCTATGCTTACAAGTAAAAGCCCTGAGGGCTCTTTCCTGACCCATGACTATTCCTGATTTCCAGCGACACTCCCAGATTTAATGACCATTTGATTTTGGAGGAGTAAAGTTTAAAATCTAGACATACACTCACTATTGCCCTGGGGTAACTTCCATGACTCCCAGGCCACGGGAATTCCTGCAGTGCTCTAGTTATGTGTTTCTAAGTGCCTGTAATGCCCTCTTCATGATAAGAATTTGAATCTTTTAGTCAGCCGAAACCACCATGAGCTTTTCTGTACCTGATCAGCCACCACTCCTGGGATCCATGGGCCAGAGTCATTATTCCCCTAGCGTCTCTTTGCCATGGGGCTGAGCTGACACCGCAGGAGTCCCTGGTGCAAAGGCATTCGGGAGTGGGCTGGGAGTAGCTTGGAGGAGTGTGGGTAGGAGGGGAGTGTAGCTAGGGAGAACCTGAACCCCGTGGTTCGCTGTAGAGATGCTAGTGTTACAAGTGCACAAGTTAGACCAGCCTCAAGGGCCGCTCTACTCTGCACTGGACTCCTGCAGTCTCTGAGTAGGGAGACACATCAACCTCCCATCTCTCTCTCTGTCTCTGCACTGGGATGAATCTGGGCTCAAGCACTACAATACCCATATAGTACAGGTGCCATGCTCTAATCCACCCTTGTCGGTTGTATTAAATAGAAGGAAGGCATCATGAATGAACAAACCGACAAGCTGTGTCTGTGCCAATTTCACTTTTACAGCAACTCACATGGCATTTGCTTAAAGTTAAGTTTTCTGATTGTAAATAAAGTATTTTGTGTTTATACAGTGCCAGATATGGTGGGTCCATAGTCTGTGACTGGGATCATAGGCACCATGAACATCCAAATAAATAATAATATTTATGTAAATACCTCAGTTTTCAAAATCAAACTTTTGTTGCTCCCTATCAATTCTAGGGTGTTACTCTTTATTTGTGCCACCAGGGGCCAGTGTTGCCCCATGACAAGCTGTTCTGTTTTCTCAGCTACTCCAGAACAGATGGCACATTTGTTAGACTTCATTGAGTGTATTTTTTGTTTATGGAAACGCAAGGGAATTTCATGTTTGCAGGTAGAACCAGACAGATAGTTAAAAATTTATATTGTATATTATTTCTTTGTGTATTTATATTGATGGAAGTGGCAGAGTAGCCGATTTATCTTCATTTGCTGGCTTGATAGACACATGCTAACAATCTGAGTAGAATGTTCATCTCCCCTTTGATATGATGCTTGTGGAATACGTAGCTGTTAGTGGGAAATGTCACCAAGATAATATATATATAAGCTTGACACCATTTAATAAGTCCTGTCATTCATATCTCAGGTTCTTGCGGCATTGAATCTGGATATGCATTATTCAGCTGTGAAGGAGAGATGCAGGAGACTTTATAATAATCCATATGCCTTTTACAAAAACTATACACTGATCTTGGGAGCTAGTGTGGCCTAATAGATGGGTACTGGACTGGGAGTCAGGAGATATGGGTTCTATTCTTGGCACTGCCATATTGTGGGACCTTGGGCAAGTCACTTCATGTCTTTGTTTTGCCATCATTAAAAGGGCGAGAGTGATATTTAGCTTTCTTTGTAAAGTGCTTTGAGATCAGTGGCTGGAAAGCACTACATCAGAGATAGGGTTTATCATATATTCGAAATATTAAGACATTACTAATCTCTCAATTTACTCAGCTGTAAATTGGATGCAAGTATCTACCTCATTTGGGAAGTGGCAATTTAACAGGTCGCAAAATGAATCAATAGACAAACTAAGAAGAGAACCCAGGAGTTCTATCATTCTGTCTCTTTTACATATTAGCAAAGTGTTAGTGTTACATTTTAACTTGCTACTTCAGATTGCATGAAGGTTAAGAAGAAATGCACCTAATCATAAAATGCTCTTTTAACCCTGTGTCTTTGACCCTGACATATCTGCTTGCATCTGGAATCAAATCCCGGCAGTTTTGCTTGGTTCAGTAAAAGGCAAGTTTGCAGGGACCGACAGGAAATCCATTCCTTCTCGTCAGATTTATCACAAAAATGCCTAAAGCAAACAGCAAAGTAAGTTTGCTTTAGTGGAGGCAAACTCACACCTTTGCTCTTTCAAAGACCTGTTTACAAGTAAAGCCATGGCTCACTTTGGCTTTTTTCTCAAGCTACCGATCTATAGGTGTTGCCCGAAGGCCCTTGCAAAGGAAAAGTCAGGAGATATCCTGCTGCTATCTTGGTCTAACAGAAGCACTTGATGTTCTGAATATAGAATTGTTGTGTTTAAACAATCTCAGAGCCTGGCAAGCTGAAAGTGAAATAATGGCATGTGTGCACTAGTGCGAACAAACTCTGATTTATGCACACAGAATAGGGTGTCCCGATTTTATAGGGACAGTCCCGATATTTGGGGCTTTTTTTTGTATGGGCTTCTATTACCCCCCACCCCCATCCCGATTTTTCACACTTGCTATCTGGTCACCCTAACACAGAATAACACCCAAATAAAGTTATCAAGTGCAGTACGAATCTTGCCAGTGTAAAATGTATCCCCAATAAGTCTATTATTGGGTTATATAGTAAAAAGGACTTCAGAAAGGTCAGTTGAACTGACTCTTACCTTATCTTATTCTAAGGCTCCATATACACTTGGAATAGAGTTGCATGTGAAAACTGTTAAAACAGGGTTTAAACTGAGCTCTCAAGTAGTTTTGCAGGCTGACCATTAGGGTTGCCAACTGTATAATTGCACAAACCCAAACACGCTTGCCTTGTCCCTTCCCCGAGGCCCCGCCCCTGCCTCGCCCATTCTCCGAGGCCCTGCCCCCCGCTCACTCCATCCCCCCTCCCTCCATCACTCGCTCTCCTCCACACTCACTCACTTTCACCAGGCTGGGGCAGCAGGTTCGGGTGCAAGAGGGGGTGCGGGCTCTGGGAGAGAGTTTGGATGCGACGCCTACCTTGGGTGGCTCCTGAAAGTGACTGGCACATCCCTGTGGCTACGACTTCTAGGTGGGGGGCCATGGGGTCTCCGTGCACTGCCCCTGCCCACAGGCTCCCCCTTCGCAGCTCCCATTGGCTGCAGTTCCCAGTCAATGGGAGCTGCGGAGTCGGCGCTTAGGGCAGGGGCAGCATGCAGAGACCCCCAGCCTCCCCTAGAGGCCGCAGGGACATGCCGGCCGTTTCCGGGAGTGGAGTGGAGCCAGGGCAGGTAGGGAGTCTGCCTTAGCCCTGCTGAGCCACTGGACTTTTAGTGCCTAAAATCTTCCGGTATGGCTTCATTAACCTCCAAAAGATAGAGCCTGATTTTGGGAGACTCCCGGTGAAACTGGGAGGGTTGGCAACCCTATCAATAACCTTTTAGAAACTCTTTAACTTCCCCCCCACCCACCAAAACAACCCTATAGAGCCAAGGTTGGCCCATATTTTTTGAAAGTTTTCCTGACACTGTTTGGTGCTGTGCTTACCTGCTGACTAACATGTATTAATTATTACATGGATAAGTGGGAACCATGCTTGGACTGCTTTTTAACACAGCTTTCACCATAGCCCTGCTCTTGATGTAGCTGAGGTGTAAGGATTTAAATTTCAAAGGGCCAGGGTCCATTGAAATGACTATATATTAGAAAGTATGTGAAATATCTAGAGAGCAGAAAATGGTCGACTTGCTGAGGTGAAGTTAAGCTTTTCCAAAGCCCAGTGACCTTGTACACTTAAAATAATCTCCCGTGCCTGAAACTACACATGATCTATGCACACAACTTTTCCTGCATCATTTTCTGCAGTGCTGAGACACTTCTCTCAGACTTTACTAGATTACGTGCATTTTCTGAGACTGCTGCTGGGCCCCAGACACACAACTCATTGGCAAGTGTTTGGCTGCCACTTCAAGGAGCAACTAATACTAACTCAGATGAACATAGCATCTATTGTTTAATTCTCTCATTCAACTTAAAGAGCTATAACCTATTAGAAAGACACTGGCTTTCCCATAGAAAAATAAAATATTGTTAAAGTTCATTCCACCTTTAAGTTAGATCTAGCTCCACTCTGCACCCCCATCAACCCACATTCTAGGGTTGTTCTTAGGTTATATATCTAAGGCCTGTTTCACCCAAGCATTACTTCAATTGTAATTCAGTGTAACTTATACCTGTGTAATTCTGTTAAAATTAGTGAAGTTACACAGGTGTAAAACTGGAGTGAAGTAGGGGTGAATGAAGCCCCTAATTTTTTGAACATCCTAAAAAGCCTACTTAAATTCTTGAACTGTGCTATCACATGAAAGCCCTTTACAAACAGAGGAAACAGACCCTTGAAAATCAGAGATTTTTTCAATAATGATGATACATGGAGCCTAGTTTTCAAACTTAAAAGTCCTTGTTAGATGTCCAAATCTTGCAGTTGGGTGCTTAATTTGACACGCAGATGTTAAATAATAATTATTTGGTTGCACAAATGGGCATTTACAGCCAATACATATATTTATTATCTAGATGCCTCAACCAAGATCAGGGCCCTGTCACACTAGGCCCTCTACAACAAAATAGTAAGGAACAGTCTAAATAGACAAAGGGTAGGAGGGGAAACAGTCACAGATATATGAAGTGACTAGCCCAGGTTACACAGCAGGTCAGTGGTGCAGCTGGGAAGAAAACTTCGGTCTCTTGAATCCCAGTACAGTGCCCAGTCCGCTTCACTTGTTGGATTTGAATGTAGGCAATTGATTGAAAATTGGGACTAGCGTGCATTTGTTCAAACAAATATGTAATCTGACAATTTTCATGGGGCACTGTTGGTGGCATCACTGCTTTTATGAAAACTTTTTAAATATAAGAGATTGTTTTAAATTTAATCAATTTTCTTGATATTTGGGCAGATGCATTCAAAATGCCCATCAAACTGTTCCTGTTTTCTAGCTGCCTTCAGAAGTTATTGTTACATGATTGTAAATTTAGACATGATGGCATAGCATGAACTATAGAAAAGAAAAAAGGCTCTGAAATACATGTCACTGGGATCTTCTGGTAGCTGCTTCTCTCTCTGTATATAACATGTATGATTGGTTGTGTATCCCCAGGTTGGCATGCATATGTTAAATTTTCAATTGTGTCATAGGATTTTTCCTTGGGCTGAAAAGAGCAACTAAAAATATAATGAAAGAGAAAAAAAGTATCATTAGAGGGACACTGGCAAATCTAAAATTTGCTCAGTTAATCAATGCTTTGTTTTTAAAATCCACTTGATGGCAGTGGAGTCTTAGATATGTTCCGAAGTCCCATCTTTCGGATACCAAATCCTATTATCTAGGTTAGCTCATCTGTATTCAAAAGATCAATGTTGCATTATTACAAAGATCCTTTCAAGTGTAAAAAGGATGGCACTTCATTACAGAAAGTAAAAGAAACTAATCAAACTTTCTTGGTGAAATCATTGACTTTTTTAAGTAAAGGGCACATTTAAGAATTTGAAAGTCCGAGATGTGAGAGAGCCTCACTGTTCAGGCTCTATCTTTTTCTGACTTAAGTCTCATGTAACGCATTTCTTGGGTTTTCATGTAATCTGAAGAAGAAGATGGCACTATGCAGCTCTTGATGGATTCCAATTACACGAAGTTGCCATTTGCCCTCCTTGAATCTAATGTACTGTATATCTGTGGAAACTTGTCCACTTTGCAAGAGGTTCATTGAATAGAAAGAACAGAAGAGATAAACTGTCCGAAACAAACACCATACGTGCTGTGCTCTAGAGCTGTGCATAATGAATGTAAAACCATGTGACACTTGCCTTGAAACTAAAACCAGGTTGTCCTCTAGGGCTATGTAAATTGTTCACAGCCAATAATTTATCTTTCCTCCCTCTACTGCTGCTTGTGAATTGTCTGCAAACAATTGTGAAATTCCCAGGTTCATGAATAATATCTAGTTCTTAAGTAGCACTTTTCATCCCTAGATCACAAAGTAATTTTACCAAATATTTCCCCCATGTTACAGATGGGGAAACTGAGGCCTAGAAAGATGATGTGAAGTGTCAAAGGCCACCCAGAAAGTCAGTGACAGAGTTGGGAACAGAACCCAGGTTTCTTGAGTCCCAGTCCAATACTTTAGCCACTAGGCCATTCTCGTCAATGAATAAGTCCTTGTTTTGCGGATCATTTGTAAACACTTTCTTGTGAATATTCACAAATTGTGCTGCACTGAGAGGTACATAAGTTACTGTTCTTTGTGTTTTCTTCCCTGATTAGGTGACTTATGTAGCTCGCCAAGGCAGGCACAAACTGCAATTGAATATGCTACTCAAAATTCCCTTTTAGTAACTATTTGAGCTTCAAATTCATTTTCATGAATAAAACTCCAGCACCCGATTGTCCACAGAAAATGAACACAAATGGGTTTTGAACACAGCCAAATTGAAATTCACTTTTGAATTCAAATGAATATTCATGGATCGTTTTTCTGCCATAGTTTTCTCAGCTCTATCACTGACAGGTTCACAAATTATTGGTGTGAACTTATCTCAGCCACATGGTTTTGCACTGAAGTCAGGCAGCAGACGTAGTTTAAAACCAGGTGAATCTTGGCAAGTTTTATAGAATTTTACTTTGGGTTTGTGGGGAGTTGATTTGAACTCAAAATATCAACAAGAGGCTTGGGGAAGTGGGAGGAGGTAGCAACAATCCCCCCATAGACTTGAGTCAGAGAGGGAGTTTGTATGAATTTTGGCAAAGCAAAAATCACAGAGTTTTGTACTTCCAAAAAGTCGTTCTTGTCTTCCAAAAAGTGTGTTGAAATTTTGCAGAAATTTGGATGTACAAATTGAACTCCTAACGAGGGTGGGCTGAATGAATTCATCCATTTGTAATAGGTTAGCAGGTTTTGGGTGCCATCACATTCGCAAAGATCCATTGTCAAATTTATATTAGGACACATGCATGTGTTTCCTTCTGGGCTGCTCAGGTATTTCACGTGGTCTAATAGCTAGGCGTTCTGCACCCTCTTCTGACATTGGGACACTGGGGATGAATTTTGTGGATGCTTCAATAAAATAAAATAGTGACCTTCCAATAAGATCATATGGACTCATTGTTTTATGAAGGAGCATAGTCTTGCTTCCTCTGAGGAATAGAAAATGTCCTTGCCACAAAATGGACTTTTAAATTTTCTTAGGTCCAGTCATATTTCTCAGACTTGGCTTCTGTGAGGCAGGTAAGGTGGGATAGGATATCTACCTGTCTGCTGTTACAGATGAAATTCAGCCCTGTGTAGAGGGCCAGCGCAAGTAAAGCTAGTCAAAAAAGGGGAACTATTTTGTGACTTTTATCCAGATTTTTTTTTTTAAAATTGAAATTCAATTTTTTTTTCTGATCTGCTGTAAGTGCAAAGCCAACACTATGTTAGTTCCCACTTGCTCCCACAGAATAGGCTTGAATGGGGCTTAGCAATGTGTAGGCCTCAAGTTGGTCTTCTGCATAGTGGCGAATTTCACCTGAAGTGAACTAGTGAGGTACACTGCTCTAATCACAATTTTACACTGTACAAAAATGAGCTAAGGGGCCTAAAGCAGCTGCCAGTGCAGTGCTGGTATCTAGTTAGTGCTGAATTGACTTGCTTTCATGCTCATGTAATTCAGCTCTTCCAAAAAGAAAATTCAAGTTGTGACCCCTGGAATTGACTGTGATGTTTGCAGTGTGCCAGTGACATTTCTAGGAGTTAGCATCTGAAGTGGCGCGGGAGGGGGGTGGCAAAGCAGTTACATGGGAGCACAGCCCCTAACTATTCTCTGGTGTGCCGCTGGCCTTGTTAGTTCAAAACAATAATGGTGATACAATCTGAAGCTTAATAGAGATGTGTTTTATCAATCCCTTAATTACTGTGTAAATATTGATAATTTAAAACACTTCTGAAGAGCTGCTACTCTTGCTACTTTTTACAGCTGGAGTGACAGACCTTTCCTATGGGATGGCAGATACTACTCAAGCAGACACATCCTTTCACTGCTCCCTTATGTAGTATGAGCAAAAGAGCAACTCCATATGTCTCTATTTAACATTCACATAGGCTGATTCTGAGCCTAGTGCTGACTCACATATAGGTCCAGATCCACTGCCCACTGAAGTAAATGGAAAATGTCCCACAGACTTCACCTGATTCTGGATCAGGCCTGTACTTATAATGTCTTTAGGAAATATACCATGCAGAAAACACATCCACCCTCTAATGCAGAGGAAACATACATTAGAATATTGGGGGTAGTTTTTATTGAGCTTTTATTAAAAGAAAATATCAGTCCTAATTATTCAGTGTCACCTTTTTATTAACACAAATGGAAGTCCTGCAATGGCAGCTGGATGACATGGACAGCCTAATAGGTTTTCTCTTAGTTCTGTGTTCATTGAGTAAACTTAGATCTCCAGAGTAGGGTTGTATGGATGTAAGGGAGTTTACAGTTTGGACTTAAGCCCCAGATCCATAGCCCCTTGAAGTCAATGGAAAGATTCCCATCAACTCCAAGGAGTCTTGCATAAGGCCTAATAAATAACAAAATATAAAGTCTTCACATGTAGCTATATAAAATATTTGTTTAAATACTTAGAGCCTTCTGTGTATTAATGAGCCAGGAGATGCCCCAATCAGGATGTCACTTTATCATGTTCTGCTGTCACCATTTAGTTATCAGCTACTAATGCTTTTCTGTATTTTTTAGTGCACTAGAGTTCCTTCTCTATTATTAAATCTTGTTCTAGGAACGAAAATGATTCAGAGTATTAAACACAGCTGTTATCTCACCCTGTCTAAAGTTCTTGTAATAGGAATATATTCCACTTCTCTAGCACTGAAGGATACTTACTTACTTTCTCTGGTATCAGAAACAGGCACTCTTGATCCACTTCACTTAATTTGTGTTCATTTAGAGGGATTTCGTCTACAAAATAACCCCTCTTCGTTAGTTATTTAGTGACTATGTAAAACTAGTTAGAAGTATCATGAGTGAGATGAATTAAACTTCTGTTGTCCTGAGGGCACACTGTCAGGTTGAAATTAATCAGCTGATTTCAGATCCTGGGAAAGAGACGTTTTACATTTGGCTTTATGATTTCAGCATGTAAATTGCGGTTTATAGGATAACCTATAAAACTAATTTAGCCTTCATTAATTTGAAATAAAAAGTAACATACATTTGCCAATTGTGGAAATAGGGACTATGTTTAACATTCCACACACTGGACCTAATATTTAAAACAGCAGAATACTGCCCAGACCTTCTAAAGTGCATGTCCAACAATATGTGTGCACATAGGCCCCAGTCCTGCAAACACTTACATATAAGCAACTTTACTCACATGAGTAGTGTCATTTATTGGAGCCATGATTTTCACATTTATTTATGGACACCTACAGTATCTTTCCGTATGGACAGGTTATTCTATAACTACCCCACTGTGAGTTTTTTTGCATTTTCCTCTGAAATGTGTGGTACTAGCCACCATCAGAGATCAGATACTGGATTAGATGTACCACTGGTCTGATCTCGTGTGCCAATTCCTATAATGTTCATATGTTTCTCATATAGTATGTGCAATCAAACTTATTGTGCAACATACACAAATATTTCCAGTATTAGAAAACTGGATACCTGTTATATTATAAATAGGGCTCCGTGTCTGTCATGGAGGTCACGGAAGTCACAGATTCCATGATTTCCGTGACCTCTGTGACTTCTGCAGTAGCTGGCTCAGGGCAGCTGGAGCAGCTGGTCCTGGGGACTGCCCGAGCAGCGGCTGATGCGGCTGACCCCAGAGACTGCCCAAGCAGCAGTCCCTGCGGTGGTCAGAGCAGCCACTGCTCCAGCGGCCCCAGCTGCTGGCCCCCCAGGGCAGCCCCCCCCAGCAGTGGCCCCCCGGGGCGCCCCCCCCCCCACAGCAGTGGCCCCTGCAGCTGTGGGCCCTGAGGCATGTCCCCCCCCCGCAGCTGCAGCCCCCTGCAGCAGCAGCCGCCCCAAGATTTAGTCAGAGGTATTTATAGTAAAAGTCATGGACAGGTCATGGGCTGTGAATTTTTGTTTATTGCCCGTGACCTGTCCATGACTTTTACTAAAAATACCTAAAAAGAACAGGAGTACTTGTGGCACCTTAGAGACTAACAAATTTGTTAGTCTCTAAGGTGCCACAAGTACTCCTGTTCTTTTTGCGGATACAGACTAACACGGCTGCTACTCTGAAACCTGTCATTATGCAAGGCACTGCATTTAGCCGTATGGAGTGGAAATCCATCAACTTCATTTAAATTTGTTAGTCTCTAAGGTGCCACAAGTACTCCTGTTCTTTTTGCGGATACAGACTAACACGGCTGCTACTCTGAAACTAAAAATACCTGTGACTAAATCATAGCCTTAATTATAAGCAATATCTGATTGGAAAGAAGATATTTTGTAATAACTAAACTTGTATTTAATATATGTAGAATAATCAGTGGGCAAATTTGAAACAATTGAAATACTACAAGACTTGGATTCATACCTTTGACAAATGATGTATCTGCAGTATGTATAACACAGTTTTTGGCAAATGTGTTGGATATGGGTTTTTTTTTATTTTTTTGGAGTATTTGTTTTATTTAGTTTTCCCAGTTTATGTAACAATTCTATTACAAGTGTCCTTGGCATTTCTGCCCTAGAACAAAATGTTCTCAGGAAAATAAATAGTAGTGTCCTGAATTTTGCCAGGGTTTCTGTTTGCCATTTCTGTCACTGATATATTGCAGCTTAAGAGGATGCAGGACTGAAATCCTCTGCCATTTTATTGTGACTTATGGAGGCTAAAGTGGAGTGCACTAAGCTATTAAGCCAGATTGCAAGTTCCTTTATAGGGTTATTTCTGTACATTTAAAAATTTTATTTGCTCAAGCAGTGTTTGGACTGATTCATCCTTTTTAGGTGTTGATTTCAAGGGAACAACTATCAGGTATAGGAGAAGGATACAAGCAAATATGGAGCTTTGCCAAAAGTTTGATTTTTTTTTTATGTTCGTGTTCTCAATTTTTTTTTATATAAAAGAACACAAAAAAGGAGCTGAAGGAAAGCAAATCTCAGAGCATAAATGCATGGTATTATTGGTATCCTTCCTTGGCAATATACAAACAAATATGTGTTTTGTTGTGGTAAAATCTTCTTTCTATATATGTAGCTGTAAGCGTGCGGACTCACCCCTGCGGCGCCTCCTGCTGGTCATCTCAGGGAATCAGCTCTGCCAGCCTCGGAGCACCCTCTGCAGGTCGGTGATCCGCCTTGCCGCTGGCCCCATGTCCCTCCCAGGACCCCGGTGCCCCTTTATCTGGGGTGCTGCCCCCTGGCAGTACCCCCCTCAGTCTCAGGGTCTCCCCTCCCCAGGGAACCCCCACCCCCATTCCCACCTCACCTCAGTCATAGGCTACTGCCAGTCACCAACTCACCCCCGTGCCTTGGGGCAGACTGCAGTGTCAGCCACTCATCATAGGCAAGGTTGGGTCTGGACCTGCTGCCTCTCTCTGCAATCCAGTGCCTCGGACAAGGCCCTGCAGCCTGGGGAGTTGCCAGCCTGGAGCTCCCCAGCCCCTCTGGCCTTTCCCCAGCCCTGCCTCACTCTAGGCACCCTGAGCTTCCAAGCTGCCAGGCCCCTCTCTCTCTGAAGGCAGAGAGAGACTGCTGAGCTCCTGGCTCCCAGCCTTTTCATACAGGCCAGCTGTGGTCTGATTGGGGTGTGGCCCAGCTGCGGCCACTTCCCCAATCAGCCCAGCTTTTAGAGCTGCAGCCCTCTCCAGGGCTGCTTTCAAGCCCTTTCAGGCAGGAGCAGGTGTCCATCCCGCTACAGTAGCCCTTGCTTTTTATCTCTCTGACAGGCCTGTCGGATTTATAAAAATAACCAAGACAGAAGATCCGGTTACAACCTGATTAAAAATTGTGCAGATTGGACCTAACCCAATAATAACTAAGCTATATCCTTTGCCTGTCTAGGGTTTTTACCTGGTTATAAGGACACGGACAAATCCCATTTTCACTTCAACTTTTAACTATGCTGTTACTGGATATGTGGACAATCCTTCTGTCACCTGGTTGTACCTATGTATATGGAGATGATTGTTCCTTGTGCCAATTGTGACTCGCTTAATCTGTTGTCTGATGAGTGCCTGTCTAGTCCTGTCCGCCACATGACTTAGAGCAATCTAGAGGCAGCTCTAACTTACATTTCTGGTATATGCTAGCTGAAGATTTCATTGGGCAACCTGACACACACAGTATCCCAGGACGCTTCTCAGTCAATGGGGTACAAACCTTCAGGACCCTGTGCCCAACACCCATTTGTGCTGTCTCCAAAAAAGCAGCCTGAAACTTGAATTTACCCCCTTTGCATGCCAGCTTTTTTTATGCATGGAGTCCCTAACCAGGCCTTCATTTTGTGTAACAATGCTCACCTTTCCAGGAGGATGTTAGCTTTTGGTGCGTCAGGCAAGTGTCAGGGAGTGTGCTGAGATAATGGCAAAAACAGCACGGCTGAGCTTCTTATTAACTGTACTTTGTGCTTGTGTGAATATAGGGTTACCATATTTAAAAAATAAAAAAAGAGGACAGTCCACGGGCCCCGGCCCCGCCCCAACTCCGCCCCTTCCCTAAAGTCCCCGCCCTAACTCCCCCTCCTCCCTCCCAGCCACGCGAAAAGGGCTGCCCGAGTGCTACCGGCTTCACGGTTTGCCGGGCAGCCGCCAGACCCTGCGTCCCCAGCCGGCGCTTCCCCAGCGCAGCTGGAGCCT
>NW_020665189.1:15455630-15617723 GCF_002925995.2 Terrapene triunguis | reverse complement strand
TAGCCTCTGAGGATAGAACAAGAAGCAATGGGCTTAAACTGCAGCAAAGGAGGTCTAGGTTGGACATTAGGAAAAAGTTCCTAACTGTCAGGGTGGTTAAACACTGGAATAAATTGCCTAGGGAGGTTGTGGAATCTCCATCTCTGGAGATATTTAAGAATAGGTTAAATAAATGTCTATCAGGGATGGTCTAGACAGTATTTGGTCCTGCCATGCGGGCAGGGGACTGGACTCGATGACCTCTCGAGGTCCCTTCCAGTCCTAGAATCTATGAATCTATGAATCTATAAAATTATTCTGGGTCAAACACTGGAAAATGTTCTGGTGGGTACAACCCTGACTTGGCAAGGAGATAGAAATGGAAGAGATGCGTTAGGATATTTTTTTCTGGATTCTGTGACTTTGTGATCCCAGTAGGAAATAGGTCACTTACTTTCTTCTTGAAGACTTGGGTGGGGGGACTAGGAGGTGGAGTGGGTGTTATTTTTAATTAGCAGTAATTATTAACAGCATCCTTTTACTGCTGTGATCTCTGAAGTTTCTACAAATATTTCTCCTCATGCCTCAGTAGTTTCCACAACTCGCTGTGGGATTTTAATTCTCTGGGCTTTGATGTCTTTGCATAACAGCTCAATCTCGTGTATCAGTGAAGGGGGAAAAAATTCTTCCATGATCACTGCAAGTGCAAATGGGATTGTAAAGTGAGATATGGTGTAACATCAGCTTATCAGAATCATAATGATGCCATTGCTGGAACAGAGTGAACAGAGAAGAGATTTAATCAGAGAAAAGTTCTGTTCACGAAAACCTTAAGCAGTTTTACCCACAAGAATACCCTTGAGCGAAGGATGATCGGAAAACATTTGGAAATTTTTCTTCTTGTTAGTCCTTCAGGTTCTAACATTTTAGAGGATAGACTAAGAAAAAGTAACCCTTTCTATTCCTCAGAACATTCTCAATATTAATTATTTGTATTGTGGTAGGACTTAATGGCCCCAATCAAGGATCAGGGACCCAGTGTGCCGGGCTCTGTACGCAAATGGAACAAAAAGATGGTCCCTGCCTAAAAGATCTGACAATGTAAGGCCTTATTTATACACAAGCTGGCACCAGTTTAAAAAGGGTTTATGTAGCTCCTTTGTAGACACACTCACTTGGGTTTAAGAGTTTTTAGATTAGGATTGCCAATTTTGTAATATTTAAAAACAGGACACTCCAGCAGGAGTGCTGGAACCTCCCCTTCCTTGCACCTTCCCCCTGAGGACCCGCTTCTGTCCCACCCCTTCCCCCCAGGCCCTGCTCCTGTCACCCATTCGCTGCTCTTTCCCCCTTCCTCCATCACTCACTGCTTTTCCCCTTTCCTCCCATCCCTGCGTGGGTCGGGAGAGTCTCGCCTGCTTTGCCGGGGCTGGGAGCTGCAGCTGCCCGATGCAGGTAGGAGATGGCCCTGGCTGAGTAGGGGCTGTTGTGGGTGTTGACTTGGCGCCTCCCCCGCCTGCAGTAACTGGACTTTGGATGTCTGGTCAGTAGAGCTGACTGGACACTGTCAGGTCCCCTTTTCGACCGGACACCTGGCCACTCTAGTTTAGGTGTAGATGAAACCGGTTAATAAATTTAATCAAAAGCTTTAAAACTGAACTAAGCGTGTCTGCATGGGTTTAAACTCGCACCTTTAGTGAAACTGGTATAACTCTCTGTATAGGCAAGTCCTAAGTGTTAAACAACAGGGGGATGAACCTCCCTATTTTGGTCTCTTCATGTGTATTCATACAGAGCAGTTTTTATTTGTACAAATATTAGGAAAAAGCTGTTCATGTGGAGATTTAAATTTACCTGTGGATAAATGTATTCACGGATGAGTACAGGCATTCTCCATTTTCGCCAGAAGAGCTCTCCACTGTTATAAATTTCAGTCACCCACTCAAAGAGTAGTTGCAATTTCATGTGACATTGGGGGCCAGTGATATACCATGCATAATGAAGAGCAAATAGTCAAAGGCACAGCTGAAGTAACTCAAAGAATCCAAAGCTTGGAATGTGTTCCCACCAACTGTTTGAATGTATGAGCATTTTGTTGTTGTTAGTATGGCTGTAAGAAAGTTGTGATTTTTTTGTGGGGGAGGTTCAAAAGTTACGGACACAGCTTGTTAAAGTTGCAGTTTTAGTGCAAGGCATGCAGCCTGCCTTCCAAAGCAGGGCAGAAGTAAAAAAGAGACCTACTTGACTCTTGAAGGCAAGTGTAACAGAAGGGCAGCTGGGCCAAATTGGAATGGCTTTGCGACCTTCTGCACTAGGTCGCAACACCATTTTCTCACAGGATCACAATGCCGCTCACTAAGATTTGGCCTGTAGCTCCTTTGGTATGACATAGGGGTGGTTGGGCCAGATTTGAGTGAGTGGCGTTATGGCCTGGTGCATGGCTGCAATGCTACTCAAATGTGGGGCTACTATAAAAAGGTGTGGTGTGTGTATAAAAAGTGGTGGTTTCCACAATAAAATTAAGACCCATAATTTTCTTACATCCTTATCAGTAACTGTTGTGACAAAGTCAGGCCAGGCGGCTGCAGGAGGGTCTGGGAAAACAGGTACGTTAGCCCTAGAATGCTAAAGGCCCTTTTCCCTACAATCTGGGAAGAGGTTACTTCAGGTCAATTAGGGACACCTGAGTCCAATTAAGGGCAGCCTGAAACCTGTTAAAATCTCTCACTGCTGCAAGGCTGGAGGCAGCAGGGAAATAGTCTTCTCCAGTGTGAGAGACTGCGCTCCTCCTCACAGGGGAGACACCCAAAACCCAGTGCCTTTTTAGGGGAAGGACTGACATCCTGGGGTCAGCAACAGGACAATACTTGCCCCAGTGAGGGGGGCCAGGGGAAGGTATTCCCTTTTGTTTTGGTGAGTTATGAACTCATTTCCCTTTGTTTGGCAGAGGAGCACTCCTCAGGCCTGCCCCAAGGCCTACCGGGAAGGCTCTGAGAAACAAACCCCGAAGAGGGAAGACAGACACACTCCAGAGTCAGATTTTCCCCAGGCCCTGTTCCTGCCAGAGGAGGGAGCGCTAAGTCAGGTGAGCTAAAAGGGGTGCCTTGCCACACGTGGTGTAAGGGGTGGGATTGCATTAGTGCTGAGAACCATCCCAAGGCAAGGTAAATCACCCTCCCCCCCCAGTGGAAGACATAGTGAGGGCACTGGTGCAGGCCATGACATCACAACAAGAGGCTATCAGGGCCCAGATGACGGCCCAACAGGAGTCAGTACGACTAAAACAGGAGACAAATCAGCTGCTGATAAGCCAGGCAGCCCAGGATCGAGCCACCCTGTTGGAGGTTGTGAGCCAGCTGAAGCCCCTGACCACTCTGACACATGGCCTTAATGAGATGCGACCCCTAAGGGCCCGCAGTTACCTGCAAAAGATGATGGTGGAAGATGATGTGGAGGTGTACCTTCTCACCTTTGAGAGAACGGCCCTACGTGAGGTCTGGCCTCGAGACCAGTGGGCTAGTATCCTTGCCCCTTTCCTGTGTGGGGAAGCCCAGAAGGCCTACAATGACATGGCAGCAGAAGCAGCCACAGATTACCCCCAGTTGAAGGCGGAGATCCGGGGTGACGACAGCTATAAGGGCCCAGACGTTCCACAAGTGGAGGTACCAGGACGGCAAAGTGCCGAGGTCACAACTGTTCGACCTGATCCATCTAATGTGGAAGTGGCTGTGCCCCGAGATCCACAGCGCGGAGAAGATTATAGAAATCATAGTGCTGGACAGGTTCATGACAGGATTACCACCAGACCTACGAGGATGGGTTAGCCAAAATGACCCCTCCTCTTATGACGATTTAGTTGCCCTCATAGAGAGACAGTTAATTGCCAAGGAACTTTCTCGGACTACCGGGGAAGAAATGTGACGAATCAAGAGATCAGTCCCTGCCCCAAAGGACCGGACTCCTGAAGGATCAGGCAGAACTATGTTAGGGAGAGAGGATGCTGAAGAGCGGCTGAAGTTTGCAAAGGGACTTGGGGGACTGAGGAGAGAGGGTCATGGGGTAAGACCCAATAGGCTAAAGAATAGAGGGATATCATGGGCGGGATATAGGTGTTATACTTGCAGAGAGGTAGGGCATATCGCAGCCCAGTGTCCTAACACTGAGGAGCCCATGCAATGCAATCTGGGTGTACATGCAGGCCCATGTGGCTTAATGAACCCTGTGGGGGTTGTGATGACCCCACATAGATACACGCGGCCAGTTAAGATGAATAGCATAGAGACCATTGCATTGGTGGACTCCAGAAGTGCCGTCACGCTGGTTTCAGGGAAACTAGTGGGACAGGACCAGCTGTCTCGGCCAAACACACAGGGATAACCTATGTACATGGCACTGTCAACTACTATCCGACCATTCCTGTACAAATTGAAGTTCAGGGGAGTATGACGGGGGTGGTCCCTAAACTCCCATATCTGGTCCTCATAGGACGAGACTTACTAGGGTTTGGGACTCTAGTGTGAGTCCAAGGAGGGTAGTGCCCCCAGGAGTGATACTGTGGCCTCAGTAAGTAGCCCTCTCCCGTTTTTCTCTGAATTTGCCCAGGACTTGTTCTCTGCAACTGGGAAGCCCCGGAAAACTAGGCAAGAAAGGGGGGCAGACAAAAAGTTGGGAACCAGGTTCTTGGCTAGGAACCAGAAGGTTGCACTTGTAGGGAGGCTATCTCATCCAGCTGGCAAGGGGGCAAATTAGGTTGTTGATGAGCCAGAAGCTGGACCCAGTTCCGTTGAGGCCAACCGTGGAGGGGAAACAGAAGTAGGTCCCCTTTATTTTGAGCATATTGGGCCCTCATTTAGAAATTTTGGGCAAGACCAAGCCAATGATCCACAGTATGACAGTATTAGAAGGGAGGTAGTTGAGGTGAATGGGGTTCCAGTGGAAGGGAAACACAAAGGCCCAGGGCCATACTTCATGATAACAAGGGACCTGTTATATAGAGTAGTCAAAGTGCAAGAGCAAGAAGTGGAGCACCATAGAGCCGTGTTGGACCTATCTCATGCCATTTGTTTGGAGGACATCTAGGGATAGATGAAACCCTCGACCAAATCCTATGAAGGTTCTTTTGGCCAGGAGTTTATATGGAGGTCCGATGATATTGCGCCTCCTGCCCAGAATGCCAATTACATGGCCCACAACTGCACTTAAGGGCCCCTCTAGTACCTTTGCCAATTATCAAAGTCCTGTTTGAGAGGATAGCCATGGACCTGATAGGCCCACTGGAGAAGTCGGCCCGAGGCCATCAGTTTGTGCTCGTTGTTCTGGACTATTCCACCCAATACCCAGAAGCCATACGTCTACGTAACACAATGTCCAAGACAATAGCAAAGGAATTCATTCAAATTTTCTCTAGGGTAGGGATACCCAAACAGATCTTAATGGATCAAGGAACCCCCTTCATGTCAAAATTGCTGAAGGACCTGTGTGTGATGCTCCACGTATGGGCCCTACGAACGTCAGTCTACCATCCACAGACTGACGACCTTGTCGAACGCTTTAATAGGACACCGAAAAACATGATAAGGAAAGCGGTGAGCCGGAACGGAAAGAATTGGGATACCTTGATACTTTACCTGATGTTTGCCATAAGGGAAGTTCCCCAAACATCCACAGGGTTCTCCCCCTTTGAGCTTCTATACGGTCGCCATCCCCGCTGCATACTGGACATTGCCAAGGAGGACTGGGAAGAGCAGCCTAATCAGGGGAGAAACATCATTGAACATGTGATGCAGATGTGGGACAGGATAGCCCAAGTCACCCCCATAGTGCGGGAACACATGGAAAAGCACAAGAGGCCCAACAGACCTATTACAATCGCTGAGTGAAGGTCCGGAAGTTCCAGACAGGTGATTGGGTATGGTGCTGGTACCCACAGCCGAAAGCAAGCTCCTGGCCAGATGGCAGGGGCCATATGAAGTAATAGAAGCCATTGGGGAGGTCGACTATAAGGTTCGACAGCCTGATCGCTGGAAGCCGGCGCAGATCTACCATGTCAACCTGTTGAAACCCTGGCGGGACAGAGGAGCTTATGTGGTCACCCTAGAGACACCACCCCAAGAAAATAAACCACAGGGGCAAGTGAGAATAGCCCCTGAATTGACCCCTGAACAACAGGCAGAAGTCACCAATATGATTGAGCGAAACCACAATGTGTTCTCGGAGAAACCAGGCAGAACCACTGAAGCTCATCATCATATCATCATGGATCCCAGAGTAACGGTGAATGTTAAACCATACCGGATCCCAGAAGTGAAAAGAGAGGAGATTAGGACTGAAGTTGAGAGGATGCTGAAGCTAGGAGTCGTTGAGGAGTCCCATAGTCAGTGGTCCAGTCAAATCGTTCTAGTACCTAAACCAGATGGAAACATGAGATTCTGCAATGACTTCTGGAAATTAAACAAGGTGTCCCAGTTCGATGCCTATCCCATACCTTGGATAGATGAGCTAATCGACCAGTTGGGAAAAGAATGATTCATGTCCACCCTCAACCTGACCAAAGGTTATTGGCAAATCCCTCTGGCCAAGGAAGCCAAGGAGAAGATTTCTTTTTCTACACCAGAAGGATTGTACCAATATATTGTTCTCCCTTTTGGATTACACGGGGCTCCCACAGCCTTTCAGCGGCTCATGGATAAACTGTTGCGTCCACATGCCAAGTATGCGGCTGCTTACCTTGACGATGTGGTCATACATAGCCCGGACTGGGGGAGGCACCTAGAAAAGGTGGAATATTGGATACCCTGAGGGTCTCACTGCAAATCCATCCCACATGTTCAATAGGACTAGTCGAAGCCAAATACCTTGGTTAGGGGTGTAGTTAAGCCCCAACTGAATAAAGTTAGAAGCAATACAAAGTTGGCCCCGACCAATCTGGAAGAAACAGGTCAGAGCATTTCTGGGGATAGTAGGGTACTACAGATGATTCATTCCCCACTTTGCTACCAGAGCATACCCATTGATGGACCTGATAAAAGCCCGAGGCTCAGACATAGTGAAATGGACCAGCACAGCTGAAGAAGCGTTTACAGCTCTGAGGAGCACCCTTTCTAGTAATCCAGTACTAGTAGTGCCAGACTTTGAGAAGGAGTTTGTACTGCAAACGGATGCCTCCGAGGTCGGATTGGGAGCCGTACTTTCTCAAATGCTAGGAGAGGAAGAACATCCAGTCCTATTCCTTAGTAGGAAACTCCTGCCCAGAGAACAAAGGTATGCCGTGGTAGAGAAGGAATGTCTTCCAGTAAAGTGGGCCATGGAAACCCTATGCTACTACCTACTCGGAAGGAGATTTACCCTCGTTACTGACCATGCCCCCCTAAAATGGATGCACCGGAACAAGGAACGAAATGCAAGGGTAACAAGATGGGTTCCTTATGTTGCAGTCCTTCCACTTCCGAGTGCAACACAGGGCAGGGATCAAGAATAGCAACTCTGATGGTCTATCAAGGGTGCACTGTTTCTCATCCCAAGTAGCCCAACCCAGGGGGGAGGGATATGTGACAAAGTCAGACTGGACAGCTGCAGGAGGGTCTGGGAAAACAGGTATGTTAGCCCTAGAATGCTAAAGGCCCTTTTTCCTACAAGCTGGGAAGGGGTTACTTCAGGTCAGTTAGGGACACCTGAGTCCAATTAAGGATTGCCTGAAACCTGTTAAAATTTCTCTCCTGGAGAAACTGCTGCAAGGCTGGAGGCAGCAGAGAAATAGGCTTCTCCAGTGTGAGAGACTGTGCTCCTCCCCATAGGGGAGACACTCAAAACCCAGTGCCTGTTTAGGGGAAGGACTGACACCCTGGGGTCAGCAGCAGGGCAACACTTGCCCCAGTGAGGGGGGCCAGGGAAAGGTATTCCACTTTGTTTCGGTGAGTTATAGACTCGTTTCCCTTTGTTTGGCAGAGGAGCAGTCCTCAGGCCTGCCCCGAGGCCTACCGGGAAGGCTCTGAGAAACAAACCCCGAAGAGGGAAGACAGACACATTCCAGAGTGGGGGGCTGATTTTTCCCCGGGGCCTGTTCCTGCCAGAGGAGGGAGCGCTAAGTCCGGCGAGGCAGAAGGGATGCCTTGCCACATTGTTCAAAGTCTGTGTGTGCAATATTTTCTAAATGATAGGATTTTTGAAAGTGCTAAGTTACTTAGGAGCACAAGTCCCGTTGAAAGTTAATGGAATTTGTGCTCCTAAATTACTTAGATATTTTGAAATCTCCCCCTAAATTCCTCCGATAAGTGATTTGCTATGAGTGGCTCTAAATGTAATGATGCAGTCAAATATTCAGACAAAAAGGAAGCAAAGGGAATAATTAACATAAGGGAAGACATTTAAAATCAAATAATGGAAAATGGGTACAAACACATCATGAACTTATTAAAATGTAACATGACATTTCAAAAGGCAAAAGGAGCAAAATGTGAATTATGAAGTGTCACTGATGAATTTAGCTTACAGCAAGAGCTTCTTCTCCAGCATCAGAAAACCTTAACATAAAATGAATTTCAGGAGCAGCTGAATCAATTCACCTTGTTTTATGCTTTACAGGGGGCATTATTCGACTGATGATGCTGACAGAGTGGCCCATTGGCATGGGAAGAAGGAAAAACCGGGGAAGGGCATTGGAATAACGGCTTGATTCAGCTCAGGGTACAACTCAGACTGAAAGGTGACAACACTTGATTATTTATGTAAATTAAAGAATGAAATCATATGTGGAGGAGAGATACAGGAGGCCAAATTCAGCCTGGATACTGAGAGTGCAACTCCATTGACCTGAATTTGGCCCAAGAAGTTTATGATGGTAAAACACTGCTCTGAGTCATGTTGACTGATCGGTAACTGATAAGTAGGGTCCTCTAGACCAGTGTACTGAGATGACAATTGACTGTGGACCAGAATTAAGGAGCCTGCCCTTCACTTCCTGCTATAGTGTTTTGTCTGTGTTAGTCCATGCTCCTGGTCCCTTTGTCTTAAGCTATTTTCCCTTTTCCTCCTTTTAATTTGTTCAGCTCCTCCCTGCCCATCTGCGTGTTCATCTTCTTTCTCTCCCTGAGAATGGGAGGTGCTCCTCTTTCCTCTCCTGGGAGAAATAGGCCTGTTAACTCTCAAAATGGTGGCCCCAATGTGGGGGAGGGGGAGGGGGGGGAGGAAGGAACCACTTCACAGCCAGTGTTGTTTTTTTCTCCCTCTGTGTGCTGAGAGGAAAGTCTTTCTGATGGGAGATCTTCAGAGATTGAAGAAGAGATCCTGGCTGAAGGTAGGCCTTCCTAACTTGGTCAGCAGCCATTCATTGGACTGCACAGATGGCTGCTCAGGTGATCCTCTCCCATGCCACTTTTCTCACCTGGCCTCTGCACGGCAATACACAAGAGGCTGTAGGGACAGAAGCCTGAGCTAAGTAGAACATCAGCAGCCTATTGTCCTCTTTCTCAGACTCACCCATGCTCGAGGCTGCAGCAGTGGTAGCAGCAATGCAGTGTTCTGTTGCTAGAAAGACCCCAACAGCAATAACCTCTGGCTCCTGGCCATATGTCCCTCCTGAAGTGTTGAAGTAGGTGATTCAAGTGGGTTTTATTCTCCATTTCCTCCCCTTTCCCCCCAGCATAGACTGTAAAAATTTCTGGGCCAGATTCTCAAATCACTTACTTCAGTGCAAATCCAGTGCAAATACATCCCAGGAAGGTCTAGGACCGGTGGTGGGGAAAGCCTACCTACTTCTTTCAAAAAGGCTTTGGCCTGACGGAAGCTCCTGGAGTTGTGCCAGAGCACTTGGACACTTCTCATGGCAAATCAAAGGTGGAGAAGAAACTCCAAAAGGCTAGTGAACACAGCAAGAGCCGAGGTGCCTGCCTGTCTAAGGCTCCAACTCCTCCACCTGTGAAGAAGGGGAACTTTGAGCTTGTTGAGGTAGGATCCCAGTAGAGACTATTCCCATTGGAGTATGTTGAAGGTATGAACAAGAGGCCTACTATGCTCCTAGACACTCAACAAGCAGAAGGAGAGACTGTACATGCAGCATTTAAGTGCTTCCCAACCAGTAATGAAAAGGAACCCCGTGTACCACTGAGCTCAGCTTTTCTGGAAGTGATAAAAGGCGAAAGCAGCTAAAATCGGATGCCTAAGTGGGCAAATGAGTTTTGGAGGAAAACAAAATTACTCACTAATGTCCCTAATTTCAGTGCAGTAGTTGCTGCAGACATAAGATTCAGTAACCACCACAGAAGCAGTGGTGCAATAATAGAAAAATTGTCTGTGTGTTGGTGGGGGGAGGGCTGGCTGAGTTAGTTCTGAAGACACATTGAGCAAATTTAATTTAGCCCTTAATATCTCCTTGATGGTTGCACATAAGCACAGAAGATCAAGAAAAAGTGAGGTTACTAAGCACTCAGCAGATAGTAACAACATTTGGTCACTGCTGGTGTGATCTGGATTCATAGTTCATAGACTCAGCAGTCTAATGTCTGCAGAGGTCCTAACTGGTGCCCTGAGCCATTCAGCTCTCCCAACTAGACTTTTAATTTTTCCAAGGTTCTTTGTTATATTTCCTTATAGTCATGTGTGTCTCTACAGTTGTATGGGAGCATATTAGAATCTACTCTTTGCTATAAAAACATCCCAGCCACCCCCATGATCTCAAATTTAGAAGTGACTCTAAAGATTTTAAGTAATTCTAATAAAAGACAGAGAATCAACATGGTTGCTGATAGAGCTTTGGGAATTGAAAACATTTTTGAAAATAAAATTGCTCTAATCCGTGTTTGGGTATTAAAATATGCTGCAAGTGTGGCACCTGCATGAGGACTCAAACTTAATCAAGCTAACTGAATTGGACAAAATAGTGAGAGACATAATTAGCAATTCACTTCAGTGCTTTCAGCTGAGCTGTCTCCTGGAAAAGAAAACAAACCCTTAAAATACCAACAATGCCTCATGCATATTCAATATTTCATTTGCTATTGTTTTTATGAAATAGGTTGGACTTTGAGAAATTTGAAACCTGTGCAATAGGTCAAATCAGAGGCTATACTGACAAAAAACAAACTACTTCCCCCTGTATTAAAGGAACCTTTTGTCAGTCTTTTTACTTGCTTACTATAATTAGTTAGATATTTCCACATATCCACTTGATTTTTGGTGGTCCTGCCTCTTTGGGCACTTCTGTTTGGTTCTTGAATTCTTTTCCATCTAAATTTCACTGGCTTACACGAGGGTTTGAACTCAACCCCCAGTTGGTTCATTACCCCCGCCATTTACTGTTGTGTTTACCCCACCTTGTACAGTGCTTACTACCGTGAGCAGTCCCAGTGTGGTCAGTGCTTAATTTGTGCCAGGGCTGAGCCCCGGCACCTGTAGGCTTGGCAGTTCATAGTGATATAAAATTATTCTACTTAACTGCCAGGGGGCAAATTTGTCATGTACACATGGGAGATAGAAGAAGGGCAACATACAGCTATGATATGTCTTAACTCAGGAAGTTCCTTCGAGAGGAAATGTAGCCAAACTCCAAATCTGGAGACAATGGAACTTTCTGTGCCTGCATCCTGTAGATACCTAACTGCTTGGTTTGCAAAATAACCCAAGGAGGGGGCAAGTAGATGAACAATAAGGGGTCATAAGACGGGCAGATACATGTAGCTTGCTAACTATGTATGCTAATGATGGCAAATTTTGGCCAATCATAGAGTGATAGATTATCATAGTCAACTGCATATAATGCTTTGGTGTAAGTGTTTTCTTTGTTCTTGCTGACTTATGAGCTCGAATCCAATTGCAATTGAAATGAATGGATCGCCCCTCCCGGGGCTCCTTGCTTGATTAGGTGTGTCCGTCTCTCCTTATTCCTCAGCTGGAATGGACAGGAATTTCTATGACAATAGCCCCGGCACCCCTGGGCTTGCCATGTCCGTTATGAAAGTAAAAAAATTGCTTGAGTCCTGGCACCTAATTGCTTGACCCCTTGTGCCTCTTTCATTACAAATTAAGCACTGGGGAGACTGTACCATGAGCAGTCCCACTGTGGTCTGGGGGACTGAATATCCATTTTGCTGCACACTGGCAACATAAAGGGTCAAAAACAGGGCCATGGGGGGAATGCCTCCAGAGTAAGGAGGCTCCTCTGACAGCACAGAGGTGCTGGAACAGCCCTACGCTGGCCTTGCTACCAGCCACTAGTGCAGCCAGGGGCCATGCCTGGAGCTTGCTGCACTCTGGTTTTTCCCTCAGTCCCCTATGGGAAAAAGAGAAGTAGTATGTAAATTAAGAGTAAACTGAATGACCCCAGAATATGGGTAGCACAAAGGTTTCTTAAAGCCACCTTTTTGCTTCCCTTTCATGGTGCTGAGCAGGACCGGTGCTTCCATTTAGGCGACCTAGGCGGTTGCCTAAGGCGCCAGGATTTGGGGGGGCGGCATTTTGCCGCCCTCGGCAGCAATTCAGCGGCGGGGGGTCCTTCCGCGCTCTGGGTCTTCGGCGGCAATTCTGCGGCGGGTCCTTCACTCGCTCCGGGACCCGCCGAAGCCCGTGAGCGCGGAAGGACCCCCCCCCCGCCGCAGAATTGCCGACAACGACCGTGAGCGCGGAAGGACCCCTGCCTAGGTCGCCAAAAACCCTGGCACCGCTCCTGGTGCTGAGTACATCGATACACTAACTGAAAATCAGAGCCTGAGTCTTCCTGGCAATAAGCATTATGCTCAGTGGTAGTAAAGTGTTTGCAAAACAACAACTTAAGTGCTTAATAGTCAAGATTGTGGATTTAAACAACTGGATAGTATGGTATCCCAAAATGCATTCAAAAATGCAGTTCCATTTGAGGTTTTCTTGTGGTGCACACAATAGTTTTGACTGGATAGAACCATCTTTCTTCTTGATCAAAACTTTTCAGAGTTTTGTTTCAAACAAATTACTCTGGCTCTTTGAGACTTTTACCCTAGCAGCAGCTTGCAACCTGCGAAAGCTTCACAAAATGCATTTATTTTCTGTCGACAATAAATATTATAGAGAGCACAACCTCTAGCGACAATAGTCTGTCTGACTCTGCCATAACAATGAATGTGAAGGATACTAGATCAAAGTTGTGAGTGAACTTACTTGCACTATCGCCTCCAATTTTTTTAGCTTCTCTCTTTCCAACTGAAAAGTGTCTATTGAGAAATCTTATTAAAAATCACAAACTGAACAGCAGATTTTTTTCTGAGTCCCAGAAACAAGTTTTAAATGACAAAAAAACCCTTTAATCTTTTTGTAACATCTTGACAGTTGTGCTACAAAATGTCTGCTTCCGTCTTCGAAATATAATTGCTTTTAGTCTGAAATAATTCATTTTCTCTCCGTTTTTTTCTTCTTCTTCTTCTGGAAATTGTCCTTTCAGTTTGATTTTTGCCTTAATTATTTTTTTTTGTACTGTGTGAATGCTATACATATCATTGGTGGTGGTGTATAAATGTGTAGATTCCATTCAACCTATATGTTTGCTGCTAACAAATTAGATTCACTCCTATGGTTTCAAAATATCTGCTAGCATCAAAAATACCTGACCTTTTAAAAGTCGCCAGTGCATTTTTATCTGTTCATGCCAGGTGGCCATTTCAATATCTGAAGTACTAATATCACAGTGGAAAACCCTTTTATAAGATTTGTGTATTTTTAAAACAGCAAAAACTTCCCTTTGTTGTTGGTGTTTTATTTTTAAATGGTTGCTCTCCAGCCATGGAAAGAAATTAAAACTGTACTGTGTGAAGTATAACAAAATCCAAGTGTCTGAACCTGTTATTCCCCAGCTCAAAAATCAACCTCAGAACTATGGTTGCAGCTGTTTCAGAGATATTATGTAAGGCCGGCTGCAGAGCAAAGCTGGGAAGCTTAGGAATGTTTTAGCTGATAACCACAAGAAGTTTGCTAAATATTGCTTAAAAAATAATCTCCCCTTTTGAAACACCAAACAACAAGGAACCAGATTAAAACAAAAACAGAAAAACAAACAAACAAAAAAACCCTGCCAAAGACAGGAAACAAAAGAGTGAGATTGAGAACAGAGCACCAATCATCAGGAAGTAGGACTAGTTAGTCTTTCTGCAACAAAATTCTTGATATTTTTCAACTACATGAATACGTTTAACTTGTTTGCTCGTGTGATGTGAAACACATCAGCTGAGAGTTTTAAAGAAGCCTAGAGGAATTAGATGCATAGCTCCCATGGATTTCAGTAGGATTTGGGTGTCTAAATTAACTCGGCAGGTTTGAAAATCTCAGCCATAACTATCCAGGTGGCGGTGTGGATAAGCGTTTTTGTGGTTTTTTTTTTTTAATATGAATGTGATTTTTCTTCTTCTTTTCACTTGTAATGCACATCAAGCCTTACAGTGACCATGTGAATAAGAAACAATGTAGGGTTTAGTCCTCTGCTGCCTCAGCAATCCCATAGGGTATGTTTATACTACGATTAAAAAAGCCCGTGGCACTAAGTCTCAGAGCCCAGGTCATCTGACTTGGGCTTGCGGGGCTCAGACTGCGGGGCTAAAAAATAGCGGTTTAGATTTTGCAACCTGGACTCTGAGACCCTCCCACATTGCAGGGTCTCACAGCCCGGGCTCCAGCCCACGTCCGGAGGCCTACACTGCAATTTTATAGCCCCACAGTTCAAGCCCTGCAAGTCCAAGTCAGCTGACCCAGGCCGATCGTGGCCATGCCCGGGTCTTTTATTGCAATATATACATAACCATAGGGTTGTGTGCATTGTAGTTTCCCCTGCTTGACCTGTCAACCTCAGCCCCATTCATAGCATTACCAAAAGGAGCACCCCTTGTTTTAGTGCCCCAGTCACTCCTTCCTGTCTCTCCTCCCCATGTGGATCATCAGCACCAGCAAATGAATATCTGTCTGCACTCATTGTTGGCACCTTGTGTTTCTCATGCTCTGAGCCACAGGCCCGCATGCCCCACAACGCTTTGCACTAAGTATAATATCTGAACAGATGTTGGAGCAGATGTGTTTACAACAAACTCCCTTCCTCCTCCACAGAACATCTAGCCCTTTCCTTCTTCAGACAGTTCTGTAAAAAGACACAGCCAATTCTGGGTGTCCATCTGAAGGTCTCACTTTGCTTGACAAAAATATTTTTGCACTGAGCCTCCCTAAAGCTCCTGTGAAGTTAGTACTTACCCAATTTTACCAATGAGGGAACTGAGAGAGAGAGAGGTTGTGACTTGCTCAAGGTCATACAGGAAATTTGTGGCAAAGGCAGGCAGAAAACTCACATCTACTGACTTGCAAGCCTGTAGCTTAGCCACTAGACTATCCTTGTATCTGTTGGAATGTGAGGGCCACACCAGTGAGACTCCACTCTCTAGCCACATTTCAGTAACTAGTGATGGACGCTGCTTCTCCTAAAAATGTTGTCTGTAACCTAGAAAAGAGAGAAAATATTGCCTTTGTCAGAGCTCTACAGAGAGCTTCTGTTCTAGATTAATGACCACCCTTTATTTGTGTGTTATGCAAGTCCCTTACCAAATGAAAGGGAGGCAGAGAGTGAGGAAACTATATTGACCCTTCAGGCCTCAAGCTTCTAACTCCGTGTGGGCCATTAAATGTCCGGGTGACTGTCGCTGGCAACATTATGCAATGTAAAAAATGACTCTGCTAGGAGAGGGAGGTGTGGGAGACAGATACAGTATCTCATGTGATTAATGGGTACCAGTGACTATGCTAATTGTATGTGATGTTAGACTCTGGCATGCACTGTCCTGTCTGATGGAAACAAACAAAAACATTTTCTCATCATTGAGTTATGCTGCATAGCTGTGAGTACCATTTTTTTTTCTAATCCCCAAACCAAGGATTCCCTCCTCTCCTAGGGTGAATCGTCACTCTTCTTCCCACCTACTGTGCAGAATGAGGAGTAGGGGTGAAGAGGGCAGCATTGTACAGAGGCAGAACTGTTGTGTGTGTGCAGAAGGGAACATGGGGCCTTGAACTGGGAGGGTGATGGAGGTCTCACTCTCAGTCACTTCCCCAGAGGTCAGGTGTAAATGGCATTAAAACCACAGACACAACTTGTACAGTGTTGGAATCATTCCAAATAAAATTGCCTCTCCTACCCACATAGGAAAGTGCTTTCAATTGAATCCCAACACTAGATGAGCACCAAATAGCACTGTTGCTAGCAGTCTCAACTAATTGCTAGTTCCTTGGAGTAGTCACATTGAGGTGTGCTGCTAAAGCAGTATTTGGAGGTTTACACGGTCATTGCCTATATTGTATGTCTCCTTTGGATTACTATAGGACTTCAGATTGACAGCAATAGAGACTGTCAACCTTCTCCAGCACTTAAAATAAAAACCCTTTAAAAGTGCTCTCAGAATGTTCTAGGCTCACTAAGAGTGATTGATAACATTGTAGAAATGAACGAGGAGAACTTGTGGCACCTTAGAGACTAACAGATTTATTTGGGCATAAGCTTTCGTGGCTAAAACCCACTTGGATGAAGTGGGTTTTAGCCCACGAAAGCTTATGCCCAAATAAATTTGTTAGTCTCTAAGGTGCCACAAGTTCTCCTTGTTCTTTTTGCTGATCCAGACTAACACGGCAACCACTCTGAAACCTGTCATTATAGAAATGATTGACTGTTTAATGTGGACACATCAGTACTGTGCTGGTTCAGTGAAAGACAAGACCATTTTGAGGGTGAGGAGGGAATTTTGCAAAAGGGTGGGAACATCAGTAGAGAAAGTGGATGTTGGGGGTGAGCCAGGTTTAAGAGTTGATGGGAAAGAAGGGCAAAGGAGTCAAAGATTGTGGAATGATTGGGATGAATTAACAACTGCATCAATGGATGTTTGTTTTCAGAGGTTCAGCTGACAGCAGAATATTTACAAATAATTGTTCATATTCTGCTTGGTGGGAGTTTTGCCTGAGTGAGAATTGGATTGAGAATTGGATTGAGCCTATATTACTGCATTACTATTAAGGTTGAGATTTGCAATCTGAGAACTGGCCATGCAGAATCCTTAGGCTTCCAAGTCTATGTGCCTAATAGATGTAACCTACATTAACCTAGTTGGGGCTTTGTTTCCCTCTAGTATCTGGACCACATAAAGAGTGTGCTGAATCTGCTCTTGCTTTCAAGCTAACATTCATGGTCCCTTAGCTCATGCAGTAGAGGCTCATGCGTCTGTATCCAGAGGTCCCAGAATTAGGCCTCACAAATAACCCAGTCAGGGTGTAGTTACATAAAGGAAAGTCAATGAAGTTTGTTAATTTCTCTGACGTTATCTAATTAAAATATGACCATATAGATCATTGTTGCAACCGCTGCTATATATTTGCAACAAATCTTATACAAAATGTGGCATGTAAGATGTCTACGAAAAAAGTTACGATTTGCTGGTTATGATTATACTATCTGTATGCATGCATCATTTTTGTATTTGAATTTTGTATTTCAAATGTTTGCTCCTTGGGTAATGCCCACAAGGTATTTAGCCTGCACACCTTGGAGGGACTATTCAAATTAAGTGGCTCATCAAGAAACATTTAACTGACAATAGACCATGGGAGACGCCCATCTACACTGAATGGACTGTCCTGCAAACGTACTGTCTGGACTATAGGTAATGGCTTCCTGCAAGGACTAAGTGAAATCGGGCATGCACAAGTGACTTGCCCATGTGACTACAAACTCCCATCTCGTCATCTGTAATTTTCTACTAGCTGTGCTGAGGGCTTTGTTTGACATAGTAGGTTTCTCTACACATGGCAGAAGATATAAAAGGCCCTGGAAACCCCTCCATTTTGCCTCTGTCCTTCCCAACCTCTGGACTATGAACTATACTAATGGGAGCATTCTAACCAATGGACTGAAGTCCTTCCAATGATTTGGAAGCAACCAGAGACTTATCAAGCCAGCAGTTTATTCCATCACTGCTACAAGCCTGAACCAAGAACTTTGCAATTACTGTATGCTTTTGATTCCTTTAACCAATTCTTTCTTTCTTTCTTTCTTTCTTTCTTGTTAGCTCAGGGATTGGCAACCTTTGGCATGCGGCCCATCAGGGAAATCCGCTGGCGGGCCAGGACGGTTTGTTTACCTGCAGTGTCCACAGGTTCGGCTGATCGCAGCTCCCACTGGCCGTGGTTTGCTCTTCCAGACCAATGGGGGCTGCGGGAAGTGGCGAGGGCCGAGGGATGTGCTGGCTGCCACTTCCCACAGCCCCCATTGGCCTGGAATAGTGAGCCGTGGCCAGTGGGAGCCGTGATCGGCCGAACCTGCGGACACTGCAGGTAAACAAACCGTCCCGGCCCGCCAGCGGATTTCCCTGATGGGCTGCATGCCAAAGGTTGCTGATCCCTGTGTTAGATACTAAAGAATAGGCATCAGCATGATTTTTGGGTAAGATCTAAGTTATATATTGACCTGGGTGTTTGGCTGGTCCTTTGGGATCAGAAGAACCTTTTATTTGAAGAGATTGGTTTTAAAGAATCACTCATCTCTAAGTCTAGTGTTTTCAGTGGTAATACAAGGACTGGAATGTCTTAGGAAACTGCTTTTATGACATCTTGTTAGCCAGTGTGGTGAAACAAAAGTTTACTTTTGTTGTTGGTTTGGTATTTCCTATGGGAGATTAACCACCAATCTTGGGGTGTATCTGCCCTATTTCTCAGCAGTTTGTCCTGAATTTAGCATTCTCAGTTGTGGCCCAAGAAGGTACGGTTACAAGACATATGCATAATACTCTTGTTGTATGGAGGAAATTGCTCATGGAGCACCCAATTACATTATCTCTATAAAGAACTGTGAGTCCCTTTACTGACTTTTTACTTATCCAATTAATGGAAATAAAAAATAAGTGTGAAATAAGTAATGAGCAAACCTCAAAAGGCTCAAAGTTTGGGCTGGGTTCATATAAAAACCAAAATCTGGGAGTTTATCCAAGGTTTATTCAAAATATCTAAACTTCTTGAGCCTGTAAAAATTGAAATTGTTCCCACAGAATTTAAGTGTCAACATTCCCATCAGGAATATTAGAAGAACAGCCTCTCCCATGTTGCTGCTGCTTCTCATCTTGTTGGAATCAGTAAGTCCAATAGTGCATGGCAACAATTAATAGTGTTGGTGAAAAATGTTAATCAAAAAGTTTCCAACCTCTAAAAATGCCTGGTCTGGCACCAGTCTTGGGTGACATTTGGATTCTAGAAGAGACAGACTCTAAACTCAGCAAAGCTTGGTTTTATTCCTCTTTTTTTATTTCACCTTCATCTTTGTTTTCTTTCAGTTTACTGACCTTTTTATATTATTTCTAGTACAAGGAGCATAACTAAGGGACAACTGAAACAACTGTAGGATTTTCACAGAACACTTTTAAGCACTAAAGGTTGTGAAAGGTTGATTTTTATATGTCCCCACTTTGATCTGAGTTTCTTGGCTCGCTGTTTAATTAGCTTGATCTCTGGCACTAGCAATTGCAAAGAACAGATCAGAAAATAAGTTTTAAAACTTACTTTCCTCCACAGAGTCTACCAATTAAACCTTAGGTGTTACATTCATTTCAGAATAAAGTATAAAGCCAGTTCCTCAGCTGTATAAATTGGTGTAGCTCCATTTACTTCAGTGGAGATCTGCTGATTTTAAAAAGCTGAGGATTGGGCTCATGCTGAATGATAAAACCAGGGGATGAAGGGAGGTTGGGAAGGAAGTGGAGGAAAAAAAATTAACTCTCGATTCCCCCCAGCGAATTGCCACACCAGCAATCCTGGGATTCCCCCACTCGCTATGCCAGCAATTTGATGCTCAAATATTTAACTGAAAAATGATTTTATAAATAATTTTTTAAAAAAGTATTGTGTGTGATTGATAGCTTCATAGTGTAATTTTTGTACTTACTGAACAACAAGGATATGTATACTAAAGAAATACCGGTGCTGTACAGTAGGTATTTTAAACATAAACAAGATTATTAGCAAATATATAGTAAATTCAAATTGTTATAACATTTGTTGTGGTGGTGCCTAGAGGCCATCAAGGTTGAAGCCCCATTTTGCTAGGTGCTGTACAAACATATAATAACTGACAGTCTCATGCCCAAAGAGCTTACAAGGGACACATTTTGTAATAGTTGCATATGACTGACGTAGATTTTTAAGTATCAGAGGGGTAGTATGTTAATCTGTATCCACAAAAACAATGAGGAGTCCGGTGGCTCCTTAAAGACTAACAGATTTATTTGGGCATAAGCTTTCATGGGTAAAAAACCCCACTTCTTCAGATGTCCTGCCCAGGGACAACAGGCTCTTTAGAACTCAACCACTGCCTTTTCAGGTGGAAGCAGCTTCGGACAATGGGTTAGCTGAAGCAAGGAGAACCAGTTTTCTCCAACCTGTCCACAGTGGCTGATGTTGAAGAGTGGAAAAGTGCCAGCACCAGGGCAAAGAAAAGGGTGTTGATGCTCACTTTTAAAAACCACAGCAGCTGGGTGAGTCGGGAAGACCAATCGTAGAAGAGGCTTTGGAGAGCAGGGAAGAACATGTGAGGCATGGTTTAACTCCATGGAGTTAAAGGACCAACCAATGTCAAAGCAAGCTGACCTAGATGGAAAGAGAGGTTTCAAGCTGCAGCAGAAGGGTTCTGGCCACCTCCAGAGCACCCAGAATGCACCTCAAAGAAAACTCCAGAGTAGTGGGGAAAATGTGGCAGGGAAATGCATGTGGGGTTTATTATTTTTGTTTAGCTCTGCATTTCTCGTACTCTTAAAGAAAGAGCAGTGGTATTTTAGAATCCAGTGCAAAGTCTGTCTGGATGTGTTTTATATGTTACATATGCCTTGTGCCCTTGAAGAGTTAACCTGTGGACCCAGAACACTGGAGTTCTGGGGGATGGTGTGTTTAAGCTATGGGGGAGAATGGAGAATCAGCACTGATTCCAGGGGCTGGGCAGTTGGATCGTGAGGTCTCAGCCCTCATGAGGGGATACTAGACAGAGAGGGAGCCTAGAGACCCCAAGCCAGAGGTAATGCATGGACTCTGTTCAGACTCCGAAGCTGCAACAGATCCAGCAGCTGGATCTTTCACAGCAGTCTGGTGAGTGCTCAAGAGATACTCTGTGACCGGCCGTGCATAGAGACTGTATTAAATATTGGAACCCCATTGTGCTAGGCCAGGGGTGGGCAAATGTTTTGGCCCGAGGGCCACATCTGGATATGGAAACTGTATGGTGGGCAATGAATCCTTACGAAATTGGGGGTTGGAGTGTGGGAGGGGGTGAGGGCTCCAGCTGGGGGTGCGGGCTCTGGGGTGGGGCCAGAAATGAGGAGTTCAGGGTGCAGGAGGGGGCTCTGGGCTGGGGTTGGGGTGTGGGGGCTCCAGCTGGGGTGCAGGCTCTGGGATGGGGCTGGGGATGAGGGGTTGGGGGTGAAAGAGGGTGTTCCAGGCTGGGATCAAGGGGTTTGGAGGGCGGGAGAGGGGGTCAGGGCTGGGGTTTAGGGCGGAGGAGGGGGTCAGGGGTGCAGGCTCTGGGTGGCGCTTACCTCAAGCAGCTCCCAGAAGCAGCAGCATGTCCCCCCTCCAGCACCTACACGGAGGCACGGCCAGGCGGCTCTGTATGCTGCCCCACCCACAGGCACTGCCCCTGCAGCTCCCATTGGCTGTGGTTCCTGACCAATGGGACCTGCAGGGGCAGCGCTTGGGGCAGGGGCAATGTGCAGAGCCCCCTGGCTTCCCCTATGAGTAGGAACCAGAAGGGGGACATGCTGCTGCTTCCGGAGCCGTGCAGAGCCACGGCACACGTGGAGCAAGGCAAGCCCCAGACTCCGCTCCCTGTAGGGAGTTCGAGGGACAATTAAAACGTCTGAAGGGCTGGATGTGGCCCCTGGGCTGTAGTTTGCCCACCCCTGTGCTAGGCACTGTACAAACATGTAGTAAGAGAGAGTTCCTGCCCCAAAGAACAGGCAGTCTGAGACTAGACAGACCAAGAATAGGAGAGTAAATGGAGGCACAGAGAGGTGAAGTGACTTGCTCCAGGTCAGTGACGGAGGGTTTTCTGAGTAGTCAGAAGTGCTTGAGATATTTTTAACGAAGCACAAGATGGCAAGCACCAAGAAGATGCTGGTTTGTAAGTTGGTCCATTCCTTCCTTGCATTTGCATTCCCTGGAGTACTTATATGCATGCCTGTCACTCTCTTTCCCCTTGTGGTTCTCTTTATGCTGCCCTTCTATTCTCACATCTCTAGACTATTGAGAATCAGGAGGAGAGACAGGGATGCCATGAAGTACTGGCTCAGAGAGGCCCACCTTCTCCCTTTTTGCTGGCACACGAATGGCCAGGCAGTGCTGGCGCTTGCATGTAGTGTTTAGTTAGGGGGAAATTTCTAAATTCTGTCTTAGGGTATGTCTACGCTGGCAGAGTTACAGCACTGGCAGTTACAGTGCCGCTCAGAGAGCGCTGAAGGGAAACCGCTGTGTATGTTCACACTGTCAGCTTCCTGGGCAATAGCATGTTCACACTTGCGGCACTTGCAGCGGTATTCGGAGCGGTGCACTCTGAGCAGCTATCCCACAGAGCATGTCTTCCTCTTCTGGCGCTAAGAGTTGTGGGAAGGCGGAGGGGGTCACGGGGCATCCTGGGTCCTGTGCCAATGCCCAGTGATGCATTGCTTCGCATCCCAGCAATCCTTGTGCTTCCATCCACATTTGGCGCCATCTTTTAATGGTTTGTGTACTGTGCACTCTGCCTCTTTGGTCTGCAGGAATGGATCCTGCACTGTTACCGATATGCTGCTCGCTCTCACTAACACGTCACAAGTGGCAGTGGAGTTATTCCTTTAACTACAAAGGCAAGAGCAGTTCGACATTGATCTCGCCACGTGTAGTAGCTATGACACGAGATTGCTTGTGGCATTCATGGAGGTGCTGACCACAGGGAAATGCCGCTTTTGGGCTCAGGAAACAAGCACCGAGTAGTGAGATCACATTGCCATGCACGTCTGGGATGATGAGCAGTGTCTGCAGAACTTTTGAATGAGGAATGCCACATTCGTGGGACTGTGAGATGAGCTCGCCCCAGCCCTGTGGCGCAAGGACATGAGAATGAGAGCTGCCCTGTCATTGGAGAAGCACGTGGCGATTGCACTGTGGAAGCTGGCTACTCCAGATTGCTACCGATTGGTCGCTAACCAGTTTGGAGTGGGAAAGTCGACCGTTGGACTCGTGTTGACGGAAGTGTGCAGGGCCATTAATCGCATCCTGCTCCGAAAGACTGTGACTCTGGGCAATGTGCGTGACATTGTGGATGGCTTTCCCTAACTGCGGATGGGCGATAAGTGGCACGCATATTCCAATTCTGGCACCAGACCACCTACCCACCGAGTACATTAATTGGAAGGGGAATTTCTCAATGGTTCTCCAGGCACTTGTGGATCACCGTTGGCGTTTCACGGACACTAACGCAGGCTGGTCCGGAAAGGTGCATTACACACGCATCTTTCATAACACTGGCCTGTTCAGGAAGCTGCAAGCAGGTATTTTCTTCCCAGATCAAAAGATCACCGTAGGGGAAGTCAAAATGCCCATTGTGAACCTGGGAGACCCTGCCTATCCCTTAATGCCATGACTTATGAAGTCATACATGGGGCACCTTGACAGCAGCAAGGAGTGGTTCAACAATAGGCTGAGCAAGTGCAGAATGGCTGTTGAGTGTGCTTTTGGCCATTTAAAGGCCCACTGGCACTGCCTATATGGAAGGCTGGACCTGGCTGATGACACTATTCTATGCTTATAGCCGCATGCTGTATGCTCCATAATATTTGTGAAAGGAAGGGTGAAAGCTTCATTCAGGGCTGGACTGCTGAGGCTCAGTGCCTGGAGGCTGAATTTGAACAGCCAGAGACCAGGGATATTAGAGGGGCGCAGCATGGGGCCATAAGGATCAGGGATGCCTTGAGGCAGCATTTTGAAGCTGAAACCACCAATATTTGTTGTTATGCTCGGGAGTGAAGCGCTTGTAATGCTAGGAGGTAATCGTGATTGGTGCAGACAAAGCACTATGAAGAATTAAGAAAATTGCCTGTTGCTTTGCAGGGCTCTGTTAGCTTTCAATTAATGGAATAAAGATTGCTTTCAAACCAAAACTATTCTTTTATTAAAAAACAACTACTGGAGGAGAGAGACAAACAAAAAAACACATCAGCACTGAGGAGGTTGGAGGACGGGAGGGTCGCAGGAGGAGGTGGGGTCCCGGGACGGTTAAAGATTTGTGTATGTCCAGGTATCATATCCAACCTTCTCCTTTGGAGTACGGTGGAGTACTTCAGCAGGGCTAAACTGCAGAGGGAAGGGTGTTGAGTGTGGTGGGTACTGGGAGTCTGCAGTGCTGGACTGTGACGAGGGAAGAATGGAATGCAGCAGGTACAGACTGGAGCCAGGAGGTTGATAAGAGTGTGTTGGCGGTGTCTGGGGGGTGCATGGGAAAGAGTTTTGTGACAGCAGCTACAGGGGAGGGCGGGCATGGAGCTGCTCGGTTTGCAGCGCTAGTAGTGCCTGGAGTGTGTCCACTTGGTGCTCCATAACATTTAAGAGCCGCTCCATGGCTTCGTTCTGGCATGCTGTGTTCTCCTTTTGGTTCCTCTTCTCGCTGTCCCACCACTCCTTCAATTCTTGTTTTTCAGCTGTGGAGTGCATTGTAACATCATGCAGAAAGTCCTCTTTAGTTCTTCATGGCCACTTTCTAATTCTGCACAGCCATTCAGCTGGTGATAAGAAAGAGAGAGGCTGGGCTCCCAAGATCATATCTGTGAAGCCAAAATGCAACATTTTACAGGAGCAGTATTGTTTGCAACACACAGACCATTGATTCAGTGATTTAAAACACAGCCACTATTCACATACCTCTCACTAACTGGCTGACCCCCAGGCAAGCACACATGAGCCACAAGACCCCCAAAATGGTGAGTAACCGCAGGGGCAGGAGAAATCAGTGTTCCAGGACCGTACTGTACACTGGGCACGTGGCTCTTGGGGAGAGCCAGCACTGTAGGGGGTGAGGGGGCCTTATAATGATTACTGTCCCCACATTTTCTACAAGCTGTGTTCATTATGGAAGATATTTCACTGCTGAGTGTGAGCAGGGAATCAAGGGAGGGTCTTCTCCAAGACTGTGGCTTCCGCCCTGGCCCTTATGCGGCTCACCTGTGTGTAGCAATGGTTCCCTCCCCTTCCACCTCCCTGTGCCTGCACAGTGGCATGGGAAAGTTACCCTTAATGGGGCAAGAAACAAAGCAGCTCTGCCAACGAACCTGTAGCAGCGGATTTCCCGGTATCTCCATGAGAGTTTCGTGGAGATCTCTGAGGCAGATTCCCGGGAGTGAGGGAGTCAATCCACTGCTCAGACTAGGCATGTGGTGGTACATGCATCGTACAGACACAAACCTGCTTTATGCAATCCTCCTGCCCCCAACAACTCGCTTCAGCGATTCCCAAAATCAAAGCCACTTACCAAGGGCCTCTTCTCCTGTTAGCACTTCACCAAGCTCTGACAGCTGTGACTGGCTAGCCTCCTCTGGGGCAGTGAAGATCTCCTTGCTGCGCATCTCTGACATCTGAGTTGTCCTCTGCCTCTGATTCCCCCTCCACATCCTCATCCAAGAGCTCCTCCTCCTGGCTTGGTCCACTCTTGACTGGCATGCGAGCCACCGAAGTATCCACAGTGGCCTTCGCAGTGGAGGTGGGGTCATCACCGAGTATTGCGTCCAGCTCTTTGTAGAACTGGCAGCTCGTGGGCGCAGCACCGGGGCGGCGGTTTGCCTCCCGCGTCTTGTGATAGGTGTCCTGGAGCTCCTTCACTTTGACCCTGCACTGCAGAGTGTCCCAGTGATGGCCCCTTTCTGTCATGCATTGTGAAATCTGTCCGTAGGTATCATAATTCCTATGGCTGGAGTGCAGCTGAGACTGGACAGCCTCCTCTCCCCAAATGCTGATGAGATCCAGCAGCTCGGCATTGCTCCAAGCGGGGGATCACCTGGTGCGTGGAGCAAGCATTGTCACCTGGAAAGATGCGCTGAGACCACTGCACACATCACTGAGCAAACAGGAAGGGGTCTTTCAAAATTCCCAAGGAATTTACGGGGTGGGGCTCATGGTTGTTCACCTGAGGGCAGGGCAGTAGAGTTCAAACCGATGACTAGAGAGGCGAGAACAGGCATTTTGGGACACCTCCCGGAGGCCAATCGCAGCGCTGTAATCAACCACAGTGTCTACACTGGCACCGCAGTGCTGTAGCCCCGGCGCAGAAAGCTGTACGCCTCTCGTCAGGGTGTTTTTTTTTTTTACAGCGCTGCAACTGCACAGTTTCTGCGCACTAAGTGGCTTGGCAGTGTGCACACCTCGGGAGTTACACTGCAGAAAGCTGCTTTACTGTGCAGAAACTTGCCAGTGTAGACAAGGCCTTAGTGTGTTTTCCTCACTGGGCTTCTAGTTCAAGCTCTGTTTAGAACATTTCCAATATTTTAAGTTTGCACCACATGTTTTAAAAAGGGAGAATGAGGCTTTGCGTTAACTGAGCCCCTCCCCTCACAATAATATCAAACAGTGATCATGTAGGCAAAAAAAGTCGCTTGCTTGCTGATTGCTGCAGCACTCTATAATCAAGTGCTCAGCTATTGTGAGCATACTTCAGCTTGTTGTAATTGCCCTTTGTTTCAGTCAAGAGACTGGTAATTACTCCTGTGGGCCTTGCCTTTCGTTTTAGCAGCATTTGATTGAAACCAATCATTTATTGTGGTAAAAATCTTAAGGCTTGCTGCAATGTTTACAGATAAACCTTCTGTGCGACAGTCATTTAGTCTACCCAGCCATCCATATATTAAAGATATTACACACTTTCCCTTTCTCTGTTGAAGACAAATCAACTGCTGTTTTTTAGTCTGATTACATTTCAGTATGTAGAATTCTTTTCATAACTCTCATCTCCTAACTTGTACTAGAAACAAGGTTGCATTTCTCTGGACCTAAGAAGGGTGTATTTTTGTGCTTTTAAAATAACCTCCACGCTGCAACTTCCGATTACATATCTTTGCAGAGATTTCCTTTATTTCTTCCTGCTTCTCTGTAGAACCATGTACAAGAATCAAGCATAGCCGATGCTGCCGCATAAAGCTAAGCAGCAGTGACCTGGAACTAGTTGAAGTTGCTTCAAGTTTGCCATCTGGTGGCAAAATCCTATCTAGTATCCAGATTTGCTGGTCAGCTGAAGAAGATTTCTTTATTTTAAGTCTGAAGTGATTTTAGTATTTGTGAAAGGTGCCAGAGGAACTGGAAGAATAGAGCCGCTGGGACTGAATTTCTCTGTCTGTAAAGTGCACCAAGTAGCAGTGCTCGCTTCCCTTTCAGTGCTCTTTAATGGGCAGCCCTCAGTCCTTGGTGTTTGTGCTAAAGCAGCCAACTTGCATGCTAAGGTGTGCAGGGTGTTTTTTGTTTGTTTGTTTGTTTGTTTTTGTTTTTGTATCACTAGGTACTAGGATTTGCAACAACAGACGTATTTCTCACAGGCCATATTTAGAGCTGACAGAAGGTAGTAAGTTTCAGTCATGGAGGACCTGGTAATGCAGGATCTAGAGGTGATTGGGTTTTGATCCAATGACCATTGAGGTCAATGGGAATTTTTTCTATTGATTTCTGTGGGCTTTGGCTCGGATCCTTTCTCATTACAAATACCCTGAGCCATCTAGTGCCCCTGATTCTTTTAAAAAGAGAGCAATCAAATAAAATATACTTCTTTTTTATACAACAGGGGACTCCTTTTGTTTACACTTAATAATTTAAGAGAATATTTAAATCTTTTAAGGCCCTCAGATACCAAACTTATAATTCAGAGACTTCTAAATGATATATGGATTTACTACTTACGGTTCTTTATTCTACACTAGCAACCAGATCATGTATAGATATGAGTCTTCTACTGTCTCTAAGCTAATGGGCTAGGTCCTTTAGTCCAAGCTGTATAGACGCATGCTTTTAGATAATTTGTAACAATAACTCAATGGTTTTTTTGGCTGGGACTGAATCTGGGATCTCTGGATTTCAAAGTATGGCCCTGTACTGTTTGATTTCTGCTAGTCTAGAGGCTGTAAAAGACTCATAAAACTTCACTACATCCCCATTATAAATAAGAACTAATCTTTTCACTGTAGATTTTACCTTGGGACAATAAGGTTTGGATTGACTGACTAATCACAATTAGCTCAGGTTAAGTTTCATCTTCAGATTTGGTTAATTCCTTGCTTCTGTTGGATTGTGTCACAACCTTGATGTTTTCTTACCTAGTTGTGCTTTTCCAAAGAAGCGAGATCTAGAAATAAAACTATAAACAGATCTATTAGTATGTATTGTGAGAGTCTGGGCCAATCTGAGAACAAATGCAGAATGAATTCTGTGGTTGAGCACCTGAATGACTTTGCTTGGTAAAGGGAGACAGTGTTTACAATTGTGTTTGCATTACTGTTCCTTCCAAATGATGATCTAAAACAAAGAATAAATGCCAGACAATGTGGTGACTGATTATTTTATTAAGTGGATGTGGTTAATCATTAAAAATCTAGAGATCGTCCTAAATGCTGATTCAACAATTTTTCAAAGCAAGTTTAAATGTAAGATTGGATAAATTTGGTCAGAGATTGGTAATTAATTTGGAAGCTTGATTAAGTGTGTGTATGCATGCATGCCTGAAGCTGTAGCAGTATTTTGTCTAGCTGAGCTGCCTCTGACACAGGGAACAAAACAGCATAAACATGGATGTCATGTCTAACAGGACTGTCCTTCAGAAATCAACCCTGACAACGTTCCTTCAAACTGCAAGAATTGGAACAATTTAGTCTCAGTTTAAAAAAAATCATTACTGAAGGCCAAGATTTTCAAAATTGGCAGCCAAAAATTAGACTCCTAATTCCATAAGCTAGTTTTCAGAAGGTCTAGCATTCAGTATCTAGCACTTCCTATTGGCTTCAGGAGACCTTGAGCGGAAAATGGCACCCATTTGTGCCAGAGATCTGGTTCTTGATCTTTGCGGTAGCTGGAAATTTTTAAAAGTAAGGATCTGATTTCCAGAGGCACTGAGCAGACATGATTCCTATTGACTTCAGATGGTATTGTGGGTGCTCAGCACTTTTGAAAATTAGGAACTAAAATTCTTTCTGCTTTCTGACCCCTTTATTATTACTAGTATAACTTATTATTATCAATGTTAGTTTTCGTTGATCTCTCTTTCTCACCCATCACCACATATCTGAGCAGCACTCAACATTGTGTAAACCTATGTAAGTTATCTACACAAAAGCCTGAGTTTCCTCTCTTCCCAGAAGCAGATTGGATTTCCAGGAATTCCACTTTATAACTTCAGGATCAAATTTACTCTAGGATGAAGCTGAGCTGCCCAAGAGAAATCAGTATGAGATGATGGGATAACTTTGTCATATATTCAGGGCCGTAGCAACAAAGAACGTGGCCCCCTCCGAACGGTGGCCCCCTCCGAACATATGTCTGGGCGGGGCCCCTTACAATGCAGAAACTGGAATGCGGTATTTATTTTGCCACTTTTAGGGGCCCCCTTCCTTGCGGGGCCCCCTCCGGTCGGAGGGTACGGAGGGCGCTCGCTACGCCTCTGCATATATTGGATGGGCCAAATTAGTATTTTATGATTAATGTGCATGTCTACATTGGTGAGTGGGCCAATATAAATGTGTATAACTAGTTAGATACATTTTAGTGCAGGAAATTTCTTATGCACTCTGCCTAGAATATTTCATTTGCAAAGTAGATTTCTCTAAAACTGTCTAAGGTGTTGCACGCTGCTTAACTTGTGCTGGTTTGCCTACTAGGAGGTAGGAATGGAGAATTAATCTGCATGCTGTCTTCTTTAACCCTTCTGACACTGTTCCTCTAATGCCGGTGCTCTATTGACTTCTCACTGAAATCAATGATGTCTTAAGTTGGAACTAGTACTTTGAACAATGCAGTAGGTGAATTCTATTTGGATATATAGCGAAGGAAAGCTAAAGGTGGCCTTTTCATGAAGAATCCTGCAGGGCAGGTGTGCAGATCTTGCACAATACTCAGGAGAAAGCAAGTGGTTAACTTTGAATTTCTTTCCTTTTGTGGTTTACAGTAAAACCGTTGAATGCGTTACAGTATATAAGAGTCACAAGTCAGAGTAACTGCAATGCTCCATAAACCAGTCAGGATTGGCAGGTTTTCGCTAAGGTTGAGGAGAGAGCAACTAGTCCCTGGCTCATAGTGCCACTATTGAAAATTCCCACTTTAAATTACACTCTGGATACTTTGTTAGCAAAACTTCTTTGGTGACTCCCAAATTAGACATGTCTGTGTCTTCCAAGTACTATAATGCATAGAAAATAAAAAAACACAGATTATATCCAGCAGTTTGAGTTGTGTTGCCAGTCCCAAAACAAAACTGTGGAGAAAGACGCTATTAGAATGCATTACTTACGGAAAGCTATTTCAAACAGTCAGTCCTTTCTTGCAGCAAAAAAATAATCCTTGGAATGTTTTTAATAGAAAAGAAGAAGAGTATGATCAGCATAGCAAAGCTGCCATTCTCTAACATACAACATGAGTGTATGAAACGAATATTCGAGTTCATGCTGCTTGAGTAGGACATTCAAGGCATGAGTGGTGAGAGTGGTGGCCTGTTTGCTCTAAATGAAGCAATGCCTAGAAACAAACGAGGAAAATCGGAACTAAGCTGGGGGCATGAGTGTTCTGCCAGAAAAGTCTATTGAACATCTTGCTAAAAGGCTACATCTAAAGCTGTTTACTCTCAGGCTTTTCTCAAATTCTCTCACCATGACTCTTGCACTATTGCCAGCAGTCGTGGAATGGGAGCACTAGTGGAGACCAGCTTTCTGCTTTTATCATTGAGTTATCTAACCCTGCTCAGGATAACTCTATTTAACACCGTGTTTAAGACCATTTTGACCCATCTACACCAGGGCTCCCTGCCAGTACCGGATTTACCATGGTGCCAGGCCCATGCTCCAAAGAGGCCCCGGCCAGGCCCGCTCTTCTCTGCCCCCCCGCTCTCTCCTGCGGGGGCAGAAGCTTGGTGCTGCAGGCTCATGGGGCTCCTGCTGCAGCAGGGCAGGCTCTGCCGGCAGCTAAGCTCCTCCCCCGCCTCTTCCCCGGAGGGTGCTACATTTCCCCCCCCCCCCACCGATCTGCTGTTCGCTGTGAGAGGGAGGAGGAGGAGCGGGGCTGCAGTGCACTAGTGCCGCTCTGGGGAGGAGGTGGAGAAGAGGCGGGGCGGGGCCTTGGAGAAGGGGGTGGAATCAAGGCATACCCCCTCCAGCCCCCTGCCGTGAGCCACTGAGGGCAGGGAGCTGGGAGCACCTCCATGACCCCAGCCCACACCTCCAGCCCTCTACCCTGACTCCTGCACACCTCCACACACCCCCACATCCCATGCCCTGACTCCTGCACCCCCTCACATGCCCCCAGTCCTGACTCCTGCACCCCCACACATATCCAGCCCCCCCATACTCCATGCTCTGACTCCTGCACCCCCCCACATCCCCACCCCCACCCTGAACACCAAACGGGAGCTCCTGCACCCCCCCACCTTCCCACCTGCACCCCTTGCACCAAATGGGAGCTGCCCCAGGTAAGCGCTCCACACCCCAACCTCCTGCCCCATCCCTGAGCCCCCTTCCTCACCCTAGCTCCTGGCCAGACACTGCACCCCAATTCCCAGCCTGCTCCAGCACCCTAACTCCCTCCCAGACCCTGCACCCCCAGCCCTGTGCTCAGTGCACCTCCACCCTCAGCTCTGTGCAGAGAGAGACGAAGAGAATGGGCTAGAACCAGGGAGAAGGTAGGTACCCACTCTATGTGGGCAGGGGTGGGGGGAAGCCTGTTTACTCCCTCCCCAGCCCTGCTGCACTTGCAGTTTACTCCTGGCCCTTCCCTTGCTCCAGGAACCAACCCTAGCTCCCGCCCCGCTGTGCTTTTGCCCCCGGCCCTTGCCTTGCTCCAGTCACCAAGGACTAATCCTCCCCCCATGCCCGACTGTGCTCATCTTGCCCCTGGCCCCTGCCTCACTCCAGCTGTGGACCAATCTTTCCCCCACACCATGCCCCGCTGTCAGGGTGGATAAAAATCAATAACTTAAAAAAAAACACGGATTTTTTTATTTAAATCGGATTTTTGATGGAAAAACCTATGTAAAGATAGTTTTAATTAAGATACATTATCTCATGGAATAGGAATTATAAATTCTAATTCTATAGTATGAGACAATATATTCATGTAATGTTTAAGAAAAGTTTTGTAAATGAGTTCTAATAGTTCATGGATTAGGGACCCAATCTTACGGGGTTCCACAGGCTTCTGTATAGATTATTTAGGTTAATCTTTCTATCTACCCAATGGGACTCAGTGCTCAGTCTAGAAGATACCATCAAAGATGCTTAGTTTTGCAGTTCTCAAACTGTGGATTTGTGTCTCCAGAGGTAACATGCTTGTTAACAGCAAAAATGTTTTAAAATAAATAATATATAGAGGTGAGAAATAACAGACCTCAACTCTATTGACCCTCTGCAAATTTGTGTACAAAGTGCAAAGATCTTATTGCCGTACCGATAACAAGTCCACATTATGTTTTGTACACAAATATATGTTTATATTTACAACATGTTTTTCTACCTAAATGCATTAGTTTAATTTGTATAATGACATTACAGTTTTCTGCAGGCTTGCCAACAGTCCCATATAAACCAGGACAGATGGCTTATGAGTTTTGATGTTCTTGCTGGGAGACCAGAAAGGGACTGTTTCCAGGATTCACTCACAAGAGGAACCCCCTCCACTCCCATCATACTATTCTGGAGGCAATCATTCTGAATTTTCATGAGGGCATATGTGGTCTATATATACTTGGAGACAAGAGAAACCCAACTCCATGTGCTGAAATTAAAGGGGGTTAGAATGAGCAACATCTGGTTCTTGAGAAAAAATGGAATAAAACAAATAGGATGACATGATCCTTAAATTATTTAAGCTCCTCCAGTGGTAGTGCACTGTAATTGTTTTCTCTTTCCATAAACGTTTCGCAGCTGTGAAGCTTACAAGTGAGGAGCGAAAGTAGTGGCTGTTGTACAAAACTTAAGGCCAATCTCTACTTGTCTTGCTTGCTCCTTAAAATCTTTTGGGGCCTGATTCTCCACTGCCTTGCTCCTTCCTTAGTTAATTACACCCCTGCAAAGTGGTTGTAAAATGCTATTTTATTTTGCAACCACTTTTCCCTGAGTTTGCACAAGTCTCAATGACAATACAAGCTGCAATGCAGTGCAGAATGAGCTGCATTGATCCTTCTCCCCAAGCAACTTTACATAAAGTTTAACACGTCACTACTGATCTGCCTGCTGGTTTAATTTCCAGCCTAAACCATCTGCCATGCTGTTACCCATTTGTGGAAAAGATATAAAATATGAGAGCTCATCAAGGGTTGAGGAGTGATATTAGAGGCTCAGGCAGTTAGCGAGTAATATTTCTTGAGTACCTAGTACTCAGCCCAGAACTCTTTTACATGTCAAGATCATATTGGACTAACTTGTGGGTAACTGGAGAAATTACATTTTCCTCTTGGACTTCATTTTTGAATAGCTTCAGAGTCATTGATGGACCTATCCTCCATAAACATTTACAGTTTTTTTAACAGAGTTCTATTTTTGGCCATCACACCATACCATGGAGTTGAGTTCCACAGGTTAATTGTGGGTTGTGTGAAAAAGTGCTTCCTCTTGATTGTATTAAACCCCTGCCTATTCAAGTGATTCCAGGTTTTTGTATTATATTGTATTTGTGGTTTTCTAGACCTCTGTCATATCCCTCTTTAGTCGTCTCTTTTCTAAGGTGAACAGACCTAATCTTTTTAGTCACTCCTCGTATGAAAGCTGTTCCAGATCCTTGATCATCTTTGTTGCCCTTCTCTGAACCTTTTCCAGTTCTACTATATCCTCCTTGAGATGGAGCGACCAGAACTGGACACAGTATTCAAGGTGTGGCTATGGATTTATGTAGTGGCGTTAAGATATTTTTTGTCTTATTTTCTGTCCCTTTCCTAATAGTTCCTAACATACTGTTAGCCTTTTAGACCGTTGTTGCACATAGAGTGGAAATTTTCAGAGAACTATACCTGGTGACTCCAAGATCTTTCTTGGGTGGTAATAGCTAATTTAGAAACCATCACTGTACATGTATATCTGGGATTATTTTCCCAATGTGCATTACTTTGCACTTATCAGTGTTGCCCACATAACTATCCATAATCCCTGTGGGTCCCACGTTGCTCTTTGTGTAAGTACCCAGTTCTCTAGTAGTGTAGGGGAACAGCTGCTTCTGAGCCAACTTCCTGCTGGTGGTCTGTCTGAGATGGAGCTATATACTGTCATACAGTTCTCAATGTTCCCACAGGCAGAAAGGAATGTTTGCAGGTGGGCAAATCCGCTTTCAACTGTGAAACTGCCAGAATGTTGGGTGAATGCCCAAAATGTTCAACCAAATAGAACTGATGGAAAACCAATAATAAACTCTTTTATTCACATTGGACATGTTAGCATCACACAGTGCTAATCAGGAGAGTCTCCACTGAATTACTTGGTCACTTAAGGTCAGATTTTGAAGGGTGTTCAACCCTTTCAGCTCTGGGAGTTGAGGGCACTCAGTACTTCTCATAAGTCCAATTAGATTGGATTGCAGCTTGTTTTCATTTGCCATTATTTTATTTTTCTTCTTACTTCTTTCTTTGTATTACTGATTTGCCTGAAGCAGCGTCAGAAGTGGATTTTTCAACTTCCATCATCTTGGGTGGGAGTTAACTCTGCTCTCACTGAAGTTAATGGGTAAGTCAATGCTGAGTTCTTTTGAAAAATCTCACTCTAAAGCAATGTTTTCTGATCTGGGTTGCCAGACTTGTTCAAGGTGGGAGGCAGAGGAGACCAATAGGGAGCATCACACTGTGAATATCTTCTTGTGGATTTGGGTAATGTGTCAGGTTGTTTCTTAAAGTCTACCTTCCTTCCCTCCCTTGTCCCATATTGGCCCCTGGAGCCATCCAAGGGAGCAGATCACATGCCTAGGACTATAACCTTAAGTAGACAATCATTGGCCCAAACTTCTCTTTTATGCTTCTGCTGGCATTCAACCCCCCCCGGTGGGCGGGGAGGGGGAGAAAAGGGGAGGGATGTGGTCCTGCTTCACAAAGCCATTAGTGGAACCTACAGCCTTCTGTTGAATGGGAACCAAAAGAGACTCAGGAAAAAGAACGAATAGATATTTAATATACAGAGAGAGAAAATACACAGTAAAAAGCAAGAAGGAAACAAAAGGACAGAAAAGATCTAGAGACAGACACATTGACAGAAGAAAGGGAGTGATGGCAGCAAGTGTATTGGGGCATGAAAGCGAGGGAATGCAGCATAGATTCATAGACTCTAGGACTGGAAGGGACCTCTAGAGGTCATCGAGTCCAGTCCCCTGCCCTCATGGCAGGACCAAATACTGTCTAGACCATCCCTGATAGACATTTATCTAACCAACTCTTAAATATCTCCAGAGATGGAGATTCCACAACCTCCCTAGGCAGTTTATTCCAATGTTTAACTACCCTGACAGTTACGAACTTTTTCCTAATGTCCAACCTAAACCTCCCTTGCTGCAGTTTAAGCCCATTGCTTCTTGTTCTATCCTTAGATGCTAAGATGAATAAGTTTTCTCCCACCTCCTTATGACACCCTTTTAGATACCTGAAAACTCTCTGTCTTCTCTTTTCCAAACTAAACAAACCCAATTCTTTCAGCCTTCCTTCATAGGTCATGTTCTCTAGACCTTTAATCATTCTTGTTGCTCTTCTCTGGACCCTTTCCAATTTCTCCACATCTTTCTTGAAATGCAGTGCCCAGAACTGGACACAATACTCCAGCTGAGGCCTAACCAGCGCAGAGTAGAGCAGAAGAATGACTTCTCCTGTCTTGCTCACAACACACCTGTTAGTACATCCCAGAATCATGTTTGCTTTTTTTTTGCAACAGCATCACACTGTTGACTCCTATTTAGCTTGTGGTCCACTATAACCCCTAGATCCCTTTCTGCCGTACTCCTTCCTAGACAGTCTCTTCCCATTCTGTATGTGTGAAACTGATTTTTTTCTTCCTAAGTGGAGCACTTTGCATTTGTCTTTGTTAAACTTCATCCTGTTTACCTCAGACCATTTCTCCAATTTGTCCAGATCATTTTGAATTATGACCCTGTCCTCCAAAGCAGTTGCAATCCCTCCCAGTTTGGTATCATCCGCAAACTTAATAAGCGTACTTTCTATGCCAATATCTAAGTCGTTAATGAAGATATTGAACAGAGCCGGTCCCAAAACAGACCCCTGCGGAATCCCACTTGTTATGTCTTTCCAGCAGGATTGAGAACCATTAATAACAACTCTCTGAGTACGGTTATCCAGCCAGTTATGCACCCACCTTGTAGTAGCCCCATCTAAGTTGTATTTGCCTAGTTTATCGATAAGAATATCATGTGACACCGTATCAAATGCCTTACTAAAGTCTAGGTATACCACATCCACCGCTTCTCCCTTATCAACAAGACTCGTTATCCTATCAAAGAAAGCTATCAGATTAGTTTGACATGATTTGTTCTTTACAAATCCATGCTGGCTATTCCCTATCACCTTACCACCTTCCAAGTGTTTGCAGATGATTTCCTTAATTACTTGCTCCTTTATCTTTCCTGGCACAGAAGTTAAACTAACTGGTCTGTAGTTTCCTGGGTTGTTTTTATTTCCCTTTTTGTAGATGGGCACTATGTTTGCCCTTTTCCAGTCTTCTGGAATCTCTCCTGTCTCCCATGATTTTCCAAAGATAATAGCTAGAGGCTCAGATACCTCTTCTGTTAGCTCCTTGAGTATTCTAGGATGCATTTCATCATGCATTTCATCAGCATGGTGGGGTACAAATTGATTGCAGGGGGGACGGGGGCTCCAAGAATATAAGGGTGGGTATCACAGTTGCCTGGCTAATTGCACCTCTGACGACTCCTGGTCCTTTTGAGTACACCCTCTCTAGGTTTCAGGCATCTTGGGTGGAATCATGTGATTCTCCCAGGCTTTGTCCACACTGCACTTTCGTCGTAAAACTTTTGTTGTTCAGGGGTGTGAAAAACACCAACACACACACACACACATACACACACACACCCCAGAACGACAAAAGTTTTAGCGACGAAAGTGGAGTGTAGACAAAGCCTGTGAGAATCACATGATTAGCGGCATGGCTGTCTTGCTAAAAGGTGCGTAGTGTAGACATAGCCCCACTCTCAGGCAGGGCCGCCCAGAGGATTCAGGGGGCCTGGGGTCTTCGGCGGCGGGGGGCCCCTGCCGCCGAATTGCTGCCGAAGACCCGGCACTTCGGCGGCGGGTCCCGGGGCGGAAGGACCCCCCCGCTGCGGGTCTTGGGGGCACTTCGGCGGCGGGTCCCAGAGCGGAAGGACCCCCTGCCGCCGAATTGCTGCCGAAGACCCAGAGCAGAAGAAGCTCCGGGGGCCCGGAGCGAGTGAAGGACCCCGCTCCTGGAGCCCCGAAAAACTCTAGTGGGGGCCCCTGTGGGGCCTGGGACAAATTGCCCCACTTGCCCCCCCCCTCCCCGGGCGGCTCTGCTCTCAGGTGGGTTCTGGCGTGCATTCCTGTAGTACCAACTGTGATTAGTGGCTTCACTGAGGATCAGTACCTGCAGTTCATTTCCCACTGGGAGCAATGACTATTGGTATCCAGTGACCAAACAAACTACTTGAAGCTAAGTATTAATCATTCAGAACCAAAGTGTGTAAGAGAAAATAGATTTTAAAAACAATATCCTAAGACTGTATGCTTGCTTGCATTTCCCCTAAGGCTTATCATTCCCTGAATTTGGGGGGAAGGCCCATCTTCTTTAGACTCCCTCCACAGAGCCTCTTTCAGGGCTAGAAGTGCTACAGCTGTGAAGCTGAACCAATGCACCTGTGCTGCTGTAGTGTGTCTGGTGAAGACGCTCTGTGCCGATGGGAGAGAGCTCTCCTGTTGGCATAATAAAACCACAAGAGGCGGTAGCTCTGTCTGCAGGAGAAACTCTCCTGCTGACACAGCACTGTCCACACCGGCGCTTAGGTCAGTGTAACTTATGTCACTCGGGGGGAGAGGGAAGGGTGGCTTATTCACACCTCTGAGCAACATAAGTTATACCAGTATAAGTGGTAGTGTGTACAAGCCCTCACTGTTGACCTGTCTCCCTAGGCCGCTCCTGACAATTGACCTTCTCCTGAGAAGGCTTTTTAACTTTCTAACCCTTTCATGTGTTAGTTCCCAGCCTTGGCAACACACCTATGTCACTTTGGCCACGGGCCTGGAAGAGTGCCATTGTCTTGTAATTGCTCCACATCTCAGTGTTTAATGGGAGATGTACTTATCTATAGCTATTGCATTGCTTTTTGCACAACCCCTTATTAAGTTAGAGGAAAACATTCGTACAGGAAAATCTAATCATGCTCCATAGTTATACAGTAACTTTATTTCACTGAGAAGGTTGCATTCAGTGTTCATAAAATTATTACATCTCAACATTCTTAGACATATGTGGAGATGCTATATAATAATCTCAGTGGGACTACAACATTTTGTTTCTTGTTTTCCTTGTCCTTTCAGTATATCCTTTATGGTCTTTGCATATTTAGAGAGCAAGTAGTGGCTATTGCCTATGACCTCACTGTCGATAAAAGTCCATGTCTTTACATTTTTGAATACTTGCTTACCTGTATTGTTGCCATGTTAGACTTTGTGTACTTTATAGACATGCCCCTCCCCATCTCAGCATGCTGTATTGAGAATTTAAAATCCAATTGAACCTTCTAAGTGGTTTAAAACAGTTCTTCCCATTTATTAGAAGCACAGTTCCTGGGCACAGCAAAGAAAATGTAATTACTTAACATCTAGCATCCTTGCCCTACGGTAGACTAAGCTAAAAGCTTTACATAATCAAGTAAGCCCAGCTTTAATAAACTTGTTTATTTGAAGAGAGTGCATATTTTTAAAAGATCCATACTCTACTTTGTAAATTCTTTTCATATCTTTTTTTATTGAGTTTGATTAGCCAACTAATTGGTAGTTAATCAATAGGTATGATTCTGATTAGTTCATTTTGAATCCATGGCACTGAAAACTGAAATGCACAGTGGTTTGCTGACACTCCAATCTGTCTTAAGTGAATGCAAGCTTGCTAATAAATATTTAATGGGTAGTTGTTTGTGGTTTAATAGAATTAGATAATTCTATTAGAATCCTGTTTGGAGATTTACATGTACCATACATCACTGCTGAGGGCATGGTTAATAATTTAGGCTAAGTGACTAGTAATTAGAGACACAGTCAGATTAAGCAGAGACTTCTTTGGTTTAGGTCATCTAGGAATTTAAATGGGTAAGCATTTGCTACATAAAAGAAACATGCAATTTTTAGTTTCTTTCTTGCACGAAAATACTAATGCAGAGAGTCTGGGACAAGCCTTAAATGTGATAACAAAGCACGAGACCCCCGGGGTTTATTTAATATCTCATCCTCTGAGTTAATGAGATGGAAAATAGTTTGCTGTTTATCTACAGTAGATTGAGCAGATGTCGCCAGTTCAATTTTATGGAAAGTAATCTCAGAGAGATTGTCTTCTGCCCACTATTTTTTCCTGGGTTGAGTCTCTACTGCCCTCTTCTCAGCTTCAAGAGAATGGTTTCTCACTTTAACCAAGGTGTTGATGAAAGATCCGTACAGTAGAACATGGCAAAATAGTTAATAGGCAGCTTCTCAGAGTTGTTTTGTAACTACCCCAAATTTGGTGACATAAATTGTCTGGGAAGAGTGATAAATTATTCAGAAGACACTGAGGATACTTAAAATAGTAACACACAATACAATGCAAATGTTTCACTAGTATAGCCACTCTAACCAGCCTCAATTTTGGGTGCTAAATATTCTGTATTTGTAGCAATAGTGTTATAATGTGCAAAGTGAAATCTCGCCGGAATATTATTTTGAGGCTAGTACAAGTGAAGTCACAGATGTAGCACCTGAGATACTATTGTTAGTCTAACTCTAGATTTTTCTTTACTGGGGTTTAGAATGTTTCTTCTGACCAAAAAAAATTGTCCCCAAGGGTAATAATCTAAAATGCTGGGATGATGTGACTCTGTACCCATGTATCATAGACTCATAGGGTATCTCTACACTGCAATAAAAAACTCGTGGCACTGAGTCTCAGAGCTCTGGTCAGCTGGCTCTGGCTGCAGAGCTATACAATTCAGTGTAGATGTTCTGGCTTGGGCTAGAGACCAGGCTCTGAGACCGACTCCCCTCAAGGGGTCTCAAAGCCCAGGCTCCAGTCCAAGTCTGAACATCTACACTGCAGCTCAAGCCCCATGAGCCTGAGTCAGTTGACCTGGGCCATCCGTGGCCATACCATGGATCTTTTATTTCAGTTTAGATGTTTGGGCTTGGACTTTAAGGCCAGAAGGGATCATCATGACCTCCTGCACATTGCAGGCCATAAAACTTCACCCACCCGCTCCTGAAGTAGGCCCACAACCTCTAGCTGAGTTAATGAAGTTCACAAATCTTGATTTAAAGACTTCAAATTACAGAGAATCTGCCATTTACTCTAGTTCAAATGAGCAAATAACCTGTGCCCCATGCTGCAGAGAAAGATGACTCTCCCCTGGTGTCTGCCAATCTGACCTGGGGAAAAATTTCTTCCTGACCCCAAATATGGTGATCAGTTAGATCCTGAGCATGTGGGCAAGACCCACTACCCAGATACCTGGGATAGAATTCCCTGTAGTAACTCATCCTTCCCCACCCAGTGTCCCATCTCCAGCTGCTGGAGATATTTGCTAATAGCAGTTGCAGATGGGCCATATGACATTGTAGGCAGTCTCATCATACCATCCCCTCCATAAACTTACAGGCTGTTTTAAACCAAATTAGGTTTTTTGACCCCATTACATTCCCTGGAAGACTATTCCAGAACTCCACTCTTCTGATGGTTAGAAACCTTCATCTAATTTCAAGCCTAAACTTATTGATGGCCAGTTTATATTAATTTATTCTTCTGCCAACATTGACCCTTAATTTAAATAACTCCTTTTCTTCCCTGGTGTTTGTCCCTCTGATATATTTATAGAGGACAATCATGTCTCCCCTCATCCATTGTTTTGTTAGGTCTAAAGAAGCCAAGGTCCTTAAGTCTCCTCTCATAACTTAGGATCTCCATTCCTTTAGTCATCCTATAGCCCTTCTCTGCCCCTGTTCCAGTTTGAATTCATCCTTCTTAAACATGGGAGATTATAATTGCACACAGTATTCAAGATGAGATCTCATCAGCGCCTTGTATAATGGTAATAACACTTCCCTATCTCTGCTGGAAATACCTCGCCTGATGCATCCAGGGATTGCATTCGCCTATTTCATGGCTGCATTACGTTGACAACTTACAGTCATCCTCTGATGGACCAATACATCCAAGTCTGTCACTTTCAACTGATATAGGCCCAGTTTATAGCAAAAATTCTTGTTAGTCCTTAAGTGCATGACCTTGTACTTCGCACTATTAAATTTCATCCTATTTCTATTACACCAGTTTTCAAGGTTGTCTAAAGCTTCTTGTATGATATTCCAGTCCTCCACTTTATTGGCAATACCTCCCAACTTTGTGTCATCCACAAATTTTATTAGCACACTCCCACATTTTGTGCCAAGGTCATTAATGAAAATATTCAATAAGATTAGTCCCAAGACCAATGCTTGTGGCCTCAGGTACTCCATTAGTAACCTTCCTCCGGCATGAGAGTTGACCTTTCAACATGACCCGTTGTAGTCTTCCTTTTTACAAGTTCCTTACCCACCTTTTGAGTCTTGTATTAATCCTCATCTTCTCCAATTTAGCTAATAATTTCCCATGTGGAACTGTATCAAATATTTTATTGACAGTAGATTAGATCTAAAAAATCAGTTATCTTCTCAAAGAAAGAGATGTGGTTGGTCTGGCAAGTTCTACCTTTTGTAAAATTATATTGTATTTTATCCCAATTACCATTTACCTCTATGTCATAGGACTAAATCCCGGCACAGGATATCCGCAAGCAAGCTTTGCAATACTTTTTGGCTCTCTGCCTGTGGGGAGTTATTCAGATCCTGAGTGATAAGGCAACCAAGCTGATCCACACTTCCCCAGTCCCACTCCTGGATGTACTCCTCCCTGTAACTGACATGCATGATAGATACAGTAAACTGATGATGCTAAATGAAGGCACTGCATACTTTAACATGGGGACGCTGATAAGAGTGTACATCTTGGGACATGCATTGCACATACAGTGTACATCTCAGAACATGCTTTAGAATCAGAGGCAGCTCTCGTACTGGGCCATTATGTTGCCTCTGCACTTGCACTCTGCCAGTTTTTGCAGTGATTAAGATGCCGAGGTAACCATTTGATGGACCAGTGCCTTTTTAGCAGGACCATTACTGTGCTTGACTATGAAGCATAAAAGGCTAGTTGCTGGCTTATGGCCCAAGTGCATGGATGCATACTCCTTGGATAGGAGAGTTTAAGAGGCAGCAGTTGACAAAGCCCACCCGGTGCCAGCTAATTTTCACTCTTATGGCTTGTTACTCACTCTTTAAGCATGATGTGTCTATAGAGCCACTTTTTAGAGTAGAGTCACATTCTAAGGTTCCACAGTTAGGGATCATTGCACACATGAATTTTGATACAGTAATTACACAAACACAAATTTCATTAGATAAATGTGTCTCTAAAGTTGCAGAAAACACTCCAAGTTCGGTATATAGTTAACATGACTGCATAAACATATGGCTTGAAAAACATGGTGTGATCAGCCAATTAAATACCATTGTGGTGTAATATGCAAGAAGGCAGAATCAAAGGTGAGTGCTTACCTTTAATTTCCATTTGAATAATGATTTGCTTAAATGTGCAAATTCTAAAGTTGTATTATCATAGTTTTTAGTATTTTTACCTTGTTCCCCTTCACCTCCCAAAAAACAAAATGAATTCTATTAATTACTTTCTCATACTGAGTTTAACTGGAGATCTGTGTGGCCAAAAGAGTTGATGTGTTGTCTCTGACATTGATGATTCAAGCTCTGCCAGGTAAGGCCTGTTATTTTAATGTTTTTAAAGCCCTGAGATGGATTTTCATCTCCTTGATAGCATTACAAATCCAGAATAACCTCCAAAGTCAGTGGAGTCACAGGTGCTAACTTTTGCTTTGCTGGTGGGTACTTTTGAAGAGGGGTGTGTGTTTGGGGGGGAGGAGCTCTCTGACAGTTTTGGGGGGAGGCTATTTTCAGCATATTTATGTAACCCTTCTGCCCATCTAGTTGGCAGCAACAAGGGCCGGGTTCTGTATCTAGGGGTTCAGTTTCAATAACACAATGCAAAACCGGCTCGAGCCCCCACCCAGTGACCTGGGACAATTACATACCACCCCCCCTGGGTACCTCTAAGAGGCAATACTTCCCCTCTCGCAAGCACGGAGTCTGAGTGTAGCAGAAAATGTTTAATAACATGAGGTAAACGACATCAGCATAAAATTGGAAAAACACCACAAACAGGATTCACAACACAAACCATGAGCAAACCCCCCCCCAGCAAATTGGGCTGTGTCCTTTTCCCTTTGGTTCTTGAATCCAGCAACCCAAAAATCACCCAGAGTCCCCAAAGTCCGACACCCCCAAAGTCTCTTGGGTCCAGCAACCACCCAAAGTCCCAAAAGTCCAACAACCCCCAAAGTCTCTGTCCCTGGTCAGTGCAGTCCCAGAGTAAAAGGGGGGGGGCACGCAGGGTGTTAAGGGGCACCTTACGTGATCCGAGGCTGGCCAGCCGTCTGTTTCTCCGTGGGGGTTCCGCCGCAGCCTTTACCACGAGCCAGTCCACTTTCCTGCCATCCCACGAACTGCTCCGCTGTACAAGCTGCTCCTCTCCACTCCGCTCACCGACCTGTGAGCCGTTCCAGCCGTCCCCACAAACAGCTCCGCTCGCCGTTCCTTGGGCCACTCCAACCGGCCCCGCAAGGCTCCACGCCGCTCGCTGCTCCTCCGGTCGTCCCCACAAATTGCTCCGCCAGCTGCTGAGCAATATAGCTTCAGGCTCCCCCACTAGTTAACACAGCACTCAGTGATCTCAGCTCTTAATAACATCAGCTCTTTTGTGATTTCAGCTCTTAGCGATTTCAGCTCATAGTAGTAGGGGAGCCCCAGTGCTGGTGCACCATTGGCCCAAAGTGAATTCAGCTCAGCAGCCTGTAACTAGACTCCTAAGGGAATCAAAGTTAGCTCTGACATTCAACAGTGGAGAGAGGAGGCGGTGCAATTGGTGTTTCAAACCCTCAGAGGGGGCCCATACCATCAGGTACAAATACCTGTCCCCATCCCCTCTCAATTCACTGGGTTTTGTAACCCATGCCCCTTGTCAAGCAAGTGCTACTTAGGTAATGGTGAGGGACTCACTCAGTCCTTCCGTCATACAACAGTTCCACTGGCCTTGATTCACAGAATCAGGGTAACAAAACTTTATTCTTCCCGCCCCAATAATAGAGAAACTGGGGATCCCACACCAGCCAAAGTAACCATTTTCAGTTGTTGTGTTTCATGCCAGGCGAGTGGGTGTGCCTATGCAAACAAGATCAGCCCCTGGAGTTCTTTTCCACACTCGCCATAATTCACCACCAGATGTCAGGGTAGAGCTCATCCTGACTCTGCTTACATTTATTCTAGTTATAGAATATATATCTGTCATTGGTATCTTAACAGTTTAATCATTATTAAAAGTAGTAATGAACTACATAATTATATTATCTTGAATTACAATATATTAAAATCATTGCATTCACCTACAAGCTGTCTTCACTAATGTCCCAGTTTAAAGACATTACGTCTCACTGTAGCTTTCTGGATGAAACTGTCAGCAACACTGTGGCTTGTTGGTGCCTCTTCTCCCTGAGGCCTTGCCTGCTGCTCGCTCCTCTCCGTTCTCTCCCCCTTTGCCCCCGCTTGCTCCTCTCCACCTTCTTCTCCCACCCATGCAAGTGACAGGTGGGGTCTTGGGGGTAAAGAGGCCGAGTGGGGGCAGGGCCCTGGGGCGGAGTGATGGGTGGGGCCTCAGTAGGAAGAGGACGAGAGGAGGCTGGGCCACAGTCCGAGTGCCAGGGCCCACAAAAGATTAATCTGGCCCTGTAGGTACTGAGCACCGCCTATTTTTTTTCAGTGGGTACTTAAACCGCGGAACACCACAGAGTTGGTGGCTATGGGAGGAGTTACTTGGGATTTAACCCCCTGCAGCTGAGATCAGAATCTGGCCCTCATCTTACAGTGTATAAAGCAAAAAGAAGCAAAGCTATCTGAGGTATATGTCGGAAATACCCAGACATTACTGTGTATGATTGTGCTTCCCAGGTAAATTAAGGTGCCACTTGTGTCTGATTAGCAGTGGAACAACAGAATAATAAAAAGAACACGAGAAAAGGTTACAGTTCCTTGGATCTGCTCCTTTTAGTTTCTCTGTTAATTCCCCTTGAACATCCTCTATTCTCGGCACCCCCGCCCCCTCCCTTTGTCCCTTCCCACCCCAGTTCGGCAACTGTTCTTGAGGATAAAAGGACCAGTGGAAATCCACTTTCTGGTGGTTTCCTTGTGCTTGTCATCTTTGTTCCAGTTTTCCAGGGGTAGTGATGTGCATTATTTTCTCTGGAGAACAGTTCCATTGCTGTGAGCTGTTAGTTCCACTCAATAGTCACTCTTTGGAAACAATGGTTTGATGGGCTGGGACATGGATTGTCATATTAACCAAGAAAATAACTTGTACTGTTGCTGTAATTACTTTTCAAGCACACAGAGTCTAGTAGAATTTCACCTATCAAATTCTCCTTCATTTCTTCATATATAATGGCACAGCACTTAGCATTTATGTAGCACAGCTTTACACCTTCAAAGTGTTTTACTGTTATTAACTAATTAATCCTCAGAACACCCCTGTAAGGTATATCTGTTTGTTGCTGCTTGGGTGGCTATGTAGATGATAACAGTGTGTGGCTTAAATGTTAATAATAACTAGGTAGATGCAGTATGTTGCACTAATTTTTTGATTAAATACACTATTGTCAAACTTCGTTTTGGTTTAGTTAGAATTATCAGATGGGTCAGGCCCAGTTTTCCTGCAATTATAGTGGTTGCACACTTAAATCAAATACCTACATACAGAAAAAAGATTAAAATATTTTGGCATGCAGTAACTGTACAAGCTTAAATTTTTTAAAAATCAGGGCCATGAGATTTTAAAACCAAAATCTTTTCATGGATTAAAATCTAAATTAAACATACCTCTGCAGAGTTTGCAACAACTCATGGCCCCATCATTCTAGTGCATGGAAACCAAAGAATGAAACTGATGAGAAACAGATCAGTCTACTTCAGCAGACACTATAAATGATGATAAGTAAATTAGATTTTAACAGGTCTGTCAATTTTAATAACCCAAAGTGGTGCTAGTAAGTCATAAAATGGGTAAGGAAAGGAGACCAACCTAATAGGAAACATTGTCTTATGGTGAAAGCACTGGACTGTGATGCCGGGGACCTGATATCAGTTCCTGGCTATTTCAGTCTGACTCTGTGACCTAGGGCAAATCACTTAGGGACAGATTTTTCCAAGGTGTTGAGGTGCCTAAAAATATGATGTGATGTTTTGGGGTTCATCCAGGCCAGTAAGGGGTTTGATCATCATCTGCCTTGTTACCCAAGGCATCTTTTGGATGTGCAGCTTGGGTCTGGGGCTCTGACCCCTTACATCCTGTCAGCAGTCCCCAAACCTCACCCTGGCTTTGCCCAACCTGCCTAGTCCTTGCAGGTTGGCCTTAGTATCATGCCAGCCCTGAATTTGCCTTCAAATTGTCCTTCTAAATGGACTGTCCCTCCCATTGGACCCTCACAGAGGAAGTGTTTGGTTTGCTGCCTTTATAGACAGTAAAACACTCCAACCTGTCAGTTTTCCTGAAGCATACAGTTTACTGAACTTACCCAGCACTAATGCTTTATAATGAAAGCAAAACAAGTTTATTAACAAAAGAATCGTGGATTAAGTCATACCAAGTAAAAGGGATAAAGGTAGAAATGGTTACAAGCAAATAAAAGTAAAAACACACATTTAAAGTTTAAAACTTAACCTAGCAGGATGCAGTATTTGTTCAAGATGGTTTCTCTAACGCTTTTGCTGGCCAGGATGCATCATGGAGATTAAATTGCTTGGTTCCTTTGTCTGCTAAAGTGAAGGATAAAAATGGAGTCTCTCTCTCATCCTTCTATCCCCAAAGGGATGTCTTTATTTTACAGATCAGGAAGGATTCCTGGGAATCAGTCTCCTGCATCTCTCTGGTGTGCAGGAGCCAGGTTAATTCTCTCTTTTGATTTCAGGATCAGGATAATTCCATTCGGTTTAGCTCAATGTCTTAGTTTACTGATAATATGTAAATTGAGGTAATCCCATATTCTTTTGTTTAGGACAGACCTGTTTATCACCTTTGCCTGGGCTAAGATGTCTTGTCTTAAACATGTTATGGTAACATCATACAGAAGGAATTCATAACTTCACATAAAACATTATCACATGCATTTTACAATGATATTAATAACCAGTATGTTGTTAGCTTTCATATGATACCTCACAAGGCGTATTTTGTACAGATATTATTGCTTAAACTTGAGTACATATGGAAGACTTTTTGGGATCTCGGATTTAATCTTTTTGTGCCAGAGTTCCCACTCTGTAAATTGGGTATGATGATAACCCTTCCTTTCTACCACCGATTGTCTGTTTTATCATTTCAGACTTGTAAAATCTTTGGGGCAGGGATTATCTCTTGATATGCCTTTGTATAGTAACTAGCACAATTGGCCCTGGACTTTTATTAGCGCCTCTATTTGCTAACATAATACAAATAATAGGAACATAATTACAGCTAGACTGGGTAAGACCAATGATCCATCTAGCCCAGTATCCTGTCTTTCGACAGTGGCCAATGCCAGATGCTTGAACGGGAATGAACGGAACAAGGCAATCATCAAGTGATTCATCCCCTGTTGTCCAGTTCCAGCATCTGTCAGGGAGAGGCTTAAGGACACCCAGAGTATGGGGTTGCGCCTTGACTATCTTGGCTAATAGCTATTGTTGAACATATTCTCCATGAATTCATCTAATACATTTTTGAATCCAGTTACAGTTTGGGTCTTCACAACATCCCCTGGCAATAAGTTCCACTAGTTAATTGTTTGTTGTGTGAAGAAGTACTTCCTTTTGTTTGTTTAAATAATTACTATTTTTATTCCTAAAAGGATATAAAGAATCGGGGGTCACCCAGTAAAATTAAAAGGCAGCAAAACAATGTATGTATTTATACAAGGTTATCTCCATTTGCCTTCCTGTAATAAGATGGCGAAAAGTTTTAGAGGGGCATTTTTTTTGTAGTCTGTTGGGTGCATTAGCTATGGAGAAAAGCAGAGAGCGAGCCAGATTTAATGTTTATGAGGTGACTTGGCTGCTAGGTTGATTATTGAAAAATAACTGTTTTGACAAATCAATTACAGCCAGAGTGATGGAGAACAATAGTAAGAATGGTGACAAGCTTCATTAGGCATACTCTCTCTCTCTCTCAAGTCTTTGGCTGGGTCATTGGACTAACTGTGAATTTGGGTCAAGGACCTGAGTGGGTAGGGTGGCCTCGTTTATCATCAGTGAAGGCTGAGACAACAGTCATCAGTCCATTTGACTCCAGCTGGGAAGTGAACAGCTTATATTGTTTTAGTGATGATTTGAGAGGCTCATCAATAAAATCACCAATACTCTTTTCAGTGCGGTAATCCATCTGTGTCTTAGTGATCTGTGTGATTGCTAGCTGCAAAGACAAGGAGAGAGGAAGGGGAATAAAAGCAGCTTCAGTTTTTTCCCTTTCATTTCACTAATTTCAATGGCACACTTCAGAGTCTCTAGGCTGGTCTAACAAAGTCACCTAGATTTGATTGTCTTATCCTGCAAATTAGTTTTATGTTGTTGAACTGGGACACTAATAGAGAGCAGTGTGAAAAGGAATATTCATTCATCTGTGAGGTGCTGATTTCATTGGATGGCAACGTAGAACCCTTCTTCCTAAAATATTGGGACTGTTGTGACCCTACTTACACCTGTTTTACATTGGTGTAACTCCAGTGACTCAATAGCGGTATTCCTGATTCACAGTGGTGTAAGGTAAGATCAGAAGGGGGCCCACAGAGCTTATTTAGTACCGAGGAACTACTTCATTAGACCCAAGAATGTTACGGGGGAAGAGGTTCCCCTCTGCAGGTCAGTGCTCATGACACACATTCACCAGCCTTCTTTAAAATGTAGCTTCACCATTATTGAACGATAGGATGGGTAAGAATGTGAACTAATTGAGCTAACTGGGAGTGAGCTAATCAAGATGTACCAATTAGTTTAATTGGTGCAAATCCAATCTTGACTTCCTCTTTGCTTAAAGTAGCACCAGTGCTAGTACACTGATTACTGCATCGAAGTTATCCTTGAGTGTGGACAAGGGTTCAGCAAAGTAAGCAGCTAGCAGTCAGAATACACAAAGGGAAACTGAATGGTTGAGTGAGGAGCTATTTTTATTGGATCACTCTTCAGAGTTGGACTGGCCTTTAAGTTTTGCTGGTGAGAATTGACATAATGCAGCTCAGCTGTTAGTGTCCCAGATGTAAAGTGTAGATAATGCTATGAAAATAGCTATGGTACGTCATTTTCTTTGTATAGGAGTTGTTTGTATTTTAATCTCATATTGGCTTCTTCCTGATTATGTATTTTACTACTTGGCTCTGTTTGTTATGCTCCAAAAACATCAATTAAATTACTAATGTGAAGGGTTTTTGTAATGATAGTCTTTTGCCATCCTCAGATGGAAGGCAATGTAGAAATTAAAAGTGCTTTACGAACATTAATGAGTTGAATTTCACAGCACCCCATGGGAGAGGTAAGTTATTTCTTCCTATTTTACAGATGGAGAAGCTGAGACAAAGAGAGGTTAAGTGTTTTGCCTGAAGTTATGCAAAATATTAAGTTAGAGATGGGAATAAAACCCAGATATCATTCGTAGTCCTGGAACCATGGGCTTCATCCACAATTCCATCCTTCCCCAACAAGGCTATCTTACTCCCCCTCCATCAATCCAGCCAAACAGACTTGCTAAATTTGTCCCAGTTTAATCTTTCTGACATAATTGTGGATGAGTGACATGAAGAGCACCATTTATTTATTTTGGCAGCTTGTGAGACTGTTTTGTTTGCCTAGCACCTTGTTAACATTGGAAGAGCAAAAATTCACCTGACCTTAATAAGGAGTCATCTCTTCCAAGTGTCCTGCTGTTAATTGAACAAAGAGCTTCAAGGACTACATGTCTTCATAAGTGAACAGTAATTGAACCTTATCACAGACAAGTGCCCAGTTTTCCCAGTGCCTGGGCAAATGTATACACAGGACACAAGCACAGCACAAGTAGCTGCTTTGCCCCAAAGTACGTTTTATCTCTATTCCTGAATGCAGGAGTTCTACTGAGATTTATAAGAATCTTGCTCCCTTTGTGGTTCTAATAGCAAAATCCTAACAGATTTCTGTAAATGTCTGCTTATAGCTTGGATGCAAAACAGGAAAAAAACATTAAAAACAGATGGGGTTAGACTCTGCAGCCCTCTGTTCATGTTGATGAACATGTACTTTCCCGAGTATTCCCATAAATCCAGGCATATTGACTTCAGTGGGACTTCTCCTGTGAGTAAATGCTTATGAACATGAATGAGTCTAGCCCATAGGCTTCTACTCACGTAGATCAAATTGTTGGCCTAGTACTAACAGCATCTACAGTATTTCTTTAAAGTAGGGTTACCATTCGTCCGGATTCTGCCGGACATGTCCGGCTTTTTTGAGTTAAAAATAGCGTCCGGGGGGAATCTGTAAATGTCCGGATTTTCCCCCAATGCAGAGCGCGCGCGGCTGACAGGGCAGCCGGCCAGATCATGCCTCGCACGGGGCTTTGACAGCCAGAGCCCCTTCTCCACTTCCCTCTCCTCTCCCCTGCAACTTGAGACCACTCCCCTCCTCTCTCTCCCTCCCTCCCCCTCCCTGCATTCGCAGATCGCCGGCCGGCCGTTCGCCTCGGGCCTCCGGCAGTCTGGAGCTCCTCCCCCTGCTCCCCCGTCCCCTGCTGCCGAGCCCACTGCTCTGCAGCACTCTGTTCTGAGGTAAGGGGGCCAGGGGGTCGGAGAAGGGGCAGGGAAGTTCTGGAGGGGGCAGTCAAGAGACAGGGAGCAGGGTTGGATGGATCGGGAGTTCGGGGGGGGCTGTCTGGGGGTTGGCGGTGTAAGGTTTTGGGCAGTCAGGGTACAGGTAGGGAGTAGGGTCCTGGGGGGCAGTTGGGGGATAAGGAACAGGGAGGCTTAGGTAGGGGGTGGGGTTCTGGAGGGCAGTTGTTAGGAGCAGGGGTCCCAGGAGGGGGCAGTCAGGGGACAAGGAGCGAGGGGGGGGGTTGGGAGTTCTGGGGGGGGCTGTCAGGGGGTGGGGAGTGGTTGGATGGGGCGTGAAAAATATTCATAAAGAACCAAGAATTCACCCTAAATGAGGGTGGTTTTGGATTGTTACATATCTAGGAAAGGTTCCTGAACATGCCCAGCTGTTTACAGGCCCCTCTTCTTCTTTAGCTTGGGGCTGCAAATGACCTTTTCCCCTTCTACACACACTCGTTACCTTTTGATGCTTTTGTGGGTGGAGGCCTGGTAGCCTGCCCGTTTTCTGCCTCAGGCCAAGCAACCCCCTCCATTGGATCCTCCTGTGTCCCAAATATTTTGTGTATGTGAGACACCTGTTATAGATCATTGTCTCCCCAGTCCATAAAGGGTCTTCTGGGGAGTGGAGGTGGCCAGGGTGGACTTCTTACTTTGACCTCATAGGCCAGCCAGTGCATGGGAAATACTCTGGCTTCTGCTGTGGCACAGCACTCTAATGGGTTACAAGTAGAGATTTCTCATATTAGCATGAATCCTGTGGATTCCCCTGCAACCATGTGAAAGGGAAGAGATGCGCCAGAGTTCCTAGAAGTGCTAGGAGCACTGATTGCTAGAGAACTTTGTTTCTGTCATTAACATGCTTATTGGCTTGGTGTTTTCTGTCCATGCTGCACTATGAGTGGGGTGGTTACATCCAGCCACCCCCCCAATATTCTGTATTTTATTCCCATCTCTGTATACAAACTCTACTCCATCCTCCCCTTTAACTGAGCTCCTCTCCCTCACCCCAACAAAGCAAAACCACAACAAATGAAAAACAGGAAAAACATGGGAAAGCAGGTGGCATTTGCAGTGTATGCTGGAGGTAACCTAATCCAGGCTCTGGCTAATCAGGGGAAGGAGTAGCGAGTTCCAGAGCTGAGGGTCATTCATTGAGAACACCCTACTGCCAGCCTCCTCTCATATTTACCAGGAAGGGCCAAAGTGGTCCCTTGGGAGGTCAGGACCCACACTGTTTTGGACTTTATAGTCAAAACCAATACCTTAAACTTCATGGAAAAGGTAAGGCTGTGGTCCAAGCTGGAAAAGCCCTTTAAGGGCCTTGCTGTATGGCACCTCCTACAAGCATCATGGCAATAATGCCTCAGAGGAAGCTTAGCTAAGTGGATGGAGTATTGGAGTGCATGTCAGGGTTGTGCTGGATTTCATTCATGGGCCTGCTATTGACTTGCTCTGTACCTTTGTACAAGTCACTTAACCTCTTTGTGCTTCTCCATCTGAAAAATGGGGATTTTAATGGCTACATACCCTTTTTGAAAGCACTTTGAGATCTACAAAGAAGTGCTATGCAAGTGTTAAAAAGTATTATACTATACAAATTGACTAAGGGAGCCTAGTTCCCAAGCAAGTATTCAGACACTTAGAGCTATATGTGACCCCAGGACCTCTTGGTGACAACTGGCAGAGGGCACTAGGGGTGCAAAGGGTTTTCCAGGGATCCCCTGGGTCAGATATACAGTATGGCCATACTATGCTCTGTAAGACAGAAAAGTGTCTAGTTAAATAAGTCTAGGTTCTATAATGCATGTTATCATTTTATTTTACATATAACCCTTTGTTTCCAATACTTCAAGTTCTATCACTTGAATTTCTCTACTTTGTTAAATAAACTTGTTTTCACTATAAACATATGTAAGTGCTGTGTGTAAAGTAAGTGACACTCATAAGCTGGGCTGTACTACTTCTTTGGGAGCAGGGAATCTGTAAATACTGGGGTGTCCTCTGGAACTGGGGCTGGACACTTGAGGGAGATGCTCAGAGGACTAAGCAGTTGGAGCATTCCTATCGCTAAGCTAGAGTCTGCGTAGACCTAGGGGGGAGTGCTTGTGTTGCCCATGACCAGTGGAGTTGGGGAGCTGACCCCTAGCAGGCATGAACAAGATTTCCTCATGCTAAGAGCAGGTGGTATCTTGGATACCCTAGTTATCCCTGGGAAGCGTCACCCTATTGTCAGGAGGCATCTGCCAAAAATATAAAATAAATGACAAACTCATTCCCCTCTTTACTTCTCTGTTCTTTTTCTTCTTCTCTGCTTTCCTCCTTGCTCCTCTTCTATTTTGTGTCGGAGTGTGTGACATTAGGCTTACTTTTTTTCTAGTCTAAATGACCCTTGACTATGTTTAAATATTGCTGGCTGTGCTGAATTCAGTCTGAGAGAGGTAAATTTACATTTCAAGGAAGACTCAATACACCACCCAGCCTCAAAAAAGGGAACTCATGACATAGCCTTGATATTGAGCTGTCACTGAAAGCGGAAGAGATGGAGAAGGGGAATCAGTTATGAAGGGGGAGGGTAGATATTTACTTTGATTGTGTTTTAGGTTCAGCAGCCACTGCATGACCTGCCCTTTTATATGAACTTTGTCAGCTTGTCCTTCCACAATAATGGCCTGTGCTACTGGAACTAGTGTGTTATTTCAGATCAGAAGGCAGTCTTCTATATTTAGCCATGATTCTGTGAAGTAAGTTCTGAGTGCACACCAAACAGGAGGGGTTTGCAGCAGTTGAAATTAGATGGACATTGGTTCTATCAACTGCTGCAAGTTATTTGATTCTTAATAGTTTGCTCTGCAAGGTCCTTGTCTTGGTCTTTTATCGGCTAGTTCATTTTGTCCCCCAGGGTGACCAATTGTGTACTGAAACAGCCTCTGGGAGTCAAAGAAGTAGCATGCTTTACATGCTGAATTTCTGCAACTGATACTACACTGGATGCTACTGAAGTACACAAACTCCCTTCAACAGCAGTCTTTGTCTGTAAGAAGTGTGTCAGGCTGCAGACTACCTTGTGCTTACCTAGCTTTCTACCTGCCTTTTTTTAAAGCTCTTCTCCATTTCTATTTGTTATGGCCTTCTCTGGCATGTTTGATAATTAAACTCATTCTGCCCCATCTGCACTGACAGACTTTCACTCTACCTGCCTGAACTGATTTGTAACGCATGCCTCTTTACTGATTCTCTTATATGGCTAAGCAGATCTGCAAACCTTTCTCTGTTTTGGTCTGTACTGAATAAGAACAAGCACTAATTTATGTATTTATTTATGTGCATTTTTTCCAAATGGCCTATCTAAATTCTAGTTGCACCCTGTACATATAAAAACCCAACCTTTATGCAAAAATACAGTGACAAAATATTGAACTGAATTTCCCCAAGCAATAAAGCTTCAGGGAAGTGGAATAGATAGGGCTTTCCATATAAATCTGGACTTGTCACTACTTTCATAGTTTAGATTCTGAGGCCAGAAGGGACCGCTGTGAACCTCAAGTCTGAACTCCATAGGACTGCCCAGAATTAATTCCTGTTTGAACTAGAACATCTTTTAGAAAAACCTGAAATCTTCATTTAAAAATTGCCAGTAATGGACAATCCATCACAACCCTTGATAAATTGTTCCAATGGTTAATTACACTTCACAACTCCAGCTGAGTGCTCCCTCTGCGCTGTGAGGGGATCCAGCGGTCAATCTCTGGATGCTTCAAGCCCCCAGAATCTGAATGGAGTCTAGGCACTACTGCTGTCTTAGGGCCTGTGGGCACACTCTTGGGGTACAGATCTTCTATCTGGCACCCCCTCCTGAAAGCTGCAACTACACTGTCCAACTTCCTGCCCAACCCCTTTAACCCGTGTTGATCCCTGAGGCTCTCCCCATAGTTTAAACACACCCAGTCCCCAAACTCAACCTGAAAGCGTGAACCTTCTGGTTTATCTCTTCAAGGGACACATGGTAGGCATAATTCATAAAATACAGATACTTAAAATACACAGGATTCTAGCAGCATTGCTCTTTCATGAATAGCATGAGAAATGCACAGTTCTATACAAAAATAATAAAGTGTGCACACATTTCCCTGCATTAGTTTCCTCACTAGTCCAGAGCTTTTATTTTGGGCCTCGGTCAGAGTTGTCTGGGTCCTTGAGTGGTAGTGAATGGCATGTGCTCTGAAACATGGAACAGTCTCCCTCAGCTCATCTTCTTTCATCTTGGCCACTCTGTCCTGTTCCTTTCACCTGCCACCATGCTTCCACTCTCCAAACCACCAGACCCTTGTTGAAGGAAGTTGGGGAAAAAGTGGTTTCCCCACTCTGGCAACCCTTTAGCGTAACTGTAATCCAGACATTAAATTCTAGTGACACATGACACAGCCCTGCAAGCCCATGGCAGATTCCAGTTTTACATAGAGGCATGCAGTGATACAGTAATTGTCATAGCAACAACTTCAACATATTAACTAGAATTCAAAAGTTGTACAGACAGATTTCCCTAAACATCACATCCTTAAAAGTTTGCACATTATTTCCAGTGTGAATTGGTCTAGCTTCAATTTCCTGCTACTGGATTTTGTTATACTTCTAAGCTGAAATTATCAAATTTTTGTTCCCCATGTAGGCACTATAAGTAGGGCTCCATGTCAGTCAGATTCTGTGACTTTCCACGACCTCTGTGACTTCTGCAGGGGCCAGCGTGGCTGACCCCAGGGCCACCCAAGCAGCTGGCCCCTGGGACAGCCACACCAGCCACTGCTGGAGCGGCCCCTGGGGACAGCCACACCAGCTGCTGCTCCGGCGGCCCCAGCAGTGGTCTTCGGGCGGCCAGCCAGAGCAGCTGTGGTCTGCAGCCCCAGGCAGCAGTCCGCGGCGGGGCGGCCACCCGGAGCAGCTGCGGTCCACGGCCTCAGGCAGCGGTCCATGGCGGGGCTGGCTGGCTGGAGCAGCCACAGTCCTCTGCCCCAAGCAGTGGTCCATGGCGGGCCAGCGGAGCAGCTGCAGGCTGCAGCCCCCAGCAGCTGGTGCTGCTGGCCCCGGGCAGTTCCCCAGCAGCACCTCCCTCAAACCGCACCAGTGCCCTGCCAGTGCACCCCCCCCCCCCCCGTCCAAGATTTAATCACAGGTATTTTTAGTATGAGTCATGGACAGGTCACGGATTGTGAATTTTTGTTTATTGCCCGTGACCTGTCCATGACTTTACTAAAAATACCCGTGACCAAGTCACCCCTGTGATCGAGTCACCCCTTAACCTGTTCTTGGATAAACTAAGCAAATTGAGCTTGTGGAATCCTTCACTATAAAGCATGCTTTCCAACCCTTTTATCATTCTCGTGGCTCTTCTCTGATCCCTCTCCAGTTTATCAACATCCTTCTTGAATTATGAACACCAGAATTGGGCACAGTATTCCACTATCAGTCACAGCAGTACCTAACACAGAGGTAATATCAACTTTCTACTCAATATTCCCCTATTTATACATTCACGGATAGCATTAGCATTAGCCCTTTTGGCCACAGCATTACACTGGGAGCTCATGTTCAGCTGATTATCCTCCATGACCCCCAATTCTTTTTCAGCCACTGCTTCCCAGGATAGAGTTCCCCATCCTGTAAGTCTCACCTAGGTTCTCTGTTCCTAGATGTATGGCTTTACATTTGATCATATTAAAATACATATTGTTTGCTTACCATAACTATTATGCAACATAAACCTTATTTTAGAAAATATAAGAATTAGAATGAGAAGACAAAGAAAAATAGAACAGTTAATTGTAATGCTACATTATCTAGCTTAATATGATTATGCTATCACAAAGCTTGGTTACAGAATAAAAAATATTAGAAAACTATTTTAATTAAGGTATCCTCTGGTACAACATGGTGTCCTAAGTCCCACCCCTCCTTTAAAGGGGACTATCCAAACAACTAGCAAGTAATCACTTTTTATTATAACAAGAGTCTTTTTCAACTCTAGTCTGACAATCAAGGTTGCTTGCTCTTACTTCCATTATTACAAATACAGTTTCCCTGAATCTTAAAGGTAATTACCTCATGCTGTAGATTCTAGATGTCCAAAGGCAAAATCATTCAGCCAGCTCGTTGTCTGAGGCGGGATTCAGATACCGGCTTCTGAAGTCTCAATATCTCATAGAGTTTAAGGCCAGAGAAGACCACCAGATCATCTAGTCTGACCTCCTTTATATCACAGGCCACCAACACCATCCACCGCCTGCAAACTAAACTCAACAACCAAAATTAGACCAAAGTATTACAGTCCACAGGAAATGAAATTCTGATGTGCCACAGACAAAGAATATGAGGGCTGAGGTGCACCAAGGCCTCAGGCCCCTGCCATGGCAGGGAATGGATTAAGTACAATATATCTGGATGATACCAGTGAATGACCCATACGCCATGCTGCAGAGGAAGGTGAAAACCTCCCAAGATCACTGCTAATCTGACCTGGGGGAAAATTCTATCCTGACCCCACATATGGCAGTCAGTTAGACTCCAAGCAGGTGAGCAAGAACCCGTCAGCCAAGCACCTGAGAGAGAGAATGCTGGGTGCCACCTTAGAGCACTGGCCTACCCCACAGCTCTGGGCTCCCAAGGGTGGTGGGGAACCCCTGAGCTACTGGCCCCCACAGGCACCTGGAGCTGCGGGCAGTGGGGGTACCGCAGCTCCTGGCTCACATGGGAGCTGGGGTATCCCGCAGCCCCCAGATGCTGCAGTCGGCTCCTAGCCCCTGCACAGCTGCCCAGCTTCAGGCAGTGTGGGGATCCGCATATCCCCATTTTGTCCCGGATATTTTTAGTAAAAGTCACAGACAGGTCACAGCTTCCATGACTTTCTTTTTTGCCCGTGACCTGTCTGTGACTTTTACTAAATCTTAGCCTCCTGATCCCTGCAGGTGACCGGCTGATGCATGAGATTTTTAGGAACTTAAGATATAAACTGGAAGGGAACCCCTGGGCTGGTGAGCCCTGCTCCCCATCATCACAAGCAACCCTATCATACAATCCAACTCATAAATTTGCTCAGCTTTCTTAAAACTAATGAAGTTGTTTGCCTCCACAGCTCCTGTTGGGAGGCTGTTCCAGAACCTCACTCCTCTGTTGGTTAGAAACCTTTTTCTAGTTTCTAGCCTGAATTTGTTCATAGCCAGTTTGTATCCATTTGTTCTTATGCTAGCATTGTCCTTTAGCTTAAATAGCTTTACACCCTCCCTGGTGTTTTACCCCATCCCTTCACTCCCTGATGTATTTACAGAGAGCAATCATATCCCCTCTCAGCTTTTGTTTTGCTAGGCCAAACAGGCCAAGGTCTTCCAGTCTCCACTCATAAGCTAGGCCCTCCATTCCTCTAATCATTAGAGTAGAACTCTCTGTCCCAGTTCCAATTTGAATTCATCTCTCTTGCACATGGATGACCACAATTGCAGACTGTATTCCAATATGTAGCCACAATGTAGTTTTCTTTGCTGATTAGTCCCTTTTTCCTTTCCCTATAGGCTCTCTGTTACTCCTAGTGACCTTTTTTGAGGTGGCTATTCATCCAGTTGGGTGTGGAGCCTTTTCCTACAAGTTTCCCCCCCACCTTGTTTGGGATGTAAATTGAAGATAGTTTTGTTATTTGATTGAAAGAATTTTTAAGCCTTTCACACATTTAAATCCTTGAGCTCTTCAGTCTAGTTGATTTTAACTAGTTCCCTTAATTTCCCAAAGTCTGCCCTTTTGAAATAAAAAGAACATAGCTGACAACCTGGTTTTGGTTATCCATCCATTTAATTCAAACTGAATCAGCTTGTGATCACTCAGTCCAAGGGTATTTCCTATGGCCAGCTCTTCTATGGTGTCCTCACTACTTACCAAACTAAGTCTAAAATTACATCACCTCTTGTTAGTTTAGTAGTGATTTAATGAAAAAAAAATCTGTCTGTCATATCCAGGAGTAACCGACTCCTACTAGTATTAGTAGTGTTTATTCTCCAATCCAGGAAGTTAATTTCCCTTTATAACCCAATTCTTGGTAGTATTCATCTCTCTAATGATATTAAAGAGATCTCTGTCCATATCCAAATCCAGTTGTGGGATTCTATAGCAGACCCCTAACACATCTCAGTTATTCTTGGGCCAGGTTCCTTACTTCCTTTCATGCACTAGGCTGATTCATATATTTTTTTAAATGTTTTGTTGTTTATTGTGGTGCTTGAATGCCTGTGGCTAAGCACCATAGAAATCACAGCATCAGAAAGATAGAGATGGAAAAAAACCCTATTAGATCATCCAGCTCCTCTCCCAGCCAATATGTTCCCTGTGGTGTGTTTTCTAGTGGTATGCCTCATCTAGTTTTTGAAAGTCCCAAGTGATGAGGTTTCCATTAATTTCCTTGGGAGATTGAATGTGATCAATACATAAACTATAACATGGGATCAATACATAAAATGGAATGGGTTCGATACATAAACAGTAATATATTAAATACCAGTGTGGACTATAAAAGGTATTTCCTTTCTCCGTGGGTATATGGATATGTTATCAGGGCAAAACAAAGTTTCTTCCAGATATAGCTATCTAGTGAAAAGTAATTCAAGCTCTGGGTAATTATATAAAGTTTGCATTCAGATCTGAACTGCTTAAATACGGAGGAATTTGTGTCCTCTTTCCTAATCTTAATGGGCCAAATTCTGTTTAGTGGGCCAAATTTGGTTTGAATTGTTGGAAAATCTCTGCACAGACTATCTTATGCCTAACACAAAAATATAGATACAACAATGGCTAATTAATATCTTAGTCCACCGCATTGTTCTTGAAGTGATATAATTTTGAATGTTTATAATATGAAACCACATAGTTTTTTCTGCAGGTTACATTTACCCTCTTCTTTTGCACCTCTTAAATGATACAACAAAAATGTGTAAAAATGTCAACTCTTTGGGCAGTGTTTATTTCTCTGTGGCTTTTTCTCAGAAGAATATAGCATGCTCTGTCTGGTAAAGACTTTGCTTTACAGATCATTACACTCCCTTTTCCCCCATGATACCACTGTTGATTGTACACAGTTCATTCAATGTATTTTACAGAGTCCAATGGGAGTAAAGGGAGTTTAATGGACTGTAAAAGGGCCAGCTTTACAGAAGTGATTGTCATTTTCACTCATTCACATTGCTGATTTTGGAAAATGCTGTTGATTGAGCTATTCACCCACAAGTGTTAGGACAGCCTTAAGTTTGGAGGCATCCAAACTTTCACCCATCTTTTTGCATCTTTGTATTGTTTCTACAAATGTTGGGATCAGAAGTGCAAAAGGTTATGGGCTTGAGCTGCAGAGTTTGGAAATGAAACCAGACTCACAGGTTTTGGTTCAAGCCCATCTTTAAGTGCAATATCTACATTGTTGCAAATAGCCACAACAATACTGTAGAGTCCTAGAAAACTGAGCTGGTAATGGACTATTAAACCATCGATAGTTACCACAGTTTGTCTAGTGCTATGTCTAATCCTTTTTGGAACTTTGTCCAGTGATGGAGCTTCCCCCACTTCCCTGGGAAGTATTTTTACAGTCCCATAGAACTGACTGTTAAGACACTTTCCCCCCCCCCGATGTTTAGTGTATATCTTCCTGAACGTACTGTCGTTTGTAATTTACTGGTACAGAAAAAAAGAGAAGCAGATTATTTCTTATCGCTCAATATATTGATTTGCAACATGTTATTGTGAGATGACAGTAAAGTTTATAGTTGTGTGTGCATATATGCACACTCACTTGTATAAGCACCATGTATACTGTACACATTCAAACAGTGCATGCACAATGACATCCATAGACCAGCGGGCCTCATTGAAAAGGAGTTTCAAAACTCTTAAGCCATTATATAATGCTCTCTGCGTAAGAGAACATTGAATTTCTGGAAGGTGTTATTCTTTCAGAAAACACTATATTTCCTTGTTTTAATTTAAATACAGCTTTAGTCCAGCTCTCAGTATTATACTGTGCATTGAGTTATCATTTAGGTAAAAAAAGAAATAAGCATGATTATTAAGTATTTATAAATTAAAAACAAAATAGAAAATATTTTGTTTTCTTGTGATCCTCTTATGCCTTCCTAGCTAATCTGTTTTGAAAAGTCTTCTGCCAAGGTGGAGTAAATGTATTACAACAGGGACTCTATCTAACACAGCATGGAGCTTGCCTAATTTGACTGAAGAACTGTCTCACATATCACTGTACCTAGTCAATACTCTATTATTGCAAGTTAAGTGGTTTGCTACAGTATTCTGCGTACAAGGTATTAGAAGGCATGTTGCTTAATTTCCTAAGCAATAATGGTATAAACAGTATGCATTTTTTATTATAAAAAAGCTAACAATTGCCTCCACTGAGTTAATGGTTTTTTATATACAGTTGGTACCCAGGAGACTGAGTGATAAATCAGAATATAATTAAATGTAAAGTGTACTAAATTTTTGGAAAACTAAAATTTATTACAGAAACAGTCTTCAGTTCTACCTGCAATCAAACTTTAGTTTTCTTAGGATTGTATTTATTTGGTTTACACAGTTTTTTATTGATTACAGTTGGCTCAAAATAATTACAACAGTAAGAATATTAAAGCAACAGAATAACAACAGGAAAATAAATCAATAGGTTATTTTTAGCAGACTACTTCTGCAGCCCTTTTCTTTTTTCATGTGGTGCCCAATGTCAGTTGCATTTCTAGTTCTTTCCAAATGTGTGTAGCAAAGTCTTTTTTCCCCCCCGGGGCGAGGTACATTTATTAGCCTTCCCCTACATATTTTTTTAAAACATAATGCATATGAGATGAAACATTCTGGTGCATTTTAGAGTTTCAGAATATTGTTTTAGACCTGAGATATCTCAGCTGGAAGGGGTGGGGGACTCTTCCATACAACCAATGTCTCATATCATAGGCACAAAAAGAGAGTCTTAAGCATGATATTTTAATATTTATGTATCGAAGAAGGTGCTTAAAATTGGTTACTAGGAGTCAAAATGAAAAATCCTTAGGCAAAGTATTAAAATCCTGTCTCCTAACTCACCTAATCAGCAAGTGATTAATTTTACCTGCAGTTCACCTGAAACTATAGTATCCTTAGAGTGGTACTGGATTCCCCACAAGTTCTGTAAGCCTTAGCAAAATTTGAGGTGACTGGGGCGAGTGTCAGGTTTAGAATGAAAGCAGAAATGAGGTGGGTTTCACCCAATTACAAGTTTTGTTGTAAAATATGTGCACAGCTCTGAAGAGAGACACTCCTCTAGTGCTAGAGGATAATTTTAGTTTGGCTCTTCAGACACTTCAGTAGAAAATATTTTCATAATGGGTCTGATCTAAAGACCATTCGTCAATATAAGGACTTCCACTGACTTCAATAGGCCTTGCATCAGGCCCTATGTCAATACACAGGCTATCACTCAGGCATCCAGATACCAGCGTGTTAGCTGATAAAGAAAAAGTGTTTTGATACAGTTAAAAAAAAAATCAGTTACCCTGTAAATGACATTGCAAATAAGAGAGATTTTTGTTAAAATGATTGCTGATTTAGAATTTGGACATTTACAAAAGTTTTGAGAGCCACATTTTCCAAATCTGCCTCTAAAATAGGGTTCATAGTTTTCACATGTACAAATCCCACATTTGTATGTGCAAGAACAATTTTTGTGCCTGCAGATCAGGTAGACAGACACCTAGACCCTTTGGTGGGTGAAGCCATCTTTCAGGAGGTTAGGGCTGAAATTTTCAAATGTGCCTAGTTGGACAGGTTTGAATATCCAGTTCTCATTACATGTGTAATTACCCAGTTGCGTCCAGAAATGCAGATTTTTTTGCAAGTAGATAACTGTATGCACAAAACTTGCAGGTAAAGTAATAAAAACTGATTTTGAAATCCAGTTCTTAATACCAAATTCTTCCTTTTGATCTATAGATAGCGCTTCTACTGAATTAATGGAAGCCACACATTCACTTCTTAGGCCCTAAGACTTAGGGCAATGATTTGGCTTGAGAGCAAGTGTGAGTCCACAAGATAAGTGGTAATAAGCTGCTGAGCTTTAAGAGAGTTTGTTCTTCTGAGTTTACAAGTGGGATGAACAGCTCAATCCAACCTTATGCTTTAATAGTAAAAGCAAATAGAAACCAGACTATATATATGGGAATTAGGACTTTGGGGCACCTCAAAGAAATTTCAGTAATGGCTGTAGAAATATCAGACAAATCAAACCTACAAAACAAAGTTTAACCTAAGCTAAAGTCATCGAAGGTATTGTTCCTTTCCCAAAAAGGCATGGAGGCTAAAAGTAAAGGAAATCCTTCCATTATCCTTGCTTACATGGAAAAGAACTTAATACACATGGAAACCTGTTCAAACTTTTCAGTTTGTTCCTAGAGGTTGACACCAACATAGCTGAGAATTTCCTGTCATCTGGAAGTGCTATCTGGCTAATGGCATACACTGAAATACAGTATGGCAGTCTTCTGTCTATTAAAATCCCCAAATCCAGTAGGGTGACCAGATGTCCCAATTTTATAGTGACAGTCCTGATATTTGGGGGTTTGTCTTATATAGGCACCTATTACCCTCCAGCCCCCTGTCCTGATTTTTCACACTTGCTGTCTGATTACCCTAAAATCCAGCACTGTGTGGACGAAGCAGATTTGTTGTATTCTGTCAACAATTTGTTTTTGTTATGAATTAGAAAGACTGGGAAGAGGAAATAATAAAGCACAATATAAATTCCATCTCTTGGACAGTAAGCTAGTGAGTTGGTTTCAAGATTAACACCCATGGTCAGGGCCAATAAGTGTTTGAAAGGAAGTTAAATAGCACTCCCAAAAGGGACTTTTCCCAACAATCATCAGCCAGAGGGGGTTGAAGTCACAAGTATGGGCTGGTAGTCCCCACTTTGTGGATTTATCATGAAAGGAATATTTGGGAGTAATAAGGAGCAAAGGTGAAACATGCAATCAGGAACAGTTGTCTGGTACAATTACAAGCTAAGACTTCCAAGAAATCTGATCAGGTAACAGTGCTGTGCAGGGGAAGCTGAAGGAGAGATTTTACCAGAGTCCCAGAGGTGTATGACTGTCAAGCTGGGAGGCTAGTGGGGTTAGTGGGAGAAAGAAGGACTTTTTGTAAGTGTAAAGTATTTTGTTTAGATTCCTTGGCCCAGATCCTCAAAGGTATTTAGGCACCTTACTTCCCCTTAAATCAATGGGACTTAGGAGCTTAAATACCTTTTGTGGATCTGGGTCTTAGGTTTGCCTTAGGTTTAGTCAGTATCTCGATGCACGTTGTCAGACTAAACATGATAATGCAGGCCATTTCTTCTGTTGAAATCTCATTTTCTCTCTCTGGTAATACATCTTGTTTTTTATTAGTCCGCTGGAGTCTTAGACTGGGAATTTTACAAAAGCTGTCTTGAATAGATGAAGAGGTAGTGAAGGGAGGCTGTCTGGAGTCTGTTAGGATTTGCAGTTGGACTGGCACGGATGAAGTAGTCCTTTCCCATTGTGTGTGTCAGTTGGAGGGCTGCAGTTCTGCTACATTGACAGGAAATATCCAATGACCATGGACACAAACCAAGCTAAGGGATGAAAGCTGACAGCCACATAAGTAGCTTTTAAAACTCCATCAAGGTTTACCCAGGCCGTGGAGTGAGGACCTGTTTCTCTTCACTAGCACTCCTTTACATCATGTGGAGTGGGCAAACCTGAGCTGGAGGATGGGAGTATCTGGTGATATTTGCCCTCAAGAAAAATATAGAAACCGGTGAATGGTTTAATCAACATGTGAAAACAATTTACCTCTCAGACCATGAGAGCATATGAGCATAGCAAGTGTGGTCTTTAAGGCAATATGGTTGAGAGAAGAACCATACTTTGAAGGTAGATAACCAGAAGGCTAGTTATGTGCCTGTAAATACACTGCTCACTTGAGTGCGCAATATGTTAACTACATCTGGATTTAGCATAATCATCCCTGACTAATGCGAGGGAAGGGGAGGGGGTTTAAGTGCTGAATAAATAAATTACTTAATTACATATTATCAGAGAGGAACAGATGGTCAGTTTAGCACATTTTCTGACTGCTTATGCTTTCTGTGGATGGTAGATCTGCACAGATTCAAGCAGAAAAGATTTTGCTATATCAGTAATTCATCCATAGGCTGCACATCAAAGAACCAGCCATTGTGTTCTCGAGCTGTGTCTTATCCATATGTGTGCCAGGCTACTGAGAATTAAAATAGTATAGATGCCATGAGGGATTTTCTCTTGCAATTATATTTTCTTCTTTCTTGATTTACTAGCTGGATGGCTTTATGCAAGTATTAGTACACCTTAAAAAGGTCAAAATGAAACCCAACTCAACCAAAACAGAGCAAATCAACTAGTTATGCTGAAGAGATTGGCCCTATCAGGTTAGGCTGAGATCTTATTCCCAGACTGATAGATTAGTGCTTGCAGCTCATATGTACAGCAATGTCTGCTGTCAGGCTCCTTCAGTGGGGGTTTATTCTCAAAGGTCCGTCTGCTGCTGAAGCCATTTTGGGAGGGGTGGATGCATGGATTAATTATTAACCTAATTGAAGATTATCACAGCATGTAACTGGGTGACAGAAGAAGAAAAGGCACAATAGCTAATATTGAACCATAAGCACTGGCACCAAACCTTCCTGACCTGACATTCTTGGCTGTTTTATGTTTGTTTGCTTGTTTGACTGTAACTTTGGAGGACTCCTACTAGAGCGTGTTGTGGTTTTTTCTAGTTACTGCAAGGCTAATGGATCTATTTGTACAGGGAATTTCTGAACTTCACTGAATAGGAAATACAATCTTTTAGGAAACTGTGTTATACTTCACGCTTCTGTTCTTTCAGAGACAGCCTTCAGTCTCCCCTCCTGTCATACCATTACAGCACCAAAACAAAAACAAACCACAACTTGAAGTCATATGATGATTTCAAATGGAGGACGAGGACTGTCCATTTTTTTGACGGGAAGGTGCTGGAAGGAGCCATGCTGAATAGTTAATATCCCCGTGAATCCACAAGGACTTAAAGTGACTGAATGTGTCAGGGAACATGTCAAACTGCCATCAAAGCAATAGACCTCGGTGGAATTTGTATCATTCCTTTTCTGCCTTCGTAAGGATGCCTCATAGAGTTAGAAATAGTAATAATGGAAAAAAAATTAAAATAAAATAATACACAGACTTCTACAAATGTAGTTATAAAGCCTTTACAGCACTCTTTGGTCTCTTCCAAGACTCTTTGAAACACTTCTTTTTTTTTTTAAATTTAGTTTTGCCTGAAAATCTGCATCCAATTTGAATTAAATTGAATATGTTTCAGAGCTCAAGCAGCATGTCTTCCATCTGAAGCAAAATGGAGATGAATTTCAATTAGATGTTCCCATTATAATCTGTCTCCACCTGTAGTTTTCATCAAAATTACTAGGTAGTGTGATATAATGTATGATCAGGATTTGCCCACTGGCAGCAGTGTGCCCATTATCTTAGTAAAAAAGCACACAATAATTAGTCTGATGCATATAGATAGCAGCTTCTCACAGCGAATGACTTTTATTATGGTGACTAATCTATATGGAGTTTGAAGCTTATATGTATTCTCCTCCCCCCTCCCCCCAAAGACGACACCAATTACTAATTCAGTTGACAAAGAAACAATGTTTCAAAAGATTTAATGTGAACTGAACATAATAGTCAACGGCCACTGTGAAATGTCCATTTTATGGACATTTTTGCCTGAGCTTAATTTATGGAAATTCTTTTGTGCGTATACCCATAAGCTTCATTCTAGTGCTTTAGCATTAACTCGTCAACATTTTGCAAATCATGGCTGGACCACCAGCCCATCAGCAGTTTCTGTCCTCCGGTACTTTGAAGCCCTTTTATCTTCCCATAGCTGTCGTCGTGCTGTGAGCTTGGAATTTTGTGAAATGGAGACCACCTATTGCCTCATGGCACATTCCATTTCCATGTTTTTGTAGGGGGTGATATCTGTTCAGTAGAGATGCTAATAAAATAATTTAAGTTTACACACTCTCTTTTTACCCTGAAACCTATAAAAAGATGGCAAAGATTTGCCATAAGCACAGTGTAGAAACGTTTTATAAAATAAGTATCAATTCATTTTGTACTTTGGATGTTAGAATTACTTGATTTTCTAGGTGTAATCCTGAAAATGTCCCAAAATGACAATTTGATAGTATCTATTAAAACTCTTCGTATTAATTTATTTCGTGATAGTACTATGATGTTGTGCCAAGAATATTATCTGCCTGTCTATCTGTCTTCTGAAAGCATGCTTACAATGTAGTTTAGTGTCCTTACTTTGTCAGACTAGTTAGTTTAGGGCCATTTAAAAATGATATCCTAGGACTGATTAGGAGATGTTGCATAATTGTACTTTAGGGAATTGGCTTTGTGTGACATTTCTCCCTTTCTTACTATTAATAGTGAGATACACTCTTGTCACTCACAGAAGAGCCAACTGACTCCCACTGTACTTTAATACCTTCAAACAAGGCACACGGTGCTTAATTTTTGCCAGGGCTAAACCCTGGCACCTCTAGGCTTGGCAGTTCATAATCCCAGCACCCCGGGGCTTGATGCATCAGTTATTAGTGTAAAAATATTGCTTGAGCCCCAGAACCTAATTGCTTGAGCTTTGGGAATTCTTTCATTACAAATTAAGCACTGAAGGCACAGTATATTCAGATTACCTGTAATGATAAGAAGGGAGTACTTCAGAGCTTATAGAGAGAAGTGAGTAAAATGTAGTGTTGGTCTATAAAGTATGTGAAGAGAGAGAGGGATTTTCTTACTAGGTTAGTTAGGAAAGCATGTGTACAGAGATTATTCACATAGCTGTTTAGTTTTTCTGTGGGCTCCTGTAATGTTTCTACTTGGAGAGATGGAAAGAGTTGTAGATGGGTGATTATATATACAGCATTATAGGTGGGTATGTAGGCTTGGAGATGCTAACAGACTCTTGGGAGAGGTATCTAGGGTCCACATGCAGGATAGTGTTAAGTTGTGCTTTAATTGACTAACATGCATGCTCTTTGTGCAGCTCATTTAGGTGCCAGATCCCTGAGAAAGGGAACAGATCCGTCTCCTGGTACTACTGAACAAGTTGGCATATCTTCAGCTAAAGCCTTCCTCCTGTTGGACATACACAGCAGGGATATATGACGTATAGATAGCAAGGGAACTGCACATACCTATGCTCACGATTTCAGGATGAATAGCGTTTCATTTGTGCTGGCCTGCCGCTCTTGGGGCAGCAATCCTTCCTTTCCCTCCCTGGTGATAACTGCAACTGTCCCACAGATTGGCCATTTCAGTGACAGCCAGCCTTATCTAGCTGAGGTTCATGCCGCAGGCTGGAGCCAATACTGTAGATTCTCATATCATAGCTTCACCAGCTGCTGACACATGCTGATAATAGACTTCCTGTTAGGCAGCTATTGCAATTTAAAAAAATACACTGAAACCTTAGATGAGCATGGATGCTTTGTGCTGCAGTCAATAAAAATCCACGGAGAGGAGGAGGAGGAATGGGGAGCAGAAGAAAGAATTTACATTACTGTACTTGTTGAATGGACTTCTTAAAGAGATGGCAGAAGCCTCTACATCAGAATGCAGGCACACAGTAGACAGAAAAGGCAGATGTTCCTTTGAACTCCACCATCTGGAATATGGATGTAAGCTTCCATGCTCTTTCCCAGCCTTAAGGAATAAAATGCCAATGATGTGTCTTCATTAGGATAAACACTCCTGGGGAAAAACAAAACAAAACAAAACACACAAAGCCACAGAAGGGAAATCCTGTTTGAAATCAAAAGCCTCTGTAACTGTCCAGTAGTAAATATAGATGGATTTTAGCCTGACATATAAAGTGCATGTTTCACAGAGAAGAGGATATACTGGCAATATTAGTTTGACTAAAGGGAAAACAGAATACATGGCTGCATGAATGCATGGTGGCACGATTTTATCAAGGCCAAAAGCTTAGCAGAATTCCAAAAGGGTTGGAAAAGAATGTCCAGAGTTGTTGTAATAAATATTTAAAGAGAGACTAAAGCCAGGTCTACACTAACCCCCTAATTCGACCTAAGGTACGCAACTTCAGCTACGTGAATAACGTAGCTGAAGTTCGAAGTACCTTAGTTCGAACTTACCTCGGTCCACACGCGGCAGGCAGGCTCCCCCGTCGACTCCGCGGTACTCCTCTCGTCTAGCTGGAGTACCGCAGTCGACGGCGAGCACTTCCGGGTTCGACTTATCGCGTCCAGACAAGACGCGATAAGTCGAACCCAGAAGTTCGATCGCTCGGCGCTGAACTACCGGGTAAGTGTAGACCTACCCTGAGCAAGAGTTTTAGAAGGGATATAAATCCTCATGCTTTAAGGCACCTCTAAGCATTAGGGGTTAGGAAGAAACTTTCCCTGGGAGCATGTGATCCCATAACTGCCCACTGCAGGGTACCTTGTACCTTCCTCTGAGCAGCTGGTATTGGTCACTTTCACAGAGAGAATATTGGATTGGGGAGGGATCTCTGGTCTGGTCTGGTCTGATATGGCAGTTCCTATGTAGAAGCTATTATACAATTGGATCCTGATTTTAAGCTTGCTGAGAAAAAGACATGGCATATTCTCCCTCTTTTCTACCAAATCAGGGCTACAATCAGCACATCTATTTTACAACAGCTCTCCCATTCCAACTCTGAAGACATACAAAACTCTGAAGTAGATGCTATTGAATTTTTAAAGGAGCTGTGGAGTAGTGGCCACAGCTAGAAGGAGAAAGTGGGACCATATTAACCACAGAGAAGCAATCCCATTTTTGCAATGCCTCAGGCACACTGGTGAGATAATCGGGGTGTGAGCACAGACTTCTCAAGTCCTGGGCAAAAGGAAGGCAGGCTGCTGTTGGGTTATAGTAAATGACTTGCGGTCCTGCAGCATGAGTCGATGTGGAACATGACCAGTTCCTCACTTTCCTGAAAAGGAACCTCTAAACCACTCTTGGCTATAAGTAGCCTCCATCTCCACCTCCCTGTACAAAATGTAACTGCCAAGTGCCAGGTGTGTGGTGGTATCCATTTCTGTCCAGATTTTTAGAAGAGCTCAACTCCCATTTAGGCAAGAAAGAAAATGGCAGTGTTTCCAAAGAGCTCAGCATACTGAGCCTTGCTTAGGAGCCTAAATGGCAGCTGAGCAATTCTGAAATTCTGACCCTAATTGTTCCTAATTGAGCACTTGAAAATCTGATCCTTAGAGACTTTAACTTTTGTTTTGATAAGACATCATCATATCCAACTTCCTTTCTCCAAGATAAACTGGTCTCAGGTCTTTGCATATTTTTGATCTTTCTATAAGTATCCTAAATTTTCCCAATGAAAGGATCCTACAACTTGTTAGACAGGTCCTGTTTGGCAATTTCTTCCTCATTTTGTTTCCTGAAGTCCTAAGTGAAATCTGCCCTAAGAAACACCTCTCTTAATCAACTGCCTTCACAATCCATATTATATCATCTTCTTTGTGGCTTACAATACATTTTTGTTCAACGATTACTTTTATTTAAAAAAAACAACAACAATTTTACTACTGAGCAAATTACTTTATTCTAGTTCCTTGGCTGGTCACTTGGGTGAGGTTTCGTTGTAATGTTGGTATCCTGTTTCTTTAATAATCATTCTCTCTCCTCACCCCCCGCCCCCGGCACCTTTTCTCCTTTCTCTCTTCCTCCCACTCCCTCTTTTCAGAGGCAAAAATGGGAAAAAGGAAAATATGGGGCAAAAGGGTGGGAGATAGGAAGGAAAAGAAAGGGAGAAGAACACCAAAAAGTGAAAAACCCAAAACTAAAAAAAATATTTTCATTTTTTTTCATAGAAAAATCTGAATATTTCATTTTTTTCAAGAACAATTTAGAGAATTATTTTTTGTTAATTTTTCCCCATCAAACATGCTTACCATTTTAGTACTAGCACTAACTGGAGGCTTCTAGTGGCGCAAAATCTATATGGAATAGAGCAGGGGCGGCATAAGCCACCTGCACCCCCTGCTCTGACAGAGACTCAGAACTGGCCTGGTAAAGCCCCCAAAAGTGCATATGGCTGTCTCAGGGATTACTTGAAGCCAGACCAGATAGAGGGCATTAATTGATTCAGCACATCTCTTGGGGAACCTTCATGAGTGTGGTTCTTGTGAAGCCCTAGCTGGAACTTAAAGCTGCTTTTCTCTAGGAATGAAACCTTCTTGATGCAGCTGTCCCCATTGTGCGTGCAATTTTCACACCTCTGTGCTTCAGAGGTGGGTGGACGGACTTGTCCATTTGAATTCTACCTACAGTGGGAAAATATCATAAACGCTGCAGCAGATTCACCTAGAGAGAGTGGAAAATGTAGATTTTATTTTTATAATAATGAACAACTTTATTAAAAAGTATCAGCGAACAATGGCTGATTTAAATATTTTAGTAGCAACAAGTATAGACATGCATGACATTTGGAAAACAAGAAGACAAGCTCTCTGCTTGAGGTGTCTACAGACTAGTAGGGCTTTCTGAGCTAAACGTTTTGGGTTTTTTTGGAGGGGAGGGGGTTAAAATTTGCAAAATTAGATACCTAAAAATAGACACCTGAGTCATGGCCTGTCAGTCCCCCACCATGGGACTCCAGCTGTCATTCCTGTCCCCTACCTAGCCTGCCCCCCGGTTATTTTTAGTAAAGTCACAGACAGGTCATGGGCTCCCGTGAATTTTTATTTATTTCCTGTGACCTGTCTGACTTTTACTAAAAATAACTGTGACAAAAGCTTAGCCTTACTCATGGCCCTGAGTGTCAGAAGAAGGGCAGATACCCCAAACTGGTGTTATGTTCTATAATTAGATCTCACCAACCCAGTACCAAATGTGAGCTGCCGAAGTACTACAATAGTCTTACGATGGAGTCACAGACAGTCCCCTTAGACACTCCAGTCTACCTTGCACACCAGGGAGGCTGGACTGTGTGATAAATGGTCACTTACACCAAAACCCACAAATATTTCGGGTTTCTCCCAGTCTCAAAAAGCGAAGAAAAAGAAGTGAGAGTTATTGAGAAGTTAAAACAGGTAAAATATATTACAGATGGGTGACAGTCTATAATTCTAAATCAGGGGTCGGCAACGTTCGGCACGCGGCTTGCCAGGGTAAGCACCCTGGCGGGCCGGGCCAGTTTTATTTACCTGCTGACGTGGCAGGTTCAGCCGATCGCGGCCCCCACTGGCCAAGGTTCGCCGTCCCGGGCCAATGGGGGCGGCGAGAAGCGGCGCGGGCGAGCGATGTGCTGGCCGCGGCTTCTCGCCGCCCCCATTGACCCGGGACGGCGAACTGCGGCCAGTGGGGGCCGCGATTGGCCGAACCTGCCGCATCAGCAGGTAAATAAAACTGGCCCGGCCTGCCAGGGTGCTTACTCTGGCGAGCCGCGTGCCGACCGTTGCCGACCCCTGTTCTAAATGATAGCAGAGATGTAATAATCTGTCAGTTTCTCAAAAGTTTCTCAGGGCTACCCAGAATAACACTGGGGAGCTCTGTCTTCTTGTACAATTATTCTTCCGTTAGAATCCACACAGTCCTGAGATGCAGGATCTTTCTCTGAATCCATACTTATAGCAGCTTCTCATAGGTGATGACTCTGTCAGCTTATTTTCTATGTGGGCTCTTTCTTTGGTGGAGAGAGAGAGGAGCTCATTTAGAGTTTGTGATCTCTGGTCATCACACACAATGACCACTTGCCTTCAAATGTGCAAGAATTAGCACTTTCCTGCTAAAGTTCTTCATTTGCATTACACAAGGCTTTCTGGTTTGATGGGTTATTTAGTTACAGAGGTATATACAATGTAAACATTTGCTATTACATTATAATGTCCAACTAGTTTCATGAAGTTTAAACACCAACGAAATACATTCTTATACATTTAACAATCATTTTAATCTATAGTAAAACACAAGTGAATTGGCCTGGGACTTTGGCATGAACTGGCACCTGGTCTGTCAGCATCACAGGCCTCACTTGGGGAATGAATCCCCAATTCTGCAGATTTTAAAAGTGCACTGGGCACAGCTCTACTCCTGTGGTGATCCTTATGTGGTTTGCAGGTAGGGAGAATGTCCCCTGCTGCAATGTCCCCCCGCTCCCTCAGGCCCCAGGATGAGACTTCTTCTGTGGTCCATCCCCTGCTCTACTATTGGACTTCTTCTATTGCTCCCTCCAAGCCCCCTTAATCCTCCTAAGGTGTGAAATTAGGCAACATACTTTGTCCAAGCCACTAACAAGTGCTCTTCCTTGCAAACTCCATCCCTCAGAGCTTTCTACCCTGTATGACTAATCTTGGGCAAACCAAGGAGTTTATTGGTGCTCCCGGCTCTTCTATGTAGCTTATTCAAACACCTCAGTCTCATTCCAATTCTGAAGAGTGTATTTTAGTTCATGGCTGTTATGATGCGAAGAGTTTATTTAAACTGGTCAGTTCCAGCAGTCATTGCAGCATCTCTGGAGCTGCCAGTGAGCCTAAATTAGGTTGTCAGAGCCGATGTACCAGTCTGGTGAGTCTATTTAAAATCTTAATAACTTTTAAAATTGGACTCTAAGCAACAAAATCCCCATGCACTAGATCTGAGTAGATGAATCTATTAAATTATGTTTTATCTATTTCCTTCTCTCTTCTTTTTGCCAGTCTATAGTTCCTCCCCCTCCCCCCCAAAGAGAGATTTTTTGAAATCTGATGACCTCTTAATTTTGGGTGTAATAAATCAGGTACTGTCAGTCCATGAATTACAGATGCCTACTCTAAATGACTGCAGTTGTGTTATTAAAATTATCCTCTTTCCATTGAGATTTGCCAGGAAAAGAGTTGCAGGAAAAAGAGTAAATTCTCAAATATTCATTTGGTGTCCGTTTTAAACTTGTGTCTGAGCTAGTGGTCCATTCTAACATTGCTAATGGAGAAATGGAATTATCAATAACTTTTAAAATTAGACTTTAATTATCTAAACTTGGGTTCTGTGTACTAGAGCTCAGCTAGAGTGTAGTGAAATAAGTTTTATAACTTTCCTTCTTTCTGTATTTTTGCTGACAAAAAAAGGTGATAAATAATTAACAGAAGGGGACATTTATAACGTGGTACAGCTCTCTCACACCATTTTTGTTCCCCATCCTTTGTTTGTGGATTAGAGAAGGGAAGGGGTGTCAAAATTGGGCTTTTAATGGGAATTTAGTTTCATCTTTAACTATGGAGAAACTAAGCCTCTCCATAATAGAAATCAACTGAATGTTGAAAGTTTGATTTTTGACTGCCAGAGAAACATCTGTTATCATTATATATGAGACCAAACCCATTTGTAAACAAGTAGTGAGTGATTAGACATAGCTAAGAGGAATAGAATGATTTTTATGAGAAACTTCTAGTAATTATCTCCTCTTTTTAGAATGGTAATTAGTGGCCTTTCAAATATTTCAGCCAGTTTTAACGCGCTCTGAACAGCAAATTAAATAAAAATAAGCGTGGACACACAGAGTACAGCAATATCTACAACGGGTCTGATTCTCTAGTCTTGCCTTCTTTTTATTGCCCTTTACATCTGTTCAAAGTTGATGTAAAATGTGGCCGTTCTGTTTTTACACAACAATAAAGGACTAAAGATGAAAGGGAATGGGGAATCAGGCCCAATATGCGCGTGAGTGTGTGTGTGTATGTATATATATATACATATATATATATGCATAAACTACACACAATGGAGTTTGAATTGTGTATAAATTGAATACAGTTCTTCACAGCTGTATTTTGTTGTCTGAATATGTACTGCAGACTTTGAAAAGGCCTGTAAAACACTTATGAACCTAAGAAAATGAACATTGCATGCAGCCAAAATATGCCAAGAATAAATATATAACTGAGGTGAAGGAACATCATTGATTTTGCCTCAGAGCCTTTCTCCAGGAAAACTGTGGTTTGTCTTTCCCCAAGTAAGGATTGCCAACTATTCTAAAAGGTTAAAGTGCATCTGCAGCTGGTTTCATTTAACTCCTTTTACTAAACTCATCTCACTTGGAATATCAGGTTGGACTTGGCTTGGGGACCCACAAGTGAACAGAAGTTTTATCTGCTAAGCCATCCAAATACCAACACTTTTGTATTTCTAAAGCCCAATTATCAGGAAATCTTGATCAGAGGGTATTAATGATACCGTATTTTGATATTTAGACTCAGCATTTTATTAGAAGTTGTATTGAAAGAAGAAGTGATAAAGACAATTAGTTCTGTTAAATGTAAGCCTGTGGTAGCTTATCTATGGATTTTCTCTTTAGATGTTTAAATATTCCCTCTGCAGTTTAGGTTTCATCAAACAAAGGAGATCTGATTTAAGATAATTCTCCTTGTAAGAAGGCAATCGGTACTTCAATCTGCCATTCATCCAGATCCATTGATTCCAGGATAAACATTCATTTATCAGAGAATTCAAAATAAGCACAACATGCACCTCCTCATTTACAATAAATTGGTAAAATTCTCTGTTCGCAAGCATTTACCACCCAAATTGGTCTTACCTCCTAGGAGGTGAGAACTACTGTAAAATACAGTATCAGCCCAAATCCTTAAAGCACCACTGCAACATACATTTTAGTTACCCAAACCTCATTAATACTTACACAAAAAAGTATCTTTATCATTGTTTCTGGTTACGAAGACTTGTGACCATAGAAATTTTCATCTTTACAAACAGAGCTCTCCTGTTGTCTTATTATTTGTATTTTGGTAATGTCTAAAGGTCCTAGCCAGATATCAGCACCCCATCATGCCAGGTGCTGTACAAACACAGAGCAAAAGCAGCGTATAGTCTGAGTCTAAGACAAGTGACAACAGCTGGATACAGGAGGACAGGAGTATAAAGAAACAGTGAGACAGAATTGGTCAACATGATAGGCAGTGGTTTCAACACACCAGTAGCCTAACCATTGTGAAGCTTTTTGTAGGCATCATAGCAAAGTACAGTATTTATTCAGGGTGAGAGGGTGAAGTTAGTTTTGCATACAACTAGTCCCACTGAAGTTTAGTTTTGTTGAAAATGTGACTAGAGTGGAATATGAGGCATGAGAAATCACCCATAATTAAATGGTGAAACTTGTATTGCACAGCTCTGTGAAACAAAGCGTTGTTAGCTTTGCACAGCTCTAAAACCAATAATAATTCATCAGAGGATCTCAAAGCAATCTGCAAATATCCATTAATTAAACCTTGCAACAAATTTATGAGGTGGGTAAGGGATAATACAGGGATCACTTCACCCACCTCTGAGCTGGAAAGTAGCAGCTGTTTAATTGTAGGCAGCAACAGTCCGCAACAATTTCAAGTATGGTCCACTTGAAACTACAGTACAAAGTGTTATAGGCAGAATATAATCACTTGAGTTGGAATTTAACCAGGGTACTATATTTAAATAACCCTAACTTTACAAAGTGCCACAGGATTAGGGCCTCTGTTTAATGTCTAATCTGAAAGACAATGCTTCCAGATCCCTAAAACCATGTTGGGACATGGAGGGCCCCAATCCTACTCCCTCTGAAATCAGAGAGACTTTCGATTGACTTTTAGTGAGATTTGGATAAGCCCATTGGTGGGAAAACTGCAATCTACTGAATCACTCTCCCTTATCACTTCCTGGAAAATCCTCCGTCCAAGTATTAACAGCCCTGCTTCATCACTAGTGAGATCTGATGGGATCATAATCACAGTGATACAGCTTTAGGTCACATAGTGCTGTCGATCCAATGTAGTGCTCATTGGTATTATGGGCTGAGTAGCCAGAATGTCTGATCTACAGTGTCTGTCTTTCCCTTTTTATCCTAAACTTCACTCCTTCCAGCTCCTGAAGTGCTAAATTACTCCTGTCTTCCATACTGAGCACCAAAACATCACTGATTGTGCTGGAATATGATGATTAATCTGTTGCTAACAACCTAAACATCTGAAATTTCCACAAGGGTCCTTCTTGCTCCCAAAGAAGTCAATGGCAAACCTCCCAATGACTCTAATGTGGGAATGATCAGGCCCATAGGAACAAATCCTCACCTGCTTTTAAATTGACATAACTCCATTGACTTCAGTTCACACCAGTTGAGGATCTGATCCATAGTCGCTACAGTATTAGTGCATTATGTTTAAGTCTACATTACCTTATTGTGATGCATAGAGTAGTAGAAGAGGACTTTATTTTATTGTTTCAATTTTTTCTAGTAAATTGCCACTTCTGAACTCCTGTTTTTGCTAATCATTTAAATCAGTTGCAAGCCTGTGTAATTGGTGCAGTCTGTAGTTACCAGGAGTAGGTAGCACTGAAATTTTACACACGCACATGCACACACGCACACACACACACACAAAAGCACATTGATTATTTTTACTATTTTTCAGATTCAAAAGCATTTTCAACTCATTGTAGCTGTAGTTCTTCTCTGTGAGACCTGTCAATAAATTCCCCCCCCCATTCCCTCCATGTCTACCCTGTTGGGAATGACAAAATTGCCTTTTTCTACTTAGAAATCTGGAACAAAAGCAGCCAACAAAATGTTTAACACCAGAAACTTTGTTTCAGACAAGCAAGCTGTCTTCGCAGCTGTCCGTTCTTTCCAGCTTAGCAATTGTCCCTTTTTGTGGTTAGATAATATAAGAGTATAATGAAAACTCTTTTTTTCAGATTCTACTGAAATAATGCACTAATTCCATTAAAATAGCCTTAGATTTTTGATATTGGATGTTTCAAGAGAACAGTAAATGTTTTGTTCACAGAAACACTTGTCTGTTTCCCCGACCCCCACATTCTCCCTTATTTGATTACAAGTCTGCTGTATTGTGGGGAAAAAACTGATGGGTATGGTTATTACATCTATCCACAGGGGGGGAAAGCATTTCTGACACTGATCTTTGAAGGGACATAGCTTTCTTGTTGTTTTTGTTTCTAAGTACCTAGGCATTACAACAATGTGAAAGGCATTCCAAAAGTAGAAAGAAAACGGGGGAAGAGGGGAAAGCACACTACTTAGGAGCTAAAAGGGAAGCAGGTAAAAGATAAATACAAGGAATGCCTTCTTTAGAATGTGACAGCCAATGTCATGTTGCATAGACTGGAAGATTTGTTCAATAGCCTTAATCTTAATCTATTTAATCAGTTGCAAATCTAATTTCTGTCCCATGCCCTGGCTCGTTGGAATACAGCAATGTTGGCTCATTCTGAACCTTAAAATTAGAGTACTCTAGCTCTGTCTGCTGCAACAGACATTCACATACTTGTTAGCTACTTAGTAATTCTGAGTTTCGTGCACTTAAGTGTACTCTATGGGAAGTCCTTTCCCTTTTTACTGTTGTATGTGTGGATTAAGTAGGATTGCTAGTAAAACCATCTGAGCTCCCCAGAAAAAGTGACCTGCTGGGCCATTTTGTTTTAACTAATAATATGGCAAATGTGACCTGCAGTGAGATAAAGGAAGGAAAAAAATATTCGAGACCCTAATTCAGTTGCTGGCCACTTGGTGCCACTCTAGCTTTATGAACTGTACAGTATCACCCAAATATACATGAATACCATTTTTTCCCCTAGGTTTGCTATGTACATTCAAAGACACACAACTCTGAGTAACCGCCTTCAAATGTGTTGCTCTGATATACAGGAGATGGGAGGCTTTTTTCTCTTCTTTTTCTGGTATGGGTGAGAGGGGGAGAGGAGGTGATCGAATCCATGCTGTGGATTTTAAACCGACTGTGTGTGGAGAGTCAGGGCACTTCTGCATTTGTTTCATAGCACTATCAATTAAACCCTGAGATTGGTCTAAACCATTTTAATGATAGTTCTGAGAACACTGCTTTTTCTGTGTCATTAGCCTTGAATGGAGGAGAGACTACCATTAAATGCATTTAAAGACATTTGCCCAAGATAATGTAGAAAACTGTAGGGTATGTAATGTGTTTGATAAATTTGTTTGCACGCTTGTTACATAACACATTTAGCTAATTTATTTTTGGGTCCCATGATCAGACAGTCTTCACGCTGAAAGGGTCATTTCCCCATATGCACCCTCTCATTCGCAAAGTTTTTATCCAAGATACATCTATTTCTGTATTGCTGAATATGGGTCAATTTTGCAAAAGAACCCAAGCTATTTAGGTGACTATGTCCTATTGACATAGGCACATTTGAAAATTTTACCCTATATCTAAAGAGGTGGCTGTAAATGAATAACAGCAAAAATATAACTTCCAGAGGGGAAATTGTTATATATGTGTATTACAGGCAGGGCTGGTAGCACCATCTATTATTAAGGTTGCTCAACAATTCCCATTATAAGATGCTGTTTTCAGTTGCTTATAACTATGTGAAACTTTAACCATTTGAGCTGAAATTTTACATGCTGGCTGTCTGCTTCAGCCTGACGTGTAAAATAATAATAATAATAATAAAAAAAGTTTCAGGCAATGCAGTGTGGCTGTTTCTGAGAACAAGGTGATGGAAAATATATTATTTTTCTGTGTTAAAATTCAAGTGACTTTTTCTTTGAACAGCTCTAGCATCCTTTGTTTTGGAGCAGGGACTTGAAATTTGTCAGTGAGATCTCCTTAGTGTCAGGGATGTACCTTTTGTTGTTCCTGTGAAAATCCACGTCAAATTTGGCGAAGTTATAAGCCTTAGAAAAATCTCAGTTCATGCACACTCAATGGAGACTTATTAGAATGTAGCAGCTCAAAACTCCAAAGATTCTGTCCCCATTGAAAATATTGCATCCCCTCATTGCTCCTACTGTGTGACTGGACTATGCATGTGCCATCCCCACAGAGAGATTGAACCTGATGTGGAGAAGGGATTTGAACTTGGCTTTCCCACATTTTAGGCGTGTGCCCTAGACACCGACTATTGGATATCCTGGGTGTAGTACTCTGTCAGTCTCTCCTGATGAAGCTGTTCCACATTGTATAAATAATTAAATAGTCATTGGAGCAAAGATGTGAACCTGAATGATGATGAATAATCATTGGGCCAGTGAAAGAGCATGAGAATTACTCTATAGCGTACTGGGTAGGGCACTAGCCTAGGATGTGGCAGACCCAAGTTCAAAATATCAGAGCCCAGTGGCTAGGGCACACTCTTGCAATATGAGAGACCCAAATTTGGTAAAAGGGATTGAACCCATGTCTCCGACATCCCAGGTGAGTGCTCCAACCACTGGGATAAAGGTTATAAAAGAGGCTGCTGCTGCCTGTCATTTAAGTCTGTAGTGAATGAGGTTGTTGTCTGTAGAAACTAAAGATACTATAGCACCACAGAAAAGTCCAAGAGGAGTAGGGTTTGAATAATGTGCAGTAAAGCAATCATAAGGCCACATGTTGAACGATATGGATAAAACAAAATATTGAATAGCTGCTCATTAATGGGGCACCATCCATCCTGTGCACTGAATGAGGCAGGGGTCCTGTGGCAAAAGAGTATATGATCATATAATGAAAGACTGTAACATATGTATATGCACAAGGGGCTAAATTAAAGTTGCACAGGCAAACTTATTTTTGGTATTTCCAAACTTTTGAGTGCTTGACTTTGCAAATTTAATAACATTCTTTTCATGTAGTATTTTTGTGTGCAATAGATATACTCTACCAAATATAGATTATTCTGCCATTCAACCCGTAGCCATGCATTCACCCCTACGTGTAATACAGCAGGTGTTTGTATCAGCATCACTCACTCCACTATATCCAGCTGAATCTGCAAAGAGAATCTATGTAGGCAGAATGTAATTATCCAGCTAGGAAACTGGGTCAACACATTTACACTTATAAAAGTGACAGGAGATCTTTAATGACCATAAATAGTCAGGGCTTCAGTTTTGTGTCTCACCTGAAAGACATACCAAGTTATCAAAAGTGAGGAAAATATTTTCAAAAGTGCTATCTTAGAAATACCCCCCTTTTTTAGTCTTCTCTCAGCCTCTTGGAGGCAATCATAGTAATTTGTTCCTATGTTAATATCACACACAATTTCCATTCAGAATAAGGCCATTCATGATGCAGCCATTTGGCTTTGGTTATTGTTTTTCATTTCCTGAAATTTCAGTTGTATGTGGTGTTCTACACGTTTTCACTACTTGTCCTAAACTGCTGTGTGATGTCGCTCTGCGGTGGGATGTTTGCTGCATTCCACTCCAAAAGTGGCTGAATTTCAGTGGTGTGTATTGTGCTTCTGTATGCATGGCTTGTAGTTTGTTTGGGAACCCTAGGGATGAAAGGTATTATATAAATGCAAAATTATACCATTTGAGTGGCTCCCCTGTTCAAGTCTCACTTTCCCCCTACCAGTTCTCAGAAATGGCTTTTCATGGAGTTACTAAGTCTCTCCCCATTCTTTTTAATTGTACATTCAACTTTTAGTGAAGAGAAAGGTTCATGGCTGAAGGGATGTATCTCTAAGCAAATGAGACACTTATCGATATGCGCTTTCAAGCAGTATGAACATATGGCTGAACCTCTGTAATAAAACCATCATTTCACCTTAGTTTGTCAATAGTGTTTTATATTATGCAGACTAAGTTTCTGAAGTACCAAACAGTGATGCTGCCCAGAGAGCCCCTTCTGAGTTTTCCAGTGCACATCAACAATTACAATTTGCAAACTTCAGTAAGAGTTTCTCTCTCTCTCTCTCTCTCTTTTTTTTTTTTTTAAAGAAAATTTCTCTGTGTTATTGTTGAAAAAACACATGGAGAAATTCTAAAGGGACTCAGATGAAGTCTGTTGTTTAATTTGAAAGTCTGTGCAGATGTGTTGCATAAGATAGTAATTACCTCTCGAAGCAAACTTCATAACCATAAAAAACACCCCTCACAAAAACACCAAACCTTTAAAGGGCACATTTACTGTCTAAATTAGAAAACAGGGTTAGTGTTTTATGATTGGATAAAAATTGTTGTTAAATTAATATCAGTGAAACATATGAACAGTGATGGGCAGTTTGAGAAAATGTGGCACACCACATTTGGAGCCTTAGTATTTTCTAATCTACACCATTTTATGCCTTTTCTAAATATTTTCCTCCTTTTCGGCCAAATGGTCTCCAAAATGGCCAGCTGCTGAAGTCTTATTTTTCACTAAGCATGTCATTTTTTGCCTCTCTCTGAATGCTGGTAAATACTGATAATAGACAAAGTATGTTATTCTTTAAATATAAGAATTCATTTGATACTCAGCCCAAACCACTGAGTTTATTTATATACAAAACCTGTTTCTTCTTGTACGTGCCTTCTCATCTTTCACAAAATACCTTTTAGTTTTTCAGCAGGTCAAACAATTCAAAACAACACCACCAACAAAAAAATAAAACCATAAATATCCAAATGGACCACTTTTTGCTTGCTTACTAATGGGGGCTGGAGAGCCCTGGAGGCTGAAGTGGTTTATTCACCAATTAGGTATAACACACAGGTACATGGCAGACTTCCCCACGCTGTCCCAAAAATGTGTCTCAACTCTGCCTGAAGGGACCAACTCTAGGAAAGGATAGTTTAATCTCCATGGCCTCTTCACTGTGCCTGCCAACAAGTTTTATAATTAGTGCCCAGTGGGCTGCAATTAGCAAACACCTTTCATGTAGGATGCTGGAACAGCCACCGGATGGTGGTAACTTGTGGTTATTCTTAACCTGAGCTGGATTTGAACAAGCAATCTTGCAGGGAAAGGTTTGTTATAATATTATTGACCACCTGAGCCAGGCAGTCCTTCAGTGCAGGTAATTCGGCTGAGACAGCTTTCATATTCAAATCTCACGTGCTCTAGCACCTCCTTTAGGTAACAGGTGGACAGTATATTCTGAGTGCAGTCTACAGCACTATGTTAGTTTATAACAAAATTAGTGCTTCTGGAGCATAAGCATGAGGGAATGAATAAGTCCAGGATGTGTGCATGTATTCTCCTGCAGTCTTTCTTCCTTTATAATTGTCTTTCTTTCTAATGAGGCCCCATATCACGTCAGCTTCAGTGTAATGGCCAGGCCGTTGAACAAATAGTCAGTGTTTGGGTTCCATTAATATTTGCCCAGCATCAGAAATATATTAGTTATCCGTTGACTTATTGATTAATGGGAAATGTGTGAATTTGGATGTTGAAACATGATGCTGCCACATTGACTTAAAGTATTGCACCACAAAGGTCAGAAAGGAATAATATTACAGAATTATAGACTGAATAATTTCTCTGGATTTAACTGTGTGTGTCCTAGAGGAAGAAAATTGATTTGACAAATGGCAACTAATCAGCAGATGTTCCATTTATACCAAGTGCGCTGCTTCGAGCAGCAGTGCCTATAGCTTTGTTAGTGTTTGAAGAAAAAAGGATAGTCAGACTGATAAGTAACAGGAAACTAACAACACATTTATAACTGCTTATTGGGTTCATGCCTGTTTTTGGATGTGAAAATGGTTTCTTTAAACATGTCAGTGATTTGTAGCCATCACCCAGATAACGATATCGTATAACAGTATTTTGCACTCACCTAGCTCATTTAATACATCACTTGCAAGGCTCTTTCCAAACGTTAAATAGCTAAGCTTCACAACAGCCTGTGAGGTAGCGAGGCACAAAGTGTTTAGGTGAGTTGCTTAAAGATGCATGTAGGACTGTGGAAGAATGAGGCTGTGTTTTCAGTATTGGTGTGGAACTGTACAGTACAGTCATATTCATCACCGAGAAGCATGGTGACATTACTTTGATGCAGGCCCATCAAGAGACCTTTGGGGCCCTAGTACATCATGTTGGCCTCTCCCATTTCACTTCATTTGCACAGACGTTACAGATGTTTTTTGGGGGGGCCTGAGCTCAGGGCCCTGGTACAATTGTCCACCATCTCCCTTCTCTTCACCAGTCCATAACTGCATGTTTTGTCCAAAGAGAGAGTTAAATTGGAGGTGCAGTTGCAGACTGGGCCATTCAGCAGGAATGAGGGACTTTTTCCTTTTATTGGGTGTAATGTTGGCCAGTCAGAGAAGCCCAGTCCAAAGGGAAGGTCAGAGTCTGTAGAGGATGTAGAGCCCTGCCCAGGTATGTTGGAGATGCACAAGGAGAAGTTACTATCAGTGATATTTGAGTGTTATTCCAGTAAATTTATTCTCAACTTTGCAAGCAGGTTTCCCTTCATCCTTATATTCCTCCTTTCCCTTCAGATCCAGCACAGGCAGCCAGTGAGTCAGTTAAAGAGCTGGGAATAGAATCCAGGAGTTCTAGGGTGGAATACTTGAACTCATTGAAGTCAATGGGAGTTTTGTCATTTACTTCAGTAGGGCCAGGATTCCATCGCTAACTCCTAATTCCCTTTTCTAACAAAGTGGATCCCATTTTCATTCCTTTTATAAACTGAGAAAGAAACCACTGTCTCCTCTGTTTTCTTTAGATGAGCAGGGGATTGGAAACAAGCATCAAACCCAAGTCTACTATATCCAGAGCACTACTTTTAGACCACTGGCCAGACCCCCCACAGTCTATATTTTATTTGGATTACAGTTCAGCAAGTTTGATCTGATTACAAGGTGTGATTTCTTAAAATTCCTCTTCATTCATAAGAACACTGTTAATGCTAAGTTTAAACAAGCATAAAACCTTTATGTTGCTAAAAATATGAATTCCAAAGGTAATTTATAAGGTTACTTTATTGGAAAGTGACAGCCAGCTACAGATTGGGATATTAAATACTGCATATGAACATATAGTTGAATAAGATGTCATTTAATTTCCACTACCTATCACATCAAATTGACCAAATATTGTTTACAGACAAAAGCTCAAGCATTTCTTTAACTAGCATTATCATTAGGCTTATAGGCAGCATTTCATTGCCAGCATTTAATTGAGAAACATGAAGAGATTCAGAAAAGTAAACCCTTAATAAGCTGGCTTAATGCACTGAGTTTTCACCTGTTGTTCAATTCTGCCTGATGATTAAAAAAAAAAAAATAGGAGTGCATATCAGACGAGAAATGAGTTCCAAAGTTCAGCTACTGCAGTGCACTTGTGAGAGGATTGTAGGTGACAGAACTACCTCTTAGGTAATATACTTGCCCCTTAAAGTATTTTGAAATCTTCAAATAAAAAATGTTAAATATACTTGCAAATTATTACATTAGTATTAGGAGGTTAAGAAATGTGCCCAAGATAACAAAGTAAGTCAGTGGCAGGGTCAGGCGGTAGAAACTACGGTCCAGACTTACCCAACCCTCTCTACTAGAATGTGCTCATTCTGTCTAGTCCATATCAAACATTACGGTGAGAAATATAAACATGTGCCCATTCACCATGTCAGTTGAGTAGCCTTTGGATTTAGCTGTGTATCTAGATCCTTGCATGCCACTTCGAAAATGTTATCTTTAATTTAAAAGACTGAAAATGCTTTAGCAATGGAAATGGGTGTCAATGGAAATTTGTGTTCCTTTATTTGTGATTCTGCCACTGAATACCTGCCTGACCTTGCATAAGTCACCTAACATCTTTGTGCCTCAGTGTCGTGGTCTGTGAAGTGGGGATAACTTTGAGCTGGTTGGATGGAAGGTGCTAAATAAATTAATTTTTCAATTGATTTTAAAGAAATTACTCTATAACAAATCTCTGTTATACATTTTCTTATATCAGAAAATAAATGTTATTCGTGATGGCACTTCTAAAGTAGCTCTTTAAGGTTATTGATTATACAGGCTTCTGCTGGCTAGGATGATAACTGTCTGACTGTCTCAAGTCCTCAGCACTAACCCATTTTTCCTGGTTAAGGCACTTTTAATGTAATTAATTTTAATAGATGTGTTTATCTTTCGTGGTTTGGGGTTTACTCTTTGATGTAATGATGTCCTTAATGTAGATACTTTAGACTTATTGTATCCATTAGAATCAACTAGATGTAATTGTTTAAACTAGGCACCTTACAGCTGACCTAGGCTTAAAATTGATATTCAAACCACAGCATCTTCAGCAAAAAAGGACCTTTAGTAATAATTAGTAATCAATCAATAATGACAGTTTAATGGCCGAGTCGTCTCCTGGAGCATGTGCAGGACTGCAAACTAATGAAACAGGAAGCAAGAACATAGAAGCCAAATATTATATAACTCAATCAATGAAACCTTTTTATTTCCAGATTTTAGTGACAGTGGTTCAGTAAGAGGTAATTCTATATGATGACAGCTATGTATAATCCTTAGGCTCCATTAAATGATCACGCTGAAACATTAGTAAGGATCAAAGTGGTGAATTTGGATACAAGTTTGAGGGGAAATTGCATCTGTTTTTCCAGGTCGGGAGCATCATCTCTTGTAATGGATTCATTTTCGTTATTATTTTTAGTCCGGCTCATTTGACACTAGGGGTTGGGATATACCCAAACAAAATTGTACCACTGAAAGGGAATCTGGCCCAAATCTGCCAGGTATAGAGAGCCTTCTGAGAACTGTAGAGCATAATCAGCTCCCATTGTTGAAATCATTATAAGTTGAGTGTGTTCAACCTTCCCAGGAGGCACGCTGCACCTTGCAGGATTACAAGTTAGGGCCCAAGTATTTCATGGATAGGAATGCACAGAGTAGCACCTCTGAAATCTACATATGAATGAAAATTGCATATGGTTTTGGGGAATATAGTAGGACTTTGGGAGAAATGAATGAAAAACTTAATAAAATCTCTGATCATAACACTGGCTTCATTAGAATATCTGAGAGTTCTATCAGCTTTGATGGCTTGAGCTGTTGACAGTCTGGGGAGGTGGACCAGCTTCATTTTCCTGACAAGGCAGGCCTTCATGCTTTAGAGGGATATCTAATATTATCGAAACAAGGTAGCTACTTCCCTGTTTGTTTTATTTGTAACTTATGCTTAAATGGAGCATCTGATTCTTTCTCATTTGTTTGTATAGCTTGTCTAAGAGGATGAGGTAAGAGTGTAAGTAACTTGCTAAAATTTATCTACTGAGGTAGAGTGCACAGTCTGTTGCTTTGGCCACTATAAACAGCCTCTTCAAGATGGAAAGTGAGTCATGGAGATCTAACAGAAACATTTCTCCAAGGAGAGCATATACTAAACTTACTTTCACAAAGAGAGTGCCAGAACAAAACTAAACTGAGACCAACAAAACAGAGTGAAAAAGAAGTATTTGACCTAGAAAGTCAATCATATATTCTGGAATAGAAGGGGCTGAAGTAGATGACCTTTCAAGGTCCCTTCTAGCTCCAAGTTTCTATGCTTATTTGAAACTAAAGCCTGTATCCATCATTTCTGAGAAGTCCTCTGAAGATTCAACTTGTTGCTAGAAGTCTCCCCTGCTGCATTGTCCATTCTAGTGTTTGGCAAGCCCATGTAAATTAAGAGGATGAAGAGGTCATGTATACAGGAAGGGTATTGATGCTGTAGCATCTGCCTAACTATCTAGACACTGGTGTTTTCTGATCTCCCTTCTACACTGAAGGGGACAGTGCAGAAAAGAGGGATGCCAAGAGAAGGACGAGGAGCTGTGGAATATGCCTCTGTGTGCAATTTGGTCCTTTCTGAAAATGAAAGCATGGGCCCAAGAGACTTGAAGGTCACTGCTGTTCCAAGCAGTATGTACACTCCACTCTCTGAGACACCATAGGGCCACAGCTGCTAGGGGCAGCCAAATTTGCACTTGTGCCAGGTGTGCTGTTTATGTTTTGAGGTGTGTGGAGCCAGACTTCCTGAGCAGAGAGACTGCAGGGTTCCCTGTTATTGCCATGGATTCTCAAACTCCATGCAATTAGCAGCCTGTAGCCATCCCTGATTCACATAGATGCTGGTCCCACCTTCCAAAGGGGATGACATGGCAGAAAAGAAACTGTTCAGGAGTCATGGATCCCTTTTGCACTAGCTTCCCCTTCTGCTTGTTTTCACATGGAAATAGAGGACATGATTTGTAGTCCTTGTCCAAAAGACAGTTCTGTATATTGCTGATTTGGGAAATAAAGGAATAGAGAGCGACCATTCAGGAAGCTGTGCATGGTACAAAAACTGATCAGGGAAGATCTGCTTTGGTTAAGAATATTTTTTTCTCTCAATAAATTAAAGCAGCAGACAAGTATAGTAGATGCTTATTAATAGGGACACCTTTGTGTTAGCAAAGGAATCTCTGATCATGACTTCCCTATTACCAGGATAGTTTTATAGTGGGTGCAGTGGGCAAATCTTCCCAGAATGTGCCCTTTCTCTGAGGATTATCTGTATCACCACAATTTCCTGTTTAAGTGTCTTCCGTTCAGCTATGGATTTGGTACATCTCTAACTTGGTAATTTTTCAACTAATTATATCTGAAGATATAAATTGCTGTTCCAACTTCGGGCTCATCATTCACAGAAGTACATATTATTTTAATTTATTTTCTACTAAGATCAGAGCCCCAGTGTTTTAGGTTCTGTGCAAAAGCATAGTAAGAGACAGACAGTCCCTGTCCCAATTATCTTACGATCTAAATAGACCAGACAAGGGGTGGGAAGGGAAACAGAGGCACAGTGAGCTGAAGAGACTAGCTCGGAGTCACAGAGCAGGTCAATGGCAGAGCTGGCAATAGAATCCAGGTCTCCTGATTTCCCCTCTACTGCCCTGTTCACTAGACCCTCCTGCCCCCAAGATTCTCATTCCTCCCCTTCCCTGCTTTGTAGTCACTTCCAACACATAAAGCAGAGGGCTTACTCTTATCATTCACTTTGGATGAAGAACCATAAAGCTGAAATAAGGATGCAGTTTAAAAAAAAGGGGGGGGGATTAGGAAGCTGGAAATGCATTTCTTAAAATCTGAGACTCGGGTGCACTGTTATTTTCTCAACGACAAAAAAAATCATAAATTGTTTTCTAGTAGTAGGAATTACTGCTGCGCCTGACATTAATGGCTGCTGAGCAGGAGTTTTTTTTTTAAATTCCAAGTAATGGCCACTTTGAATTTCCTTTTAGGATTTACGCCCGAAAAGCATTTTTTTAAGCTGTTTAACAAAACTGTCCTCTCTATCTGTGGGATAATGGCAACGCCAGCAACTGTGCAGAAGATTTTTAGTTCTATGTGGCGGCCCTACATATTCATATTCAGACCTTACATTATATGATATAGACATGGAATAGCAGGAGCCTTACATATGACCATTGCTATGTTTCACTTCCTAATACTAACGCTTCTGGCACAAAGTGAGATAAATCATAAATTTTTACTCAGGCAAAATTCTTACAGGCTGATAAAATTATGAAGAAAGATTGGATTCCACCCAGTGAATGTTCTTCTCTCCATAGTAAAGGATTAAGGGCCTGATCCAAAGCCCCATAAACCCAATGATGGTCTTTCCGTCAACATTAAGGAGGCTTTGGATCAAGTTCTAATGGACAATGCAGATAGTTCCTATAGATCTGTGTAATTTTTTATTTCTAGCAGAAACAAACTTAGCAAAACTCCTGCTGACTGGACCCTAGCTCATCAGGTAGAGCTCCTTCCCTGTCCCTGTTGATTGTTACAATATGCAGGATGCTCATGTGATAGGATGAATCCTGCAGACCTTACTGAGAAAAAATTCCCATTCCAAAGGGAGTTTTGCTAGTGTAAAGACTCCAGGATTGGGCTCAGCATGTCTAGTTGCCTAATGGGAGGCCCATCAAATTGGTTATGTCTAGCATTAAGCTGAATGAAGCAGCACCTAAGTCCTGACCTGCAACGTACAGTCTCATAATATTCCACTCCAGGGCTTATGAGCAGTCACAGCTTGTACTGTTCCTGGGTGAAACTGTGTCCTAGGTGTAGATGGGATTTGGTGCCTGCTATCTCATATTCCTGCAGAGAATGCCATTAGGCAGTTGACACAAAGGACTAAAGGACCATGGAATGTATAGATGGAGGCAGGGATCCTACTACTGGAGACCAAAATGAAAAAAATTATCCAGGGGAGACACTATTCTGACATTCCAGGTGGCTGCCTATATCACTCGGGCCTTAAAAACACCTCTGGAGATTGACATCTATGTGTCAAGGTCTCCTCTGTGCACCCTATCACCACACTGCAGTTAAAAACCCACGACTGGCCTGTGCCAGCTGACTTGGGCTTGCGGGACTCAGGGTGCGGTGCTTATAGACGTTCAGACTCGGGCTGCAGCCCAAGCTCTGGGACCCTCCCACCTCTCAGGGTTCTAGAGCCTGGGCTCTAGCCTGAGCCCGAACATCTACACCACAATTATACAGCCCCTTAGCCTGAATCACTCGCATAGGTCAGCTGTGGGTTTTTAGTTGCAGTGTAGACATACCCACAGTGCTGGATCTATCCAAAATCCACTGAAGTCAAAGAAAAGACTCCCATTGACTTACTTGGTCTTTGGATCAGGTCCATGACACCAGTTCTTGTTTCAATCTTCTAATGCACATTAAAGACTACTAAAACCACATTCAATATTTTCCTATTACTACATTTCCCAGTAAGCATAGTTATTTGCTTAGCCACATGCCACAGAAAGAAACTGCTCTGTAATAATACATATAAAAAGGGGGGAAAATCTTGTAGACATTTCAGTCACTAAAAAAAAAATCCTTGCTCCAGACTCTTTTGGTTTGAATCTATTAAAAGCAGCCTGATAACAAAAGGATTTTAAATGCCATTCCCAGAAGCTTCTGTTCAGGATTTGCCGATTTAAGGCTTATTTCAACAAGTTGTATTGTAGATCTATCTTAATCGGGCTGAACTGCCAAGACTGAAAAATTTCAAAAGAGGATTCAATTTGCCAAACCTTTTTTTGAAGAATTCAAATTTTATAACAGCATTCCTATATCTCTCTTCTCCACTCACAGTAATTGCAAGAAAATCAACTTCCTTTGGCTTCCAACAAAAGAAGGAAATAAAATGAAGACGTCAACAGTAAAATCCACTTATTTTATATATATCCTTATGATATATATCCTTATGATAGCAGGACCTGTAGTAACTGCTAGAGTCAAGTTAGCATAACTTTCTGAAATTTTCATCTTTTGGCTGAGATTTTCCATGCTTGGTCTCTGTTTGAAGGTGAATTTTCTTAGGAGAATTGGAGAGATAATAGCTCTGTTGTTTTTGAACATCCTTGTTAAATGCTCTTCTTTGTTCCAGTGGTGACTGGTTTTTATTTGACCAAGTTATGAGTCTAAAAATTAGGTACTGAGCAAACGCGGTATTTTTCCTCCCCCAAACTCATAAAGTTCACACCAAAGGAAAAAAATGTAAAATACATTGCTGTGAAGCAGTAGAGGTTCTTTGGATTAGGGAAAGGCAGTGGTGAGCTGGAGCTGGTTTGCACCGGTTCGCAAGAACTGGTTGTTAAATTTAGAAGCCGGTGTATTACCTAAAGGGGCAGTTCCTAAAGGTTCCTAAAGGGGCGGGTGGGTGAGCAAACTCCGGTCCGCGGGCCACATCCGGCCCGCAGGACCGTCCTGCCCGTCCCGCCTGAGCTCTCAGCTGGGGAGGCTCCCCCGGCCACTGCCCCGCTTCCCCCTCGCAGAGCCCCAGCGTGCCGCACTGCTGGCACCAGCCCTCTGGGCAGCTCTGCAGCTCCTGCCGCTTTGAGCGGCATGGTAAGGGGGCCGGGCTGGGGCTAGGAGGAGGGGTTGGATAAGGGGCAGGGAGCAGTGGGAGTGGGCAGAGGCTCGGGGGGGGGGCGGTCAGGGGACGGGGAACGGGGAGAGTTGGGTAGGGGGTGGGTCCTGGGGGGCAGTTAGTATGGGGGATCTCGGGAGGGGGCGGTCAGGGGACAAGGAGCGGGGGGGGGGTTGATGGGTTGCGGGTTCTGAGGGGGGCAGTCAGGGGCAGGACGTGGGTTGGGGTCGGATGGGTGGGGTGGGGGGGAGACAGGCACCGCGTGGTTCCCTACTGGGTCTTCGGCGGCACTTCGGCGGCGGGGGTGTGTGTGTGTGTCTTCACTCGCTCCGGGTGAAGTATCTGCCGCCGAAATGTGCCGAAAATCTGGAGCGAGTGAAGACCCCTCCCCACCCCCCGCCGCCGAAGTGCCACTGAGGACCCGATAGGGAACCGGTTCTTAGGATTTTGGGAGCTCATCACTGGGGAAAGGCTCCTGTGGACTTTGTAATGGGTGAAGGGGTTGAGAGACAGATTCTACACACTTGAGACAGCTGCAGAGCTGCTAAGATATGCTCCCTCTTGTGTACCTTAGGAGATCTGCTAGAATTATGTGCCTTAATTCAGAAAACAACTATGTATTTTCTTTATGCATATGCTCAAATCCATTCCAATTCAGCAAAACACTTAAGCAGGGGCTTACCTTTAAGCATGTACTTAAGTTTTTTGTTGAATCAGTGCCATAATGTGAAAGGAGGTTGGGGATATTTTTGCAAAAGACAGAATTTTTGCAAGATAAGTGTCACAGTTCAGTCTAATTGCACCTGTATTTTCCCCATTGTGGTCCTTCGAAGGTACTCACTCTAAGTTCCCTGCTCTTCAGCCATTAACTCTCTTGGGCAGAGACTCACATCTCACTCCTTTCTGACCGGGGTTTTTCCTGGCTTACACTGAGATATTCCCAACAAGCCAGACTGCCTAGGCAAGTGAGTGTCTACATTTTGCTTTCTCTCCAGAGGCCATAAACAGCATAATTTCCCATAGTTACAAGTTACCACACAGCTCTTTCTAAGCACGTTTATTCTTAAGGTGATAGCATTACAAAGAAAACATTAAAATCAATAAAAGAACCTGCACACATGCTAAAAACCTTGCCAGAGGTCACCCCCAACTCCAGCCTTGGTCTCTGGTAGGTGTCAGTCCTTCATAATTCATAAATGGGTTTCCCCCATGGTTACAAGTACCTAACTGTCTCATATTCAGAGCCAGAGCCCAAGATGGGCAGTTCAGCTGTTTCTTTATACAGTTTGTGCCTTTGTTCTTGTCTCTAGGAATGGGTAATCAGCAGCCAGTGACCCACGTCTTAGGGTGTAGCTTCCAAAGGTTGGGATTTTGCATAACCAGAGGTGGGGAATTTGCATTAACCACTCCCCAGGTATTCCCAGGAAATCCACTTCACATGTATTGTCCCAAAAGTCCATTCTTGTCTGGCACATATTTAATATAGTCCTTTGAACTCCCAGGTCTCGCATCTCATCTTTCCCTTAGAAAGGTTACATACAATCTGAGCCCACAATGATACATAAACTTTGTATTTAATACAATGGACCCCAAAGATACTTAAACTTAATTCAATAAGGGGTTTCAAGAATATTACAGGAAATTGCCATATCGGTCACAAACAATGTGTCAACGTCCTGGAGAGTGAAGTTGGCCCAGTAGAGCTTCCTTGTCTCAGGACTTTGTCCAAAGCTCATTGAAGTATGTGGAAAAACTCCCATTGATTTCAGTGAATTTTGGATTAGGACATTAGGCTTTTTATAAATAAGCTTTTCTCTCACTAAGGTATGTATTTTAATCAGCACCCACATAGTGTACCATGCAAATGCTGCTAGTTGAAAAGAATGAATTTTCTTGGGTGCAGTTTTGGGGATGAGACAGTTAACTGCAAAGCTAAGTTAGATGCAATTACAGGTGGCTTAAGTACAGCATCAAATTTACACTCTCACTGTGTTGTATATTTAAAGCCCAGTTCTGCAGCACATATTCAAATTGACTAGTACATGCTTATATGCAAGTAGTTCGTTAAAGTCAGTGGACTACTCACACGAGTAAGTGCTACTCAGTGTGATTAATGATTGCATAAATAGACCGTTAGGCTGTGATTCCAAGCTTGTTGAAGTCAGTGAAAAACTCCCATTGACTTCAGTAGGCTTTGCATCAGGCCTTTAATTTGTGGTATGTTTTGTAAGGACATATTACTATGTACATTTAATTGAAATTATTTTTAAAAGCTCTGTTATGTCTGGCATACAAATAGTGTTACACACTATTACAAGATGTGACATATAAGGTTGTAGAAAAATTGTATACTATAATGTATGATTCAAGCAATAGTTGTTGGTCGCGTAATAAAGACTGCATTGTGAAGGCAGTGGGGCAGTGTTAAGGTGGTGCATACAAACTTAATGTTGGCACATCCTAGTTTGAGTTTTTGGCTGTAGAATTATCTGTGGAATAGCTATAGCATCAGTATTTGTCAGTTTGTCAAAACACATTTCCCATGGAATTGGACATGATATATCCTGAAAACTTGTGGTCTGCAGGTCTCAAAAGTGGCTTTGACTTTGCAAATTAGTCAACTGGTGATAAATAAATTGTGCAGAATTTTTGTAATGCAGGGTGTTTGAATACTTCTCACAATTCATTCAAGTTTGAGTTTCCTTAGTAAGTCGTGTTTAGCAAAGGAAGTTTCCTGTGGATTCCATCATTCTGTTCCTTTCCTGATGGACTGCTTTTCATGAAGTTGCTATGACTCAGGAATAACACACGTAACTCAGGGCTGAGGAGACAGAAAGGTACAGCAAGAACAGAGAAGAATTCTGTAGCAGTCTGGACTCTGCAATTTAGAAATATGACTTGACATGCAAAATAACCCCAATTGGCACTTGATTTTTGGATTACTACCCATCATATGGGAGACTCTCAGGTAGTAGACCTAAAAACCCTGATGCCTGTGAATGGCAACAGTTCTGCTATCCCTGCTAAATGTTTTATTACTTTTCATTCTCAATCAGGCCTTTTGGCATATATTTAAAGAAAATAGAGAGAATTCGTTTCCTATGTTTTTTTCTTTACTCAACACAAGTAAGAAATATTTGTCTTTTTTAAATTAAACATTCTCTATTCAAATTAAACTTGGCTAAATACATGATAAAAGCACTTAGTTAATTTTAATGGACTTCATATTTGATATAGGATCAGATCCACACCTGGTGTAAATTGACCTAGCTCCACTGAAGTCCACCTGGGATCTGGCCCATGAAGTGGACTTCTCAGTCAAATATGATAATATCTTAAATTTATATAGTGCCTTTCATTCCAAATGATCCCAAAGCATAAGTCAAATTTTCAATCCCAAAAGCAATAAGTATGCCTTGAAAAATATGTGCAAGCCCCTTGATGTGCTCAGTCACCTACTTTGTGCAATTTATGTAGATTAGAGTACCTTCAGGATGCTTAAATTTATTTGGAGATCAGCCTAGTGCCTTGATGGCACCAGAATCAGAGGGGAGGAAGGATTGCTTAAAGTTAACTTTGCCCCCTCTGGGGATACACCAAGTATATATGGTGAGACAGGAGAATCAGGAACAATAATCTCCAGCGATGTGACAGAAATGATGTTTCTTTGTGCCATTTAACAGTGGTCCTTTCAAACCTTGGGCATTTTTTACAGTAGTAGGTCTTCTCACAGATTCATCATGGAATTATTTTTCCACTTGTTCTTAAAGTTTAGGTCAAACTAATTAGGATCAAATGTTCATTTCTCGTTATTTAAGTCCTCAGTTTAACTATCTCATCTTTTAACAAATTGGTATAATTAGCTCTCTTGCATAATTTATTATCTCTCATACTAAACTGTATACGGATTAGTGAGGCACCAGGCATGCTGGCAGAAAAGACTTCCCAATTAGAAGATGATAGATTAGTTTGTTGGATCTGATAAACTGTCTTTGTCATATTTTCAAATGAAACTGTGAGAAACTATTTTTTTAGTTAAATGCTCTCACATCACTAGACTGATCAATATTGGACACTTTCCTTTTGTGTACATTCTTTGCCACCCATCCAATTCACAGAATTAACATTTAAATGATCACACTTGGCATTTACACAGAGGTTTTCATCCAGAGACCTCCAGAACCATTAGAAACATTAATCTTCTGACTCCCACAGTCAGATTTCCCTCATGTAATATCCATTGCTGGATCTTTACATTCTAAAACCACCAATATCAAAGACTCGAGGAATCGTCCTAATACCACTCAGGAGAAGGTAAGCATGATTATGAAATAATCTCTTTAATAACTGATGTCTAGAATTCTTAGCAATGAATATCAGTGCAGAGATACGTACACATTTTTCCAAGCCCATGGTCTCCACCCAAGATCATTTCCATTTTGACTTTGCTGTATGAGTGTTTGTCAAATCTGTGAATTCCTCCTATGTGGCTCATAAGTGGGCCAAATATTGCTCTCAGCTACAGCAGTATACCTCTGGAATAACTCATTTTAAAACTCATATTTGATTTACATAAATGTGAATCGCAGCAGAACACAGCCCAGTGACTCTATTTCTTCTATGCTTGTGGTAGACTACCAATTCTGCTACATTTTTTGACATATTTCCTCCTGTGCAAGTGAGATCTTAATCTGGTTTGTCAGTTTGAAATGAGAAACTTTTTACGCAGTGTTGAAACCATCCTAATCTATTAATATTTGGAGCAGTTATCATGTCATCTAATTGCCAGAGGTAACATTTTCTTCTGTAATGTCCTTTTAGAAGAAAAAGGCAGAGTTGGTGGGTCCAACTGTTCATCCTCTCTTTGATTTATTAAAACCTTCCAAAATTTCCAATCTTTTTGTCCTGTCTTTAAACAGTACCAAACTTCCAGTGACTTATTGCATGGGAGTGAATCTGGCTTCCTGAGATAATATATCTTTCTGCTTTTTCTCTTGATTCAGTAACTGTGTCATTTCCCTTCAAGGGTTTTATTTACTTTGGAAGCGTATATACAGTAGACAACTTTCTTTGCTTTCATTCGTATCCATCAGATCAGTTTTCATTGAGCCCATAAGAATGACTTTTCCTGTGACCTTAAGGATGAAGGGTTACTATTTCAGCCAGTAGTTCTGGTATTGCTGCCTCCCCTTAGAATTTCTCGAAAGTAATGAGCTTACTGTATTACTGCTAACATTAAATACCCATCTCAGAAGGCATGCTGGAAAGTAAAGGGCCCTCTGCTGTGGTTGCTTTTCCCTCTTCAAAGGAGATAATCAGAGTTCTGTCCATTTTACCTGCAGAATGTTAAGATGGGACATGATCAGGGCGGTGGGTACTGAGTGATTAACGAGGCACTGGAAATGACTTCAGGTGATTTAGAATGCTAAGATGTGAGGGGTGGCTTCTCCCTTCCTTTTTTTCTCTGCCACCTTTCGATAGGAGATACGAGTACTTCTTTCAGAGGACCCCAAGTCCCTGTCTGCTTGGGAAGTAGAGGATGGGAAATCAGCCCTTGATGTTCCATGTGGCACTACCATTAAGTTTAGCCCCTTTTCACACAAAGTGAAAGAGAGATGCGCTACAGGCCTTCCTTGTTAGTTGCATTACTGACTGGTTGGTGGTCACACACTGTGAGTGCTGCAACTTGTCTGTGGAAGAGGGGTCATACTTCTTCTGTAGTGTAAGCTAACACATCATCCCAGTTCAGCTCTCAGATATTATACCCTCCCTGGAGAGATGATTCTATCAAATCAGCTTCAGCAGTCACCCTCTGACCGAACTCTCAAGTCATGGGTAAAACAAAGCCCTGTCTGTCTGTCTGAGCTTTTATACCATACTTGTGCTATTACTAGGATACCTGAACACAATCCTTTTGTATGTTAGATGGATACCTGAAGATAATAGGTCCCTATTTAAATCTCCACATAACATGGAATCCTATGTTCTGTCCACCATCCTTCTGCCTAAGATATTTGGGATAGGGCTCCTTTTTAAGCCCACTGAAGCCAGAGCCCTTATGTTGTCTTTTTGACTTGTCTCTGTGATCTCCCCAGGGCTTTTTCCAGCCTATATCTTCTTGCTCTGTAGTTACCAGGGTAACAAGCACCTACTTGTTTGTTCTGTTGTTACTCTGTCTATTTTTTTTAATACTGTGCCCATCAACATGGTGTCTGCGCACCTTAGAATCTAATCATTCTAGTCCTAGATTCCCTCTTGCAGTATATAGAGGGGTAGCAGCTTGTCTTGTTTATTTCCCAGGAACTGGTTGGCCTAGGAGAGTTCTCCTCCTGAACTTGAAGTATCAGTTCCCCATCAAACTCATCAGTTATGCTTATTAACTGTCTCACAATAGCAATCTCTTTGGACATCTTTTATAAGGAAAACTTCTTTCCTCCCAAAAAAATCCTCTATCATGTTGTTGATTTTCACAATTTGATTTATTAAAATCAGAAGGACCCCAATACATTTTTGAGTGCGTAACTCTTTTTTGCATTGACACAAAGGAAGGGACTGACATTGTTTTGAAAAGTTTTCCTTTTGTTAACTTTGAGACCACCTTCCAAAAGTAGCTACTTAAACTGTATGCACTAAGTCTCACATTTGCCGGTAACTGTGCACCGAAGTGCTCATTTTTATATGTAAAGGCAGGATGATGTAGGGGTTAAGGCAATATCTTAGGATATGGGAGATCTAGGTTCAAATCGCTGCTCTGCTACAGGTTTCCTGTGTGACCTTGGACAAGTTACTCATCCCCCTATGCTCAGTTCCCCATCTGTAAAATGGGTATAATAGCACTGCCCTACCTCCCAGGTGTGCTGTGAGGATAACTATGTTAAAGATTGTGCGGTGCTTAGATACCGTGATAATGGGAGAGCAGATAAGTACCACTGATGGAGCGAGAGAGAGAAATTGTGCACTTAAGGAGTTTATAACACAAGGTCTCCTATGACTTGAATCATATAAGTAAATGCATCTTTTTGACAAAGCAAATATACCCAGAACTCCTGTGATGGATGTAAAACAGACCAGAACTAATTACTTAAAATGGCCAAACATTTTATAGAGTCCAACGAGCATAAACTCAGCCAGCTCTAGAGAGTATTCATTTTTGATTATATTAACACAGTCTATTAATGATCATGGTAACTAACTCCATCCACCTAATTAAATCATTAGATGCAGTCTGTGATGGGGAACATAATTTAACTGGAACTGGGCTGACAAACTAGATGGAAGCTGCACTCCTAAATATTTAATTACTCCTCATGGCTGCCTTAAAGAGACTGTTGAAGGAACTATTTAACTGAGACATATTCCACAGGTAATGGTGCAGATGTTTTTTAGATTTTGAAAATAAATATAGAATATTGTTTGAGGTCTCACATCATTAACAGAAAATATGAGTGAATAAATTATAAATTGCAAATAAATAATCTTAAAACACAATTGTTTAAAATCACCTGCTCCTTTACTTGTCTACCAAGAATGGAGTTTTGGTCTCTGGGGTTTCCCCCGCTGATGACATTTCAAATCCCTAGAGCACCTAAGGTTGTCATTTTCCTTACACTGCTTCATGAAATCATGTTACCACTTATTATTATAGTAGTTCCTAAAGGCTCTATCTTGGTCCCTTTGTGCTAGATGTTGTGCATACACAGTACCTGCCCTAAAGAGCTTACAATCGTAATAGGCAAGCTAGACAAAAGATGGGAGTAGGGATGTATTCTTATCTCCATTTTACAGATGGGGAACTGAGGCACAGAGAGATTGTCTTGCTCAAGGTCTCAAAGGAAGTTTGTAACAAATCCAGACATTGAACGCAGGTCTCCATCCAGTGCCCAAACCACAAAACTATCCTTTCTTTCCCTTTGAAATGGTTTCCGAAGATGTACAGAATCCTGAACTTGCACATGCTACTCTGAAGTTGACAGTTTGAGTATGTCTACACTTGGAGCTGGTGTTCTGAGCACCTTGAGGAGACATACTTGCACTCATTCTAAAATTAGTAGTGTAGCTGCGGTAGCTTGGGCAGTGCCCAAGCTCGCTGCTCGAGTATGCACCCAAGGGGCCTGAGTGGGTTTGTACTTGGGGTGGTGAGCCCCTTCTACTCCTCATTGCTGCCCAGGCTGCTGCGACTACACTACTGTTTTCAGCGTACTTGCTCAATCAGAGCTAGTGCGAGTTGTCTCCTTGAGCTTGGAATCACACCGCTAGCTCCAAGTGTAGACATACCCTTTGACTCCAGTTGAGGGTCCTCTCCCAGTTTCAGTGTATCTAAATAGTATTTTTCTAGATGTTCCTCAGCTACACCTCATCAAGGTAGAACTAATTTACATCTTTAGATATATTTCCACCACTCCTATACCTCTCATGTACGCCTCTTAGGCCAATGTATGCACCTCGAGGTGTACCCTGAGAAGCTGAATTGTTGGATTCTGTCACTGTCATCTTTCAGTGACTTCCATATAAAAAAAATTAGGTCAATTTTTGCACAGTCAACTGATTGCCCTTGCAAAAATAGGCAGGCACCTATTTGACACTTTTATTAGGACAGGTGGTGTGATGCTGGTAAACCTAGTGCCAGTTCTGGCCAAGGATGTAGGCGTTAGGTAAGAACTGATGAACTCATAACTGGAAACCAAACCATCTCACCTATATGTTAATTTTGTTCAGAATAGGCACTAATCTTATTAAAATGTATTTAGTGTTTAGAATCTATGAAATGCTTGTAAGTTGCTGCATGCATTCATCTTACTTATGTCTGTATTCCATGCAATAAGGAAATATGTAAGTATTGCTTATAACTTTGAAAAGGTTTGCTCTGAACTTGTGAACCCAGACATGGGACTTTCCCCCCCTTCCGCACTTATCCAGGACTATCAAAAATTAAGTGGGCCATTATAAGACAAAAAAATTGTTAAATGCCCCATCTAGAAGTATGTGCTGAAGGCCTCGTCCCATCCATTTGAATACTGGAAGAGGGAAATAAAAATAGCGAACATGAAAATTTTTCATCTCTCTTTGTTCTTTGAACTCTCACAGGGCAGAGACACTAAACTAAGGCAGAAATCCCCAGGGATTACCCCATAGTCTGTCGCAAAAGACATTTTGAATTGATAGATTACCACATCTCTTTCATCTTTAGGAATCGTAGATGGTCACTCATTTGTGTGTGTGTGTGTGTGTTTGTTTGCTTTAACCTGTAAATAACTTTATTTCTTTTTCCTAGTTAATAAACCTTTAGATAGTTCATTACAGGATTGGCTACAGGCATTGTCTTTGATGTAAGATCTAGGGTACCAGTTGATCTGGGGTAAGTGACTGGTTTCTTGAGACTGGAAGCAACCTGAATATTTTGTGATTTTTGGTGTAAGTGACCATTTATCACTAAGTCCAGCTTGCCTAGGTGGCAAGATAGACTGGAGAGTCTAAGGGGACTGTGTCTGACTCTATGCTAAGACTGGTATAGTGATCCAGGAGTTCACATATGTTACTGATTTGGTGAAATCTAATTATAGAATTTACCCCCAATTGCGGTTGTCTGTCCTGTTTCTGACAGCCTGCTCTGAGGTAGGTACTCAGGGTCATGAGCCACTCCAGGCAGCATGACAAATGGGATGGCAAATGTACAACTTGGAGACACAGATGCCATTTTGCACATGAAAAATGAGGCCGCATGCATTTTTACCAATACAGTCAATTGCATACACAGGATTAGAGGTTGAGGCAGAAAATTTGGCCTTTTGTATCATTTTTCTCTGCCTCACAGGGGTGTTGTGAGGATGAATATATTAGAGATTGTGAGGCGTTCTAGATTCTATGGTGCTGGGGGCCATATCAGTACTAGAGAAGTTCCTGAGAGAGAATCATCATCTTGGAAAGCAGTCATCAAACTTTCAACCTCCATTTTGAATGCAATAAAATCATCAGCTGCTCCTAGCAGGAATTACACAGTTACCTTGAGTGATGATTGACATATGCTTTGGTTTTGGCATTCCCGGTATTAGCAGACTCTTAGTGCTATAGTACAGTAAACTTGGTCAGTCAACTATTTTGTTGTGATGGAATACTTGCGACAAAAATGAGAATGTCTTGATATGTCTCAGAACTGGGGTGCTGATTACTTGTCATTCTGTGGTGAATGGTTTTTGTAATTATTGCATTTACTTATTTATTTTGATAGTTTCACACACCTTTGTCTGTGTGTGTGTGTGCGTGCATGTGATTTCATTTTTTCTACTCCAAGCCAGCTTGACATGCTCTAAATCATTAACCCTATGCTCCAGGGAACATATCCTTGTGGCAGCATCTTTGATATTAGATTGAATCCCTTCCAGGCTGAATTTAATTGACTGGTTTTCTAGGGGGATAGATATTTCCCTCAGCCTCTTACTGCTGCATTGGGCCATGATTGCTTCAGTAGTTGATTTAGAAGCAAGTTCATGCCATTATAAGCTAGCATAGGGGAAGTGGGCAGTGAATCAGAGGGCACAGGTTGTGCGTGGAAGTTGATACAACAAACACACCCATAAATGAAGAAATGTAAGTGTACTAGCACATGGTAAACATTTGCATCAATAAAAGCAGCGTGGAATGGGTGAATACAATTTCATAGTGCTTGACTGCATATTTACTATGGACTGACTTCATTGTAATCAGGGTAACTAATCTTACACAGAGACTGAGTAATATCACTAGGGATGGCAAATCCTTGGCAGGTTCAACCTGGGTGTCAAGGTTAGATTGGAAACACAGGAGCTGATCCTACAACCCTTGCTGATATAAATAAGCATTTCCCGGGCAAGCACGCCCAGTGAAGTTGATAGGGGTTTGCTGAATCAGGCAATTGTCTATGAGTTTCACTCCGTCACAGATCCAGAATAACAAAATTCTTCATCATCATAAAGTGGGGATGTGGAGTGGGCGAAGAGTGACTGAAATGGACACAGATGATTGGAAAGAGAGAGCCAAGAAGTTATATGGCTTGGTTGACATTGTTACCAGCACAAAGTCTTATCACCCCATCTTTAAAAGACCTTGAGATTTCATGTAAAGTGATACATAAACCAAACCCACCGTGGATAGTGCTTTGTCAGACTTACAAGTTCACATTCAGATGTAATAATTAGGGGCAGGCCCTGGCTCTAGTTTTTGTAGTTCAAGTACTTATAAATAAATAAATAAATTAATGGAGATATCCTATCTCTTAGAACTGGAAGGGACCTTGAAAGGTCATCGAGTCCAGCCCCCTGCCTTCACTAGCAGGACCAAGTACTGATTTTTGCCCCAGATCCCTAAGTGGCCCCCTCAAGGATTGAACTCACAACCCTGGGTTTAGCAGGCCAATGCTCAAACCACTGAGCTATCCTTCCCCCCCCTCGTTGATCATTTGTATTTTATTTAGATATTTCACAGGTGTTTTAAATGCCTCAGGAAGACTTTTTTTAGGGGTCTGTAATATTCTATATGTGGTCTTCTCCTGGTTTCAGGTTCTTGATGGTGAAAATACTGTGAGACAAGAGGGCCATACTTGACTTTAGCTTCATAAATGGGTCAATAGGAAAGCCCATGTAAATGGGATGCAGAGGTTGCTCTTAAAAAGTTCGTTCTGTTTTAGGATATGTCTACACTGCAATCTGAGATGTGATTGTTGCATGGGTAGCTTTGCCCATAGTAGAATTGCTAAAAATAGAAATGTAAATGTGGCAGCAAGGGGGTTCAACAAGGTGACTAGACATCCAGGGTCCCGGCGAGCTTGTACAGCCTAGGCACTGGTACCATGAGTAAAACAAGCCTGGGGATAGCTATGTGAGCTGCAGTCACACCTCTGATTGCAGTGTAGATACACCCTTAGAGAGATTTCTGGGTTCAGCAACATCCCCTGCATTAAGGATCGGAAATATCACTAAAATAGGAGATTCTTCCAAAACTTTTAAGTGCATAGGCTCTGTTCAGGCTTATTCAGGTCCTTATGAAAACCAGTGCACAGATCTGATAATAATATTTTGTACATTAGCTGTTAATTTGCTATGAGCAAACTGTAAGCAAACTGTAAAGTCACAGAAAAAAAAATCAATATAGTCATCTTGGTCCAAATGAAACATTTAGTTTAGAGTGTATTTAGATTTTCATAAATGATTTTAAGGTGCATTTAAATGTTCAATCATATGTAAATCATTTTTTGAGAGACTGCTATTCTGTGTACTAATCAAGGTCCAACTGGCAATTTTTCTCACAATCCCTCTTCTAAACCCTGGTGTAGTTCTTAATTTTACACATTCACCCCCTAAAATCCTTTCAGTTAATCTCATTTAAATATTTTAGCCAATTTTAAAACCTAATAATCATGATTGATATGAAGTTCTGTACATTTCATTTGTGCTGTTGGACCCTTGTGCCCATTTGGATCTGGTTGCAGAATTAAGACTGAAGACTGAGAACTCAGTTTTGAAACTGGGCTGCCTGTTTTATGGATTCCTGCTGTGTACTGTCCCTCAGATTGGTATATTGGCACGCACACATGTAGATCTGAGCACCTTCACTAGCAACCAAATTAGAAAACCTGGGACTCTGGGGTTTGAAAAGCATTAAGCAAATATCTTTCATTTGGAAAAGGGCATGGCAAAAATATGCCTTTATAACCATGAATGCACTGAGCATACATCTCCAGCTGGAATTAAAATGGATTGCTAACCCATATGTACAAAGAAAAATTGTGCCCAAGAAACATCTAGCAGAATGAATGCTTTGCTATTTTTAGAGGCAAGCAGAATTTTCCCTCCCCCTTCATTCTCTAAATCTGGGGCAGTTTCACCATAGACTAAAAGCTGTTTTCATTAGAGGAAAAATGGCTTTATATTTCCTCAGACGGTAATATGTGCATCCAAGTAAATGTGGAGTTGAAAGTCAAAGTTGAGAGACAGCCAGCTGCATCACTTGATCTCTATCTCAATGTTACTCACATGATTATCAGAGTGCCCTGGCTCAGCGGGGGATGGAGGATGTGCAGGCATCAGAAAGAAATTACATTTCCAAAAAAAAAAAAAAGTGAAAAATTTCTCAGCAATTACTGTGGGTCTCTACTGTATATTGCTGAACACAGCAAATGTGATACTAAAAGGCTGTTTTATGTGGGAGAGTGGGCTGAGGTATGGGAGGGGAAGTGTATGGAGGAGAGAATACTGGTGGAAAAATGAGAAAAAAGGATCTGGATTCAACAGTTCCAGGAACTTGCGGGGCGGGGGGAGAAGCATTAGAGGGGAAAAGAACACAATATCATGGGCCAAGATCCTCAAAGGTATTTAGGCACCTCAGTCCCTTGATTTCAATTGAAGATAGGAATCTAAATACATTTGAGGATCTGGGCCATAGTCCCCAGACTTCTCTTTGGAAAAAGAAAAGTGTAAGCAGTGAGGGAAAGAGAGATAAAATCATCCCATAGGGTCCAACATCTCCTCTTACCTTCTAACAGTCCCTGCACTCATTAGTACCACAGGGCTGACTGACGGGGTGAAGTGGAGCAGTCGGCGGGGGGCGGGGGGAGGGGCTGTTGCTGTGCGCAGGGTAAAAGTAACGGCCCTATAGCAACAAACAAAGGGAGTCACTGTAGTTGCAAATGAGGAAATGAAATGCGGGCAGCCAATATGAGGATGTAAAAGTGCCTGCCCAGTCGTTCACATGAGTTCCCTCTGTCTGTAATGGTTGCTGGAGGATGTTACTATTCTACCTCAATTAATTATTTTTTCACTTTCTTTTTCTGCATTCTCTTCCTGCTACCACCTAATGTCAGCAGAGGAGTTGTCTTGTGCTTTCTCACAAATCATCTTGGCAATACAGCTGGCAGCCTTGTCCATGAGCTTCTCTAGGTCAGCCTCATCCCATGAGAGGAGAGCTAGCAGAGTGGTTTTGAATTCAATATCTAAAAATATAAATGAGGGATAGCATGAACTATGGTTCCGTAATGTCCTTTAGAACTTGCTTCAAAGTACTCCTATCAGCGCTGAGATTTTTCCCTGTAGCAGGCGGAGTAGAGGGATGAAACTAGCATCATATTTCTAGCTGCTACCTGTGTGGCCTTCTCAAAAAGTCTCAAGGGTTTCCGTAACTGAGGGGATATCATTCTGTCAGCTCAGAGGTACAACCCACATATGGGAAAAAGTTAGGAACTGGAAGAAACAAGAAGTGAAAATGCAATAGTCCTGCAGCCATATTGAGGATATAGGATAAGAACACGTGAGGGGAGGGGGGACATGCCCCTCTTTTCCCTCAAGTGCAGTAATGAACAGTCACTAGTAATGACTGCATTGCTTAGCCCTTTGGACCTACACAGGATAGAATTCTACTTAGTCCATCATTCTTCTCTCAGAGGGTACAAGGAGCCAAATACTTTGAGGGTTTAAATGAGCTCAGTTCAGTGGACTTCACTGGCATTTTTCACCCATTTATATCAACAAAGAATTTGGCCCAACATATATGTGCTTACAGTTCCTTCATCAGTGACTGCCCCGGAAGAGGGGTAGAGTGATTGTACACTGTTAAAAGTGAGCAGGATAGCATTTGCAGTCTTGTTCGTCTCAGAAACTATGGGCGGTCTCTCTTTGATACCACAAACCCCAATTTGCCCATTATCAAAAGCAGAAAGCCAAAGGAAGAAGGCAACAGACAAGCCACTCACCAATTTTGACATGCACCATCTTCAGAATGTTCATTGCAGTGTGGGAGTTTTCCAGTCTGCTCAAGCTGAATGTTTGTCATCAGTGAATACGATTCATGTATAAAGGTGAAAGAAGCAGGAGGAAATGGGGCTATATCTTGTTAAGGTGGGTTGCAAAGAAAAAGACACACGAGTAACCCTTGGGACACTCTGTTATTGAATCTTAGCTCATGAGTAGGGCTGGTTGGGAAATTTTGATGGAGAACATCAAAATTTTGCTGAAATGTTCACCATTTCCCAATCAGCAGTAATTGTGACGATGTCTCTGTATTTTGATTTCTTGACATCAGGAGTCAGATTTCTTAGCTCAGATATTTTAAAGCCTTTCAGGACCAAATCTTGAAAGTGCACATTCAAAACTGCTCCTGTGCCTTTTCCCATGCCTGGCTTAGACCTGTAAATGCACTGGTGGCCATGTACAAAGTCCAACTTGTGTGTGAATATCATTTGCCTGCCTAAGTGAGGTATTTGCAGCTGTACGTATTTTCTTCTGAAGATTTGATGCTTACAATGTTCATTGCTGTATGTCTCATTCTTTTAGCCATGTGAAAATGAAAGACATTTTTCACGGGTTTACAAGAGTCATTTTACTGCAAAAACCGGTTTTCATTGTAAAAATTTAAAAACTTCCTCTGCCAAAATGGCAGTTTTCCTCCTTGAGCAAATTATTACCTAGGAGTCCGAATTTTGCAGTGGTGTAAAGGATGTAAAATAATATTAATTTTTCCAGTCTACATACTTGCAAAATTAAAATTAATAGCTTTGCACAGCTTTAGAAAATACGTCTCTCAAGTTTCTGAAAGCTCTAAGAGGGGTCAAACCCAGAGAGAGCTGAAGTTTTATGAAAGTTCTGGAGTTCTTTGTAAAGCTCTAAGTGTATTATGAAAGGTTTCAGACACTTTTCCCAAATGACTCTGATTTCAAGGGTTAAATTCTCTTGCTCTTCCCCTCTTTACCCCAAATGTTATGTAATGTTAGAAAGTTCAACCAGGCTTGGAATTCTGGAAAAATGTCTAAAAGCTTAAAATTATAGCTGTAGGGATTTCCCATCTCTGCCAAGTTGTATGCCTATGCCACACCATTTACACACAAACACCCATTCCTATGTCTCTTTAATATGAACATCAGTTTCCCCACAGCAGCTGCAATGTTCATTGTGAGAGATGGAGTCACGTACATTGAATAAACGAAGTAGGCATTTAATATTTTATGAATTTAGGTCCTTTGTATTCATTTCTCTTGGTTTTTTTTTTTTTTTTTTTTTTGTGTTTGGGGAAAAAAGTGGAATCGTTCATGTTGCCTAATGTTTAACAGCAACAACATCTGTTTTATTTCCTCTTGCCCATTTCTCAGAACATGAACATATCACATGCACAGCTTTATAGCAGCATTTAACATAAATTACAGCTGATGTGCAATTTGTATTTCTCTGCCTACCTTTTAAAATAATTAGAGATAAAGCTGCTCCAAATTCACAATGGTATTTCAATAGAGTTTTCTCTCCCTCTCTCTGCTCCCTTCTTCGCATTCTCTCCCTCAGTGAAATGCAAACTAAGTAATGGCTGAATCACATCACAAACCTGTCATGTTCAAGTTGGGCAGTCTGTTTATCCCTTTTCTGGACAGAGCGCTAAAACTCACCCAGGTTCTCATGACTTACCATATGGATTACAGCAGCCTCTGCTCAGGCTGGTCACACCCTCTTCCAGACTATACAAAACACAACTGCTAAAATAATCTTCTTTGCCTGTTGCTCCTTCCCCAAAATGGATCCCTCCCTTCTGCGCTTCATCAACTTCTGACTTTTTCTTCCAAGGTCTAAATATCTCAGCCCCATTCTGCTTGTTCACTTGGTCTTTTATCACAGTGCCCTGTCCCATCTACTCTGCTGCTGATCAATATTTCCTTTTCCCTCTTCTTCCAGAATTGTCTCATGCATTCCTCCAGGCTGCCCTCTATGTGTGGAACCCCTCCATAGTGGTCCACAATGCCACTATCTCATCATTCACTACCAACTTTGAGACCAAATTCTGAGAAATTAGTCAACTCAGAGCATGTCAGGACTAGAGCTGGCAGGTGCCATTTCCATCTCAGGTAGACATATTGCTCTAGTTCTGATTGAGCTAGTGAACTAAGTGTAGCCATGGCAGCACAAGCAGTGGCAGGGGCTAGCTGCTGGAGTATGTACCTAGGTCTTGGACAGGATCCGAGTATGTACCCAGAGTCTTGGATGGGATCATACTTGGGAAAATTACACCTTCCAGCTCCAGTGTAGACATAGTCCAAGACATATATTTATTGTGTTTAAACAATGACAACTAGCCTTGCCACGTAATCACATAATCTTACAGATGTTGCCCATGCCCTTCCCTTCCCAAGCCTTCCCTATTGTCTTGTGCTTCTTCGAGTGCTTGCCCATGTCGATTCCAAGTAGGTGTGTGCACGCCGCGTGCACAGTTGTCAGAAGGTTTTCCCCCTTGCGGTACCTGTCGGGTTGGCTGTGGCGTGTATATAGGTCCCTGCTGACCTGCCACCGCCTCCTCAGTTCTTTCTTACCGCCAGTGACGGTCATTGGAACAGCTCTTCTCTTGCTACGACAAGTGATCCCCAGTGGAATTTTTTTGTTGTACCTGTAAATAGTTGAAAACTTTGTATTAGTTAGTTCTAGTAGTTCATAGTTAGTTTAGATAAGTTTTAGTTGGGGGTTTCTCCCTCCCACGTTTCCCCTCCCGGTGACCAGGGAATGCCTCAGTCTTAGGGGTTCACACCATGCGGGTCCTGCCTGAAGCCTATGCCAAAGGAGAGACCCACATGACTCCTGCTTAAAGTGTTTCGGGGAAGTCCATCAGACTGAGAAGTGCAAAATCTGTAGAGGCTTCTGCCCAAGAAATAAGAAGGAGAAGGACTTTAGGCTGAAATTGCTCCTCATGGAGTCAGCCCTTCGTCCCCAGGCGGCACAGGCGGCATCCGACCTGAATCCAAGCACTTCGGTGCAGACCGCACCGGCCTCAGAGAGGCTGTGGCACTGAGAAAGGACTAGGGCTCCAGTGACCCTTGGCACCGCCATTCCCTAGTGCTGAAGACCTCCGCTTGTGCAAGTGCCCGGCTTCGCTCCCATTTGCTGGTCCCACACAAAAGAAAGAAGACCAACAGAGGTCGCTCTCCCACTAGAGCAGTGGAGGGAGGATGCACCAACAGGTGCGTCCCATGCTGGGACACCCTGCTCTGGCTCTGATTCCTTCGGCACTGTCGACTCCGGCCTCAGAGGGTGGTCCATCGAGTCCTGTTCTAGTGGAATCCCTGATGTGGGAGTGTCGGGAGGAGGACATAGACCTTCCCTCCATGCTGGACACCTTTGAGGCAGCTAGGGACCTCATAGTGATGTCAGTGCAGTCCCCCGCATGGGCACTGGCATCAGCTCCGGCACCGCAAAGAGGCACAGTGCCTTCTAAGGGCAAGCTGGCAATGATGCGGCACTGCTCACCCTCACCTTGCACTGTTGCCTGGCACTGTCTTGCTCCGCGCTGCCTTGGTCGCTGAGGTCAAAGTCCTCGTCTGACTCGGAGGCGGAGTCGTACGCCTCTCGACGAAGCCAGCACCGCTCCCGGCACTGCTCCAGACAAGAGGAAGGGCAGCCATTACCTATGATTCCATGGCCATCGCAGTGGCAGGCACCGGCTCAGTGACCCTTCTGGACCCTGTGGGCCAACCACCAAGCCCACATGCTGGGGTCCAGATCCTTGTCAGTGGTTTCGGAGGCGTAGGCCTCCTCCATCACCATGAGGCCAAGAGATGGGCACGCAGGCTGGCACCAAGACTGCAGCGGGACCCGGTACCAGGGCTGGTACCAAGATGAGCATGGGCCTGGAAACCAGCACCCCTCCCGGCACCATGCAGGTTGCTTCGGTGTGGGGGGTCCCGACGAGCCAGAAGGTCAGAAAGACTCCGTGCTCCTGCGGGCATCTACCTCATCCTCCCCTGATGAAGTGGTGGCGGGCACATCCACCACGATGTCGGCCATGGACAACAGAGCCCACCAGGAGTTGCTCAGAAAGGTGGCTCAGGATTTGAGCATGCAGGCAGAGGAGGTGTCGGAGGAGACCGACCCCATGGTTGACGTTCTCATGTCAGAAGGTCCCTCAAGGGTTTTGCCCCTCATTAAGACCATCCATAACACTACTAAAGCGTTGTGGCAAATGCCCACCCCTCTTCCCCCCACAGCCAAAGGGGTGGAGAGGAAGTATTTTGTGCCTTCAAAAGGATATGGGTACCTGTTCACTCTCCCTCAGCTGGGCACTCTGGTGGTGGAGGCTGCCAACCAAAAGAAAAGGCAAGGACAACCAGAACCAACTCCAAAGTCCAAGGAGGCGAAGAAGCTGGATCTCTTCGGTAGGAAGATGTATTCCACCAGGGGGCTCCAGCTTTGCATTGCCAACCAGCAGGTGGTCCTTAGCCACTACAGTTTTAACTCTTGGAACATGTCCAAATTCAAAGAGCTACTGCCGGTGGACTCCTCTTCAGAATTTGCTGCTGTCCTTGAAGAAGGCAAGGTGGTCACGAGGACTTCCTTACAGGCCTCCCTAGATTCGGCAATCCGTACTATGTCAACAGCCATAGCCATGAGAAGGAGCTCATGGCTTCAGGTGTCAGGACTTCTGCACGAACTCCAGCAGACCATTCAGGACTTGCCGTTCGACTGTTTAGGGTTTTTCTCAGAGCAAACAGACTCTAAGCTCCAGAGCCAGAAAGATTCACAGGTGACTCTGAAGTCCCTGGGATTTCATATGCCAGCCCCCCAGAGGAAGCATTTTAAGCCGCAGCGTGCCCCTTGCTTCTACCCTGCTCCCCCTACACAGGACTATAGCTGAAGCGGGGCAGGAGTAATAGATGGAGACCCCCTCAGTCCTCTTCTAACCAGGGCCAGGGTTCAGTGAAGCAGCCCTCAGCCTCCAAGCCAAACTTTTGAAGGTGTGCCAGGGGGTGATGCACCAGTTCAGATCCCGGATTCTTCCCCTCCCTTCGTGAATCATCTATTCCATTTCTACCATGCCTGGGCACAAATCACCTCAGACCAGTGGGTCTTGAGCATGATGGAATTGGGATATTCTCTCCAATTCTGTTCCCTCCTGCCTTCCCACCCTCCTTCCCCGTTCCTCTTCAGGGACTTTTCTCATGAGCAACTCCTCATGCAGGAGGTGCAATCACTCCTACTACTCGGGGTGGTAGAGGAGGTCCCTCTAGAGTTCAGAGGCAGGGGGGTTCTATTTCTGGTATTTCCTACTCCCGAAGACCTAGGTAGGCTCAGACCTATTTTAGACCTGCAAAACCTGCAGGGCAGATGTGTATCAGTATTGACAGATAATACAATAGCGATGTTCTATATAAACAAACAGGGTGGCGCTCGCTCCTCTCTCCTGTTCCAGGAAGCCCGCAAGCTGTGGGACTTCTGCATTGCCCACTCCATACATCTGCAGGAATCACACTTTCTGAGCTCTCAGAAAGAACTGGCCGATCATCTCAGCAGGTTCTTTCACAACCACGAGTGGTCCCTCCTCCCGGATATCATAATCAACATCTTCCAGATTTCCCCAGATAGACTTGTTCGCAACACAGCTCAACAGGAAGTGTCAGCAGTTCTGTTCCTTCCTGAATCACAGCCCGGGCTCGCTCACAGACGCCTTTCTCCTCTCGTGAAAGGGGCACCTGCTGTATGCATTCCCGCCCCTCCTGCTCATACACAAGGTCCTGCTGAATGTCCGAAGAGAGGGAGCATCAGTGATCTTGATAGCATACATATGGCCATGTCAACATGGGTTCACCAAGCTTCTAAACCTGTCGAGGGGGACACCTATAACACTGCCCCTGGTCCCGGACTTGATCCCACAGGATCATGGCTCCCTCCAGCATCCCAACCTAGAGTCTCTCCACCTCACCACATGGCTAAACTCCTTGGAGCTCGCATGTTCAGACTCTGTTAGGGAGGTTTTTCTTGGCAGCAGGAAACCATCCATTTGAGTCACTTATCTGGCTAAGTGGAAGAGTTTCTCAATCTGGTCTCTGCAAAAAAGACACTCCACTGTTACAGTCATTGATTCCTTCCATTCTGGACTATTTATGCATCTGAAACAGCAAGGCCTGGCAGTGTTATCAGTAAAGGTGCACCTGGCCACCATCTTGGCTTTCCATTCTGATTCTGCTGGCCGGTCAGTATTCGCTAACCCCATGGTTGGCTGCTTCCTCAAAGGACTAGATAGACTGTACCCTCAGGTAAGACAGCCATTCCCCCCAGGGGATCTCAACCTGGTGCTCTTAAGGCTGATGGGCCCTCCTTTTGAGCCCCTAGCAACATGTTCTCTCTTTCATCTTTCCTGGAAGTGACATTCTTTGTGGCCATAACTTCTGCCAGGAGGGTGTCTGAGCTTAAGGCCTTAACAACTGAGCTCCCTCATACTGTTTTTTACAAGGACAAGGTACAGTTGTTGCCGCATCCGGCCTTCCTCCCAAAGGTAGTTTCGCAATTCCACACAAATCAGGACATTTTTCTTCCATTGTTCTTCCCTAAGCCACATGCTAGTAACCGGGAACGGATGCTCCATTCCCTGGATGTCAGATGAGCATTAGGCTTTTTACATAGAAAGTATGAAGCCATTTCAAAAGTTGACACAGCTCTTCATTGCATTTGCTGAGCAGATGAGGGGGACTCCTGGTGTCGTCCCAAAGGATCTCGTCATGGATCATGGCCTGTATCAGGGTGTGCTATGACCTAGCAAAGATACCTCCCTAGGATTGACAGCACACTCCACCAGGGCACAGGCTTCCTCTGCAGCGTTCCTGGTGCAGGTCCCCATTCAGGACATCTGCAGGCCAGCAACGTGGTCCATCAATCCACACCTTTACGTTGCACTATGCCATTACTCAGCAGGCTAGAGACAATGCAGCATGTGGCAGAATGGTGCTGCAGTCTGCAACTCAGTGAACTCTGATCCCTCCTCCTGGAACTGCTTGGGAGTCATCTACTTGGAATTGACATGAGCAAGCACTCAAAGAAGAAAAAACGGTTACCTACTTTTCGTAATTGTTGTTCTTCAAGATGTGTTGCTCATGTCCATTCCAAGACCCACCCGCTGCCCCTCTGCCAGAGTACTCCGGCAAGAAGGAACTGAGGAGGCAGCAGGTCGGCAGGGACGTACATACACCACCATTAAGGTGCAACTCCAGGAGGCTTCACAGCTGATCCGACGGGTACTTCTAGGGGGAAAACCTGTTGATGACTGTGCACGTGGCACGCACACTCCTACTTAGAATGGGCATGAGCAAAACATCTCAAAGAACAACAGTTATGAAAGGTAACCATTTTTTATCCATCTCATTTGGGTCATGTCTTAAATTAGGTCCCAATCCTGCAAACATGTATAACTTTACCTGCATGTGGAATCCCACTGATACCAGTACTCATGTTTATTAGAGTTTGCAAGATCAGGGTCTTTGTTTGTAAGCTCCTTGTGGTAGGGATTGTGTCTTGTAGTTGCTGAAAATAATAATAGAACTGATGCTAATATTTTAAGATTCAGTTCCGTAGTAAAAACCCTACTGACAGTATGCTTCAGAATCTAGAATGCCTTGATGTAGAAAAAGGATTTGTGACAGTCTCTGTGTTTTTCAAACTGTTCATGGTGCCAAATTATGTAGAATACCAAAGAACTGTATAGCTCAATTTCAGGTAAGAGGGGAGAATTTCAGTCAACTATTTTTCTGAAGCTACAAAGAAAATGACACCAGTCAAGGATTATCATTGGTCAAAATGATTCCCTGGTATTTCAGCCTATCTGAGAAAGTTCTTGTGACTCTTTCACCACAAAATATAAAGGTCTGCCCTCAGCTAGCACTCATCTGCAAACTTTACAGCTCCACAGGCTCTTATGCTTGGCTGTGAAATTGGTGCTTATGTGATGTTCTGGTGCTGCTGCAGCTGCTACTGCCAAGACTGTTGAGTTGGCTTTCATTGTGATGTGATGTGAATGGGTGCATTTCTCACTTATTACATCTCTTAAATTCAATTAGTGCCCCTTATGCTATGGGAGGCCATTGCAATATCTGAAGTGGAAAGAGAAACATTCCAACAGCCCTTTCTTGTTCATACCTCTTAACATTTTCTTACTGAGAGCACCTGTTCTGAATTTAAATTCTCTTCACAGCAAGTGTCACAAATCAGCAGTTGTTAGAATGCATTATGAAGAAATAAACATTTATCAAATTGCCTTTCGAGAAGGTGAATAATTTAGCTAGAAAAAATTCCAACAACAACAAAACCATGCTGCTGACTGACAATTTATTTTATTCCTCTGAGATGCAAGGAGTCGTTGCATGCTGAGTGAATATTGATCAGCTATACACAGATAAATGAAATTTCATTTATAATTCTTGGGTTGCTCACTTGTCACCAATTAAAACTGAAGAGCATGGCCATGCACAAGAAATATTAATTAACACTCCTGGGTTGTTGATTGTATGCTGACCCAAAAGACTGTGAACTAACTCGCTCGATAAAAGCAAGTCTAGCGTCCTCTCATTGCAGAAGTCCTTCTCTGGCTCATGTAAGTCCCTTTCTCTCACTGTTTGGGGGAATCACAACTTTCTGGCCTTTGATTAGCCGCATAAGCCATTACATCTTTCCTATCTCTCCCCCATTTAATGTCTTTGGTCAGTTTCCTTCTCTCTCAGGCTCCTTTTTGCCACTGAGCCCCGCTTGAATATGCGCATCCAGTTCTAGTTATCTTAATTAAAAACCATTTTTTTTGTTCTCTGGATTAACAGTCTCAGAAAAAAATCGCAGGAGTCTTATCTGGGAAAATGATTAATTGTAAGTGACCTGGCTAATGTTCACAGGAAGAGTTGGAAATAGATGAGGGAATGGCGGCTGAGCAAGAAGAATGGTGCACAACAGCTGTCCAAATGAAAGTTCGGGTCTTTGACCTCATGCTTTCCCTCAAGATTTTGAGGTTCTACAAAAGACTTATAAAACACAGGATAGAAAATAAACACAGTGTTGAACCAGGACATATGGGGCCAGATTCTGTTCTCTGGCATAAAACCAGAGTAATTCTGCTGATGTCTACTTACACCAGCGTAACAGAGATCAGAATCTGGACCTTGATTTGGAAACAACATGTCAGTATTTTGGCAGCATTAAAAATCCTGACATTTACAGTAGCTTGGGGCTACGAAAATATTGATTCAGCAACAGAACTGTTTTTCATAAAGCAGTGATTGTTGGCTGGTTTCTGGTCTGTTGCTCCAGGCTCCAGCATATTGCTAACAAGGAAGGAGCAAAGCCATTGAAAGCCAAACATGCGTTAGTAGGGTACATTGCTGAAGGAGTCAAATACATTGCTTAACACTTGCTAAGAGTTGTTGCGGCTTTCTGAATATCTTCCAGTGCCAGATAACTTGGCGAGAAACTAGTGTTGCTGCCATAGAGTTGGTACCGTAAGTTGTACTAATACTGAGGGGTGGGTGGGGGGAACCCTGATTTGCTCACTATGAGGGCCTATTAAATGAACATCTGTTAACTGTACAAATCCCATGCACCCAATGGGAAAATATAATGAAATTCAGAGCATTTAAACAAATTAAAATCATAAAATACTGCTGGGCAGAATAGCCGAGCATCTCACTGTGCTGTAATTTACATGGAAGCTGAGCCATACAAAACAAAGCAGGAACACTTACTCTTGTTTACAGTGTATGTGCAATGTTGTTTTCTTCTCATTAGGAAGAGAACAGTGAAAAAACCTGGATAAATGTGCGTAGTTTTTTGCGAAAGAGTTTGTTCACCAGCCCCTGCCAGGCTCTGGCAAACACTGAAATGTATCATCACAATAGTGCCCTTCAGGAGCACTCTGAGCTCGAGTACTTTTGAGTCCATGCATCTCAGGGACAGCAGCAGCAGTCCAGCTGGGGCTCAGCCATTGAAATAGGGCAAGTTTATTTCCGATATCGCTGTACAAAGAGGCACACTGAAGAAAGTCCAGATGGGAATTAGGTGGAGAAACGGCAACAAAGTGCCTTCCAAGCCAAGAGTTTTGACAGGGAATGCAAAGGTCTCCATGGCTATCAGAGTGAGAAGCTAATCAGGAATGTGCACAGGCCTCTACAATTTGGCACATAGGCATAGAAAAAGTAATGTTTCACTGGATTTGCTATTTGGATAGTGCTTCCTGCTACCTGGGGCTTTGACTCCAACCCCATCTCACCACTTCTGGTTCCCTCCTCTCCTCTGTAGTCAGAAACAGAGCTTGTGTTTCACCACCACAGAGGCTGGGAGCAGGCAGGAATGGCTCTTCAGTCCTCACAAGTGGTGAATCCACGGGTTTCCTTGTTCCCCAGAACAGCTGGAAGCTTTTTTCACTTGTTCTCTACTGAAACCATGAGAAGGAGCAAGGAGGTTTCCTCTCTTCCCCATTAGCTCTACCCTCCACTTTGTCTGGGATGAGATAGAGACTGAGCCCAGGGAGGAAGGGACTATCCTTGTCTGTCAGAATTGATTCTTGGGTCTCTAGAAAACACATATGTGAGAACATAGCTACAAACTGTCATGTAGCCACTGGCTCCAATAGAGGGTGCTGTGGAGCATCTGGGAGCCATAATTCTGCTTTGGGTGGCCTGGTGTGCAGGGGGGAGCCTGGACAAGTTGCAGCATCTTTTAGGATGGGGCAGCCTGCTCCCGATGTGACTGGCCCAGTCAGCAGATCAATGCAAAAGGAGGCTGATCCATGGTACTGCTTCTTCCCAGCCCAGTGTGGGGTGCCATGAACCCCAAGTGAGCAGTTCTTGTGGTTACCAAAATGCAGTGGGCTGCATTTGTAAGAGGCAACTGGCCAGACCGTGAAAGGGGTGCTGAGAAGTTTTGAGTGCACCTTCTAGCCCTGCCCACCCATCTAAGAGACAGCCACAATCTGTCCCTTCTGGCCCAAACTGACGAGCTCTCTTGTGAATAGTCTGTACCCACATTTGTTTCCTTAAAACTTCTCACCTGAAGAAGCATTTGGAGGATTGGACCCTTACTTTTAAATCTGCAAGTCTCCGATTCCATACAACTTAATACATTTCCAACAAGTCAGAATTTGAGCTGCTTTAAAAAGATTATAGTGCAAAACTCAAAAAGCATTTCTTCTCTTGGGTGGAGTTACTCTGGATTTGCCCCAGTGTAACAGAGATGAGAACCTAGCCCATATTTCTTCTCTATCCCTGTTGCAGCTCAAATAGGACACCCAGCATCTTTAATTTTCCAGAGTGTTCTAGTTACTGTAGTTCCAATGGAAACTTTGTATCAGAAAGGGAAGTTCTTTTACAAACAACTGCATTTCCACCAGAAGTGGGAAGAAAAATATACTATGGAACTGAAATTTCTCAAAGTGCCTCTTAAATCTTCGCTACAATTACTGTAATATAGAATAATAGATCCACTACTGTTTTTAAAAGCTTTTGAAGGTTGCAAGTAGCATCCATAAATTGTGGGTTGTGGGCAATCTATAATCATGGCTTTCCAGGCCTTTTATTTAAATGAGAGAGAAAGATATAATAAAGAGAGTTATGAAGTAACATGAAAGTTTACTTTGTGCTGGGGAAGTAGGAAGAAATCACAGGAAATGTCTGGAGGCCCTTAGATACTTTTTAAAAATCAAGGCTTTCCACGTTTGAAAAGATTTTGTGTGTCTGGGGTGAGCTTTATTTGATCCAATGGGACATTTTATTGTGAGGAATTACAATGATAGGACATCAAGAAGTATTAATAAAACTACTGGAGAAGCTGAAGATCAATTAGAAGCAGCTAGAGGGACCTGATCACATTGCTCTGTGATGAGATGGACATAACTATCAATAGATAGTTTCATCTCCTTCCTCTGCCCCTCATCAAATGCAGGAACAGATGAAGACCACCCTTGATCCCCTTGATGCTCATATACATTGGGATAAGTTGTGTGTGTGTGTGGGGGGAGGGGTGTAGAACCAAGTTCTGTGGTGAGCTTTTTCCACTGGACATCAAATAAATGAATGCACATGGAAAGTGTTAAGAGTTGAAAAAAAAAGTTATGGTGCTTCTTCCACCGTCCCACCTAACCCATAGTCCAGCAATGCCACCTCTCAGAATCTGCTCCAAAATACTAAAACTGCATAAAGAAACCTCAGTAGTTTGGCAATATCCAGTCATGTCTCAATAAGGAAAGTTGGGCTCGTAATTTTAATATAGATAGTACCAATATATAATATAGTGTTATAACACTGTCTTGGCTTCTGAGCTGTCAAAGAAGAGTTTGGACTCTGGAGTGTATTAGTTCTTCATTGAAAGATAAATTATTCTTTCCTGGTTTATTTTGCTCACGTTGAGCTAGATCTTTAGATGGTATAAATTGAAGTCACTCTGTTGAACTCAATGGAATTATTCTGATTTACATCCACCGAGGATCCGGTTGTATATGTACATAATTCCTGATTACCATGTACAAAGATGGATGTGACATTGGAAACAACAGACATATTTCTATATAAGAATCTCCATTCTCAGAGCATCGGCTAGACACAGGTCTGCACTCACACTACCAACCACACTTCCTCTCCTAACACAGAGGCTCACAAACATCCTAACTGCTGTGTAAAATCCCTCATACCCTAAGGCTTACTTCTATTACTTGGTTTTCTTAGGCTCATAATGCTGTGCATGGTCTGATGTGAGTATTGCCTTTGTTTGCCACACAAAGAAACTTAAAATCAGGCTCTTGGATGGGCTAGAGTATATACTTACTCTGTATTTTCCATCTGACCATACAATTATGAATAGCAACATTTGCTCAATGTTTCACAGCAGCTGTGTGATCTCTATTTTATTATATTTTGAAGGTTTTGTTTCAAAATTGGTATTTCAGTGGCCATTGCTTTTCAAAAATTTCTCTCCAGCTGGAGAGAAAGCGTCAATGTCCAAATGAAATGCTATGGCATTGTGCAACAAAACCCTATGGTAAACAAATAATCAGTTGTGCCAGTGCCATATAGAGCGTTGTACAGTAGCAGATCATAGAGAATAAACAAAAGCCCAGACCCAAACTTTACAATTGTATCTTTTTCCCCCCTCCCCACTCTCTTCCTCTTAGGGGGTAGGGGAAGGTGTGCACAATATGCCCAAATCTATCAGTACAGTGTTCTTATTCATTAAGGCTTCAGACACTATTCTCCTACAGTCTCTATAGTCCAGAGAGGGAGAGGAGTCAAAATGAAACAGATGTTCTTGGCTTGAAAACTGCAATTTAAACTAGTTCACAAGGGGGAGAAATTTGGAAAATTTCAGATGCATAAGTTAGCACAAGAGAAATCTAGGTTACTCACTTGCCTTGTAAACAGAGCTTTTTTTTGCTTCGATAAATTTCCACAATGCCCTGAGATCCCTGATTTCTCTTAGGGTGCAGGATGGGGAGGGGAGCTGTTTCCTTTTGCAATCAAGATGCACAGCTATATAGTTCTCCAGCCTTGTTCCAAATTCACAAATACTAACTAGACTTGAGCTGAGATGAACATATAAGATGCACATGAGTCTTTTTTACTAGTGGGTAGCAGAACATTTTACATTTGGCTTGTTCTTGTCTATGTTTGTAAGTAGCCTTGATAGGTTGAGAAAAAAACAAGTTATTGAAAATAATTTTTTCCAAAAGTGTTTAGATTTTAAAGAAAAGAGGAAAGTTGCAGAGGAGTGTAGCTTTTTGAAGAGCTCTCTGATATATCATCTGTCTGAGGCTGCAAAGTAAGAGAGAATTTTCCAGAGTCTTTGGAAACAAACAAAGCACTCAATATTTTTCTGTTCTGAGTAGGGTTTTCAGTCAGCTGCCTGGAATCAGTGGTGAACACATTTAAGAAAATGCCATGCATGGTATGTGAGTGCAGCCACAGTCTCCTACTGCATATTGATCTCATCCCTGATTAAAAAACAAAGCTGTTATCTAAGGGCCTGATCCAAATCTCATTGAATGGGAATCTTTCTATTGACATCAGTGGGGTTTGGATCATGCCTTTTGAGCAAAAGAGCTATGAAAATAAATTAATTAATGGCTAATAAAGACATGTATTTACATAACATCTTTAATCTGAGGGCTTCCAACTGCTTTGCAAGCACTAGTTAATTCAGCCCCTTAAGCCTTTCTGTCAGAGTTACTTTGTCTGCATTTTACAAATGGAAAACTGAGACTCAGAGAGGAAGGATTCCTCAAAGTCACCTAGTGAGTCAGTGATTTAGCTGAGATTACGACCTCCAGTCCTATGTTACATCATAAATCCACCACATAATTGAGCACAATATTCCATGTATTTTATTTATCCTAAAAGGTAAAATAGGAAGCATAGGACTGGAATAGTAGGGGAATTGCAGGATAAATGTGAGGCACCTGCATAATCTGGCATAAGACAGCAGTGCTAGTGGTTGCACTAAAGTTAACCACAAAGCTTTGTGACTTCAGAACTAAAACAAGTCACTCATGCACTTAATTTTGTTGTTGATGGAGATGTCTCCATTAAAATTTAATGAAGGTCTCCTTGAAGTCATGAGTTTAGAAACTCATACTTTTTATTTTTGATCTCAAAAATAAAAACAGCTCTGTTAATAATTTATCTGGCAAAATTGTGGCTAATACAATGTGCAGGGAGGGACTTTCAAACATGCATAAGGAATTTAGGAGCATACATCTTACTGACTTTTGTTAGGACTTGTGCTCCTTTACTTCTAAAGCACTTTTGAAAATCTCCTCCATAATGTACATTTTATATGCAGCATCCTGGTTCCTCAGCAACCTTGCAGAAGAGGAAAGCACAACAGTAGTTTAAAGCTACCTTTAACTTTCCCCGCTCCTTCTGCTGTGCTGGCTCTGGTGATGACCTGGCTCGGTGTGTGCTGGCAATATTAATTAACATGTGCACATATATAGCATCTGTTATCTCAAAGCACAAACAGTAAGTGGCCACTATTATGAATAATAATATTTAGTACTTATATAGAGCTAGAGGGTAAGATTTTCAAAGGCGCCTAAGTAAATTGGGGGCCTACATCCCTTGGACTTGAAATGAAATTCCATGGGCTCCCAAGGCCCAGATCCTCAAAGGTGTTTAGGCATCTAACTGCCATTGATTTTAATGAGTTCAGTGCCTAAATACTTCTGAGGATCTGGACTCCAGTGCCTATGTCATGGGACTTAGACTACTAAGTGACTTAGGTATTTGAAAAATTTATCTCTACACTATACTGTCTCCAAGGTGCTTTAAAACATTAACTAATTAGTACATTCTCTGAATAGCCCTGCAAAGGTAAGGAGTACCATCTTCAGATTGGTACAGTGAGGCAGAGCAAGGTTAAGTTACTTTAGAAATGTCATATAGGATCTATTAGCAAAATCAGTCATGGAACCCAGGAGTTCTGCATGCTAACCAGTATACTGCATTTTAGTCAGGATTTGAAGTTTATCTTCACAAATTTGGTAAAGAAAATTATTTAAAATATAGTTATTAGAGGGGAAAAAAAACCCTAGGTTTTTTTGAGCGTGCTTTTCAGAAAATGCACCTATCTACATTCCTTGGCATGGTGTTAGGATTTGTCTTGTAAAGTTGGCTCAGTCATATCACATTACATTAAAGGATGTGAAATAACTTAGTTATTAATGATACAACCCTTGGTGGCACATTACAGCATTATCATATGCTATTCATAACATAGAGGATGAAAGGAAAGGGAAGGGGCATTATCTGAGGAGGGAAAAATGCTCTTGAGAAACATTGTGTGAAAGAAGAGGCTGGTCTGGACAAGAAAGAATTGCCAGAGATAGCTTGTTTTGGTGTATGTACTTGCTGCAGATAATTAAGTGACTCTTTTAAAATAGGCACCCCTCCCCCCCTGCTCACACATTTGTGGTAGGTGGATGGTTGCTCCCATGTTTGCAGGTGTCTGAATTTCTCATCAGCCACTTGGCAAGCCAGTCAGTGATGCTGATCAGCTGCCAGGACCATCAATTGAAAGTAGTAGCTCTCAATGTGGCTATGTAGACTTGCTGCTGAAGTGGAAGCTTAGTTATACATTAATCAATTTCAAACAATTTATGGTAATTATTCCTTTAGACGTGTTGAAATGACATTTCGGTAATGAGCAAGGTGACATGTAAATTATATAGTGGAATATACACAAAGCCTTAAAAATAAACAATGTAGGACTCCTAGAATAAGGGGATGCAACTCTACTGAAGTTAATGCTCCTTGACCTGGAGTTCAAATCTTGTCAGTTTGAATGCAATGACAATATGTTGGCATATTAGAATGTCTTCAGTTTCTTCCATCTGTAGATTATTTGGGATGATCAGATATTAAATACAAAGGTCATACATATATAAAAATTGAGTTGGTTTTAGTGAGGACTTCTTTATAGCAGAAATGTTACACACATATAATTAGCCTCATTAAAAGAAAACACTGGCTGAATATCAGGAAAATCTTTCAGACATGGAGAATCTATTTCTCTGTAGAATAGTCTTCTGCCATGTCTTGTGACATAGTATATTTATAATTACATATTTAGCACATGGTCCAGAGCCTACTGAGGTCAATGAAAAGAACCATCCCACTGAGTCCAATAGGCTATGTGGCTCAGATGTTATGTAAAAAAAGCTGCTAATTGTTATGAAGAGCAAGAGATTAATTCTGCTGAGCATAAGTGCAACTGCATAAACAGACTGAAAATGAGGCATTCCAGCTATGGCTGCCTCAACAGAAACTCCACCTATTTAAACTCTCCATCAGAATCAGAGGTTACAAGACCTGCATCATCAGAACACGTTTTCATTGATCATGCACCAACTATGATACTGTGGATAGCTGCTTGTGTGAATAGTAGCCACCTGCATTTAGAACTAGACTTGACAAAACAATAGATCATTAGAACTCACCTGGAATTTTCCATCAATTATTTTTGACAGAAAATGCTCTTTCCACAAAATTGGAATATTCCGTGAGAGAATTTTGATTTTGCTGAAATTTTTAAATTTTCCATCAGGAAAATAAAAACAAAATATTTTGTTTTGGGTAAATTCAACCTGAATCAAATTGTTGACCTGATCCGAAGCATTTAATTACAAAGTTAATTCAACATTAAACTGCATCTGACTATGATGCTGTGATGCTTTAAAGGGAATGAAATAGAATAGGGCAGCTATTGAGTGATCCATCCCTGTTGTCCAGTTCCAGCCTCCTGAGAGTTATAGTTTAAATATAGGCCAGGATCCTTCACTAGACTCCATCTCTCATAATGCACTACAACTTCCCTTGGACTAAGATGAATGGTGTATTATGGGATGTACATGACTGTGATGCATCATGGGAGATGTAATTCAGTCACAGAGTCAAGCCTGTATGGAGGAATGAGGGCTAGGGTTGCCACCTCTGAGATGTAAAACACCAGGACATCCAGGATAATTCTGAGCCCATAAAACTGGACAATTGGCAGTGTGTACTGAGCACCTTTACAGGTTTCCCAGGACAACTATCTTAAAAATGGGAAAACCTGGACAGGTGGCAACCTTAATGAGGGCAGGAGGCACTACGACACCTTAGCCAAACCAGTATAATGTTGAACTGACTCAAAACAAAACATTTAGATTTTATTCTACATATCAAATGTTTCAATTCAGGAGTACTGAAATGAAACATTTCAGGAAAAGGTGTCACCTTTTGGGGTCCAACCCAGTCCAATGAGAGTTTGTGTCACCATTTGTCCGGTAACCCTAAAATGCTCTGCTGCTGTAGCTCCCTGTCTGGACCTCCCTGCCAACTTACAAGCATGCACTGAATGTCTGTGTGATAAGCAGCCCTGATTCAGCAACTCTGACTCCAGCAGCCTGCTTGTTACACCACAGCCACACTTGGTCTCCACCAGCCTTGGTTACTGCTTGCCAAGTAATCCTCCCACACCCCAATCCCAAACAGTCTGCCCCGAAATGTCCAGCCATCTCCTGGAACATTTAGAGAAGTAATAAGGTCCATTGCTCCTTTAAAGAGAAAAAAACACAGCAGTTTGTTGCTTTAACTGGAGTTAATAATCGCTTCAGTTCAATCACAGCACTGGGTTGGTTTAGATCAGTGGTTGGCAACCCGCGGCCTGTCACCGTAATCTGCTGGCGGGCCGCCAGACATTTTGTTTACATTTGCACAGCTGCCCGCAGCTCCCAGTGGCCGTGATTTGCCATTCCCGGCCAATGGGAGCTGCAGGAATCAGCGCAGGTCACAGGACATGGGAATGGTGAACTGTGGCCACTGGCAGCTGTGGGCTGCCGTGCAAATGTAAACAAACTGCCAGCGGATTACCTTCATGGGCTGCGTGCGGCCCGCGGTCTGCAGGTTCCCACCACTGATTTAGATTGAAAGTAAAACAAGTTTAACAACAATAAGAGGATTTTAAGTGAGTTCAGGTGTAAGGGATAGTCAGAAATAGTTATGAATAAAAGTGAAAAATGCTTTCTAGTGACTAAGGGCTGGTCTACACCCAGCCGCTAGTTCGGCGGCTGGGGATCGAAGTTCCGGGTTCGACTTATCGCGTCTGGTCTGGACGCGATAAGTCGAACCAGGAAGTGCTCGCCGTCGACTGCGGTACTCCAGCTCAGCGAGAGGAGTACCGCGGAGTCGACGGGGAGCCTGCCTGCCACGTGTGGACCGCGTCTGAACCGCGGTAAGTTCGAACTAAGGTATGTCGAATTCAGCTACGTTAATAACGTAGCTGAATTTGCGTACCTTAGTTCGAATTGGGGGGTTAGTGTGGACCAGGCCTAAGACTTAACAAACCTGCAGTTTTGGTTCAAAGTAAGATTCTTACCTCACTTTCTTCCAGCAAGAGGGCTGACCCACCCCCTTGCTCAGGATCTCCCACAAAGTCCAACATGCTCAGTTCCTTGGTCGTCTTAAGTGAAAGATAACTTTGGGTTCTTTGCCCCTCTCTTTTATAGTCCAGTGAACTTTTGAAATGTATCCTCTTCGAAGTCCAGTGCCCCTGCTGTGAGGAATGGTACCATGAAGTCTCATGGAGAAAGTTCCATACTGGTTTCTAATCCACTAATGCTTTCTGCAATGCAAATTAATCTGTCCCTGCAGCCTCTGATATGCCAACGAATGGCTGTTTGATAGTGATAGCCAGTTGTCTGTGATTGCACCTGGATGGAGTCATCAGCCTTTTCTTTGTCTGGAAAAATCTGTTTACCCACTCCCCAGACTTGTTTGGTTCAAACATATTTTAGTCCCATATTTTTTTCACATGTGTGCATCCTTTGGGCATTTACCATACACACACTACACAGGAATACTAATGATCAGTGTGTTACTGGTTTTCCAATGATACCTTACATGACACGTATTAGATACAGGTTATGACATAAGTGAATTGGGATACAGTGAACTCATCTTGGCAGTTGAAACTCACTATCTGATACCAGTCAGACCTTTGCCCTATGGCATTGAGATGTTCTTAGGGTGACAGAATATCAAAATGATTTTCTCTCAGCTCTGTATATAATATATTGTAGGGGAAAATCCTGCATTGTCAGTGAGATTCATTAGATGACCTGCTAGTAACATCTTTGCCAAGTCTACCGTCTATGATTCCGTGAACATTGCATTCATTTTGCTTAGCACAATCAATGAAAGGTTTTCACAACGAGAAGCAACCTCTTTCAGAGAACCCATAAAATGCATTTTAAAGTAAAGTTTTCAGTTAAAAACTACCATCACTGATGACGTATGGGACCCACTGAAAAATAAGGTGAACCAGTTTCCATCTATCTTTAATTATGCTCTAATAGTAGTGTAAAAACTATGTGATTAGTGCAAAAAATGTATGGGATTCATTTTAGCAACTGTGCAATTGGACTTACTATGGTGCATGTTGCAAAAAACCTGCATTGACATTGGGGGATATAAAAGTTCTGAAATGATGTTTGAAAATCTGTATCTGCTTAGGCAAATTTACATAATTATACTAAGCACTGGACATTTCCTGATTTGATTCTTTTCTATTACAGCTGCACATGGCTCCTATCTATTTAATTTGGCAAATCTTGCATAAATCCAACTGGTCTCTTTGCCATATTTTCTCCTCTGTGAGCACCAAAATATAATATGTTTTCCTACTGTCTGAGTACATATACCCTCCAGGGAATCATGGTCCTGGAACCTTGTAAAGGCCCTTCTCCTAATTAAAATGTTAGAGGCAACTTACCAAATGATAAGAAGGATGGCAGCCATTCTTGAAGTCAGAACATTATAGGAAATATAATTTTTCCTACGTGTAGTTTTCAGTTGTCTAAAATTTCTTGACCAGAGTGGAAGTCTTGTACACAAATGTTTGTGTGTATTGCATGTGTGTGCCTAGATTCAGAGCGGCACCCACTCACCACCTGTTTTAGCACAGTGATGGACTAGTGTAACAATCCTGCAAGTGTACAGGTTAACATACCAATATTTCTTGAGCATTGCTTTAGGCACACACATACTGGATTTAGCTATGCAAATGTGGGGCAATATACTTAACTGTATCCCTTAATGTTAAATAGTTAGATAAATGTTGTTTGCTTATATCATATAGTTCCTCTGCTGTTAAGTGCAAATGAAAGCCATATGGAGTCTCTGACACTGGGCTCCTATTTCAAGCTCTTATCCCAATGGGCAAGTGTCACCAAAGCTATAATGTGACTTTTCAGCCACCTGTCTGCAGCCAGCAGCAGCAGGCTCAGAACACACACATTTAAATATGCAAGTTCATTTTCAAATCCATTTATAAACAGTGAACGGAGCTGCTCATGCTCTGAGCTTTCAGACTGCTGCATGGAGCAGTTTACCTTTAACCAAATCTGACAGGAAATTTAGTGCTGGCTTGTAATTTGGATGCTCTGTGTTTTCCGTCACCATAAATTTTGCATTCATTTGATGGGTTTAAGATCTTCTTCCTTTATAAAGCTGTTTGACTGATGCAGTCAAATATTTTTGAAGCTGCAGTGTGTTTATCTTCTGGTTACAAGGGGAAAAGCAAATAAAGGGAACTTTGAGTAGTCTAGACCAGGGTGTATCTGTAATGAAGATCATACAGTATTGTGTTTATTATTGAGCAATATTCATCGCCAGTATTTTAAAGATGATTAGCTTTTGCATGATTTAGACTTAGAGGGCTCACTAGTTTATTTTACATCAGCATAGGTAAGTGTCTCAGCTTTCCAAGCAGACTTATTCAAGAGAATCTACTGTATTGACTTTTAGCCAATGGGTAATTACAGACAAGGGTTGAGGAGCTTCTCTATAAGGGGATTAGCATTCTTCTCTTCTAAATACTAAACGGGGAATGATCCTTTAAACACTGGCTCATTCACTGGTGCCACATGTCAAGCATAGTTAGAATGCAGACTTGTCATACTATAAAAAAGCAAAGAATCTCTACTTCCTTGTACTCTTTTGCTCCCCCCCCCCCGTGTGCTATTCAATAAAATATACTTCAGTCAGCTCTAGGATGTGAACCATAAGAAAAAGCCATGTGGCCACAAGTGCCCACTAGCACAGAAGCCAGCAGACAGCTGGCCCTCAAAATCAGATGGGATGGGGCTCACCAAGAAAAAAAAAATTCAGTATCGTGTAAAAAAATTCCAGTCAGAAAGGAGCGTAAATCATTCAGTGATTTTAAAAAGTGTCATAAATATAACAATAAGAATGAGTAATGATCCAGCTAGAATCAGCCAACTGCTTAGTCTGATGTCGTTCATGCGCACAAATGCAGCTCACTGTTTGAATGTATGGGGGAGGGCAGGAGATTTTCAAGACTATTTTCAAACCACTATTAGTTCTAATGTGGCTAATTTAACAGCAATAAGATTAAAAAACAAACAAACAAAAACTTGCTGTAATTTACGGCAATCTGGAAAGCTTTCTGCTGCTGTAGTGTATTCAGAATGCTGAGCTTCCCCTCATGCTGAGAAGAATCCACAAACTGGTCCTGAATAATACCTGACCTCACATAGCTCTTTGCATTCAAAGATATCAGAGTGCTTTACATGAAGTATCATTAATGCCATTTTACACATGGAAACCGAGGGACAGAGAGAGAAAGTGATTTGCCGAGGTTACATGTCAGGCCAGGGGCAGAGCCAAGAATAGAATCCTGGGGTGAAATCCTGGCCCCATTGAAGCTGGGGGCAAAACTCCAATAGACTTCAATAGGGTCAGGATTTCCGATCTTCAGAGTCCAATAAATGATGTAGAAAAAGAGGTAAACAGTGAGGTGGCAAAATTTGCAGACAATATAAAATTACTCAAGTTAGTAAACCAAAGCAGACTGTGAAGAGTTACAAAAGGATCTCTCAAAATGGGGTGACAGGGCAACAAAATGGCAGATGAAATTCAGTGTTGATAAATGCAAAGTAATGCACATTGGAAAACATAATCTCAACTATACATACAAAATGATGGGATCTAAATTAATGGTTACCGCTCAAGAAAGAGATCTTGGAGTCATTGTGGATAGTTCTCTGAAAACATCCACTCAATGTGCAGCAGCAGCAGCAGGAGTGCTGGAACTCGAAGTGCTGGGGGTGCAGTAGAACCCTCTGGCTTGAAGTGGCTTCCATCATATACAGGGCTTACAGTTTTGTTCAATAGCGCTCAGCACCCCCACTATAAAAATTGTTCCAACGCCAGGGAGCGGCAGTCAAAAAAGCCAACAATGTTAGTATCCATTAGGAAAGGGATAGATAATAAGACAATAAATGTTATAATGCCACTGTATAAATCCATGGTATGCCCATACCTTGAATACTGCATGCAGTTCTGGTCACCCCATCTCAAAAAAGATATATTAGAATTGGAAAAGGTACAGAGAAGGGCAACAAAAATGATTAGGGGTATGGAACAGCTTCCATACGAGGAGAGTTTAAAAAGAGTGGGACTTTTCAAGCTTGGAAAAGAGATGACTAAGGTGGGATATGACAGAGGTCTATAAAATCATGACTGGTGTGGAGAAAGTGAATAAGGAAGTGTTATTTACTCCTTCTCATAACACAAGAACCAGGGGTCACCCAATGAAATCAATAGGCAGCAGGTTCAAAACAAACAGAAAAGTTAATAGAAAATAGGTGCATCAATGGCTATTAGCCAAGATGGTCAGGGAAGCCACTCCATGCTCTGGGTGTCCATTGCCTCTGATTGCTAGAAGCTGAGAGTGGCCGATGGGATGAATCACTTGATGATTGCCTGTTCTGTTTATTCCCTCAGAAGCACATAGCACTGGCTAGATGTACCATTGGTCTGACCCAGTATGGCCGTTCTTATGTTTGTTTTTCTAATCTCCCCACTCCTCCACCTCCCAGTCCCACTTCCCCTTCCTTCTTCCCAGCAGTCTCCAGACCCAGTCTCTCCCAAAAAGCAATTATTGTTACCAGAAACCAAAATATCCTTCTGTTGAAAATTTTCAAATGAAATGAAACATTTTCCACAAAAATGGTCATTAAGAAATAAAAGGCTATTTTCTGTTGAAAAATGGTTTTGATAGAAAATCTTTGACTGGCTCTGTTTATATCCCAGCAAGCACAGGGAATCCACGCTAACCCAGAATACAAAAGTTCAGAAATACAGATGGAAGTTACAATATGTAGCACTGCTCTACATATTTACAGCAATAGGGGCTGTAAATTCCAATTTTAGGTGACAACTAGGTTGGGTAATTAAAATTCTATTTTCCTAGCCCCGTGGGGTAACTTGGACGTGTGTATAGTACAATGCCTGCACATTTCTAGTTCCTTTGCTTGGCTTGAATGTTGCACTCAGCTTTTATTATGTGTAAGGAAATGAGCCTCATTTGAATTTATGACAAGTCCTTTCTTCATAATAGTCGGTAGCAAAGCATAATTTTTACCTTGTCTGCATAAAATGTTATGCATATTGTGACTACCTCAATTTTACTTTCTCCCCCTTTTGCCTTATAAGGAGTGAAACAACCACTGTTCTTTTGTTTAGAAAATCCAAGAATAATTTATTTTTAAGGTGACATTTTTAGTAGTGCTTGGGTGACTCAAACCCAGGGGAAGATCGTGCCATTCATTGCCAAACAATTGGCATTTTCCAAACAGCTGAATAGCTCTCCCCTTGCTTTCTTCTATGTTATTAGTAGTGTTAGATATTATTTGTATAACAGTAGCACCCAAAAGCCCCAGTCAGATTTGAGCCTACATTGTGCTAGATGTTGTACAGACATCACACACAATACCACAATCCTGCCCAAGGAGTTTACAATCTAAGGCACTGATCATGCAAGCTGCTTTGTGTGTCCACATGCTGCTTCTTGCAGGATCAGGACCTAAGGAATAAATAATGTTATCTCTGCCTCCATTGTTCTCCTTCTTTTTTGCTTCATACAGTCTCATCTCTCTGTCCCATTCTCTTTACTGTATTCCATTCTGTTCTCCCAATAGCCCTTCCTCCTTTATTACTCACTTCTGCCTCCTGCAGTTATCTTCATTTTCTTGCTCGGTTTTGTTCCTCTCATTCCTTGCAAGTGAACTTCATCTCTTCTATGCACCCTGAGATCCAACACTCCCACTTATACCCCAATAGGATGGATTCCTTTTTGGTATCTCTGGGGGCTCTAACTTGTGCTGGGGACAGTTTGGCCCCAGCAAGGTGCAGCATTGGGGGAGGCAGAAAGATGGATTAACTCTACCTTTGCCTCCATCCACAACCCTCAAAAGAGCTTAATGCAGTTGGTTTGAGCAATGGTTCTAGATTGGAGGAAATACCTTATTTGTTTAATAACAGCAGTGCTCATTGTAGCATGTAACTGTTATTCTCTCAAGTGTTGGATGGTACAGTGCACGGATTCCCTTTACCCATGCATGCTCTCCCTATTGTTCTAGCAGAAACTTGAAACCAAGTGGGTTTGATTCAGCTGGTAGCACTTTACCCTTTGGCAATTTAGTTATATTATCACTCAGTCTCTAAAGCAGTATTCAGTGACAAAAGTGGCTTTTTGCTCTCTTAAGAACACATACATTGCTATGCTAGATGAGACCAGTGGTCCAGCTCGTTCAGTATCCTATCCTAACATAAAGCTAACATGATAAAGTCAAAATGAAACAGTATGATAATTTTCCTTTAAAAATTTTGATGAAAGCAGTATGTTTCCATGAACTGTTTTGATTTTGTGGAATCAGCATTTGCTGGTGGAAAACTGTTCTGTTGGAAGATACTCTACTGCTAAGCTCCTGGCTCCAATGCTGTCTAGTGGCAATAAGTTCCACAGGTTAATTCTCCATAGTAACATTCTCATATTGAAATCTATATTTTTAAAGTGTTTTAGCAAAGGTGGGAACATTCAGTTTCTAGTGGTTTGCCAAACTCTGAAACAATCTTCCTTGGATGTATAATAATTTTTTGCTTCTTGTAAGAAGGTCTTTTCCTCTCTTTTCACAGCATTGCAGCATAGTCCTTGTAGGCAAGAGAAGGGTTAATACATTTAGTTGGTGGGTACTGCAGGGAATGTAATAGTCTGAGTTTTACAGCATTATGTGCCCATAAAGCATGCTGTACAACTACTAACAAGACTGCCATTCATTTTTTCAATAAATCCTGCACAGGGGTATTAGGGTCTGTGAACTGACAATTGATTTACTGCCTGGAAAATTATTCTTTATTGATTTATATTACATCGAGGCGACTGCAAATCTATAGTGGCCCTAATCAGAGAGAAAATGCTAAAGTTAGTGACACTCTTATTTAGTCAGGCAATTACAAGTAGGAGAATTGGTTTAGTACCTCTAGGTGACAACTACATATTATTCAATTATGAATTTCAGTAATCCATGAATTATAATACATAAAAGTGAGTGAGATCAGTTTAATTAATTTTTTTTGTAATATGAACACTGTCCTTTGTGCAAGCAAGTGGTTTAAATGTCAGCCTAGAGTTGTATTTTTAATGTAACACAATGAACCAGGCATGGTTTTAATAAAGATTCTTGGATTCTTTATCTCACCCAATTTGTTATACTGTATATGTGTTAACAAATTGGGTAGGATAAAGAATCCAAGGATCACAGTATGTGCGCACACACTATAATGGATGTATATAAAATGTGTGTATCAAATTTTCAAATGTGACTACTGATTTGGTACCTCAGTTTTTGAGCTCCCAGTATTAGATACCTTAACGAGACCTGCTTTCCAAAGGGAGGGGCCCAGAAAGTGAGATTTCCACAAACACTAGGAAAGAGAGAAACTCGATTTAAAGAAATACAATCTTGTTTTAGGGGAGAAGAAAGAAGAGTAATTCCTACCAGTGTGACTCACTTGACCAGGATGTTTATTAGGCATATATTGCAGACGTGTAAATGAGCAGTTGCTTTGTTCTGACACAAGGGAGTACTTTTCCCAAGAGAAGTAGTATCCCACTTTTACAGATGAGGGACTGAGGAACAGGGGGTTAACCGAGCTGCCCAAGGTCATACAGCATGTCTGTGGCAAGCAGGAATTGAACCCATGTGTTCTGACTACCACATGAATCCATGTGGTCTGCCACAGATACCAAGTAAAATCCACCCTCAGGGTGAGATGAGGAAAGAGCTCAGGAGGGATACTGGACAGGTTATAGCACTTAAATACACGCGAGTAATCAGTCTTGCTGACTGAACAATGTAGCTTTAGTATCTACAATTATCACTTGCTATTAAGTGTACTCCCATCCTCAGCCCTCTCCTTTTAGCTCTACTCATTGACTGACATTGAGGGACTGAACAACAGCTTCTACAAATCTACCTATTCCCCCTCGTTCCCCTCCTCCCCCACATCTGTCCTGAATCTCAACAGATGTTTAGAAAGGACGTGACTGTGAGGAGAAAAGAGGAGAGAGGCGGCAAATAAGAGATTTTAAGTTTGTGAGCCTCGGTCATGGGAAGGATGGTCAGTGGTGATAGAAAGGGTGAAATCCTGGTGTCCCATTGAAGTCAACAGTGAAACCCTCCACTGGCTTCAATAAGAGCACGATTTCACCCAGATAGTTTAGGAAGGAAGCTCAGGAGTTTGTTTTTCATCACATTGATTTTAAGGTTGCAGCTACCAAGCAATACCAGAGTATTCTGAGTCAGATTCCCTCTGCTCTGAAATCACTTGAAATTTAAAATGTGGTGTAAGTTACACCACATTGGTCATAAGTGAAAACAGGGGTAAGTTTTGTAGCTGGAAAAGTAGTGCAACTTGAACCAGTTTGGCTCTGAATGGATGAGCAAAACGAGAGTTAAATGAGTTTCTGGGGACTCCCATGGGCTCGGTCCTTCTTACAGGATGGTTGAAGTGCATCTGAAATAATTTTAACTAGGAACTTGCTTGAACAGGGAATTGCATTTTACTGTGTAGCTCATGAAACTGTATTACGTATTGCAGTGTACAGTGACGAACCTGCCCCAGGAGTCTTCAACCTGCTTCATTATAGTGAGTTGTTCTCCTTAAGCTGTAGATGATGCCACTTTACCTTTAGTAGGGAGAGTAGGACACACCACCTATTCCAAGGCTGTTTCCAGTAGCTTTGTATGGCTGCCATTAAGCTTCTGACCCACAAAGAAGGAATCCTGAGACACAAGCCAGGTCTCTTCTACATGCTGCTGTTATGAAAGATTCCAAGATAGTAGTAGTTACAGGGGTCAGGTCTCTTGCGCGCACACAGTTTGGCTGCCATGCTACTAGCTGAGCTATCAAAAGCATTCTCTCCTCCCCCCCGCATTGGAAGTCTGACAGTTCAGAATAATAGCTGATTCTCAAAATCTCAATGAATAAAAAAGCTGCCCACACTTCCTTTTTGCAACACAATACACCATTGTGTTCAATGCTTTTTTCATTCCATTACTTTTTCCAAAGAACAGAGATATTGGGTTTTTAAAAACAGAAAATGAGGGGGGAGAGGGTTGTTGTTGTTCTAGACAAGCAATTTAATGAAAATGCTACTGAAATGCTTTTTGCTCTATGAAAACTAGTAAATCAATTACAAAAGCAATTTCCTTACCCAGTGTGATTTTATTGTGTTTGACCAGGGCATTTGATAAGTATTAGTTCTTGCTGAGAGCAAAGAGTACATTTTATTTCAAGCTTTGCTTTCATGTGTTTGGAAAAGGGAAGCATCAGTTGGGGAGTTGGACACTCATGCTTTCATGGTCATTTTCAGTAGGACATGGGTGTCTCAGTGCAATAGTCACTGGATTGACTGTTTCATATTTATAGTAAATAAAGCAAGAGATGGAAGCTTTCTAGTTGTAATTGGTGCTGAGGCTCTGGGAATCTGCTGCAAAATTTCACATGAAGTTTTTGATTAGTTTTGCTTGTTTTTCATGTTTTGTTTTGTTTTGAACTGTTGAGGGTTCCAACACATTCTGCAGATCAGTTTGGGAAAATCTAGCTCTTACCTCAAAATAATGTGTGGCACGTCCACCTCTTCTCAAGGAAATGTAATGGCATCCATCTTTTAGCTTGGGAATTGATTAAAACAACACAGAGGGATACTTACACATTTATTTATTTATTTCCCTGCCTCACAGGGAAAATACATTCAAGACTGAGACTTTCAGTTACTATGTTAATGGTGGCCCTATAAGTACCTGAGACAGAGAAGCACTCTTCTTTCTTAATACGTTTTAGGATAATCCTCTGAGCCACTTTTGCTGAATCCAATAGGTTGGATCCACCCATAATGTTAATAGTTAATTTTACTAGTCTGTGGATTTAGCAAAGCCATATGTGGTAGAGTTTTTCTCTGAACTAAAAGAAGGCAAAAAATGGATGTCTAGTGATAGCCGGCACTGAATTTCTATATTTATAGAAAAGTATCATCCTTTGGGGACTCGACTTGGGTCACCTCTAGATGCTACTTCAGTATAAAAGTTAAATAATGATATTTATTAATCATGTGCACGTCTGCTCCCATATCCAATAGATACTAGCACATGTGGAGAGCAGAATTTGTGGGACAGCTTCTTGTCCTCTTACGCAGGTGGGCAGGGATTGGGAGTGGGAGGAGCAAATCCCTTCCTCTCAATGCTCTAACCCAGGGGCGGGCAAACTTTTTGGCCTGAGGACTACATCGGGTTTTGGAAATTGTATGGAGGGCCGGTTAGGGGAGGCTGTGCCTCCCCAAACAGCCAGCATGGCCCGGGCCCCATCCCCTATCTTCCCCCCCCGCTTCTTGCTCCCGGGACCCCTGCCCCATCTATCCCTCCCCTGCTCCTCTTTCAGTAAGCACAGCATGAAGGAAGGGATGCTTCATTCTTTGTGCACCCAAAATTCCCAGTGAAGTCAGCAGGAGTTTGGTCTGTCTGTCTTCCTTGGGCAGCAGAGCTACACATTACCCCTTATTCAGGGCAGGTTGCAAATTCCCAGCATAGCTAATACACTGTGAATCTTTGAATTTTAACAAGACTATTGTTCTACACACTTAAAATCTACTCCATCACCTCTTTGATTAATCCAGTCCTCCCATGTCATGCTCCCCCTGTTCTGTGACCACTCCCTCAAAGGAGCCCTTCCACCAAGGGCATCCCCAGTCATCCCAATGAGACACTGATATGAAATAAGGCCAGTGAATATAATTCAGTAATCTTGAATGTGCTGCCCATGGACCTCAGTGACCCACAAATTACAGATAATAACACAATAACAAGAGAGATGGCTTTTATCATGAGTCATCACTTCAGCACAACTCATTTCATTTAGAACATCTTTGCAGTTAGGTATATTAATACGATTAATATGTGGTGATTAGAATAATAATAAAATGTTATCTATCTGGTGATGGTTTGACATTACTTTCTGGAACCCTTTTCTTGGGGTGCTGGGTAAATGTCACACTCAATCACACGTGGATCATAATGTAAGCAGTTTCTGGCAGTCAACAATACTGTTTTAGTCATTAGGGTAGCCTCTGAGATGCATTTGTACTAGCCAAAAAAATCAAGAAATCTCACTTTTTTAATTCCAGATAAAGGCATTTTGATCTCATTAACATGGATCACTTTCTTTAAACCTAAGTAGGCGCTACATATCATGTAATTGTAAAAGCTCCTTTTTATAGCAATTAAAATTATTTTTTCCTGTGACCTACTGTACAATTAAGATAATCTTTAGTAAATTTATTAGGATATTAGAACACTAATTACATTACAAACATATCCACTTATTTTTGAAATGTTTATGCTTTAATTGACTCATTTAAACTAATTTTCATGTCCCTGTACAAGTCATCGTTAATTGAACTTATTTACACATGCAAATAATAATATGGCGCTCCATTGTACCAGCTCAGATGGAAAAAGGAGTTAAATGAACTGAATTTGACATATGTCTACACTCACATGACATTACAGTCAGAACTGTGTGTGTGTGAGAGCTAGAGAGCGAGAGCGCTGTAGTGACACGTCTTCATCCAGAAGAAATATCATCTTTTAAGGCTGGCACCTCAATTAATTTTCAAAGGTGTTTCATGGGTTCAACATTAAAACATCTTGTATATGGAATAACATTCCACCACAGAATGAAAATGTTAGAGCTGAATATGGGAAGTCCAGCAATTTCTAGTATTTTAACAGAGTCAAGCCAGATTGTTCATATTCCCAACTGAATGATTTTGTAATTACTGGAGAGACACCACTGTATAGAGCAGTATGTAAAAATAATATTGAAAAATATCAAGGGTTAAAAATTAAGAGACAGTGATGCACACTGGAAACTTCTTATGGGGCCTTACCCAAAGCCCGTTGCTGTCAATGGTATTCTACTCACTTCAAAGAGCATTGGATCAGATGCAGAGTAAAATCATTTTTCAAAGCTTGAGTAAGAGAGCTTTGCTACACTAAATATATCCTGATGCACAGTGAGGCTGATAGAGGGAATCCTCAGCTTCAACATATGCTTCATGGCAGTGGTACGCATGTAGGTGGTCCGTGGATAGGCACAGCTGATGCTGGATAACTCAATGAAATTAACAGGCAGCAGGTTTAAAACAAACAAAAGGAAGTACTTCTTCACACAATGCACTGTCAACCAGTGGAACTCGTTGCCAGGGAATGTTGTGAAGGCCAAAACTAGAACAGGGTTCAAAAAAGAACTAGATAAGTTCATGGAGGATAGATCCACCATTGGCTATTAGCCAGGATTGTAAGGGATGCAACTCCATGCTGAGTGTCCCTAGCCTCTGTTTGTCAGAAGCTGGGAGTGAACCATAGGGGATGGATTGCTTGATGATTATCTGTTCTGTTGTTTTCCTCTGAAGCACATGGCATTGGCCACTGTTGAAAGACAGGATACTGGGCTAGATGGCGCATTGGTCTGACCCGGTATGGTCGTTCTTATGTGTGGGATGGGAAGAAGTAGAAGACATGTATTGTTTCTGTGCACTTTGCAGTTTTGGCCCTAATGGATTCACACGGTCTGTAAACCCACTTCCCTCTGTACCTAGCAAAGGGCTCTCACAGAGGTGATCCATGTTGTCATCCTTCTGCCCAGGGGAAATAATCCATTTCCACTGTGTTTGGCCCTAACATGCCTGTGTAAGTGGGGTAAGGATTGGGCTCTGTAAGCAGTAGTTTGCTGTAACCACTGCAATCTCATGAAACAGTCGGTGATGGAGTTTCACTGAGCAGTGATCACTTCACTAAAATACTCATCATCCTTTAAAGTACTGGCTTCTAGAAGGGAACCATTCTACATAAAACATAAAGATTTGGGGAGTTGTGTTTATACAGCAACTTTATTCAAATCCTGCTAATCAGCGGAAGGAGAGCAAGGGATTTTTAGAGAAAAAATCATATCAAGGTTGCTCCATCCCCAAAATTGTGCACTGCAACAACAAAATGACCTTGATCTTGAGCTTCAGGAGTGTGGAGAGGCATTTCTATAAGTGTCTGGTAAAAAGTAACAAGCAGGACAAAAATGGGGTAGGCAACAAAGCACCATATTTGCATGCCAAGGTTGTCACTTAAACCCATGACTCCTCAGATATGCCAATTCTCTGCCCCACTTTTACCTTGAACTCTTGAGTAAGGGAGTGAGCATACAAGAAGACCAAGACCAAAATCCCTTCAAAGTAGAGGACTATGACTAGCGCTTGTTCTCATGCGGACTCTGCTATGATGGCTCTATACCACCTGGTTTCTTCTATGCAGGTGAATCCTCAGTGGCCTGGATCCTCTGGCTTTCAGCTGCTTTGCATCTTCCAGAGTACTAAAAAGCAACTGGAGCAGAGGCAAAGGTTTGGCTCAGTAGGTCTGTGTTAGGCACGACTCTTTTGGGACTGGCCATCGCTGTGTCTGCCTTTTTCTACCCCTTTCACTCCTCAGTTCAGGCAACAGAATGAAGCCCAAAACATTGCCCTACACATATAAGATGATATGAGCAACTGCATTAGAAAAAGGATAATTGATTCCTGATGCATCTTTACCAAAAGATTCCCCCCCCCAACTTTTTCCTCTTTACACTCAAGACATTGCAAAGGGGGAGTTAACCCGGCAGTTTTCCTCTGCACTGTTTTATCTTATTGCTCTTGGAAAGAAATCAAGCATATCTGCTGCTCATCCACACTAAAAAAAAAACTTCATTTCCAGAATAATAAGTACACTTTAAAATAACACTTTAAAAAGAGCTGCTGCTTATGTAACTTGTCCCCTAATATGGAAATTAAGAATAGTGGGATTTGAAAAAAAATCGTTAAACTACTTTTCACTATATATCATTATTCTGTGTTTGTACAGCATCTGCCACAGTGCAATCCTGGTTCATGACTGGGACTCCTAAGCTCTACTGCAATACAAATAATAATACTAAAGAGAAAAAATATAATGATATATATAATACAGTATATTATAGTATAAAAAGAAGTACAGGTTTTATTGCTAAAATATACTCTTCTCCAGGAAGAGAAACATATAGTACACTATCTGTTGAGCTGTATGTTTACAAATCTCTTTTCTAAGTTATTTTCCTATATATATGAAAGAGAGTGTGAGTACATAAGTACTCCATTGATAGTAAAATATTTTTATGGAATAGATATAGGTTTTGTTTATAGGAAAATAAACCCTCAACACATAATCTTTAATTTAAACTCCAAATAGCTATTCATAAGAAACCTGGGAATTGTCAGCAGGCTATAATTTTCTGGGAATCTTCATCATCAGTTAGGTAGAACTATCTAATAAACAACAAGAACACCTCCCCACCCCCCAAATAAGTATTTGCAGCTTGTATCCTGAATTCCAATAAATAGCTGCCCCAAATAATATCCTGTATATGCGGGGCGGGCTATGGAGTATGCAGCAGGAATAAAATGAGGAACCATAAAAAATATACCTGAATAGCCAAAAAAATGCTGGGTAAGTAAGGGAGGTGTGTGTGTGTGTGTGTGTGCTCATATATATATACACACACATTATATGAGTGTCTCTTTCAATCTAAAGTTTAAAAAAATGAAGACCTGATTTTAGGTGCCTCAAGTTTGGGTGCTTAACTTGAAGCACCACATAGAACCTGATTTTCAGAAATTTCTGAGCACGCACCCTCTAATTTTTTTGCCCCTCTAAAAGGTGTCTCAAATTGGACACACCAATATTGGAGCATTCAAAATGACAAGTCACTTCTGAAAGTTTAGCTTGTCTCATAAATGACAAGCAATGTGTCTTCTTCCACAGTCTGATTTAATTAATGTTGGAGGGGTATTGAATAATGCACAGATGTCACTGCATTAACTCCTATTCCCCACCCCTAGAGGGATGAAGAACTATTCCAACCTTTTATCTTTATATTCCTCATGCTTCATGGGATGGAAGTCATGAGCTAGAATACCCAGGGAACCTCTGACTGCTTCCCTTTGCCTCCCACTCCCAGGCTTTGCCTGAGATTATACCACTTCAGGAGTCCTGTGAAAAATAGTTTTCAGTTTTCAGTGCTACAGCCTTCTAATTTGACAAACACAAATACTGGCACATAAAGAACACATTTCGGTACACAGAACCTATAACAGAGACAATCAAATGCATTCTGTTTAATCCCTTTTAAAAGCCCCAAGAATGCTTTTTATTTCAGGCTCCTATTCTTTATTTATGTGCATAGATTGCTTAAGTTAGCAAAATCTGTAAATAGCTACAAAGCTATTGTGATAAGAACAGCAAGTGGTCACTAAAATCTTGACATTTTATGAACCTAAAAGGATACTCTGTAATCTGCCTTTGATGTCTTGTGCATCAAATATCACTTACCAAACACTTTAGGATGCTCAAGATGCAGCCTTGACATACAATTTCATTATTAGAAGGGACTAGACAGAAATGCACACAGCAAATAAAAAGGTCTCTACCCCACACTATCTGTGATTCTGCTGCTGCATAAATGTTTAAATTAATGATGCAATTACTACTCCCCTTGTGGTTATCACTAGCTGCAATGTAACAAGTGTTCAGATGTTGCTGAGTTATCAGCTGTGTAATAATTATTCAAATTTGCCTGATTTACTTTCTGTTAGGAGCCCAAAACTTTTCCCAAGGTCAGTGATATGTTTGCTGAGGATGGCAATCTAGAAGCAAGCTTCGGAGAACTGAGTTTAGTTTTGGGCAAAACCTCTCAAGGAGAGGGGATACCACAGAAAGATTTATGAGCATTAATAAACACAGTGGTTATTATAATAGTATTTAGATTTGGCATTAGATCTTAGGAGTCACATGTTCTGTCATGTTGCCTTCCATTTTACAACTTCACGCAGGAGATTATTGTGGTATATTAGCACTTCTGCTTCAGTTCTCAACTGTATCCTGGCCGGTATCAACTCTGCATCCAGGTTGAGTAGAGGAAAAGCAAGGCATGAAGTTTGTGAAACCACATGGGAGATTTATATATCTCACAAATGCACAGTAATCTAGAATCATCTAGGGCAGGTGGGGATGTCTCTGTGTGTGTACACACAACATACACACTCTACAGGGATTTTGTAATTATTCAGAAATCAAGCACTATGTTTCTATAATGCTTATACAATTTGGGGCTCCATTCCCACTTGGTTCCTAAGCACTACTGTAATAATAAAAAATAATAGATGCTACGTTTCTTAATGTCATAATTAACAATTTATTATTACATTCTTAAAAAATCATTCTGTCCTCAAAGAGTAAGTGCTGTAAATTTGGGGACGATATACTGTGTTGTTCATACATAGCAAAGGAGTTGAATCCCCTCTTTTATTGCAAAACAGAACTCAGCTTTAATCATGGAGTCAGGACTGGAGCCCCCATGAAATATATAAAACACCACATATGTGTAAGTGATGTCCATAGATTAAATTCCAGACCCATGAGCTTCATTTAAAACGGGCTGAAAAAAACAGTACAAATTTTAATGAAAGTGTTTTTTGAAAAGTTTTCCTGACTTTCTGAAATTTCAGAATCAGTGAAAATAATAATAAAAAATTTCATCAGCCATAGAACCAGTAAAAAAATATAATAGATATAAATTTGTAGATATAAAATTGAAATTAAAACCACTATAGAAGATTAAATATCTTATTCCACGTGGTAAGTTTGTCATGCACCTTTGGCCATTTCACCTGCCCTCTTTCCACTACTTCATCTCTTCAAAACCTAATATTCCATCTGACAAACAAATTTAAACTGCCACCATTAAAAAAAAAATCAACCTGCCCCAGAAATATTGCTTTTTCTTGCAAATGTGGACTTTGCTCCTGATGACATCGGCCTGAGTCCCAGGGTGGGTATGAGTCAGGCCTTGGCCTATGACAGGTTTCCTAGATATAAAAGTATCTGTAAAATCTAGTACCCTGTGGACCTGCAGGGCTAAAACTAGGTATATCATACCCCCAGAAACAGAAAGCTCTCAGCTTCCCATTAGGATCCAGCTCTCACGTCTAGCTATGGAAGGATCCAAGATTTTGGACATTAAATTTGAGATTTTAGGGCATAAAAAAACTATTTTTGGTCATGTTGAGAGATTTTATGGTTCCTACTAATCCCCATACAACTGGATTCAAAGTAACAAAAGTTCTTCCTTTTACAAGTGTAGTGATATAAAAAATAGCCCAATAAAATGTTTTAAAACTCTTCAGGACATTGCTAGAATAGGAATTCTTCTCTAACATATGAGACCTGATTTACAAAAACCCTGACTTTTAGTACCTCCTGTTGACTTTAACTGAAACTCTGATGCTGAGAATTTCTGAAAATGTGCTCATGTGGCATATAAGAAAACATAAGAAAAGGTTTATTAACATTCATTTGGAATATCCTACATAACTCACTGATGACTTTGCCACTCATGCATAATGCCCCATCCCTAACTCATGCTGATAAAACCACAGCACAGCATCATGTGTGTGAGTGTATGTATGGGTATCTGTTTCAGTTTGATTTCCAGCATATCCTGCATTTCATGAATAAAATGACAACTCCATTTATTTTTCCAGATGCCAGATTTGAAGCTGGTTTCTCTATTTCTTGCGCACCCAAACTCCTGCTGACTTCACTGGGAATTTTGGGTGCACAAAGAATGAAGCATCCCATCCTTCATGCTGTGCTTACTGAAACAGGGACTACAGTTGTCACCATTAAAAAATCAATATTTGCCAACAGATACTACATGGCTGGCACAGTTATTTTCCTTTCTCATTCTACAGAGGAACCGTGGTATCTTAGGGTATGTGTGATGGGGTACACAAACTGTACGCTGGGCTCAAAGGGGTTAAAAGGCAGTGCTCCGGCTGGAGCTCAGGTAGCATGCTCCGGCTTGAGGAGTGGGTTAAAAGTCGCTCAGAAGCCCAGCCAAAGGGTGGTGGCTAGGTTGTAGGAGAAACAAATACTTCTCTGGGAAACCAGATAGAAGGCTGAGAGGGGACCACAGAGTGGCTGTGGGCTGTGGGCCCACCACCCTATTGAGAACCAGGAGGTCCCACATAGCCATGCTCATTTGGACTCTTTGATTAAACTACTGACTGTTTGGACTATAGGGGCCATGCTCCAAACTGAAGGAGCACATAGGTAGGAAGTAGCCCAGGGCAATGCACTTGGACTCTCTGCAGGGAGGACCCCATAGATGTTGCTCTCTACATGTTGCTGGTCTGGGACTTAATGGAGAGGGAGGACCTGGGTCGCCCTACCATGCTCTCCTTCAGGGCAAAGGCCCAGATGTGGATGTAGGCCAAAAGACTCCAGTCATAAACCAGGCATCTCTACTGCTCTGACTGAGAGACAAGGAACTGGAGGTCAGTGCTAACTGCTAGGTAGCCTGGCCCTCCGAACACCCTATCACAGTATATCTTCACTGCAGTGTTAATCTTGAGTATTGCCCCTAGCCTGACTCATGTCCACACACAAAAATCTCTAGCTTGAGTTAAATGGTGCTTTAAACTTGAGCTATCTGGTCCAGCAGGGTGTGAGGGTTGAAGCTTGAGTGCTGCTGATGCTCAAGCTAGTAATGCAGTGGGAACGTAGCTATTCTCTGTGCTGATGGTACACTCAGTCTGTGCTGCTTGAGTGTTGTTTTGCAGTGTACCTGCTCTCACTTGAGCTAGATTAACTCAAGAGGAGCAAGCGTGGACAACTCTAGCTAATACTTCAGTGTGGTCAGTGTTTGTAAATGCAGAGTTTTTAAGGGAATTACCATAGTGGATCAGACCAGTAATTTCATAGAAATTTCATAGAAATTTCATAGAATATCAGGGTTGGAAGGGACCTCAGGAGGTCATCTAGTCCAACCCCCTGCTCAAAGCAGGACCAATCCCCAGACAGATACAGGATACAGGACAATGTTAAGTGAGCGAAACAGTAGTCTGTTTAGTCAAGTGTTCTGTCTCCAGCAGTGGCCAGTAGCAGCTGTTTCTGGGGAAGATGCATAGAATCCTGAAGTGAGCAAAGTTTTTTTTCTAATCTCCATTAATTAGAGATTGACTTATGCCCTATATGAAGGACGTGGGGTTGAACTATAATAATGTATGAATAGTGTATATGACTTGGTTATTGGGGTAGTTACTGTATGTCTATATGGGGTAAATTCACTGTATACATAGGTGGTTTACTTTAATATCAGGCTGTTAGGAAACAAGGGGGAAGGCAACACAATGGATCCAGATAAAACACTTCCTGTTAAACACATCAGGAGGTTAAGGGACAATACCTCAGCTGTTAGCTGTGAAGATGCTAATTCCAGCTCCAGCCAAAGTTACCCAACTGTTTTGCCAAAGCTGGGAGCCTACAGATAAAAAGAACAGTAACAGTTATAAAGCCACTCTCTAGAGAGGTGGTGGTAGAGTGGGGAGGGTTAGGTGTCAGGATCAGACTGATTCAGACATAACTTCTGCTTGGGGTTATGGAGCAGCTAAGCCTTCCTAAGCTTCCAGGGCAATGGTCAGCCATAGGGAAAATACATATGCCTATATACACTGTTGCGTTAAAAACCCTTTTCTCTGGTTATGCTTTGCTATTTCTACAGTTCAGATTAAACCATACTTTTTTTAAAAGGTGTTTTTTCACTGTATTAACCACTGGTCACACCTCCCAAAGGGAAGACTTTGCAGGTGCTGAAAATCAGTCAGCCCTGCTGAGTATTCATGGAAGGTACATATTTTGCTGTAGCCCAGTGACCTGGGAGAGAACCTCTGGATATTCTCATTTACTAATAAATGTCCAGTCTTCTTTTGAATCTTATTAAGCCTTGGTTTCAATGATATCTTGTGGCAATGAGTTTCACAGGCTAATTGTGCATTGTGCAAAAAAGAGAAGTATGGTTTTGCTGAAGGCTAATTGCATATTTATCATTTAAACAAATAAAAAACTAAGTAAGTCTGTCCTTTCCCCAATGCTCAGACCTATGAATACTGCAGAGAAACCCTGTTTAGCTGTTATAATTCATCTTGCATAGGGAAAAGTGCCAAAATAAGAGCAAATGTTTTAATTACAAGAAGCAATTTTCTTAGGTAAGACAATTGCTATGTTTGCTAAATTAATTTAATATGCTACACAGTCTAGCAGAGTTTTTAATGAATGCTAAGTTTGAAAACACCACATGAAGCAGCAGTAGTTGTATTTGCATATTTGCTCAGGATAATTGATAGAATTGTTTAATTAACTATTTTAAGAGGCAATAGTCTAATTCACTCTGTGCAGAAAAAGTGAAACTGTGAGATTGGATAATTTATCTGGTTGAACCTTTTGTATATTTAAGCAATAAGTCCCAACAGGCAATGCATTTCTGGGCAATTTTAGCTCAGCTTGGGTGGTAATTTAAAATTTCATGAGACGGAAGGCTGACTAACTTTAACTAGAGATAAGTCCCAATCAAAAGCCTGGATTCAAATAAACCCAGTCTTTGTTGAAGTTAATACAACATTTGTGACTCATGCCTGTCTCTGATTGTAAGCACCCCGAAAGTGCAACCTGCAACGGTGTAGCCTCTGGGCACACTTCAGGTGTGTTTGATCCTGTGCCCATTGATACCAACAGCAAAGCTCTTAATGATTTCAGGATCAGGGCCAGAATTTGGGAATAAATATGTATAATTAGGACTCTACCCTGTCCCACTGAAGTGAGTGATAAGATTCCCACCGACTCCATTTGGAGGCAGATTCTCCATCATTCAGTGGGCATGTCTCTGTGTGTAATATTAATGTAAACCAATAGGAAATATTGAGTTGGGTCCAGCCTTGAAAAACCATTTAGTCAAATGTAGTTATTTTAATGCCAAAGGCTCAAATTCGACACTGTTCAGTTGAGCAGAATTCCCATTGACTTCAGTGGGAGTTTTGTCTGTTTGAGTAGGGCAGAATTTTTCCTAAAGCAGGAATTCCCAAACTTTTTCATAGCATGGACCATGCCTTAACAGGGAGATTTTGTTGGATCAACTCACCTTCCACTTATGCTTCTGTGGACCACTTCCCTCCTTTTTGCTACTGCAGAACAGCCCTGTAATAACTCCAACAATCACTTTCATGGAAAATCAAATCAGAAAAACGCTTAATGAATTGTTACCTCCTTTTAATGAGTTTAGCAGGTAAAAAGAAGGGGACTTAGAAACACATGACCCACCAGCTCTTATTGATCCACTGATTAACTGTGATCCACAGGTCAATATTTGAGCATTACTGGCAAAAAGCATTAATGGCAGAAAGATGCTGGTCCCATAGAAGTCAATGACAAAACTCCCATTGACTTCAATGATTACACCCAAGGTGTTTAGTATTCCTCTGGTTTCCTGACTTTTGGGTTTATTTTGATAAAATTATTCTTTGTATCATATTTTGTAGATTAAATTTCTGCCCATAGCTTTTCAAATCAAACAGGGACTGAGCTGTTTGGCATGTAATAAAACAAACATCTTTTTTATAGGTGTCAGTTTAGTTTAAAGAATGAATTTATACCAAGTAGGAAAATCAATGATAAACTAGTAAGGCCAGGTATGTTTGCCTTTCTAAACTGGACATTATGAAACACAAAAGTGAAACAGTAAGGGCCTGGCTCTTAAAAAACAGTGTCTTGATGAATGTTACTAGTATCCCTTATGAAATGTGGTTTCTGTTATTTGGAGCCCCCACTCTACATATCAACAGTGTGAAAGGGGGTTAGCCCTCCACCCCCAAGAGCCCTGGTTGGTTAGGGAGCTAGCAAGCAATCCCACCCCCCCTGCCTGCAGCTGGGGAGTGGGTATGCCATTTGCTGCAGGGACACAGGAAAGATGAGAATCTGAGCTCTGGGCTGGGGGATAGGCGCAGGTAGCAGCCTCAGTGTGTGGCCACTATGGGTTTGTCTATGCAGCAATTAAACACATGCAGCTGGCCCGGGTCAGCTGACTTTGGCTCACAGGGCTCGGGCTGCGGGGGTGTGAAATTGCTGTCTTGACGTTTGGGCTCAGGATGAAGCACAAGCTCTGGGGTCCAGTGAGTAGGGAGCCCAGGATCCAGCAATTTTACAGCCCCACAGACCTGAGCCCAGTGAGCCTGAGTCAACTGACATGGGCCAGGCACGGCCATGCTGCGGGTCTTTTAGTCCAGTGTAAATGGACCCTCTGAGCTTATGCTGCATGCCTGAATCAGCCAGAGACAAAGAGAAGGAGGCATGCTGAAAAGTGACTGAGGGACAGATGCTGGAGGGAATAGTTGGATGGTTTGTTTGCTCATTTGCAAATCATAGACTCCAAGGCCAGAAGGGACCATTATGATCATCTAGTCTGACACAGGCCATAGAATGTACCTGATACAATTCCCGTTTGAAGTGGGGTTGGAGTGATTCCTGCCTCCCCAAAGGCTGTCGGAGGGTTCACCACTCCAAGGCAGTAGGTGGAAGTTTACAGGAATTTGTGGCATAATGGGTGGGCAGCATTAGAGACAGAAAGAAACATTTAAACGGAGAGGAAAAAACAAACCTGGTTGGATCAAATTCTTCTTTCAGTTTTATCTGTGGATGGTACAGTTGATATGGTTTCCTATTAGATATCCTACGATAAACACACTTAGCTATGGGTTTAATTTCAATGCATTATATATATATATACACACACACAAAAAGAGAGAGAGAGAGAGTGCTTAAATAGCTACTTTAATCATCAAATTTCTATATAAACATTAGCTGGTTAACTCGATCATTAATACCAGGAGAGGAAGAGTTATTGTAAAGGTAGTGTAACAGGGTTGGCTGCCTCCCATGTGCCCCCTTGTGGTGAGGAGTGTCTCTGTGGTGCCCTGCTTCTACTTTCCTCTTCTTCAGCGCTCCTAAAATAAACTCTCAACAGTCCAAAGGCAATTAAAATATTCCCCAAAGGAGATCCAGTTTATTCAGTCTGAAGTACACACTGGTCCTCCGGGCCCCACCCCCAGTTCAGTATATTTTTCCCTGTCATTGGGGAGTTTCCAGACCTCTTTCTCAGAGCTGGGTCACAGTTCACTGTCTCTGCAGCTGCTTCTTCAAGACAGCTACTGCTCCTCGGGCGTCTGTTTTCCTGGGCATGAATGTGCACACTGCCACCATTGCAGCCACCTGCTGCCCTTTATAAGAAATTACCTGATCCCACTTAGGTGGGGCTCATCCTGCAATCAGGGCTGGTTTAGCCCCAGGATCTCAAGCCCATGGGGCAAGCCATCCTGTTACAAATATGCTAAATATCAAGCATTATTTATTCAGGTTTAATGATTGTTACAGCCATTTGTATACAACATGGCTTGGTAATCATCACAAAAATTGTTATACTTCTGCAGTGACTGCAAATCACTGACTTTATTCTGCACTTTGGGGCATCTCACCTGAACTCTGTACAGCCAGCTGGGCAGAAGGTCCCTTGGCCTATGCTTGGTTCTCTTCTGTCTGCTGGCTTGGGGTGGATGTTCAGATTGTTGCCTGGCACCTTACAGGGTAAAGGAAGCCAGGGGAGTTGTGCTAGCAAGCCAGGTGGGGGCTTTGGTTCCTTTGATAGGAAGGGTTTGCTACATGATACTTTACTCAAAAGCTGCTTTTTAAAAGGTGTAGTTTTAAATCATTAGCACCTTTCCCTCTTTCACCTACCTGTGAAGCCAGCTGGCTGCTGAGACAGGCAGCGAGTCATGCCATTTGCAATGATGGCTTTGGTGATGTAGATACTTGTTCTGTAGCCACTGGACAAGGGCTCTGATCTTGCACCACTAAAGTGAATGTTAGCATGCAAATCACTAGGGGTCAGATTCAACATAACAAAACATGCACTTAACGGTAAACGTGCTTAAATCCCAATTAAATCAATGAGATTTAAGCATGTTCTTAAAGTTAAGCACATGCTTATGTACTTTGTTGAACTGGGGCCTAGAACAGGAGCAGGAGCAGGTCCTAGGCCCACAACTAATTTGATAAAGAATACCAAAGAACAGTTCTATCTGTTTGCCTAAATGTTTGAACGCTAGACCACAGTGTGTTGCTTTAATTTCCTTTTTGTTTTCTTTTTATTTGTCAAAGATTATGCTAGATTCAGAATAGCTTCATTAATTGGCAGTCTTAATATTACCTTCGATAAACTGTCAGGCTTTAAACTCCTTTCATGCTAAATTTTAAATAGAATTTAGTTTCTTCTCCTTTAGTTTCAAAATACACAGGGATCATTATTATTTCATGTGCTTTTATTTTCCTTTGGTCTTTTCACTGCTAACACTTAATCAGTTCTCTTACTATTTTTCTAGGATTACAGTGGGAAAAAATAGATATCTGGCTGTTCATTGGTATTCCAGAGACATACATGTATATACGGGGGTGGGGGGAGAGAGAAATGGTGTCTCCCTTGCTAAGCAGTGCCTGCTGGTGGCAATATGTGCTACCATGTTTGACATGGCATTAGCTGCTTGTTTGTTTCCAGGTGGCATTTAAGTTGTTGGTTATGATGTGTGAATCCCTACGGGCCCTAAGGAATTTAGGTGCCCAACCCATGGAAATTCAAGGGAAATTGGGCACCTAACTGCCTTTTGCGGCTTTGAAAGTCCTGGGTTTAATGACTTGGGACCTGCTTCTTCCCATGTCATATGGCTACCTTTGCAATCATAAGGGTCCCTTGAGATGGATCCCCCTTATTGTAAAAGGGAGGCAGCAGCTGGCAGAGCAGTCTTTGCATCACCCCTTCCCACCCCTCTTTTTATTTTATGAAATGTTCTGACCTCAGTCTCCAAAATGAGCCTAATTTATTGACATACTGGGTGTGGTGCAAATCCCATCAGTTTGAGTGGACATTCTCAGAAGACTGGGACAGCTGATGGTGGGGAAAACGCAAGGGAGGTAGAGATGGGTTTAACCTGTATTGCTCATGTGACTGGTGATCAGTGATACATGGTAGAGTGGGAGGAAAAAGTGATGCTCCTCTAGTCAGTTTTTATTTTGTATCTCTTATGTTCTTAAACTTATGTCAAGTGGGCTCAGAGACATGGATAGGTACCCTTTGGTGTAGAGCTTTTGTAAGACTGAAATCTAATAAATACATGTTTTTATGTCTGCCTTAAGCTATATTTCATGCTACTATTTAATGCTCCTGAATCACAGGAAGTCTGGTAGGGTGATACTGGTAGGAAGAAAGAAGAGTTTGAAGAACCTGCATTCCCCACCCAGGGATCCTCAGCAGAAAAGGCATCCTCCAACACTGTCCTCTGAAAAGTTTGGTATCGATTGGGGAGAACTGTTCCAAGCATGTGTATGTAGGGACTCAAGAGTAACTATTCATTCGTCTGCTCCTACTACCAGTTCTATGATCTATTCTTGCTTACAACTAATTCTGTTCCTTCTGAGACATTTCTCAGTTGTTCCTCTTCAAGACGGTATTGATCCATTTGCAGGATCAAGAAGCAACATTTTCAAAGAACCACAGTTCCTGGTAACGCCTCTTTATTATTTCTAGAGCACCTAAGTGTGCATAGGACTTTACAGAATACTTAAGAGCGAGGGGCTGCATCTGATCTCAGTTACACCAGTCTATATTAGGAGAAACTCCACTGAAGTCAATGGAGTAAATGAGATTAGAATCAGGACCAAAGTTTATACCTTGAGAATCTGACAATCTAACTCTGAAATATGACACAACAACTAATAATTCATACGCTGACAGGAGCAGATATTGTTGATGAGGAGTTCAGTGCTGGTATGAGGTCAGCATTGGGAAGCGTCAACATTGTATATTAAGCCCTCCAGAACTTTTCAGTTTATGCCTTATTTCTTGGAGAAGAAAGTATATAGACAATTATGTGAAGGCGAACTGGGAATTTATCACACTACATCAGATTTTTTTGTAAGACTGAAGCTACTGTATAGTTACAAAATGGGAATTCTTTTTGGATAAAATGCTTTTTGGAGACGGTACTATTTAAGATTTACCAACTCTTTAATAATAGGCATAAGGTTGTATATTTGAAAGAAGAAAATGGGTGACACAAACATTTTTTTTCCCCAGGGAGATAAATTACCCAATCTGATGTATCCATCAGGCTATGAACATAAATTTTCTTTGAGACTGAATGGTTTTTTATTAATAACTCCATCTTGCAACTGTTTTCATAGCGCATATTCAGCTTAGAAAAAGGAATAAAATACATGCAATCTATGAATGATTTGACAACTCTCTGGCATTATAAAGATTGTATTATTAAATTCCATCCCCAAGAAGAGTTACTTCACATACCAATGGTTTCTTAATAGCCCATGGTGTGAGAGACTTTCCTAGCTTTCTGGCAGAGCATCTCTGATTAGGACATGAAAATTTTACCTTTTTGATTGTAAAAAAGTACAGCACCCAAATACATATAGGTTATTTATCCAGTAAATTATTGCTTTGGAGTTCAATTCCATTTGATGCTTCTTGATTTATAATCATTGTAACCTGCAATAGGGTGGATGCATGAAGAATACAAAAAGTAGCTAAATTTGATTTAAGTATTCTAAGCTGAATGAAGCATTCTCAATGTAGTCTGGGAGGGGGGCAGGGAGAATGGAGACAAATAAAATCCTGGATGATTATGTATCACTTTGGTATGTCCCTGACACTGTAACACACTTCTCCAGCTAGGATAAACCATTGCTACCTTTCAAGAGACCTATATTTAATAAATAACCTTTGCCACTAATAATTCAGAAGCACAGATTTGGAGCAATGTTGAGCATGGAAATGCATCGAGAGGAAGCGTCTCCCTGCAAGTGACCCAGTGAGTTGTTGGGGCAGTGGTTCACTCCTGAACACCAGGGAACTCAGAAGTTGTCAGAAGAATTGATTGAAGAGGTGCCACTACGTTGGCAAAGGGTAGAACCTAATATGACCCACATCATCTTTATATATTAGATATGCTCTTTCCCACAGGTAGACACATACTAAGAAGTGAGCCCCAACCACCACCATCACATACCCTCAGGGGCAGGCTCCACATACCTTATTTTCTGTTCTTTTTCCTTTAGCAAACTGCTGCTCCTTGCTGTGGCTCCTTGGTCCCCTATGCAGGGAGCCCCATGCCACATGTACTATCTGCAGCTTCTGCTGCTCTGAAGTAGCCTCAGAGAGGATCAGAAGAGGGTCCCAGGCCTGGCAGGAGTCCCAGAAGCTGCTGCCACACCCTATGAGTGGAAAGGTGGTATAAAACTTGGTTCCCTGTAGCCTTTGCAATGATGATCAGTCTAGTCTCAGAGGAGCAAAATAAAATTAGTTTTCAGGGTTACAAGAATTATAACTAAATAGTAGTCCATTCCTGCCTGCTCCCCAGTCCATAACAGGCTGCAGTGCGAGGTTTAACTTAGATTCTTTGGGGGCAGGGACCATCCTTTTGTTCTGCGTTTGTACAGCATCTAGCACAAAGGCCTCCAGGTCTATGACTGGGGCTCCTAGACACTACCACAATAGAAATAATAAGTAACAAAGGTCTGGCTGCCCTGGTAGAACTTATAAGGAAGGAGACACACTCTCTCTCTCTGTCTCTCGCATCACTTAAATCATTAGACTTCCTGTCACAGAGTAAAGCACATTTTTAAAAATGCTCGTGTACATGTTCCAGGGGATAGGTAACATGAGTTCAAGTCACTGGGATTAGAATCCAAATGATGTAGTTCTTTGGAGACCAGTTCCATACAGGCTGAATTTCAGCTGCTCAGTTAGAAACTGTACTAATATTAACTCTGTGGCTGTTCCCATTGGATTATACAGCATGTGCACTTCTTCAGTGTGTTTACTCAAATGTCAAGCATTGGCCAAGTGTTCCCCTTTCTCTGAGGATTTAGGATCCTGTCTTGACGTTGCTGGCCTGTCAATGGCGGGTTTGCCGGATCTGTATTATGGTGGCTACTATCACTCACTCCCTACTAATAGGGATGTGTCAGAGAGATAACACACACAAAAACTAAAGCACAGAAAGAAAGGGATTTATCTGTGTGGTCAATGATGTATGTGCACTTTGAATGGGAAATGAACAAGTGAAAGTAGAAACCTCTGCTACTGACTTGCTCACAACTCCAAAAGAAATTAATGGGAATTATTGCATACGAATATGGGAGAACAGGCCGAGTAGACTGGGATGAATGAATTAAGTATGCTAAGAAAGAAACACTTTTTCTTTTCTAGCAGATATTCTTCTGGCAATGGGGAAATACAGGATTACGGGTTTGAAGTTAATGTTTCTCAACTAGAAAAGCATGAAGAGTCATTGGAATCAAAGCTCCAGCACTGGAACTTCTCTATCATAGTGGCCACATCATTCCAATAAGTAAAAAACGAGGCAAAGTTGGAAAGTGAATCTTACCGTAGCTCATCCCTATTATACCTTGCTTGGTTTAGACAGTTTGCAAGTTGCAAAACATACACCTTGGCCTTGTGTTTCTCACTGTTCCAAATTAGAGCTACATTCAAAGTGAATTAAAAATAAAAAGTTACATCATATGTCCATACGTAAGTACAGAACTCTCTTGAAAGCTGAGACTGAATATGTAGTTGTATTACTCACTTTTCAGCCATATTGAATAACCTCCATTTGTTATTTTATAGCTCATAGTAGCTGTGTTTGAAAGAACATGTTGGGGACTCTGTTAAATTATAAGGACAACTCCTGTTAAAGGCTAAAGGAAGAGATGCAATTAACCTCCTAATTCAAACCAGATGATTGAAGTCACATTATCCTTTGATTTAGAACAGTGCTGAAAAGACATCTTAATGCATAGCGGTGTCCACTGGTGAACAATTAGGGCTGTCAGTTTAAGTGGTCAATTGAAGAGGTAGGCTAAACTGCACTTTTTAGCTGTTCTGTGACCTTGCAGTTGGAAATCTTCCTTTGGAATTACAATCATGGACATTGACTTGGTAGCTGAAGTGGCAGAATGTAATTAAAGCTGAAATACCCATGACTACACTCTTTTCCTATACATCACAAACAAATGACTCGAGAAAGGGCTGATATTGGATGGATTGGTATGAGAAAGTATTGGTAATGGAGGCAATCTGTCAGCCAACAAGAAGATCAGACAATTAGGGCAGCCAGTGTCTCAGGAAGGGGGGAGTAGAGGTGGGAAATGAGTCCATCTAAAGAGACAAATGAAGATGCTTTTGCCATCTCTTTAAACGAGACTTCATCTTCCCAGTGGTTGCTAGCGAAACAGATGAAACTCATACAGGGCCAAATTCTGCCTGCAGATGAGCACAGGCAACTTCCACTGATTTCATCCCAGGGCAGCATTATGGATAGAGTCTCAGGACGGTGCATAAGCCACATTATCTGTTGATTCAAGGGCCAGTCGTGCAAAGTGACAAGCACTCCAGTGAGGTGCTGAGTAGAGCTGTTGTCAAGAATTTTTCAATGAAATGTATTTTCATCTGAAAATGCTGACATGTTGAAACTAAAACTTTCTACAGGAATGTATCAGTTTCTATGAATCTTTCATCAAGGAAGGTTTCTCAGGTCCAAGATGGAATATCAAGAGAGGGAAGAGGGAAAGAGAGCTCACCCCACCCACAATAGTCAATAGGTAGTGTAGGAAACCCAGGTTCAAGTCCTTGCTCTGCTTGATTCATACCAGGAACTTGAGCCTGAGTCTCCCACATCCCAGCTGAGTGCGTTGGCCACCAGGCTATTGGCTAAGCTGGGGCAGGGCTCTTTCAGCCTCTCTTGACGGAGCAATTCCATTTTGTATAAACCATTAAACAGTCTTTAGACCACAAAGAGAGAGTCTGCTTCCCAGTGGTTAGAGCAGTCACCTGGCATGTGGCAACCCAGGTTCAAGTCCCTGTGCCAATAAATATTTTATTATTTATACAAAGTGGAACAGCTCTAACAGGAGAGATTGAGAGAGACTCACCAGAATAGGGAACAACCTGGTGGTTAGGGCCCTCACCTGGAGTGTAGCAGAATGGCAGAGTAGGAACTTGCCATATCTCTCTCTCTCTCTAGCACGCTTGTTTGTCCACAAAAACTTCAAAGCTCTCAGTTTCATCCTTATGTAGAATGGGGAAATCTAAAAAAAATGTGCAGGACAGGAAAAATATTTCCTGCCCAGTTCTAGTACTGAGTGTTCTCCGCTGTCACTAATTTTAATAAAAAAACAACGAGGAGTCTGGTGGCACCTTAAAGACTAACAGATTTATTTGGACATAAGCTTTTGTGGGTAAAAAACCTCTTCAGATGCATGGAGTGAAAATTACAGATGCAGGCATAAATATACTGACACCTGAAGAGAAGGGAGTTATCTTACAAGTGGAGAACCAGTGTTGACAGGGCCAATTCAGTCAGGGTGGATGTGGTCCACTCCCAATAATTGATGAGGAGGTGTCAATACCAAGAGAGGGAAAATTGCTTTTGTAGTGAGCTAGCCACTCCCAGTCCCTATTCAAGCCCAAATTAATGGTGTTAAATTTGCAAATGCATTGTAGCTCTGCAGTTTCTCTTTGAAGTCTGTTTTTGAAGTTTTTTTGTTGAAGTATGGCTACTTTTAAATCTGTTATAGAATATCCAGGGAGATTGAAGTGTTCTCCTACTGGCTTTTGTATGTTACCATTCCTGATGTCTGATTTGTGTCCATTTATTCTTTTACGTAGAGACTGTCCGGTTTGGCCAATGTACATGACAGAGGGGGATTGCTGGCACATGATAGCATATATCACATTAGTAGATGTGCAGGTGAATGAGCCCCTGATGGTGTGGCTGATGTGGTTGGGTCCTATGATGGTGTCACTGGAGTAGATATAGGGACAGAGTAGGCATTGGGGTTTGTTACAGGGATTGGTTCCTGGGTTAGTGTTTCTGTGGTGTGGTGTGTAGTTGCTGGTTAGTATTTGCTTCAGGTTGGGAGGCTGTCTGTAAGTGAGGACTGGCCTGCCTCCCAAGGTCTGTGAGAGTGAGGAATTGTTTTCCAGGAGTGTGACTTATTTATTTATTTATTATAGAGCAGCAACAACAGTGTCCTAGGCAATATTGAGATAGGCAGGAAGAGAATGTCCCTGCCTTCAGGGTCTGATTGTCCTCTTACACTGACTGCCCCAGAACTGGTATAACTCCAGTAGAGTACTCCTGAGGTACACCTGGTATCCTAGAAGACCTGGGATCCTGTTATGAATTTTTTGGTGAGACCATTAAAATGCAAATCATGACTACTCTACTTGGATAGTAAATATCCCATGGCATTTTTTTGAAACATGGGATTTGCCGGAGTTGTTCATGGCCAACATTTCTCTTGCCCCAATAGTATGCCCTCTGGCACCTGTCTGTTCATGAGTCCTTTGTATCATCTGCAAAGTGCTTTGGGATCCATTAAGATGAATGGCACCACAATAGGAATAGATATAAAGATTATATTTGCTGTTATCGCTGTTTTCATAGTACTGCTATCTTCCTGGAAATACCACTAGCTTTTTGGCAGGTCTGTGCATGTACTCATGGACAGCTAACTGCTTCTTATAATTTAACATCCACAAATCTGTATAAAACAAATGACTTAAATAAACTGGAGACAACTAGTGTGAAATTCTGCTGTAAGGTATACCCAGTATAACTGTACTGATGTATGGAGTCTAATGGGATGCAAGTCAAGACACCTAGAATCTTTATGAATTTTAATTCCTACCCTCTGCAATCCAGCATTGAGTCAAAATATTCAAGCCTTATTTTGATCTTTCCTGATGTTTTCTGCTGCAGTCGTTGACTTGTCAAATGTCATTACACCACTTTTCCTAATGACAGTAAAATATCTACTAGAGATGGGCCTAATGACCTGGAAGTAATTGGAAGAGTCTGCAAACAAAGATAGCTGCCAAATCACAAACAGACCTGATATTTTATTCACACAAGCTTAGAGCTACTGCAATAAATCTGGATCATCTACTGTACTCATTAAGTGAACAGATAATTAAAGCTTGAGAGAGCATGGATATTCCACCTGGGAAGATGGTACTCTTTATAAAGAGAGACAGAGAACAAGATTGTGAGCCTGCAGAGAGCTTAATTAAAATAATTCACTGTTACTTTAAAAAAAACACCCATCCAACAAACCACTGCTCTCTTTACCTGAGTGCAGCGCAGTTCACAGATTTAGGGATGGAGTAGAACTTAGAGTTAATCGGATGCTACAGAGAGGATCTGAGTCTTTGGTTCCATCCTGTGTGTTTATTCATTTTAGCACCTTGAAGTTAATTTGACCTGTCACTCTAAATATTGTCCATGCATGCTTTGTCATGGATTTAAGAAGTTTTTGTGTTGATATCTGGTTGAAGCAAAACCTGGAAAATTTTTACATGACACTATGAAAGTCTCTATATATAATTGTTTGGAGGATTAGGAGGATTGTTTGGAGGATTAGACCCATTAGTATCCCAAGATATTCTCTTTACTCTTTCCTTTCTTACTGAAGGCGCTCAGTGACCCAACCCTTCTCTTAGGAGAAGCAGAAGACTCCTAAAGTAGCAAGGTAGAAGAAAATGGAGGTGGGTGTAAACCATTATTTTTCATGCACGCCTACTAGATAATGTTCAAGGAGTTGATTTGGGCCTAGAAGCAGATATAAAGCCACTGCAAGTTATAGAAAGCAAGTATCAAGTAGTCATGCTGAGCCACATCCTCCCCCACTAGATAGGAGAGCTGCCTTATTTCACATTAGATGAAATTTTTGAATACTCAAGGATAATCCCATGTAGGTCACATACTTGAAGGATGGGGGATTCTACCCTGGGAATTAATGACTCTGAAAAAGACTTCAGGGTTGTGGTGGACAATCAGCTGGATATGAGCTTTCAGTGTGACGCTGTGGCAAAAAAGAGCTAATGTGATCCTGTGATACATAAAGAGCAGAATCTGGAGTGGTAGTAGAGAGGTTATTTTATCTCTGTATTTGTCACTAGTAGATCACTGCTGGAATACTGTGTCCAGTTCTGGTGCCCACAATTAAAAAGGGATGTTGATAAATTGGAGAGAGTTGAGAGAAGAGCCATGAGAATGATTAAGAGATTTGAAAGCCTGCCTCATAGTGATAGATTCAAAAGAGCTCAATCTACTTAGCTTAACAAAGAAAAGGTTAAGGGGTGACTTGATTACGGTCTATAAGTATCTATATGGGGAAGAAATATTTAATAATGGACCCTTCAGTCTGGCAGAGAGGTATAACACAATCCAGTGTCTGGAAGTTGAAGCTAGAGAAAGTCAGACTGGAATTAAGGAGTAAATTTTTAACAGTGAGAGTAATTAACCATTGGGACAATTTATCAAGGATTGTGGTGGATTCTCCATCACTGGCCATTTTAAAATCAAGATGGGATGTTTTTCTAAAAGTTATGTTTTAGGAAATGTTTTGGGGGAAGTTCTATGGCCTGTGTTATATAGGAAGTCACACTAGTTGGTCAAAGTGGTTCCTTCTGGCCTCGGAATCCATTAATCATGTTATATTTTTGATAGGAAGAATAGTGTATACTTATAGGTGGCTTCAAAGTTATCTCATGAACCTTAGGTACTGTAACAGGGTACATCACACTACATCGAAAACATGATCAGGAGTTACCGGATGACATGGTTACAGATAGTTTTACAAATTCTGTTTAGCTGATTCTATGCACAGTAGATCTTGTCAAAAAATAGGAGGTTTGGGGGGGAATATGAGATTTTTTTTTCTTGTCAACTATTCTCTTTTTTATCAAAAAATATCAACAATCTGTATAGCTGGTTGAAAAAAGGGGTCTGGGGGTTGGGTGAGAGGGTGGAGAATTAAAAAAAGAATGTTGATTTCCTCCCTCCCTTGTTTTTATTGAAATTCTAATTACTTTGTTAAAAATTCTAAAGTACAATTTGTATTTACCTACTCTAACAGGCAGTTAAGTCTTTGATAAAAGCTTAATGTTAGTTGTGGTCCAAATCTTTTTAGAAACTGTTCATGTCACCAGTGAAGTCTGTTCTCCCTATCTTTATTGTCTCTGACTGAACAGTTTCTTAGGCCTGGTCTACACTAACACCCCAATTCGATCTAAGGTACGCAACTTCAGCTACGTGAATAACGTAGCTGAAGTCGACATACCTTAGTTCGAATTTACCGCGGTTCAGACGCGGTCCACACGCGGCAGGCAGGCTCCCCCGTCGACTCCGCGGTACTCCTCTCGCTGAGGTGGAGTACCGCAGTCGACGGCGAGCACTTCCTGGTTCGAATTATCGCGTCCAGACCAGACGCGATAAATCGAACCCGGAAGTTCGATTGCCAGCCGTCGAACTACCGCGGTAGTGTAGACAAGCCCAAAGATGCAGAGCTGCTACTTAAAAGTTATACCCAAGCCTATGAGCTATAAGTATTACAGTGTCAAAAGCTTACAGGAACTGAACTTTACTTAATCATTACAATGTGGTTTGCCGCAATATCTTGCAAAATATTCCAACCCAGCAAAGACTTATTAGCTGCAGAGAAAATTTAAGAAGGAAAAGATCAAGGGTCCACCTGGCCCATGCCTTGCAGTTTAGATAGGAGTTCCTACTGTCTCAGTAAATTTATTAAGCTTGCATCTGATGTGTCACCTATCAGGTGTATTCCTCCTACCTGTCTAATAGGTTATAATCTGAATTTAGCCCTGAATATTCTAATTGCTGACAATCTCAATGATAGATACAGATTCTCATGTCTTAAAGTACCACGCAAAGGGAGCCATTCTCTGTAGCTTATTCTGTTTAAGGGCAAAGGCATAAAGAAGTAGGAAATCAATCATGCCATTCACTGGATCAATAGGTAGTATAATGTGGCTTAGTTAATAAAAAAAAAAAAAAAAGTAGCAAACCCAAACACTGTCAGCTTCCAGTATGTCATTGTGGCATTCAGCACAGATGTAAAGATGCTGATTTAAGTTCTATTTCGGCAGATAACTAACGCCAGAAATTATTGAAAGGGATTTCATTCTTGTAAAACATTTAGATGTATGATTTATCAGTAGTTTTCTATCTGTAATATTATTTTAAAATAGGAGATATAAATCTTTTTTTAAAAAAAATTAAAAGTCCACCTGAACAGCCTGCCTGAAAGTTTGAGAAACAGAAAAAACATTTTCAATTTACTTTTCAGTTTGTTTTGTCCAGGTGAATTTTGCATGAGCTGAAAGAGGCTGTATTGGACTGAGAAATTAAGTCCTCTGTTTATCCAAAAAAACAGATACAGTGCAAATCTCTTCCATACGACCATACTAACGTGTTTCACTGCTTCTGTCAGGGATTCCTCTTATGCCTCAATAGCAAGTCTATGCCTCATATACCTCAATAGCAAGTCTGTTCAGCGTTTGTCTGGACCACACAGCCTAAGCCTGTAAGTGATACCTATCACTGTGGCATAGGTTCTATGTTTTGTCTTGGTATGAGAGGAGTTTAATTCTCAGTTGCCTGCTCAATTAATGAGATCAAAACAGCTTCATCTACACTGGAGTATTCTTGTTAAAGTGCCTCAATGATTGATATGCTCTGAGGAAGGATGCACATCTCAATGTGATGTAAACAAAGAGAATTAGTTTCTAAGGCTAATTCTCAAGTCTGATGTGGCCCTCTGTGTTGGGCTGGTGACATAAAGGCAGGGCCAGAGGCTGCGCCGGGGGGAGGGCGGAGAGCCCAGTCGCGGCCCCGCTCTCGGGCCGGAGCGCCGCGCCGCCCCCCACCAGGTGCCGCCCCAAGCACCAGCTTGGTGGGCTGGTGCCTGGAGCTGGCCCTGTTTAGGAGCCATTGCAGTTGAATGTAACTTAGAGCAGCCCTAGGTTAGCTCTTAGTTGCCCTGATGACTGTACAGGCTGTTCACTAAGCCCTGAATTGGATAGGTCATAAAAACTGCATACAGCCAATTTTCTCCAGCCCCTCCAGCCACAATTGGTTCTTACCACAATCATCACTTGATGTGACCCAAGTATTGGGCCCATAGAATCTGTTAACATGGATTCCAAGTGGTTTTGTAGCCTCCTGTACAGTGCATTACAATAATCTTGTCCCCCAGTGAAAAAGGCATAGAGGATATTAACAAGCTCTTGATCTGAAAGAAATAGTCCATCTCATGTTCCAGACTCTAATGGCACTGGTCTACAATTTTTGAGAAGTCGTCTGCTTCAGAGATAAAAT
>NW_020665189.1:15324004-15455230 GCF_002925995.2 Terrapene triunguis | reverse complement strand
TCAGTGACCCAGAATTAGTAAAGTTTGACTACATTTATTTCAGAAGCCTTTTGGCTGTAGAGCAGTGTGGTTAATAAAAGTGCTCCTGACCAAGGATGCTACCTGAGAATCCAGTAACACCTTTGTTTCTAATAAGACCCCAACATTTTGAACTTGGGTCACATATGGGGGCTTCACATCTTCAATCTGGCATCGTTCTTGAAAAGCCTCCCTTTGCTTCTACCCAAATTAGTACCATTACTCAGTCTTCTCTGTATTGAACCTCAGCCAAGCCCCCCATGTCATCCAATACAGAACAGATTTTTTATGAGACTATGGAATTGATGAAGGGGAACTGATCTGAGGCCATACTACAGGCACATAACAGAAAGTGCTGTTTCCTTACTGTTACCTTGCTTAACTATCTTTTCATTATGAAGTTGCACTAACAGCAGCTGTTATCGTACACTTTATTATGTCAATCTAATCAAAGAACAATAGAAAGCGATGCGGAACAGACCTATTGGATCCCGTGCAACTTCTTGTCATTGGAGTATTGTTCCCCATGGTATATTTCCTAGTACTTTGGTCTAGTTTCAAAAACAGCTGAGCACACAGAATTTCTACACACCATGCTAGAATGGGAAAGAAATTATCATATTTATGTGCAGTTCTGAATGTCTGTTTTAAAGAGCAATCACTTAATGTTATATGTATAACTTCTTTTTTTTTAAAGTCAAAGGAAAATAATGTTCCTAGAAGTTATCTTTGGATTATCACAGTAATTACCTTCCTTATAGTTTGCCCTGAAGTAAAGGGCAACAAAGGGCTTACAAGCTTAACTGCAGACCACAGAATGATACTTGAGAATCTTTAGCCTTAGCAAGCCCACTGTCCTGCATTTTAAGGTAGGCCTATTTTATAATGATAATATGGTCTATTGAGCCATTTGAGTGTCCTTTCCCTGGCCACATATTGTGAAATCTGAGCTAACTCCCTTGAAAAAAACCAACCCAACAATTTGAAGTGTTCGGCATTGTCTTCCACAGTTTCATGGCAATACACTGAGTCTAATGCTATAAAGAAATGCTTATTTAAAATTCAAGAGAAACTGTCTCCTTAGGCAGGATTACCTTTTTACCTCAGGATTACCTTTTACCTCCCTTGGATTTGACAATACAGCATGAGTAGTCAAAGGCTACACCTACCCTACATATCACTTTGGTGGCATGTAGGGTACTAGTAGCTACACACTACAGTGTATAATGATACTTGTCAGTGAAAGGCTCTGGTAAGGGGGAGGCAGACTCAGAATGCTTTCCCCACTGCCTCCTCTAGCTCCCTCAGCTTTTCCCCACTGCCTCCCTCCTACCAGAGCTTTTGCCCGCTACTGGAGTCTTTTCCTGTGGTGGGGAAGGGCTCCAGCAGCTGGACACTACATGGCTAAAAATGGTAGTATAGACAGGAATGCAATGCTTGGGCGAGTAGTGAGCCATGTAGGGGTAAGTACCTGGGTACATACCCATGCCTTTCAGGCATGTCACCAAGCTGTGCCACACTGCCACTTAAACCCAAGCTGGGGGGCTACTTGAGTACATACTCTATATGCCGCTGAAAGAAGCATGTAGTTTAGACATAGCCAAATAATGTGAAAATGTGATGAATCAGAGAAGCAAGAGAAGAGAATTTTGTGTAAATGTAAGTGGCTCAGCAGAGATCTCAGAAAATATACAATGCAGAATCAAAATTGTTGGAGTTAGAAAAGACCTAATTCCATGATCACCCAGCTAGACAGGATATAGCCCCATGACAGAGATTGTATCAGGTGTAAAAGTAAACACTCAATCTTATCCTAAAGGCCTAGCTTTTGGCCGTATGCCATCTTTACACAAAGAACCAAATTGCAGTTTCACACTTACTGCATGAATTATCATTTCGTACCTCGTGTGAAAGATTTGGCAATTTCCCACAATATCCTGGACAACCCTTACTAAATTCAGTTTAAGTATTTTATGAGTTCACTGTATTAAGAATGCAGTGTTTATGTATGGTATGGTTTATAACGTATTTAAGGAGGAGACATGGCTAATATAAATTCTGGGAAATGTGAACTTCAAAGAACTCTTTGAAACAATGTGCTAGACAAACAAAGTTAAGTGGGATTTCTAGGGAATGTGAATGACCAACCTCTGGATCTGTCCTTTTGAAGTTGCTTCTTATCAGGAAACCCATTGTCTGTCTGATTATCTATTGTAGTCTGATTCTGGAGTGTTTTGTTCTGAGCCAAAGTTGTGAACTTGGTAATGCTTTTACCATAAGAATAAATGGGGTTGCTTTGGGAGAGGTGTGTGATAACTTAACTGGGCCAATTACACTGTTCAGTGTCTCTGAGGAGAAATGTAAAGCAGACCTGCTGAGGCAGTCTGACTTTGCTGGGGAATTCACAGTGTAGGCAGGGAGCTGAGCAGTCTGGAAATACTCCAGTCTGAAGGTGGAGTCTATGCTCAAGAGAGGGGATGGCTGGGGAGCTAGAAGTCTAGTGGATGCCCTTGCTGGACCATAGAGGGGGACTACAGGTGCAGTTGCCCTGATTTGTGACACCTCAAAAATCAGCGGCTGCTGCTCTGATTGTGCAAGTAGAGGTTTCTCAATGTGTGCTGCATTATGCACAGTGGGACAGGTACTCCTTGCACTTACACAGGGATACACTGAATTTGGTAGAGATACTCCTGATTTACACCAGTGTGAGCAGAGAATCAGTTCTCTTGTACTTTCAAGAAGCATAGATTTGGTTAAATCTCATTAATTTCAGCCTGCCATTTCTGTCCCTGTCTCCTGTTCATTCCATCACACGTGAGGCATTTAAAACCATCTTCCATTCTCATCACTGTGACCATGTTACAGTCTGCTCACTTCTCTCCACAGCTCACTCATTCTCTACCTCTACCCTGACATACTCCTTAGCCATGGATGCAGGGCAGAAGATGATGTAGGGTCACCTGTGCTGCCCCTGCACCATTTGTGTCACTGGCAGGGCATCTTTCTCTGGCCCCTTTCAATTACCTGAGTGGCAGAATGGGCTTGACTTTGGCCCAGAATTGGGGCCAACAGAATTACAACTTCTGTAAACCCAGTGTAGAGTGGATGCAGTTGTAAGGTGTCTTTGAAAGGCATTGGCTCCAAAGGTTTTGTCCATTTTTAAGACACACAATATGTCTCAAACTGATAGAATCTTTCCTTTTGAAAGATTCTAAATTTTTTAAATGTCACCACTATAAGAGAGATGAGGAATAGTCTCTGTCTCTGTCTCTCTCTCTCTCTCTCTCTCTGTCTCTCTGTCTGAAGCTCGGTTTGAACCCTGGATTGCAGGTCAGAGAGCGCTGGGACCAATCTGCTGCTAATGCTTTGGAGTGTGAAACTGGCTTTGATTCCTCACTAATCAGTACTAACAGGCAGGATTTCCCCTATTCCTCTTGGGAAAGCAGACTGCTTACAAAGCTCTTGTTTTGGAGTAAACCAAAGCCTACAGGTAAACCTTAACTCCATAACAACCAAACCAAAAATTATGGATTTTTCATTATGAAAACATTGACATGGTTTATTGTTCTGGGCACTTGTTTCTTTAGAGGGTTTTACTGTTAGAAAGGGATTCCCAAAAAGAAGAGAAAATGAATTTAAGATCTTGAAAGTAAAACAGATTTCTGTTTTTAGTAGATGTTTCTATGGCACCCATCATTGTGCTACCTAGCTGTATTTTTTTACGCTTTCAGTTTCGGTGAATATTTATGTAGAGCTTCCAACTTTGCTACCACTAATGGCAACTGACTTCAGTCAGAACACGAATGGATACAGAGTAAAAAGTTGTTTGAAGGTAATCTGTGATTTTAGAAGCATACCCTTTGCAGATGTCCTGGACTGTTCTGCTGCAGTGCCTGTGAATGGAGAATCTTAAAGTGTTTAACAAAAACACAGGGCTAGAATATTTCCCAAAAATTCATGGGAGAGGGCCAGGAAAATACCTCATGAAGTCTCCAATGAATCATGCTTTCAAATGGGAAGGGCTTTGGGCATTGTAGGATGCTGCTGTCTAACCCCACAGATCCTGGAGATCTATCTTAGATGGCTCTCTTCACCATAGTATTTGAGCACCTTGCTACCTTTCATGTATTTATCCATATAGCACTCCTATTGTTATCCTCAGTTTACAGATGGGGAATGGAGACACAGGTTCAAGGGCTTGTCTACACAGTGCACCAGAGGGGGGTAAATTCTAGTGCATACAGGCATATTGTGCACTAATTGTCCCATGTGGACTAAAAGTTTTCCTACTCCATGTTAATGTGGTATTCTTGGAAACAGGACTACATTAATGTGCACTAGAGAACTTTTAATGTGTCCCAGTAGGGTTCACATGGCTCAGTTAGTGTTTGGCACCCTCGGTGCACTAGAATTACTCCCCTTGAACTAAACCACCATGTAGACAAGCCTTAAATGACTTGGAGGGCACACAGGAAGTCTGTGGTGGAGCAGGAAATTGAACCCAGGTCTCCTAAGGGTACATCTACACTACCCGCCAGATCGCTCTGCCGTCGACTCCTGTACTCCACAGGGGTGAGAGGCAGCAGCAGAGTTGACAGGGAAGCGGCGGCAGTCGACCCCGCGCTGTGAGGACATGAGGTAAGTTGACCTAAGATACATCGACTTCAGCTAGGCTATTCTAGTAGCTGAAGTTGCGTATCTTAGGTTGATTCCCCCCCCCCCCCCAGTGTAGACCAGGCCTAAGTTAGCACCTAACCACTGGAGCAGGGCTGGGCACCTCTAGATAACCACAGGTGGCTATATGGAAGCCTGCCTGCTCTGTGCTGGCCATTTGCCCCTTCTGCTTGCCCTTGTAGAGCCATGGTGCCAAAATTTGTACTGGTCAGCAGTAGCAGCTGAAAATGAAACAACACAGGAGCTAAAGTTTCTTGGAGAAGTATTACTCCTGATGGGAAATTCCCTCAGTGGGGAGTGGGTCACTCCCTCAGTCTAATACCCAGTAGACCATAATTCCTGCAGTGCATCTGCAGAGGAGCTTTGGAGAGAGAGAAAGTGTGAAGACAAACTCTTGTCTTTATGTTAAATTAATAGCACAGGAGAAGGCTGACAGACATATCTACCATTTGTTCAAACACTTTTTAAATACCTCCACTTTTATATACAATGCCATCTGTTGAGCCTTTCTGAAAATTGAATTCTATTCTCCTGTATATCCACAAAACCTAACTGAAAATGTGGGGAATGCAGAGATTACCTGTTAAATCTGTTGAAAGTGCAGCCAATGTTTCTGGAAAAAAGTACATCTGCAGTTCTTGTTTGCATGAATTATTTAATAGATGGCAAAAATGCGTTTCATCCATGCTATTTTCCAACTGTGGAGACGAGCATTGCTTACACAGGGCCAGATTTTTCCAGCCTTGCTCACAACATCCTACTCAGCATGAATAAAGATGGCAGAATCTGACGCTAAGTGTTTTCTGTAAAGTACTCACTTGGGGTTACCTGTGCTAAGCCAGTTTGATCATAGTAGGGGCCATTCTGCATTTCACCCTGTTTTATAAGCCACTAGGAGTCTTTTCAAGTTAATTTATGGAGTTGACATTCCCTGGGTTGCTACATTCTAGGAGCTGTACCGTAACAGATCCTTTCTTGTCTTCTGACCCTCCCCTATGTTGTAACCCGCACTCCGTAGCTCAGCCAGACTTTCGCGGACACTTTAGACTTTTAAAATAAGGTGTAAAATTGTCAAGTCCCATCTTTAAGAATCTGTCCCTAAGTCACTATTAAAGATATTTAGGCACCTAACTCCCATTAATATCCCTAAGAGTTAAAACAACGAGGAGTCCTTGTGGCACCTTAGAGACTAACACATTTATTTGGGCATAAGCTTTCGTGGGCTAAAACCCACTTCATCAGATGCATGGAGTGGAAAATACAGTAGAAAATACAGTAGACAGGTAAGAGTTAGGTGACTAATATCTTGAGAAATCTGGCCCTTAGGCACTTAGGATCCTAGGACTCACTGACAAAGGGCTTGACTACACACAAAAGTTGTACCACTTTAACTATACTGGTATAGTTAGAGAGTTACGGCTCCCTTAGGGTACGTCTTCACTACCCGCCGGATTGGCGGGTAGTAATCGATCTATCGTCTATACGCGATAAATCGATCCCCGAACGCGCTCCCCGTCGACTCCGGAACTCCACCAGAGCGAGAGGCAGTAGCAGAGTCAACGGGGGAGCCGTGGCCATCGATCCCGCGCCGTGAGGACCCGAGATAAATCGATCTAAGATACTTCGACTTCAGCTATGCTATTCACGTAGCTGAAATTGCGTATCTTAGATCGATCCCCCCCCCCCAGTGTAGACCAGCCCTTAGTGTGGAAAGACACATACTATCATATGAATATTTTATACCAATGTAGTAATTCCTATGCAAGGAAGAGAATAAGATGTGCTGATATAAGTATTTTATATGGTATTACTGTATCCACACTAGAGGTTGTACTGTTATAACTATGTAGGTAAAAAAATCACCCCCTTAACTGAACTCGTTATACTGGTAAAATGTCTGTGTGCAGACAGACCTCAAGGCTCCTAAGTTACTTCTGAAAACGAGACTTTTTCTGCAAAGTCGCTTGAGTGCTTTTGAAAAATTTAATCCTAGGTCTTTAAGATTAAACTTTAACAGTACCCCTTACAAACATTTTCTCATAATATTGTAGTTTGAACCTGTTCGGGCAAATGGCCATATTACTTGTTTATTGGGTCTCCCAGCTTCTCAACTCTGTCCATGTTAGGCGTGAAGGGTTATTCTCGTGTGAGATCAAGAGCCAATAAAGTAAACTGCTTCCCTCATCCTATTTTACTTAAAATACTTTTCACAACCACTAAACATCTCATGTTTATCTCAGTAACTTGCATCAAAGGCTATGCTGCATCCCTATGTTTCTCAGTTACAACAAATATTATATATACTATCTCCATTAGGCCTGAGAGGTGGTCGCAATGCTTATGTGACAGGAGAAACTTTTTAATGAGTTCTATGAAGACAGTGTAGGCTGACCAGCTTCTCCAAAGAAATCACAGGGTTTTTAGCATGACTAGAAGAACTAAATGCCAAAAGTCACCCTTAAAAATTACCTTGCTCACTCTGAGAAATTTTATCTTTGCAGAATGAGTTTGAGTAAAGTTGCCTTCAGCTGAAGTGCCCAGATTTTGAAGGGTTACTGAAGCATCTTAATTTTTATTGCCACTATACTTCCTCCTCTCCCAGATCTAATCACTATTGTTTAAGCTCTAACCCAGCTATTATATGTCTGGAGTTGACATGAGAGCTGAGGAGAGAAGAGCAGACTGTCAAAACTAACTGTCAGTGTAGATAGGGAGTGTGTGAAATTGAAGTAATAACTGGAATATCCACAGCATCTGCTCAAAGATTTTGGAGAATTTGGCTAGTCGGCAACCTCCCAGCCCCAGCTGAGTGGCAATATATAATATCAGTCAGCTCCCTTTGTCTTTCATCTGTACACATGATGTAGTGTCAGGTGCCGGTACACTGGAGAAAAAAGCTTTAAAATTACGAGGGAAGATTTAAAGCTGACAGTTCAGCCAAAGAATGATTGGTAATGACGATAGTTATTGTATACAGAGGGCAGGCATGGTTGAGAGAATACTTAACTGAGGCCCTTGTAGACGCAGAGTTCTATGGAGAGAAAATTGACCCTGGAGGGTGATATGTTTGCATGTAAAGAAGTAAATGAGATGGATAGATAAGGTGCATATTAATAGGAATAGTCATATGTCATTGTTAATTAACCACTGCTTACAATTTGAGGTGACAGGACAAACACAATATATGGCCTTTACAACAGAGATCCAGAAACATCTAGAATATTTAGAATGGAGCAGCGTCGTGGATAATGAATGCCAAACCCACCAACTTTATAGGCCAAACTCACCCTCTGGTTCATGTTTATGTAAATCATATCTCTGTGCCCAAGGCTTAGCCACTACAGGGCCTCCTGCCTTCCCCGGGTTCCCATCAGTCAGAGACATTTAAGGAAGGAACAATAGCTTAGAGGAACCTTCACCCTCACCTGACATCATTTGCTCACCTCTGAACCTTGGATTTAGGAGATTATGTTTATAGCTGTTCATTTGCTGTATTGCCAATTATTTGTTTGTCCCCTTTGTCTCCTACCCATTACCCCTAAGCTGCTTAACCTCACTCTCCTGATCATTGTGCTTTTGCCTTTGTTCTCTTCCTCTTCTCTCCCATTCTTCCTATCTCCTGTTCCATTTCCTTCTCTCTTTATCAACCCCCCTTTCTTACTCTAATAAATCCTTTCCTTTCCACCACTTCAGCAACAGTGAATAACACCCCCCCTCTAACCCACTGAAACTGGGTATATATAATATATATCTATCACTGATATATATAATTGATATAAAAATAAAAAATGCCTAACATTTTCCTCCACTGCCCCCAAAAGAACTAACAAGTGTTGCACTTATCATCAGTCTGATCTCATTGCTTGGATGTTAGAGACTTTCCCCTGGCCTTTTGTCTTTGTGCTTTTGAACTATAAAATCTTTGTAACTAATCATCCTGTAATGACTTAGTCAGATCCTTGATATTACCCCTTATGTCTTATTTTCGCTAAATTGTTCTTTTTTTTTCTGTAATGTCCCATCCAGTTTAGTTCCCCTAGTGGTGACAGCAATAGTAGAACCTTAGTGTAGACAAAGTGCAGGTGTTTTTAACAACTGTGCCATCCAGACCTGTTGTGAGCAGTGTTTAGAAGACATGATGGTGAAAATACTGATAGCCACCAGGCACACTATCTGTGCTAATGACCCAACCACTGTTTCCACTGTGTAGCAGAATCAGTGGTTGGTATGGTGGGAAATTTTAGGAGATAAAGGTCAGCGGTAGACAAAGCCAGAGAATGTCACCTACTGAATCTCCAACACTGCTTCCCATAGCACCTGGAGTTTTGTTTTACAGGACTCCCATCTTAGCATCAACTGGGCCCATGTCCTATGAGATCATACCCCAAATTTGTGGCATATAACCTGCTGTAGTTCACTCTTCATTTCTGGTATCATAATGCAGGGATTGGCAATAAAATATAAAATGTTCTTGTATTTTTAATCTCTTTTTAAAGATTCATAACAGTGGTCAGATTTTCCTTTGAAACCAGTGTATGCTGGGCCTCCAGGGAAATGAAACAACACATTGTTTTTACTGTATGTGTGTGTGTCTGTGTGTGTGTGCGTGCATGTACGCATGTGCACACACACATTCTCTGTTTCACATAATTTGTCAAGTTTTTTTTTGGAAAACAAACTTTCTGCTTGTCGAAATGACTGCTTCATGCCTCACAGCTATTTTTGGTTATCAGGAAAGAATCTAGCTGGAATTAATCTGACTCCACTGACATCTTGCTGACAGACATATCAAAAGGGCTGGAAAGGATGTCATAATCTTTGGTTATGTAAATCTCTGAATCGAGATTGCTCTGAGGCAAACTGCAGAGCAGATGATAATGCAGCCCTCCTCTAGTACATCAACAATCATTCTGACAGATGAATCTGAATGCTAATATTTCAAGTATAACATTTTGGGGGAGAAGGAGGCATTGTGTGCTGTATGGAAACTTATCAGCAAAATACATCATAATATCAGTAAAACACAGTTATTTTTTTCTACTCACTTTAACAATTTGTTAAAGGAAAGGAAATTTCTCCTGCTATGCTCCCTCTTCTGCCTACCCCTTCCCCAGAAAGCAAATAGCACATGAAATGCAAAGATTAAACTGACTCCGATGTTGAGGCTTACCTAGTGGCCTCATGGTGGTGCTGAGCATGGTTTGTGCCAGACTCAGGTTGGATTCTCGTGCATGTTTGAGGCTTTCCCTGGTTCATGAGGATCGAGATTGCTGCCAGGGCAGTGCACTCAGGCCACTGAAAGACATCTTACATCATTCAGTAGCAAGACTCTGGCTGACGATGGAGGAAAATAACAGTCATCTGCCCCCAACTTTGGCCTGAAGGGTGACACCCATGATATGGGACCATCAGAGTTAAAGGCTATAAAGTGGAGGGATCTCCTGCAATTCATCAGGAATGCTGAGGGCATGCGTGGAAGAATACCGCTGGAGCCTAATGCAATAAACAGTGACCTCCGGTTGAGGAAGTTGTGGATGGTGACTAACTGTTTAGGGAACTCATGGAAAGAAGTGTCATAGCAGAGCCCGCCTACATGGAGCCTGGGTGTGGCTTTCAGCCACTGTTCCATATTTGGATGGTGCTCCCTAATGGACAGGGAGACCTTACCTACTGCTGTATGATTTAATCAGTGCAGTGTGACCTTCCCTGTGCACCTGGCCAATTTGACTGTCTCGTGTAAAAGGGAAAGGACGGCCAGGGCTGTTTCTATCCCTGAGCTCTTTCACTTCGCTGGCACTCACTAAGATGCAAACGTGGCATTCCCTGAGGTCAGAGGAAAGGACTGTGATTGTGCCCCACTGGGGAAATCCTCAAATGAGAAAAACAATCAAATCTACATGGTTTCTTACACCTTCCAGCTGTGCACATCAGTGCAAAGTCTGGGCACAAATGGCCGACAAACGGCCATCCTTTAAATAGATCACGATGATTAACTGTGTCATTTCAGTGCATCAAATAAAAGAAAAACATGGTCAGAAATATAGAAGTGGGGAAAAGAAGTGAAAGGTAAATGAATTTACATGCAAGGCTTAAAACCTGCCGTGTGAAAGATTTTCCCAGAACAAAAGTCCCACATCAAAGATACCACAGGAGTCATCATTCACCCTTGTTGTGCTTCATGCTTACATCGAAGAGATGAAAAAGCTTTCCTGTAATGCACATTTTGATTTAAGCTGGGTTCAGTGTAGGAATACAGGTATAATTTACAAATTCTCTGATCTTGCTTGTTTTTCACAATCAAAATCAGCCAAGTTCATTATTTATAATTTATTTTAATGAATAATAAAACTCCAGTGGTTCAGATTTTTGGATCAGAAAAGTATCCAAAATCTAGAGATTTTAAATCCATTGTAATTTGAGACATTTTGAACCTCTTTGGTCTTCAAAACTGAAGAGCTTATAAAAGCAGACTTTCTCAAGCAATTTCTGTTACTTCTGTATCTGGGCTGCAAAAGTAGACCTCTTCTCTTGGGACTTCAGCCCTTATCAATCTGTATTGGCATGAACCAAGAATCAAGGTGGGCGGCAAAAATTAAAACACAGTGAATAGTACCGAGCTCTTTTGAATCTACTAAGAGATTTAGGCCCAATCTAGCTAGCAAATTGTACTCAGATCACTACTGTTAACTAGTGTTAACTTCCAAGACAATTTTTTCTAAGCAGTGAGTGCAAGATCAGTTTCAGGTGCACAATAACTGGTCACTAGTCAATTCCCTGGGTACTCAAGGAGAGTACTGTGCACTGTTGTACAGTAGTGCCTTATTCCAAGGGTATCAGAGTGATTTATCAGAATTAATACTCATTGCCTCCTGCCAGGTAAGGTTATATGTGCTTTACAAATGGGAAAGTTGAGGTACAGAGAGGTTGAGGGCCAAACCCTATAGGGCAGCACCTAGCATTAGTAATTTGGCTGGACCTGGCACTGAGCAGATGCTCAGGAGGAGTTAGGGGAAGGAATACTTCTCCAGTAGGCATAGCACAAAGGCTACTGCAGCTTGTGACACTTTTTGGGGCACCCAGCGCCGTGAATCATCTTATTTTTACCTGTCTCCAGTATAAGGGAGTCTTGCCTGTACTAGCTGGGTCTTAGCTCCCTAACACAACCAGCCTGTCAGCTACTCATGCACTCTGCTCTGGGCTACACCAGCCCTGTCTTTGTCCTGCAGGTTGAACAACAGATGTACCCAGGTGCACCCCAGCTCCCAAGTCCCTTCAAAGTGTCCCCATGTGGTAAATAGCCCCTGATCACTGGATACCCACAGAAATGTCAGATCCTCTGCTCCCAAAGGAACAGTGTACCCCAGTTTAACCTTAGACCACCCGTCCTGTATATCACACAGCACTGGAGCTCAATATAAAACAAAAGGAAATGTATTTAAGGAAGAATGGTGATTCAAATAAAAACCATTGTAAGAGATTGGAACAAATTGTTACATATAAAACAACATCATGACATGCTTTCTAAAGACTAAACTTAACTAACAAGGCATGCCCTATCGCCTACTCAGGCCCACTACCAGCTTGTCCTCACAGATTGAAAGAATGCTTTGTCTTTTTGCACCCTCAAATATACCCAAACAGACTGTTGATGTTCACCTCAAAATACGGACCGCCTGACACTGTTTACTTCTTCCTGGTAATTTTCTTCTGAAGTCTCCACGAGCTCTTCATTACAATGACATAGAATGCAAGTAGACTCCTACTGAATAACATACAATATACAATCGTCCACCCTAGAGATCAGTGCCTCCCATCCCCAGTCTTGGAGGAATGTGTCTCAAGACATGCTTCCTTTGAGTGGCCTACTTTTAACTACAGATGTAGAGGACAGAATTTTCAGCATATATCCATAATTCCTCACATATTTTCCATACGTATATCTCTCTCAATGGTTATGATATCCAGTGTGACACAGGCTTTCATTATGACTAGCTTTTGGTGAACCCAGGGGATCCCTGTACTCTGTGTACCCTTTTCTGTATCACATAGTTCTTGGGTCACATAGTTCAATGGTTCAAGTAGCCTCCACAGCTCATTACTCAGCCCAGTGTGTGGGCAGAATCCTTTGGTCCTGCCCCATAGTTCTCCCTTGTTGTGCAGAAAGTCCGTGTGTAGCAAGGCTCTATACTACCCATGTGGATAGATGTAGATAGATGTTTGGCTGTGTGTGTGTTCCCTTTGTGTGCTGCCCCAGTCCTGCACAGACAGCTGGCACGGCAGACCTCGAGCGAACCACCCAATGACCACAAGACCCATTAAGGGACGAAGGCACCCAGTCAGGTTTATTGTTGACAAAGCGTGGTACACCTCTACCCCGATATAATACGACCCGATATAACACGAATTTGGATATAACGCAGTAAAGTGGTGCTCTGGGGGGAGCGGGGCTGCGCACTCCAGCGGATCAAAGCAAGTTTGATATAACACGGTTTCACCTATAACGCAGTAAGATTTTTTGGCTCCCAAGGACAGCGTTATATCGGGATAGAGGTGTATTAGTATCCCACAGACTCTACCAGACCACTCAACTAGTGAATGGCGGGACTTTTGATTACTCCCTAAGGCCAGACAAAGATACTTCTTCTGAGATACATCTTTATACCCCGATACAAACAAATTAGTACTGCCCCTTTGACATAGTTAGTTACTGCCCCCTGATGTCACTAGTTATCACCCATCTTGTACATGTTGGTTCAATTAAAACATCTCTATTACATACTGTCATCCTGACCTTATCTTTTAGGAAGGGTCACTATGTTCTCGTTATCCTTGGAGAATGTTTTTGTACCGTCCTTGATATCCGGATGTTCTGGTACCACTTGATATCGGGATGTGTTTGCTTGAGCACTCTGTGACTAGCACTTCTTAGGAATGTGTATTTCTGCAATATCAGCCATGTTCTTGCCAGATTCTGTGAGCAGGTCCTGCCTCATACCAGTCCTCTGATACAAGGGCTTATGTCTCAGGCTCTCTTCTTACTACAACCCATAGGGAGTGCAAGCTCTGTGCAAGCACCCTCTTATTTCTAACCACTCCCCTATATCAGTGGAAACCCTTCAGTTCCACTGCTGGGAGATCCTCTGTTATTGAGGCGGTAGGGGCAGGATTTGCCTTTGATTGAATGCCCAGAGTCATTTGCAGTGTCCAGAATAGACCCCAGGAGCTCTGTCTCCCAGTCCCGCAATCAGCATAAGCCCACAGTGAGTTACAAAGCATTGTAACAAGCCATTTGCAGTGGCACTTCTCTTTGTGTGTCACTAATACCCATTTTTAACATCCTTGCTGGTTACACAACTTATTTTTACCCAGATGGTGCAGTGAAGTAAGTTTGTTTTACACTGCAATCTCAGAGTGGGGGAGGGGGGAAAGAGGAGGGTGGCAAAGGCATTACTGTTCCCTTATCTTGAATCTAGAATCCACTGAAATGCATAGTTTTTATCAAGAGTGCTGTTACTTTTTATTTTCACAGGTTTTTTTGCATCCCTTAAGGGTTCAGATTTGCTGAGGGGCAAAAGAAGTTAAACTTGCAGTTTTACATTTTATTTTTGCCATCAATTCTTTTTTTATTCATTATCCTTAATGACGTTTGATGGAGGCAACGTCATTAAGGACCTGCTGAACAAACCTGGATAAATGATGGCTAATTTCAAACAAGTGAAAACAAGTACATACCTGTTTGGGAGACAAGTCACCTTGGATGCCATCTGTTGTTCTCAAAGGGATGCTTGTTTTTTATTCCTTACAGCAACTGTATTCTGAGCCTCAGAAAATTCTTTAAAATCATGTCAATAATGATGCTTTGTTGTGAATCTATAAAGCAACACAGAGGTCACTGCCTTGTTATTACCTTCTGCCTTCCTAGACCTCTTCCAGTCATCCTTAGGAACAACAAGTGAACTCAGTCACCTTGTAAAGTAACAAAGGGGATGTTTTAGTGGAGACGGTTGATTTCTTTTCTAATTTTTAAATGCAATTTTCTTTGGAAATAGCCAAATGGGTAGTGGGGTAGTTGGCAAAAGACAAACTCTTTCTCCTCTAATTATACCTTTCATTAACATCTTTCTCTATTTGTTTTTTGCTTTCAGGCTTAATGTTGATACCCTCTAACCGCAGGAGGGTTCACAGAGGGTGCCTGATGACTGATGAGGGAGATTTTTCTTTAGCTCAAGAGGTAGGACTCTGAGGATCTGAGGTTTCTCAGTTCAAGCCCTACCAGGGGGGAGATTTCCCACAGAGGGGGCTGGATCTTACAAGGATCTGGTGTTATTTTCAAATGTCAGTGTACCTCTCACCTCTGTGATGTTGACTCGAGAAGCTGAGCACATGGCACCACAATGACACTGGAAGAAATTCACTGGGGTACCAAAGATTGGACTGAAAAAAACAGCCACACAACCGTACTCCCTGGCAGCAACAAGGGTGAGTGTCAGGACATTTGTGTTGTAATTGTGTTGTGAAGGAATTTTGTAACATTATGCCTGTCAGTAAAGGTGGGCATTACTCACTAGATTAACTGTATGATCAGATTTTCCCCATTGTCAGCTGTACGGAAATGTACAAGCAGTATTTTTTTCCTGTTTGCTTAGCTGAAGCAGTGCACAGAGGTGGTGACACAGCATTCTTGATTTGCTGGGAGCTGGATTGCAAAAAGATGAGAGTAGACTGGGCCCTTAAACTTCTCGGACCAAATCCTGCTCCCGTCTCATGGGCAAACAGACCTTTTTAAAATCAGTTGTACTACTTGCTTAGTAAGAAGATCAAGATTTGTCCCTCTATTTGGGCAATGTATTGGCCTGATTTAGGATTTAACCCAGTCTTTTTGCAGCTATATGTCCATTATTAATTGTTCCTCTGTATGGCCGTCCATTGTATCTGGCAGTGATGTCCTGGCATTTTATGTGTTCTCTTGTGTTGTGCCTATATTGTGCATGCAGCTAACTGTGATCATAAATCTTTCAATTTAACCTTACGTACCTGATGGCCTCTACAAATCAAGGCTCTGATTCTGCAGTTGATAGCATGCAGGTAGATTGTAGTGGGTATGTAAATGTCTAAGTAAAAGGATTTGTGTGGAGAGATCATTAGTAGTAGGCACAGAAATGAGACTGCAACACTGCACCCATATTAAAAAGGGAAAGCAGTTCTGAAATTCTGGACCTAGCTGCATAACCAACAGCACATGCTGATACAAATTAGCCACAGAATTAAAAACATTGCCCTCCCCATCACAAACATATTGGGAAGGATACTCTGGGGACACGGGCTGCATAAGTGTAATAAGGGGCACATGCTGCTGAACAGAGAATGAGCAGGATCTGGATCGTATTCCCACCCTGGAACGCAGCTCTGTGGGCGCTCTCCGTACCTTGCCACACAAAGCTTTGAGAGACACGAGCAAACATAGATCTGGCGATTCGGTGCCTGTGGATTTGCCAGCCGTTCTTCCCTGTGAAATGAGAAGCTGTCCCTGTGCAGAGCTGCTCCAGAGCTGAGGTGACAACAGTGGCTGAAGAGTGGTTCTACTGCCATTCAGGGTATGTCTACACAGCCCATGGCAGCGAGCCTTCCAGCATGGATTGACAGACTTGGGCTAGTGGGGCTGGCACAAGCGTTCTAAAAACAGCTGTGTAAACAGCGCTTTGAAGTTGCAGCTTGGGCTAGGGGAGAAAAAACTCATTAGCATTGTAACTGAGTAGGTGAAACTGACCAAAGACAAGCTTCCTGCAGGAAAGCAGAGAAAAAGCAGACTTCAAACCCACAGTCAAAGGCATTTTTTCACATTAATCTTCAGTCAGTGTTGACATAAATAAAGTTGTACATAACGAGATCTTATCCTCATTAACTGTAAGAAAGGTCATTTTAGGTAGCATGTTGCAGCATATGTCAGATAAATGAACAAAGTGGCCCATCAGAGGTAAAAAGGATTTCATATCTTTGGGATATGTCTCATTAAATTATTTTGTTTCAAATCCAGATTGTAATCAGAAATTGACCTTTAAAATAAGAGAAATAGCCTCGCTGACATTCTCATGATAGGGATAAAAAGAAATCCGGTTTCAGACCGCAGCATTGTACAGTTTATCTGTGTAATTGCTATTATACAAGTCAATAAATCAATCAGTCCTCTTATAAAAAAAAACAAAAAACAAAACACAACAGCAAGAGACTTTATCAGATGAAACTCTGGGCCCTGATAGATGTTAACAATGTTTAATAATTAACAATAAATGTTTCATTTCTATAGCCCCCTTTAAGCAGAAAAATCCCAGAATAATTTATGCCTAGATTCTGTTCCCATAGATCAGTGGGAGTTTTGCCTGCATCCAAGACTGTGGGCCAGATAAGAATCTGTGAATTGTGCACCAGTGAAAAGAGGCTGGATTCTAGCTGTAAATGGCCTGAGTTCTCCTGGATGAGGGAAACTCCTCACTGGCATAAAATTTGCAGAGGCAGCTCCAACAGCAGTCACCTCACGCTCACTTGATGTAAGGGATGTATTGGGGTATTGAGGGAATGAGGAGGAACCTTATGCCAGCATAGTAAATTAGAGGAGCTCCTAAGCTGCTGTAACTAATACCAGGACTGAGCCACCACTGGATCGGGGAGATATGACCATTCCCTGGATAGCCCCCATTTCTCCTCTGCCAAGTAGAAGAGGGGAGAATTGAACCTGATTGCAGGGACTACTCACTAAAGTGCAGCCTTTCTTTTCAGAGATGTTGTATACGTGAAGTGCACAGTGATGCCTATAGTTAAGGATGGCCAAGCATTTCCATTCTGTTTCTTAGAACTTTTTTAGTGTTACACCTTCCTGGCTGACATTTCTCAGTCAGGGAATACCTTTATTATTATTTGTGGGGGCGGGGGAGGGGGAGTTTCAATCTAAATTGTCTTCATCTATTTTTCATTAAAGTGAAAAAATTACTGGCTTTCCAGTATAACTAAATAAAAATGTTTGCAATGTTGTTGAACAGATCTATCAGGAAGGTGGTAGATGGTAGAAACTTCAAATTGGACAGGTAGGTAGTTCCTAGTTTGCAGATGTGCCTTTTGTTGGGTTGATTAAAAACTGATGGTGATTTGTCAAAGTTATAGGGAATTTCAAAAATATTCTTTGTGCTTATGTATTGGATTTTGTGACGCAGTCTCCAATGGTCTGCCAGCCTTCTATTTGTTCTGGGCATGTGTGCATAGTTTAGGAAAGTTTGTAGGTGGTGCTGTGTCTCTCTTTATGCTCAGTGGAGTTGTGCAAAGTAGGAGACAGGCTTCAAAACAGGTCTGCCTTCTTTTCTGTTATATGGAAATAGAGATAGTTAAAAACGAGGGGGGAGGTAATGAAAATGTACTTGAAAACTGTATCCTTTTCTTCTTAAACTGTTTCAAAAGTTTAAATGTTTTGACCAGCTCTGAAGTTTGTCAAAAAAACACACACACAAAAAAACCAAAAACAAAAAACAGAATGCATTTTTGGCTAAAATGTGCACCAAAAATGGGTCAATTTTTCATCCAAAAATTCAAAATTGGAAATGTTTTGACCAGCTGTATATAGATGAGCTTGCATGGTTCCTGACTGATCAATTGCACATTACAGGCAGTATGGGGCATTCTGCTGCTGTCTAGCAAACATGGTGGAATTTCTTTCCTTCTTCATGTTTCTTTTTTAAAGATGTAGGAAACTCCATTAAAAATATCTATAGGTTACAAAGTGAAGCACTCAAAAAATAAAGTATTTTATTCCATGATGCCATGCTGCTTTTCCTTGGGAGGACCTTTGCCTCATCTAGTTTGCATGATGGAAAGTGAATTAGGCATGGCAGTGTAGTGAATGGTTTAGGGTCCAGAGCACCCTGGAACTTCATGTATTGTATGGTATTTTGTGAATGCAATGGTGTCCATTGCAACCTTTTGTCATTCAGAGCCTGCTCATAGAATCATAGAACTGGAAGGGAACTTGAGAGGTCATCTAGTCCAGTCTCCTGCACTCAAGGCAGGACTAAGTATTATCTAGACCAGAGATCGGCAACCTTTGGCACGCGGCTAGCCAGGGTAAGCACCCTAGCGAGCCGGGCCGGTTTGTTTACCTGCTGCGTCCACAGGTTCGGCAGATCGCAGCTCCCACTGGCCATGGTTCGCTGCTCCAGGCCAATGGGGGCTGCGGGAAGCAGCGTGGGCCAAGGAACGTGCTGGCCACCGCTTCCGGCAGCCCCCATTGGCCTGGAGCAGCGAACCGCAGCTAGTGGGAGCCGTGATCGGCCGAACCTGCAGATGCGGCAGGTAAACAAAACGGCCTGGCCCGCCAGGGGGCTTACCCTGGCGAGCCGCGTGCCAAAGGTTGCCGATCCCTGGTCTAGACCATTCCTGACAAGTGTTTGTCTACCCTGCTCTTAAAAAATCTCCATTGATGGAGATTCCACAACCTTCCTAGGCAATTTATTCCAGTGCTTAACCACTCTGACAGTTAGGAAGTTTTTCCTAATGTCCAACCTAAACTGCCCTTGCTGCAATTTAAGCCCATTGCTTCTTGTCCTATCCTCAGAGGTTAAGAAGAACAATTTTTTTCTCCCTCCTCCTTGTAACAACCTTTTATGTACTTGAAAACAGTTATCGTGTCCCCTCTCAGTCTTCTCTTTTCCAGACTAAACAAACCCAATTTTTCCATAACCTATTAAAGTCAATGGGACTTTTTCCACTGACTTCAACGGCCTTTGGATCAGGCGCTCACTGCAGAACTTGTATGGTATGTAGTGAATGGGACAGGAATACACTGGAAGAATTCACATGACACTAAGGCACTGCACTGAGTGTCTTTATTTTCCTGGTTCTGCCACAGACTTGCTGTGTGACTGTGGGCAAACCACTTCATCTCTCGGTGCCTCATTTATCCATCAGTAAAACAGGGAGAACTGCATCCTGACCTCCCAGGGGAGCTGGTCAGAACTCAGAATTTAAATAGAACCATACATTGAGTAATAAATGGAATGAAAATGAGAAAATTCAAAATTTCCCACAGAACAGTAACTCTGAAGAAAGATCTAAATGTTTCCTTTCAGTTTGTCTGGACCAAAACAGAGCAGCCACTGCCCTGACTCCTGGGGACTCTTCACACTGTCCCCCATGGTCAGGCCGGGGAGCCTTAGGGAGTCGGGGGCAGGCTGGAGGTGTCACAGCTCTATAAAGAAAGAAAAACCCTTCTATATGCTGAGCAGGATTTGGCTGGTGTGCAGTAATGAGATATGGGGCCAACCACTGGGCATTGAGGATAAAATGAAATATTTCATAGTTGCCTCCTTTGGTGAGCACAGTCCATCCTGCACCCTGCATGAGGCAGGGTTCTAGAAGATCTAAGTATGCACAAGCAGCATTATCTTTGTCACGGTTTCCTGACTTCTGAGCTTTCCATTGTGCAACCTGAATGTTCTTTTTATGCAGTTAATTTTTGTAAGTAATGTATAGAATATCCAGAATATCTACACAGCCTTTCGGATGAAAAAATGGTGGCCAAAGTGGCTTAGGAGAACTCTGAGTAGGGTCTGTGACCTTTCCTGCTTGTCACTAGTTTGAATTTGGCCCAGGAGAGAAGTAACTGGAAGTTGTCATCTCTCAGTTTTTTGGTAGCTTATTTGAAAATGATTTATTATTTGTATTTCTTTTTATTTATACAATGCCCACCAGGCTGTGCGGGCTTATAATAAATACATACATACATCAGTAATATATTTTAAATATTGGTAGTTTAGTCCAGAGTTCATAGTGGTATTATGTGCATATCATACTTTCCCAGGTCTATCAGTCTGCACTGATTGACAGACCCAGCCAAGTTGCCTGGAGACTTAACTATCCTCTGATTCTCAAAATGATTGCTCTGGAGCAGAACTGACAGCATGTGGCAAGTTTGCCCTATGCACTGTCTAAATGGGGTACCTGTTTTGTGGAAAAATGGAGGATTTTAGTCTCTAGAGCTGTTTGTTACCTTTCATAAGCATTAAATTACTTTCCAATGTTGTGTAATAGAGCATGATCCATTGGAAGATTATAGCAAATATATACTCTCTTATACAGTGTATGTATGTGTGTATATATATATAGTATGTGTGTGTGTATATATATATATAGAGAGAGAGATATACACTATTCTATGCTATGCTCATTCCATGGATCATTTTGATAGCATGGCTATCTTTGGAAGTGTTTTAGGATGGTAAAGCAAGATGCTATTTTCTAGGTTTTAAGCCTATGGAGATGCACATATAGGAAGGAGAATGTATAAGTCCACAGACCCGAATTACAAAGCAATGTTTCTGGAAAGAGACTGTCTCTGGCTATTTCTCACACAACCACCCACAAACTAAACTCTCTAGGATCCCTGTCATATTGGAAAACCAGAATGTAGGTTTAATGTACATCTGCATTTAGTTTCTCTAGTTGACAAACTGAGCACATGCTCTCTAATGGTTTAATTAACTAGGATTTCATGCCCTTGAGTGCTGCCTCTGAGCTGCTCTGCTTAGGATGGAGATTCTCCACTGAGGATCAGGTGCAGAGCGCCACAGCGCACTCTCTCTCTCTCGCTCGCTCTCGCTCACTCTCTCTCTCAAAAAAAATAGACACCTGTTACACAAAAGGAGTTTTTGCCCTGTTCACTCCAAGAAAAGGGGAAATATCAAATTGTATCTTAGATGTTTAAATAATTTATTCCTAAATTTTTGCTGGCATTGTGAGTGTAGGTTATAACTAAGATGTTCAAATCTTTTAAAATTGTTGAACTAAACTGTTATTTTATGGTTCACAATAGCATTTCAATCTTCTAACTTTATATATACATTATCAGCTTAACATTTATTTGTTAAAATCCCCAACTATTTTCTTTCCTCCGATACTTTTAATACTTGAGCTCTTTAAAATAGATCATTAAAAATCTAATTTACTTTCCAGTGCTCATGCTGTTTGTTTGGTTTGGGACCATGAAAATAAAGTAGTCAGTTTCAATTTTGCTTCTAGTCAGTTTCTGATTAGATGCACTGCATTGTTGCTGCAATGTTTGAGTTGCTAATGCTGCAGAAAAATGTGTAAGTGGTAAAAATTCCATTGTATTTTTAAAATTAATTTCATGGAAACATATCTATTGGATTTAGCTTTATAAGGGTTTATTCTTCCAGTACCTACATTTTAGGCCACATTTAACCTGAGTGTGTCCATTTAGTAACAGCTGTTCAAAAATATGTGCACGCATTTGTGTGCATACAGTTGTGCATGCCCAATTTGTGGGCAAATACCATGACTGTGTGAGCAAACTGGATATTTGAAAGCACACTTGGCCATGATTATGTGCGAGTAATACCATATTTGTAAACAAAATCTCAATATTTATGCACACAAATCAAAATGTATCAAAGTATGGATGCATATTATTGAAAACGTGGTCACTAGCACTTGAATATTAAGCCAACTTTAGGCTTGATTCTACAAATGCACAATCACAGATGAAGTTCCTGATTCTCATTTACAATTCGACCCCTTGACTCAATTCTGACAATGTAAGGTGGTATTAAACTGGGTGTAAATAGAATTGTAAGTTTTAACAAAAAAATACTTCAGACGGCCAAGGGATGTAAAAGGGCCTTAGTGTAAATGAGACTCAGACCCTGCAACAGTGGTACTACTTTTCCTGGATTTATACCTGCAAGTAGTATCTATGTTGACAATCATTGCTGAAGGTAGATGGCTGATAATGCTCATAAATAGTCCTCACCAACACAGGTGCTGGTTTTGAACTCCCTATTCAACCAATTCAGAATCTAAGGTACGTTTCTGGGAAATGCATGTGTCAGCTGTTGAACAGTGTTTTCCAAGCAATATCATTATATAACTAGACTCGCTCTATAATTTTGTTCATAGTCACATAAGAGAATTTATGTTAATTTAGTGGTATCCACTAATATTGATGGGGTGGGGGTATACCAACAGTTTTCTGTTCTTTTTAAGGCAAAAATATTTGGAGTCAGGATTATAAACAGCCCATCAGAAAAGCTGTCCTCTATGTCAGCCAGTGAATTATATCACAGCAGGAATGTATTTCAGAGTGACAAGATCAGGAGAGAGGAGAACTGCCAACACAATATATTTCAAAAATAAGGAACAGATGTCGGATGTCCCCAGTCTTGACTTGAGCCTCTGGGGGCAAATCCCTTCTCCTCAGCCTAGGAGTTCTCCAGCTCTGGGTGCTGCATGCCAGGTTGAGGGGTGGCCAGGCCCAATTTGAATGGTGCTGCAATCCCATGCACCCAGATCAAGTTGGCAAACAGCGGCAATTTGCAAAGTGAAGTGCTGGAGCACAGTTCCTTCCTGCATTTCAGGTGCCGGAGTGGCGCTCTGGACCTCTCCGGGCCTGGCAACTCTGAAATAGTGGATAAAAGGTGTCTTGTACCGATCTAGTATTGGACAGGAATTTTTTTATTTAAATAAGAGACAGCCTTTATTATATGGAACTGTTGGCAACACTACCCTGAGAGAGGGACTGTCAGATGGTTTTGCTCTGAAATGTTACAGTCCAATGACTGATTCTCACAGAAACTTTCCCCCCTTTTAAAGTTAGCTTATATTGACTTTTAAAAGTTCCTGAGAGCAGCCTTTCTGACTATCTAAAGAAAAAAGAATAATCTGTATCCTTATAACTTCCCATTCTGTCCTCTGAAGCCAGTAAAAGGATTTTTTTTTCAGAGCCCCCACATCTCGCTATCATTTATCCTGCTTTCATTGTTGCTGCTTTGTTTTTCTCTGAGCTATCTGATTTGATCTAATCTGTTCTGTCTTCTTATATTGAAATTAACAAGCCATATACCCTGAGGCATAGGCCATATCTACAATAGTGAAGCACAAATGAACTTGAACATGAGGTCAATCAACTGCACAAAATACATCACACAGTTATTCCAAGCCTCATGCTGGGTCTATAATTGCCCCTTGTTCTGTCATTAGAGCTCCCCTACAAGTCATTATTTTGAGTCAGCAGAGCTCCAGGGAGCATTCAGCCTGATGGTTAGTATAGAGCAGAATAGATAATATAAATATCTCCCAGCACAGAAAGACAAGGAGCAGGTATTTAGATTAGATCTCATAAAGTTTGCAGCTGTTCAGTCCCTTTATGAATCTAAAGTAAAACAATCATCACAAAACTTTCAATATGGATTCTTCTTCAAGTATTCCCATGAAGCAGTGACTCCATAGCTGACGGCGTTCCAAAGTAAATGAGCAGAAACTGGACAACATACGCTCGATTAGAGTTTGAAAACCTGCTTTCAAGATACATTTTAGCCTGAGAAACACAAAAGACATTTAGGCAGCATAAGAGTTTGGGTTTAAAAGTTGCTTTATAATATTGTTGCACAGAACTTTTATTTTTAAGCAAGCTGAGCATTCATGAAAGGTGCGTGTTAACATCAAAGCCATCTTTTTATCCACAGAAAAAGTGTAGCATGAGCAGCAGCGGTTCAAGCTTCCCTATTCTTCCAAGGTGCCAACAGATTCTAAAGGGGGACTATCCCTGCAAATGAGAGGAGAGTTCCGCCTCAGTGTCCATTTAATCCTTGGTCTCTCTGAAGCAAATGTTAGTAAGGCTGCCAGTTTTGATGTTGGTTTTAAACACAGATATGCAAGACAGCTATGCACTGGGTGAAAGAGATAATTTCACAGGGGCTACCAAATAGGACAGTATTAGATTTAGACCAAAAAAAAAGTGTTTAAGTCCCACTTTCAAAAGCAACATAGACACCATAGGAGCCTGTCACAGGGAAAATCAATGAGATTTAGGCTTCTAAACACCTAAATTACATGCAACTGGGATGTAGTCTTCTAAGTCATTATTGCCCTTTTGAAAATTTTACTCTAAGCCTACAAAGTCCCCAGGTTGTGCACATTTTGTCTTTGTGAGAAATGCCACAGATTCATTAATTTTAACTGGTGCAATGATTTGAAAACATTCAAAGTGGCCCATGAGATTTCAGTCTAAAAATAATAGCACGAATTTGCTGGTGAGATGGAGTTTCATAGTCATGGTGTAATCATACTCATAACAAATGGGTCAATAACCGTGACAAAGCAAATCTTATAAATGAATTATGAAAGTATTTTATGTGACCTGTGAGCTTATTCCTCCACATAATAAGTACTATTTTTCACATTTCAAAAACAAGCTAACTAAACCCCCAAAACCAAACACAAGATGCTACTTGAACTGTTCCTCTTTCAGTGAATTCTCTAAAGGTACGTTTCAGATTATGGGGTGGAAGAAAAGGATTGTCCTTATGAAGCCTAAAGGTTCTGTGTTGTCAAAGAAACCGAGACATGTCCATTTCAGAGTTAGAACAGGAATGTGTTTACTGAGGTATAACACATGGAGAGGAGGAACTTCCTGTCTAGTTCATGATTGCCCGGGCGCGACTTCCTGTACTCATTGAGTTAGCTGGAGTTACCCAGAAAAGTCAACAAGATGATCTTTAAAAGAGACAGAGACCCAAGCATGATACACAAAGATGGGTGGGAACTCAAGATCACTGTTCAAATTCAGCCTGCCCCTTTAAATCTCAGTTTGCTCAGGTAATTATTGTCAATGTGCTGTACAATCATATACAAAATGCAGCATGTTGAGGAACACTTACAATTTGTTCCCTACAGGGGTCATCATTTAAAACTCAGTATTTATCAACTGTTATTGTACCATCCTCAATATTGCCAACCCCAAATGTTCAGGGGTCATGACTCAGGCCCCCAAAATACAATAAAATTGGCTTAAAATCCTGAGATTTTAGATAATACATTTTTGTTTCTCTTCATTTGCTTTCTAGTTTTTGAACATTTACTGTTCACACTTTCCAGCTGTTGTCTGCAACTAAAGCTGAGATTCTGACATAATTTCTTGAACCGTGGAATTGAGGTTGCAAGAAAAATGCCAGATATCATGAGTATTGGCTACACAGCACAGCAGTATTGAAGCTACCATATTTCTCTTCGAGAATAACTGTGAGTTTTCAGATACCCTGGTATGGTAACTGTGGCTAAGTATTGCCTTTTAATACCATCCACTTCTACAAATGTTAATCTATTTTTAAAAAGTTCTTTCCAGCCCCAGTGTGAGAGTAATCATAACTACTGTTGCTAATATAAGTAAATCTTTCATGACTCCTTCTTCAGGTATGTCAAACATACCAACAACAGAACCATCTTTACTAGAAATGTGAGAAATACCATAATCAAATACAAAATTTTCCAGTCCTGCATGCATGGAAATTTAGTGGAAGATCTACATATGAAAGGCCTTCAAATTGGGTCTAAACTTATACCTTATTTCATAGTTCCAGTCCTACCCCAATTAATGTTTTTTTTTTAAATTTTTAACAATGCAATTTGTTACAAATGCCTCATAATTATTGCAAAACCAAAATCAAAACAATAATTCTTTGCATTTTTTGAGCCTTTCATCTAAAGATCTCAAACTGCTTTGCTGACTAACACCAGTAAAGTAAGTATGATTTCATACGGGTAACTGGAAAAACAGATAAATTACTCTAAGGATATGTCTATACTGCATTGTTTGGACGCCTTGTTTCTAAGACCATTCTTGAACATCCATACTGCATTGTAAACCTGGGTTTACAGTTGTTGGATATGGGTGTCTCAGTCATGCTAATGCCATATTGCACTACGCAGGTCTTCTGACTCACATCTGTGGCTTGAACTGCATCCACACTACAAAATGACAGGGCTTGGACCTGAGACTCAACAGGACTCAGGCTCTGGCCCACTCCCCTAGCAGGGCTCTAGGACTTGGATCCTGAGTGCTTGCTGACCCAAGGCAGACTGATTTATGTGTGAATGGAAGGGGAGCTTGGGCCCAAACCTGAGTGAGAGCGTGGATTTAGAGTGCGAACCGCCCCCCCGTCCCAGTGAGTCTGAGACCCAGATCTACTGACTTGGGCTTGAGCTACAGCACTAAAAATAGCTGAGTAGACATTCAGGCTTGGGCTCTGAGGCTGGAGGAAGGGGATGGGTTTCAGAGCCTGAGCTCTGGCCTGAACCTGAACGTCTACACAGCTGTTTTTAGCACTGTCATGCGAGCCCAAATTTGTAGACCTGAGCTCTGAGACTCACTGCCACAGGGGTTTTTTTGCTGTGTAGACATACCCTTAGTTTCTTGGCCAAAGTCAAGTCAAAGTCAAATTAAAAATTGTGTTGAAATTTTTCATTGAAATTTTGAATTTAGATGAAAAAAAAAACAATTAAAATTTAACAAAGGTTTATGAAAATTTGGACCCATTGTTTGACCAGCTCTGTCCTTAATGTCTTGGTGTCTATATTGCTTCATCTGGTACATCACTTTATCCATCTGTGTTTATCTATAATCTGTGAATCTTCCAAACAACTACCAGGAAACAGATGAGTCGTTTTCTCTTTGCATATTAATACATATTTCAGAAATCAGACCTCATTAACATAACATAAAATGCAATGAACAGCCTCTTAAATATTTACTTTCCTGTTGTTTCTGAGCTTTAATAATGTATGATGCCCTATATAAAGGTGCATGGGGGACTCCTTATCTAATACTTGGTTCGTTAGTGGACATTGATATTTTAAAATTTATGGTGTGATATCTTAGACAGAATGCAGAGCTTATGACCTATGTCCAGTTGTGTTAGGGACAGAATTAAGTTTCCCTCTTCTTTATTTCCTATAATATTCTCTTATTTTTAGCCAGAACTATAAATGTTTCAATCTATACATGTTGTAATATTTGAAATGAATCACCATTTTGCATTTAACTTCCTAGATATTCTGTGTTTTGACTAGCCAGAAATTGCACTCCATTTCATAGCATTGTATAGAGAATAATCAGGGCTGATGTGGAATAGCTAGCCAATCAACATGCAGTGTATTGAAAAGGTCAGTATAATACAGCACACCATTATAATTCAGAGCTCAAATGCATAGAAGATGGTGCCAAGACAGAAAGGGCTCTGCATTTGTCTAGTCTTGTTTCAGAGATTGCTAGGAGAATGGAAAGCTAGTATTAACATAACCTTCAGACTTGATTTTTATGGATGTCTGACTATCGGAGACGTAGTGACAGTGTAGAGTAAAGAAGAGCTCAAGCTGTTAAATTTGGACCTGGATCTGCTTTCAAATATTCTAGAATTTGAGGGTCTTCAGATGCAGCAATTTGGTTCAACCAACAATAGAGATTTGCAAAATTTAACTCCCTGCCTTTGTGACCTCCAAACTGGACTATTGCAGCTCACTACTCCTTTGAACGGTGACATTAAGAAAGCTTGTGTTAGTGCAAAATGCAGCTGATTGACTTCTCAGCAACATCAGCTGCTGAATGCTCATCAGCCTGGTATCCACTTGCAACACTAGCTCACTCTGACTCTCAGAATACTGGGTCAGATTAAAGGTTTCAGTCTTAAACTTCATGAACCACTCTAGAATAGACCAGCATATCTCATAGAAGACATATAGCTTCCCTGACCCCCACCTTCTCAGGAATTACAAAGCTGTCATCCGCAATGGCAAAGCTTATAACAGCAAGAGGCAGGACTTTCTTGGCAACAAGGTTACAGTTTTGGGACTCCTTCCTGGAGGGGGAAAGAATGACCACAAACCTCACTGAATTCACGATGTAGTGCAAATCTCACTTCTCTCATGTGGCTTTCCCACAGGTGCAAGTAAAAGCAGCAAGGAAGAGGAGGAGGAAAAAGACGGGAAGTCAAGAGGGTAGAGAAAGAAAGAAGAGAAGGCCTAGTAGTAGAGGAGGAGAGAGAAGATGGAAATAAATGTAAAGCAAAAGACAGTGCAGAGGAAAATTAGAGCTATTGTAACTTTGGTTATAGCATCTTGAGAAGTGATGGGCACTCACTAGATAATTGGCACTGTTCTAAGTAGATAGAAATGGTGATTCTTTTAGACCTGGGGTTACTGTAATCACAATTAAAAGAAATTGGGTGTCTAGGAAGACAATGTAAGTCATTTCTATCAGACCGTCTTGGATCTTTGTTCTATCTGGCTTGCTCTGCAGACAAAGCTGCATATTTCGCTATGTAAGTGAATCTTCTCTAGGTCAAGTTATTCAGAAAAAGGAGAGAGACTGAATAGTGCACATGTCAAGAACTGAGAATCCCCTGCATTTTCTTTGAGGCTTTTGTGTACATGATGAGCTAGAATAACCTCCCTGAACTGAATTATCCTTCCATACTATGGTTCAGTGAATATCATTATATTTCAGCACAGCTTGAGTGATTTTTAATGCCAAAAACATCAGCAAGAAATACAAATGTTACAAAAAATATTGAAACAATACCATAAAAAAGCCCAGGATCATAAATACTTTACTTTGCAAGGTCTCAAAGGTCAACATAGCTATAGTGTGGAAAATTAAAATGCTCTCCGTGTGAATACCTTTGGAAAAAAATGCAGTGGTTTACTCTAAAAATGCAAAATTCCATTCCCCGAATCTATTTGAGGCCGATTAACAAGAAAAACTATTTTCCTGGTAGTTGGAATTGATGAAGTTATTCACCTGTGATTGTTCTGAATGTTCTTTTGTATAGTATTAAATACAATTTAATTAAAGTTGAATTACGGTGTGTGGAAAAACAGCGACAGCTGTCTTGTGAGTGATGTACTTGCCCATACAAAGGAACATGGAGACACCCAAAAGTCAGAGGTTTTTATCAGAATAAAATCAACCATGTTCAGAAGTGAGAAGAGAGATTTGTGACAAGCTTTGATGCTGGGCATCTCTCTGCAACCGTGTGTTTTATCCACATGCAGCCCTTGTGAGTAGAACAAGAACATGCGTAAACTGGATTAAGGGGGAAGGATAGGGAAGAAGCTCTGATATCCATCATACAATCCCAAGGTAGATTTCAATAACTACCCTCTACCCTCAGCCTTTGCCCTGTACTTTTGAACAGCCTTGCCACTAATGGTGCAAGGACCTTCTCCTTTGCAGCTCCTGCTGTCTTGGCCACCTTTCTCTATTCCTTTGCCCGATTGCTGTTTCAAATGATATCTCATCTGAAAACATCTCTCCCTTACCTATAACTCTAATATTTCTCTCTTTGTATTGTTGTTTATCAGTAGCTGATAGTGGTCCTCTCTTGAGGTGGATAAAGCTGTCAGTGTGGGTGCCTGAGTCATCCTCTCTGAGCTCTGACTTCTAAATATTGCAGTGTTATTTAGCTTTCTTATATTAATCAAAGAGAGCCACCTGTGATAAATACAAGGAGGCTCTTTTCTTAATCATTGCTCCCTTATTCATATCTACGTAGCTTTTCAGCCTCCTGGCAGTGCTCCTTATTTGTTTTCAAAACATGGATCAAATGGAATGAAGTAATATTAGCCACACCAGCTCACAGAAGCAACTATTCTAATTTATGTACATTGTTACCTCTAACACATGTGTATGAGTACTTGGACAGATGACGTCCAATAAAAAAGATTGATGATCTTTTGGTGACCTCTGGTGGAATGGGTGAATATTACATTTGGATTCCTTCCCCTCCCCCCCCCCCCCCCCCCGGACCTCCCCAATAACAGCCAATAATGTGCAACTGTGCCAAATGTCAAGATTCTTCTTCGAGTGCTGGTCCCTATGAATATTCCACACCTGAGTGCTCAGGTGTGCCACGCACCCAAGACCAGAAATTCTAACCAAAGCATCTGTTGGCTCGCACATGCTCAGTAGCTCACTATGTGCTCCAGACCAAGGGTATAAGAGGCAATGAAGGTCAATGCCGCTCCAGTTTCTTCTTAACACCGCATGGCCTGTGTTGGAATCCCTGTGTCCACAGATTTCTCCAGCTTTTACTATTATTACTCTGTAAATAAATTTGTAAGTAGATTGTAGTTCATATTAGCACAGTTAGAGTTTTTAGCATAGGTAGTTTCCCCCCCTACCTTACTGGGGATTCCCTCCTGGCAGCTTGGGACTATGCTCAGGGTCCTGGTGTTCAAGAACTGTGCCTCCTGTCCTCGCTCCTTCTCAGTGAGTGACAAACACCAACCCTGTCTCTACTGTCTAGGAGAGATGCATATTCCTGCAAAGTGCAGCATCTGCTGCTCTTTTCCACCACAAACTCATGGAGCTCATGAGCTTAAATTATGAAAATGCCTTATGGAGAAGGCTATGAGACCTCACTCTGATCTGGGCCAGGGAGATTCCCCTGTACATGAGTCCCATCAGGTGAGCAGTGCCGCTCTGAGCATGAGTTTAGGAGCAGAATCTACAGCTGCTAAGCCCAATGACTCTTCTTGCTGGATTTCCCATGAGAATAAGGGGCACTCTCATGCTCGCAAAGACAGATCCCCATCCAGATCTGCCCATAAAAGAAAAAAAAAGCCCTCCATGAGCCTCTCCAAGCTGGGTGAGCCTTTGCATGTGGATCCGATGGATCTAGAACTGCAAAAGACCCCCAACTTGGAGGGTAAAGCATGCAAAAAGAGGAATCTGTTGGTACCATTGGTGGCTCCAGCTCCAAAACACAAAGGCTGACACTCACCAGGCCCATCTAGGAGTTCTGGACATGCGTCTTCTTTGATACCATCCCGTCTTCCTAAGAACTGCCTGGCTACAACTACCCAGGTCATGTCAGAACTGTCAGCCCTGTCTGTCAGAATGCCTCGAATGCTGGGTAATATGGACTCTTACACTACACCAGAGGATGTTTTCCTCCCTTACCTTCAGTCTCCTCAACTTTCTGGCCCAGTCCTTCTGAGAGACATTGCTTCACTGGAGGATGAAACTGCATTGGTGTCACTGGAGACCACTGGTAACTGATGCTGTGGGGTTCCTCATATCCAGTTGATCCCTCCGTTTGGCCTTAATGAGACCCTGGGAACCCCTCTGAACTAGCCCCCTGATCAGTTCACAAGACATACCACACTTCTCCTACTCGGCACCCACCAGATCCAATGGAGTATGAGGAGGAGGACATAGTCCCGGATCCGCAGATACTGATGGCAGTACCTTCATCTCCAGATGAAGCTGTCATTCCATCCTCACCATCTCTACCAGATGACTATATGCAATACAGAGGATAGCCAATGACCTCCAGGTAACATTGAAGGAGGTCCAGGACTCCCAACATTGGCTCCTGGATATTCTGTAGCCTACAGGTCCAAGCAAAGTGGAGTTCCCAGTTTACAAGGCAATCATGGAGCTAACCAGAGAGGTCTGGCACACCTCAGACTCATGTGTCCTCACACCTAAAAGGGCAAAGAGATGCTGTTTTGTCCATGCCAAAGAGGTTGACTTTTTCTTCTCCCACTGAATGCCCCACTCCATGGTGGTACATGTGGCAGTGGAGAGAGCAAGGTCTCAGTACTCCAAGACCACCCTGGCTGACAAGGGCTCAAAAAGGTTAGGCCTTTTAGGGAGAAAAGTCTTTTCTTCTGCAAGCCTACAATTCCATATCAGGCCTTGTTAGCAAAATATGACTTTAACAGTTATTCCAGGCTGGCTGATTCCCCCTGACAGGGCCCAGTTTCAGTCTCACTTAGAGGAGGGCAAATTAGTAAGTAAGACTTCCCTGCAAGCTGCGGTAGACGCAGCTGACACTACATCCAGAGGCTTAGCTGCTGGCACAATCATGAGGCTGGAATCTTGGCTTCACTCCTTGGGGCTCTCCAGGGAGGTCCAGAACACACCATGCATTTGTTCAGTGAGAAAATGGATGAGTCCCTTCACGCGTTGAAAGACTTGAAGTTGACTCTGTGCTCCCTGGGGATTTACACCCCACCCATGAGGAGGAAGCAGCAGAGAGAGGTTTAGACCAAGGCTGCCCCCTCCATAGGCTTTCCACCATCAACACCCAGCCAACGCCCATGTAAACAACAGAGGATTCAGAGACCTCAATTTTCAGCCATCTCTATTGCCACAACCTCTGGTTATTCCCAGCCACCTGCTAAGGGCTACTTTTGATGTCATGGTCAAGATCTGCCCACCCACCTCTACCTCCTTTATTTTTGGAGGACACCTTGCACTTTTCACTCAGAATTGGGACTCCATCACAACAGACAGTTGGGTCTTAGAAATTATCCATCAAGAGTTCTCCATAGAGTAGACTGGAGTAGATTCCATCTCTCTCCCTTCCCACATATCCCTTTCCCAGTCTCCTTCAGGGACCACTCTCTCAAAGTGATTCTTCTCCAGGAGGCAGGCACCCTCCTCCTGTGAGGGGCAATAGAGCAAGTGCCATCTCAGTATCAAGGAAGTTGGTTCTATACTATGGTCTCCATGTCAGCAAATATAAGAGTGTCAATGGGGTCCGGCGCAAGAAGGGCCTATAGGAACTGTCTACACATATTCACTGGTCCCAGAACATTGCAGAAGTAGCCTGGAGGTATTAGTGCTATTCCAGACCATGGGCTGGAGTAGCAGCCTCAGGCTAGCTGCACTGCTGCCTAGTGCATTAATCTCGTTTTGGACTTGCAGATTACACTTCCCCAGCCCATCTGCACTTCACCTTCCTCTAGCCCTATTTCTGATGCTTTATGCGGATAAAGTTAATGTCACCTGAGCTGTTCACTTCTTAAGTATTTCTGGCCACTCCCCCAAAATCCAGCAGGTTTGGGAGCATTATGAAAATGAGGAGCAACCAGAATAGCTCTAGTATTGTCGCTTGTGAAAATTGCCACAATCCTTATTTATCTGCATTTGACTCAATCATGAACCGTCTCTGAAAGCACAGGGTCATCACACTTTCCTATTAGGTTTAAAAATAGAGTGGTAGGATAGAACAATTTTCAGAAAAGAAGTTTTATTTCCCTTTTTATTTTCTGCAAAATGTAAGGTAAGTTCAAAATGAATAGTAAGTAATATAAAAGGGAATAGGAAATGAGAGAAACTTTTATTACTTGAGAAATCTCCAGTTTGCCTTTGCTTTTTACAGTAGTACATTTTGCAAACATTAAAAGGACAGGGAAGGTTCCTAAACTCAGTTCTGTAGACACGCAGCCTATATTGTAAAATGAAATGGAGTTCAACTTTTTAAACAGTCCCTACTCTTTGGTGTAATTCTGCTGTCAGCAGGAATAACATTTACTACCAAGGGAAAGTATAAAAAAGTCAGTTGCTATTCCAGAGTATGCCATCAACTGTATATACTGAGACCACTCTTTGCCAAGGCCTGTTGTACTCCATGTGGGAATGAAACGCAAGTGCTTTAGTCCAAAGCACATTGCTCAAAAGCTATTGAATGTTATGAACCAGAATCCAAGGCAGCTAAAGTACCATTTTGTCTCCCTTTACTCAGAGAAAAATTGCTTCTCTGATCTGGAAAATAGAGCCCTTGGTCACTTTTCAAAATGCCAAGACCAATGTTCAGGTTGTAATAACTACCTCTTAAGTGAGCTAACTTTCATTTCTCATGGGCTTATTGTATATAAAAAGGTTTGTTGCCCACTGGCTGTATGGTGAAATTAGAACACTGGCTTCCACATGTTTCTTTTGTACTGTATGAAATTCATTATCATCCTTTCAGATCATGGAGGGATACAAGCAGCTGCTTTGCACTTTAATCTCCTTAACCATGGTAAGTAAACCACTAGGGAAATATTAAATGATTGGAAAATACCATTGGAAATGATATGTACAATTACTTTATAGTGTCATGGTGTTTGGGAAAATAAAAGCACTAAGTAGACAATGCTAACTTTATTTTTGATCGGTGGCTCAGAACACAATGTATGCTCAAAGGGGTTGACAATCATCGACTGATGGTCATTACTAATTTAATAAGCAGCCCTCAAAGCTCTTGCAGATACAAAGGGATCTGGCTTTACATGTGTAATATGCAGCGTGCATGAAATACTTAGTACTGTTCTCTTTGAAAGCTAGAGGACAGTTATTAAAATTTTATGGTGCAAATTAAAATTTAAGATTAAAATACAAGATCAAAAGAATCAATTTTTTTTCTCAATGCTATTAGGAATAAGCCTTTTGGAATACAGCAGCTCAATGTCTTAATGTCATGTCCTTCTCCTCTGGAGAGCTAGATTAGAACTAATCATAGCTGACTAGAGAAACATATCTTTCTGTATTTTTTGTATAGAAAAGAACAAGCTTCTTTTACTTTTTAATAGATTATGCCATTGTAGAATCATACAGTAGTGAATGAAACTCTGCAATCTGTGTGACATCTCTTGAAGAAGCACAGTTTGATTTGGGAGCAGAAGAGAAATGCAAGGTGGTGGTACTGTTAAAATCATGGAGGATGCTAAAATATGAAAGATGCTAGAAGATTTGCCTTATGTCTAAAATAAAGAAGCGTGGGTCTACTACAGTAGCTCAGACTGTTTAATACCCTGTTGCAATGCTCATCTCTGTAAGGCTGTAGGCCATTAATATGTCTTCCGGTGTCAAGTTCAGTTGCTTTGCTACCTAGAAGAATTGATGGTTCACAAGAGTAGCCTTACAGGAAAAGGCCCTGCTATATCTTAACTCCAAATATAAAACAATTCCCACTTCTGATTTATGATTTTCATTGATATGCTACATTTTCTCTATCTTTCACTTGTAAAGCCCCATTAATATTGTATCTAATTGTCACTAAGAACAGCAGCAGGTATGTTCTAAAGCCAATATGTTTTTTTGTTCTTTTTTTCTCAGCTTGTAGCTGTAATGAGGCTGAGCATACCTGAAGTGAGCAAATTGTACCCAGAGCTAGGTTTAGGTCACAGTTTTTCCCATCATTGTCAAAAATACTGCCAAATAGGTTGCAGTGCAAAATTTCACTCATTTTGCACATTTTGTAGTTATATGTCCCAAAATTCACAAACATTAGCAAAGCAAAACTTCAGCAAGCTTGCACCATCCAGAGGATATTTGTTCATCCATTTGGGTAAATGTTAAAAAGCCAATACTTATTAGTTTCATTTTTTAATGCAAAACATTTGAACACCTCTGGTTTACATCTGTTCCTCTAAGGCTGGGACATAACCCGTTCAATTCTATTACGATGTTTTTAAAGGATAGGGAAATCGCTGGATTAGCATCAAGTAAATGAAAACAATATGCACAAAGACTGATCAAACAGAATTAAGCCTTTCAAACTTTCTATATAAATCATCAAATTATAAAGCAGGAGAAAATGATTTAAGCTCTTGCTATTTCAGTGAAGAGCTTATCAAGAACTGGCTGACCAGCGTGAGTTGCAGTATAGCATTAATTGCGCAGATTTGGTATAATCCAGTTCTGCATTTGTTGAGAATTTCAGAATAAAGAACATTATCAGGGTTTCATTGGCAAATTCACCGTACTGACAAGCATTTGTTAAAACAGTAAAAGAAACAAACTGCATGAAACCATAGGCTGCAAAATTCATTAAGATCCTTAAAAAATGAGACCTAGAGACTTCTCTTATCATAGAAGCCAAAGCCTGACCACATCCGCGGTTATCAGTTTTTCAGACATGTGCATCATTGAAGCTAGATTGATGAAGAGGCAGACCAGACTGAATAGAGAAAATTTCTATTTTATAATAGAAAGGGGGTGGGGGAGGGAGTGAGATCGAGTGAGAGAAAGGGAGCTAGGAGAACAAATAGGAAAGAAAAAAGTGTTGTTACTTTATCTCTAAAGAGTGAGAATATAGAGGAAAGCTAGTATTGACAACAGGATTAAGATGGTTTCCAGGATAAACAGCCAAGATTCAGTACCTAAAATAGATCATAGGGGTTCAATTTTGCTCTCAGATATAAGAGTGCAACTCTCATTAAAATTAGTGAGAGCTATAGATGTGTACAGGAGGACAGAATTGGATTCTATGAATGAAATTGACTCCAAAGAGGAGGGCTCATAGAAAACCTTCTACAGTATTTAGGAACTGTGTTAGCTATGTACTAGGTTGACCAGATAGCAAGTGTGAAAAATCAGGATGGGGTTGGGGGGTAATTGGTGACTATATAAGAAAAAGCTCCAAATATCAGGACTGTCCCTATAAAATTGGGACATCTGGTTACCCTATTCTGTACAGGGTGGCGGAAAGATTGATGGAGCTACCACATGGGGCCCACTCTACCTGGTATTGTCCATATAAGGGGGTGCAGCACTGTCTAGTACAAGATTGGGTGGGATCATGGAATGGAACCATTGGATCTTCACTTAGATCCCTCTGGGATCTCTCTGTAGGGAGTGCATGGGGGAAGTGGATGTTATTCTTCCATAGGCTAAATAATGACCATAGAAGGGCTGCATTACAGATCTGAAGCCTGCCTGTGGGTTGTGAAGAAAATTCCATCCCACCCAATCATGACTTAGTTCCTGATAGTAGAGCCTAATTACTCAGGCTTTATGCAGGAATCAGTGAATTTCATCTTGTAGGTTTATATTTCATCTTCCTTTATAATTGTGCAATTCCATTGCCTTCAGTAGGGTGGCATAGGTGAAACTGAAGGCAAAATTTCTCCATTTATATTTGAATAGATCACGATGCTACCATTCTGGGGGCTAGTCATGTAAGCCAGCACAGTTGTTACTAAATGGAACCTTTTGGTTTGTTTATTAACGTTGTTAACTTTGCTTGTTTGGATAAATCTGAAGAGCTGGAGTTACTAGATACAATGAAGTGTCTAATGTTTCTTTTCTGCTCTTTGTAGTTTCTTTATACAGTAAAATTATACTAACTCCTAGCTGAAAAATGTACAATTAGGGGTCAGCTTCTTTCTGCAGCATCATTTTTTCTATGCTCCCCATTGATTTGTTACCTGGTGTAGCAAAAAGAAGACTGGATTTTGAAAAAGCCTGAGCAGCCATCTGTATCTTCTGAGAATGTCTTGAGTTGCTGGAGAATCCTGGTGTCCTGGTTATCAGTTATAGGAAAACGAGCATTTCCTCCTCTCTGCAGTATAACTAGGTTGGCTGGCCTTGTCCACTATCTGCCTGATGGTTCCTCTCATAACCCAGACCTCCCCAAAGGTGTCGTCCCAGTGCCAAGATGGGCTTACAGACCCAGTGCAGGACCACCCTTTTGAACTGTTGTATGGAGTTTAGGCCAGCATTTTTCAAAGTTCGGGTCATGACCCAGTACTGGGTCGCAGCATGTAAGGCACTGGGACGCTCTGGTCAGCACCGTCGACCGGGATGTTATAAGTCCCATTGGCCATGCTGCCCAGCTAAGGCAGGCTAGTGCCTACCTGTTCCGACACCGCACTGTGCCCCGGAAGCGGCCAGCAGTGGGTCTGGCTTCTAGGCAGGGGGGCCACGGGGCTTTGCGTGCCCCTGCCCCAAGCACTGGCTCCGCACTCCTGGCCAATGGGAGCTGGTGGGGGGGCAGTGCCTGCAGGCGAGAGCAGCGCGGAGCTGCTTGCTCACCTCTGCCTAGGAACCGGACCTCCTGCTGGCCGCTTCAGGCACAGCGTGGTCCGCAGTGCTAGGACAGGCGGGAAGCCTGCCTCTGCACCCCGGCTGCACCGCTGATTGGGAGCTGCCAGAGGTAAGTCTGCGCCCCAACCCCACGCCCCAATCCCCTGAGCCCCCCTCAAACCCAGAGTGCTTCCTGCACCCCAAACACCTCATCCCCGGCCCTACTCCAGGGCCTGCACCCCCAGCCCAGAGCCCTGACCCTCTCCTGCACCAAAACCCCCTGCCCCAGCCGAGAGCCCCCTCCCACATTCTGAACCCCTCATTCCCTGCTCCACCCTGCAGCCCTCATCCCCGCACACCAACCCTCAGCCCCAGCCCTGTGCCCCTCCCACATCCCAAACCCTTCATCTCCAGCTTTGTTGGGTCGCGGGCATCAACAATTTTCTTCAGCTGGGTTCCCAGAAAAAGTTTGAAAACCACTGGTCTAGGCACTACAATTCCTATCTTCCCACACATGCTAGTAATATTTAGGTTTATTACTAAAACCTCAGAAAACATGCACAGGGCATGGAACAATTACAAGGGAAAACTGGGACCCAGCACAGACCCAAGCTGCCCTCATATTAATCTTATTGAATGAAGTTCTGGACTTTTAAAATCCTCCTCTCCTGCAGGAAGAGTTTGTGTCTGTTACAGGCTCAGGGCTGTTCATTGGAAGACATTGTGCATGACAGGAAATCCGGTGCACCAGGACAAAAATTTGAGAGGGAAAATTAGGAGGTCTGTAGAGGATAGGGAATCTTTGAAAGAGGTAGAAAATATGAGAGTCTGGAAGCTGGTTAGGAGAGAATGAAGAGAACCTTTATCTACATAGGAAACGGGGGAAGAGGGAGGAAGCGAAGTGTTCCCATTTTATTCAGCTTAGTTGTTGATGAAGTATAGAGAACTGTACTTTGGTGAAGACACAATATATATGGATACATAGATTGATTAAATAGTTGCTGTCCAATTAATTCACCTGCATGATAATTGAATTTTTGCTAGCATATTAAAACCTCCTTAAATGCTCAAGAAACCATTAACTATATCTCAGTTGAAAAATTAACTTGTTTGAGAAGAGACACAGTAGTTAACTGCTTTGATTTCAACTCAGTTAATACTAAAACAACACATTTATTATTAATCAGCATTTTATAAATTGCGGAGAGATTTTCAGGCCAAACAAATATATTAAAATAAATCATATAGTAATATATCTGTTCACCTTTCACCAGTTCTTCAGAATTTTCCATCTCACTGTTGCTAGTTCTTAAAAACACATCTATTTAATTAAATTTTCTGACCATAACAATCCATCTTCCCTTACATAATCTTTCCAGGAACAGAGAAATCCAAATTGCTGTCATCCAAACAATTTCTATTCCAACTGGTATTTTTGAACTTAGGTCATTTTTGGTATAAACTACTTTTTTTTAAAAAAGGATATTTTTTGCCAGAAATGTTTTTTTGGAAGATGTTTTATTTTTACACATATTTTTTCCTAACTTTTTTTTGTTGAAACTTGTTACCATAATAATTATCAAAATATTTTATTTATGGAAACCAAGGTTTGGGGAAATTTTGGTAACCATTTTGATAAAAAAATAGAAATTCCGATTAAAATTTTGATTAACATTTCTCTAACAGTTTTGGGAAAAAATGAAAAATAGGTGAATTCTAACCTTGCAAAATGGAAACAACTTTTCAATTTCAAAATTTTTCTTTAAATAAAATTTAAAAAAATCTATAATTGTAAGATACATACTTAATAAACTCTGGGGGAGGAATTTGTAGGCAGATTATTTAGTAGAAGACCCTGGGCCAGAGTGTCTAGATCTGAAGAAGGGAAAGGCAGATGGAAGGAAAATGGTTGGTGATGGAGAAATACATTTATAAACCATCACTAAAGAAATTATAATTGAATCAGTGTAGCTAGATAAAATCTGTCAGAGACAAGAGGTAAAAGCAGAAAGTGCAAAGAACTATGCTCGGAGCCCTGATCTAAGTTGGCAATTAAAATGTCAGAATCAAGTTAGAGGTAGAGAATGAGAATTTTAAAGATACAGTGTACAATGGGAGCGACTCCCATATATATTACTGAGAGAAGAAATGAGCTGGCCTTACAGCCTATTGTCTGAATTATGTCCAAACGACACACAAAATGTTTACATGCTTATATAGTTGTCTTAAAAAGAGCATTTCAGTAAGGTCAGTATTGTGTGCTCATCTGGAGGACAGTGGACAGCAAAAGTTCACTGGTAGGATGAATTATATTCTAAATAATGTTCTATTAATCCTTTCACAGTGTGTGCATATTCCATCTTTAAAAATACAATTTGTATTGGGTAACTGAGATCTATGAATCAGTTCTAATAGATTTGAAATATTCTACTTTGTGTTGGCATAGTTTTAAATTGTATTAGAAAACCTTGAATTTTGAAAGAAGACTTTAGGTTGGATCCTAAGCCCATTAAAGAAAATGTGAATCTTTCCACTGAGTTCAGTGGTTTTTTGAGGTTTAATCTTACTTGCCTTTTTGGAGATACAGGGCTGATTCAAAGTCAGTTGAAGTCAGTAGGAGTCTTTCCATTGTCTTCACTAGGCTCTGGATAAATTCCATAGCAGGAATAATATTTAAATAAATTTGATTCAGAAGCTCAGCTTGCTGAAACAGCACATGGTGCCAGGTGGACATTACAATATGTTAAAAATGAATTTTCCATGGATAACTGACAAAATAAGAAGGAAACCTAATAAAAGACTATAAAGAAAAGCAGGTTTTATCACTCTAAAAAGAAAATTATTTTGAATTAATTTGATTAAACAGAATATTTCATTTGACTGTTTTAATTTATTTATAAATCATACACACTGAGTAAATGTAATATTTGTAATACCATTAAAGTATTAAAATGTAATTTCTTTTCTACCGTGAGTGAATTATGTGATATGTACAGAATACTTTTACTTTTTTTTCTTATTAGAGTTTTAGAATTTAATTATTTTCCAATTATTTGTTAATCTCTTGGGGTAAAATTTCTAAAAGCATTTAAGTGACCTAGAAGCCAAAGTCCCATTTTCAAAAGTGACTTAGGAACTTAGGGTGTGATTGACAAAGATATTTAGGCGCCCAATTCTCATTGATTTCAATGGCAGTAGGCACCTAAATAGTACCTTTTTTGAATCCCACCCTATGTCTCATTGGCTTTCAGTTAAACTTAGGGCCCTAAGTGCCAAGTCACTTTTGAAAATGAGACTTAACAGTCTATTTCACATAGCAATGCAGCCTTGCAACACTGAGAGGAGCAACATCAAAATACCTATAAAAATTTCATAAAGGAGTTGTAATAACTTCTTTGAATTCTTCAACTACCACAGGAATTTACTTGTAACATTTCAGAAAATTAAAGTTCTATAGCCTCAGCTGGTGTAAATCATTGTAGTTCCACTGAGGTTAATGCAACACAGCCCCATTCCTTGATCTCAATGCTGCTGCACCAATTTACACCAGCTGAGGATATGACGGTGGGGGTACGTGTACAGAACTCTACAGTTTGGACTAAGGGGGTGAGAATAGCAATGTGCACCAAAGTGCTTTGCTGTAACTCACCTAGGTGGATGCTGAAGGCACAAACTAAAAGGTCCTGAGTTGGCATTAATGTAGTCTTCTTCAATTTGGGAATTTTGTTTGCACCCGCATCCACACAGGGGAATAACAGCATAGCACTTTGGTGCACACTGCTATTCACACCCCATCATCCAAACTGCGGGATGTAGACATGCCCAAAGTCTTCTCCTTTGGAGTAAGTGTTGTAATTTTGGTAATGGCTGGTAAATGCTATGCCTCCCAAAGAAATTTAAGCCTCATTTCAATTGGGAAACTGAATGCAAGGGTTAGTGTGGAGCTGCTAGTGATGCTGTTACAATGACTGAATGTTCTGTACTTTTTAAAGAGCAACTGAAAAATGGCCAATATATATTGAAACATAGAAGAAAATTCTAAGTTGTCTATTGACTTCAATGGAGTTATAACAGGGAAGCTGATGAGTTTACAGTCTAAATAGACAGGACAGACAAAGATTTTTGAAGCATCAGCTCTGTTTAATTAATGAATAAATAAATCGAAATAGATTGAGCTGTAGTGCTTCACTGCACGGTGCAACATGTGACAGTATAAATCCATAAATAGATCAATTCATAACCTGCTCAGCTAGCCACAGTATCCACCATCCAGCTGATAGGGCAGGATGCCAACAACACAAACAGATTGAATCAGTATGGGAACATCTCTGAGTATGACCAGTATAATCACAGATTTCAGCCCTGCAAACACTGTGCCCTCGTATCCATTAATGAGGGTAGGACCATTTGGTGGTAGAGTCCCTTTACAACTCACATGGACCTTTTGCTGCTGCAACATCTGATTATACTTTTAACATCTGCTTTATTGATACCTGATCTTTGCACACTACAACTCTCATTGTAGTGTGCAATGGCATTGTAGTTTTGGGTGCACAAGATGGGTAACATGCACCCTGATGAAGACTGTGCGATAGAGGGTTAGGCCAAGATTTTCAAACTGACTAGTGATTTTGGGTACCCAACTTGAGCAACCGGAAAGGTGCCTGATTTTCAGAGGGTGGGTGCTTAGCACTCTCTGAAAATCAGGCCCCATTAAGGTCTCTCTTATTTGGCACCCCAAAAATTGAGGTGTAAGTCATGTGTTTGCACTGGAGCATTTAGTGATTTAAATAAGAGAAGAAACAGTGAGGAGGAGACAGTCTTTGTTTTAGTTTTAGGGGAATCTGTGTGCATTCAAACTTGCTAGACCGAGGGTGTGTGTGTGTGTGTGTGTGTGTGACTCTACTGGATGGGCCAGAATCATCCAGCAATTAGGTGTGGTGGGCACTAGCGGTGCTCATTAGTTGTTTGAAGCTACTTGGGTGATTTTCATTGTGGGCAAACAGCCTGGAAAGACAGACCCACAGTCACTTTCTGAGAATGTAATGAATGGATTTGGGGAGGAGGAGGAGTTTATAAATAAGAGGAGTGGCAGCCAGAGAGGAAAACTCACTGAGCAGTGCAGGGATGAGATGTTCCAAGGATTTTGCCAGTTTGTTGGATTAGACTGCGGGAGAAAAGGAGGAGGATGACTAGAATTTGCTGCAAGCTGTGGAAATTGCAGAGACTCAAAGGGAGTTTGAAGGAGACAGTGGGACTGTCATTTTTCCCCAGACTTATGGAGCTGTCATGTCCTACAGAGAGTTTGGACACCATTCCACAAAGACTGGGAAGGATAAATCCTGCCAGAGAAGAGCTCTAGAGGATTGCATGTATGTGCATGTACATGATCATATTTTGCATTTGAACTTGTGATAGTAACAAGTTTGAAAAATTTTGTGCTTTGAAGTTGCATCTTGAGCTAGAGGTCAGGCTCTGAAGCCCAAACATAAACCTATTAAATAACTTATTAAATAAACCTCTCTCTTTTTAATTAAACAAACTTGTTTTACTTTTTATCTCAACTAACCCAGTACTTTGATTCAATTGAAGTGATTGTTAACAGCAGTCAAGATAACAAGCTCTTGTTTCTGTTTCTTTAAAGGAACAGCAAACTTAATCTTCGGAGCATGTACAGTGATGGGGCTGTGCATTGCAGAGACACATCTCTGAGGGGCTGGAGTTCTCTGATTTGGGCTGGGAGAACCCTGAGGAGTTTACTGGCAAAGCAGACATGCTGGTGTGTCCTGCATTGAATCGGAGAGGGTTAGTACAGTGTCTCTCAGCCCTGGGTATCCCCAGCAGCTTGTCACAGAGCATACACACAGTAGATATCATCAACTTTAATGCTACAACAATTCATCTAATAAGTGAATCACTTGCCAGCTACTTGGAATCCTTTACTTAATTTTCTATTTCAATTTAATAACAAATCTTTGCCTTGAAAAACATATTCCTTCCCTCTTATATTTCTGGTGTGTGTGCATGTTTTAGAAGATAATTAGATATTGCAGTAAATGTTGCCTGTGTTCTACATTAGGATTATTAAATGTGGCCATGAAAAAAGCTGATTTCATTGTTTTATCAGGGTAGAACTGGTCCTTATAGAATCTTAACTATGTATAAGTGAAACAGAACTCTGCCGGGCACTCATTTGGTAGGTCGTTTAAATGATATATTAATAAAATGAGTCAGATGTATTCACAATAAAGTATAAGTCCTTAAATTACAGAGCAAGGACAATTTTGGACAAAAAGAAATATAGTGAAATATTAATTATATTCATAAAGGTGTCCAAGTAACTTCGAAAAGAAATATATTCTTCTCATTTGGATTTGGGGCTGACTGTGATCAACTTTAAAGTACAACTGGTGAGTGATTTTTCAACTTTTTCAGCTTTTCTTCCTTTATATCTATAATTGTAAAATCTCTATTTCTGTTATACTGTCGTAATAATTTATGTTCTTATTTTAATAAAATCAAAGTGGTCTGTCTAGCAAAGAAGCCAATTTTTTTGTGATTAGATTTTGAAAAGCAGAAAAGATATCTTACTTTATAAAGCACTCTGCAGGTTCTAATGTTTGACTGTTAACAAGAAAATAAAATGAAAAATATTCAAAAATAAAAACTAATATTGATTTTAAGGTATTTGAGAAAACAAATTCCTCTAATATTTAAGGACAATTTTTTTCTAGTAAAACTATAATACGTTAAGATTATTTTACCTTTTGATGAAAAATAGAAACATTCATGTGGACATTAATGTCATTATCACTGCATCTCTTTAAAAAAAAACAAAAAAACGTACTTATGCAACTGTGGGATTATTGACTTGGAGGCTATGTCATGGTATCAGAGTAATGTCATGTGTACAGTTTATCTTATGAACAAGTAGCTCTTTAAATCTAATTTAAATTTAATTTTAAAATTCTCTCATGATTTTGAGATGTCAGATTCTGATCTTAGTTACACAGGTGTAAATCATTGTTTTCTCCTGATTTACACCTGTGTAACTGAGATCAGTGATTATCCTACCATGTTACTGTCTGTGCCATTAAAAATACTGCTAATAATCCTTTGCGCTCTTAAAGTATCTTCCATCTGAGACTCTCAAAGCACTATACAAATATAAATAAATGGCGCTTCATCACAACCTTGACAGCTGTTAAGCAGTAGTGTCCCCATTTTATAGATGAGGATGTTAAGTGCAAAAACCTTTCTAAGCCCAGCCATCCCAGTGGAGTGGACCACTGCAGAGTGGCTGGCCCAGAGTGCCTTACAAAACAGTGAAGACTGCTGAGGGAGGGTCTCTGTGAAGCCTCCAGGTAGGGCTTAGAATGGTGCTTGCACTTAACATCCTCATCTATAAAATGGAGAAAGTGCTGCTTAACAGCTGTCAAGGTTGTGATGATGATGTATGGTTTCCATCCAGCACATTGCACAAGTGGCTCAGTGAGGCTGCAACTCAGTCCCATGTCCTAGGCCAGTGTTTCCCAAACTTGGGATGCCACTTGTGTAGGGAAAGCCCCATGCGGGCCAGGCCGGTTTGTTTACCTGCCGCGTCTGCAGGTCCAGCCGATCATGGCTCCCACTGGCTGCGGTTCGCTGCTCCAGGCCAATGGGAGCTGCTTGAAGCGGCTCGGGCCGAGGGACATACTGGCCGCCGCTTCCAGCAGCTCCCATTGGCTTGGAGCAGTGAACTGCGGCCAGTGGGAGCCGCGATTGGCCGGACCTGCAGACGAGGCAGGTAAACAAACTGGCCCGGCCCGCCAGGGGCTTTCCCTAAACAAGCGGCGTCCCAAGTTTGGGAAACACTGTCCTAGGCCAATGTCAGGGAATTGGATTTCTGCACCTCAGGGCCCCTTATCATACTTCTTCCATGTGAAGCCTGATTATTTAGGGACATAGTCACACCTCACTATTTTGTGTGTGTGGCTAAGGATATAATTCCCTTCTCTCTTATAAGATCCAGCCATCCTTCTTCTGTTGACCTAGCCATCGCCACTCAAGGAGATGGATTACCTACCTTGATGGGGAAAAAACCTCTTCCATTGATATAGGAGGCATCTACACATTGGGCTCTACAGCAGAATAGCTTGTGTGCTGGAGAGCAGTGCCTCTGTAGCACCCAGCGTGTAGACAAGCCCTTATTTTCTAGAAATAAAAATCATTTAAGGGCCCAGATACCTGAAGCTCTCTGCTTGAGAACATATTACTGAGGCTAAAAATACTTGCAAAACAGGGTAACAGATAACGCTAATGAACCAAATTTTATTCAACAGTCTTGAGATTTTTTTCAATGACTGCACAAAAGCGTTAAATGGGAATGGCCGAGGGACAGGCATTGAATCAATATGCACCAGTAAGTTTGTGAAATCAATTTTTTGCTCTTCACATACACGAAAATTGATGCAACCAATGCTGTGTAACTCCTATTAATTGCCCAGAGTGACACAAAATTTATCAATTACTTATTGACTTCTTTGAAGCCATAGGGAAAAAATGGCAATGGCTGCAAGGTTAACTGTGTAGCACAGAAGCATCTTGACTGACTGAATGTGTAAATATAAGCACAGCGGACTGTTGAGAGCTGCAGAATTTGTATCTGTCCTGTCACACACACATTCACTGTTAAAATTTTTACAACTTTGCCAGAAAATAGGGTAATCGTATTATTATTCTCTGAGCTTAGTGTGAGGGAAATTCCTAGGGAAAACTATGAACATTGCCGTGATGTTAATCACTCACAAAAGCATTTGTAAAGAATTTAATGGTGACTCTATGTACAGACCTGACATTCTGGCCCCTTTAATAAGAGAAATATGCCTAGAAATTAAAATCAAATGTGACTGGTGATTTTGGGGGCTCAGTTTCTAGGTGCCCACCTTTGGAACGCTACACTTAAAGGGCCTTGTTTTTCAGAAAGAGCTGAACAGCTGCCTTCTGGAATTCCAGCCCTATAAAGTATTACAAGTTGGGCATCTAAAATCACTAGTCCTTTTTGAAAATCTCAGCCTTGGCCTCTTTCTGTCTCTCCTTATGCTCCCATTCCAGTCAATGGTAAAACTCCATTTAACTTCAGTGATAGTTGGATTAATCCCTTGCCTTACCCCTCTTTTATCCTATATTTACTTTCCTCTTATGGTTTCTGTGTTTCACAGATTCACTTGGCCTAAGACCAGGGCCGGCTCCAGGCACCAGCTTAGCAAGCGGGTGCTTGGGACGGCCAATTCAAAGGGGCGGCACTCCGTCCGGTATTGGGGTGGCATGTCCGGGTCTTCGGCGGAAATTCGGCGGCAGGTCCCTCATTCCCTCTCTTCCTCTTTGAGCTGCCGCTGAATTGCCGCCGAAGAGAAAGAGAGGGAGGACCCGCCGCCAAACTGCCGCAGAAGAAGCGGCGCGGTTGAGCTGCTGCCGAAGTGCCGCCGCTGGTTTTGCGGGTTTTTTTTGCCACTTGGGGCGGCAGAAAAGCTGGAGCTGGCCGTGCCTAAGACTATCTCCCTCTTATCTGTAGTAAGAGTTAGGATAAGAAGGGAAAAATGCCAAATTACCAGTAGCTATAGTTTAGTCCTAATACAGTACTTCAGCTCCCTTCAGATGTGTACGTGTATAGATGAGTATAGAGAGGCTGTTTTCACTTAGATTGCCTGACCTCCATACTTAAAAAAAAAAATACAATACAATATGATCCCTTTTCAAAGAAGCATGGTCTTGTGATGAAGGCACTGGATCATGACTCAGGAAACATAGGTTCAGTTCCCAGCCCTCTGCCACAGCTTTTTTGAGCAACCTTGTTTAAAACACGAATGCCCTGATTCAGCTTCGCATTTAATTTCAACTTCAGTATCTCTTAAGCATATGCTTAAAGTTATGCATGTGCTTACGTGTTTTGTTAATAGTGATTTAAGAAAGTTTTTAAAACTAAACAAATATTTATGTGCTTTGCTGAATCAAGGCCCAGAGACTCTGCCTCAGTTTCCCCTCTGTAAAATGGGAGTAATGATATTTTCTTTTTTCCACTCTTGTCCATTACGAGATTATGATTCCCTTACTCACACCGAGTAGTTCCTTATTCCACAAGTACTCAGTGGGACTACTTATGGCATAAGAGACTAATCTTCAAGAATAAGGGCATCCCAATCTGTCTCTTAGCATTCTTGGTAAGGGTCATTACTAGCATGTTAGAAGCATAGTGCTTCAGATCTAATGGGTTTGAACGTTGGTAGAGGTGAAGAGAGCTCATTAAACTACTAAGAAAAGAAAAAAGTTAAATAACTATATATATATATATATATATATCTTCCAAGGCATAAAGAAGATGCTGTGGAATATTAGCTAAACATAAATGTGACACAAGATAAAAAGAGAGGTTGCAAAAAGCAAAGGGAGAAAAAGGCTGTTTTAGGGCTAATAAACTTTCCACTGAAAGATATACCTGACATTTCAAAGTGAAAGCACAGACTTACTTTTTGCATCTATAACAAATCACAAATTAACAGAGCTTATTTTGCAATAATAAATAATTTGAATTTCTAATGTATTATTCTACAGCATTTTTGTCATAAGAGACATTTCTGTTTTCTTTTGCTGAATATAGTTAAAAATGATCATTCACAGCCCCTCTGAGTCTAGCTAATCTTCTTCCTTTTATCTCTAACTCACTTCTAACACCTCTTTGAGGTAGTAAATCTATCCAATACCCTTGGTATGAATGCCGACAAGCACCTTGCAGTTAAGTTCATCAGACCCTCACATTTTCCCTGCTTTCTAGCATAGAGGCTACATTTCAAAAACTGGTTGAAAATAATCCTCTGTAATAAGATTTTAATGGTAACAAATTATGGCTAGCCCTTCTGTGTAACAGTTAGACCATCAACACACAATCAAAGGGGATAACATATTCAAGGGGAAATTAAACAGATATTTGTAGGTAATGTTCACCTATGATGAATGAAATATATAATGTATGTGGAAGCCATTGATTAAATTAGGGCTCACAGCAGAGATGAAGACAGAGATAAATTTAAGTCGCTTGAGACAAGCCTTTTTTAAAAAGGCTTGAATATATAAAATGAATAGCATAATCAATAATTTAAAGCAATATCAATAACAGATATATAGGCAAAAATACAGCTCCACCTCCAGCTGTTCAGAGCATTGTACAATAAAAAGGAAATCCGAGTTTGGTGGAAAAAGGACTTAACATATTGATTGCGGGGGAGAAAGGAAAGAGCTAGAACCAAGAAGTGTCACGATGAGCTATTAGTCTTAAGGGTTGAATAGACAAGAGAGAGTTGAAGCTGAAAGCCCCTTCAACCTGCTGAATGCTTTTTCTCTTCAAAAGAAGCAGATTTTTTTAAAGGAATACATAGGCATCTATGGGGATCCACACTTGTGTAAACTGCCTTCTATCTTCTGGAAAAACACTTTCTAGCGCAGGATATTTTGGAGTAAATCTCATCCCACGTTACATGCTAGCCAATGGGTAATCAGAAGGTAGGTAATGGAATGGGTGGTTTGTCAACATGTTGCTCCAGGGCTCACAGTGTGCTAAATATTGGGTTTGCTCCAAATAGCCAAGCAAGGGGGCAGCAAGTTATGCTGTGGGGTGTGTACACAGCAGCTGGAAGGTGTAATTTTCAGCTTGGGTAGACATACATGCATTAGCTCTGCTCAAGCTAGCGTGCTAATAATATCAGTGTGACTGGGGCAGCATGGGCAGCAATTGGGCTGGATACCCAAATATGTACCAAGGGGTTATGTGGGATTGTACCCAGCTGGCTAGCTTGAGCCATCACCCATGCCACTGTAGACACTGCTATTTTAACACTCTGCTCGAATGAGCATGTGTGTCTCTACCAGGGCTGGGAATTGCACCTCCCAGCTGCAGTGCAGGCATATTCAGCGTGTCCCCTTCCCAATGTGTCTGCCTCCATCTGCTGTCCCATATCTTATACTTAGATTGTAAGCTCTTTGAATCAGGGACCATCTTTTTGTTCTGTATTTGCAGAGTGCTTAGCACAATGGTGCCCTGATCCATGACATAATGTACAGAGTAAATAATAATGTTGTGCTTTCTCATCAGTAGCCTCGGAAGCAGATTGTGAATCCCTTACTTCCACTGGTAAGCAGTTACTCATATGGGTTGACCTATTTGAGTCAATGGGACTACTTATATTAGTAAGTGCTCACCAGTGGCACTAAGGTGTTCACAATCTGGCCTTCACTTGGATACATAAACGTGAAGTTGCCTAGACAAATTGTCGCAAAACTGCTGGAGCAAATTTAGCAGCCATTGAAAAATGTGCCAGTTGAAATCTTACTAGAACCAAGGCACACGTTTTTAATCAGAGTAATTAATGGTTGGAACAATTGACATAGGGATGTGGTGACTTCTCCATCACTTGAAGTCTTGAAATCAAGATAGGATGTATTTCTAACACACATATTCTAGCTGAAATTACCGTTGTGGACTTGATGCAGAATCCCTGGGTGGGATTCCGTGGTCTGTGTCATTCAGAAGGTCAGACGACATTATTATAATGGTCCCTATTGGCCTTAAAATTTATGACTCTAATAATCTTACTAGAAATGCTGCTCTGATTCTCATTTACACTATGACCTGTATGTACTATGTTGGCAGTGTAAAATAGAAGTAAAGTGAGAGCAAATGTAATATATGGCCACTTTAAGACTCCTATGCACAGATGGAATAGTGTACAGGGGATTTAATGTAAATAAGAATGAGGCCCACAGTTCTAGTCCATTTTCATGCTTGTCTTCAAATTATTTGAAAAATGGATTCCCTTTCAAATCTATTTCTTTTTTTATCAGATTCTGGTTTCTTAAAATCCCAAACTGAAAATCATTCTTACTATTCTAAAGGTAAGGGAAAAGCCACTGATGTATTTTTGTCATTGTTTTTATTCAAGGGCCAATATTTTGGACCTAAAGATGAATCACATTTTAATCTTTTGTGCTCCTATTTTACTTTGAATCTTTCCCCAACTTTAACAAAATATTCATACTTGCATCGTGGAGCCAAATTTTTCAGTGTGATTCTAGGTGAATAGGATTAAATAGCTGAGGTCAAACTACTTACTTAATCACTGTACATTCTTGATGCAAGTCTATTTCATACAGCATTCTTTCCAGTCTGAAGATTTAGTATTCTAAGAGAAGAAAAATGAAAGGCAAATATCATGACCTTTTGTATCTCAATGACCTGCAACTAGAGATGGGTTGCAGTTTAATTACTAAATTAATTCCTACCTTTATAGTATCTGTAGGCACTTGCAATATGCACCTGGGACATTCAGGACAGGAGGTTTATACTGTAATATCCTCCCAGGGAGCAGAGTTATGAAAATTGTCAGATTTTCGTTCATAAGTTAAGGTACTTCCTGATGATAATTCATGAATTTGATCAAGAAGGAAAAGTACCATGTTTGCTGTAAGCAAAGTTGTTGGTTTTTGTTCTTTCTGCATGTGCAATTCCCCCTCTTTCCAGTGGTAAATGGATGGTTGATGGTACAATTTCATTATGGAAAAAAATCAGAGTTTTCCACACCTTTGCCTCAAACAAAACGTTGTCATTTAACCCAAAGATGAAAGTGTCCATGTCAATTTCCTCACAACACTCTTCAGCAGGATGAATGAGCAGAAAAATAGCTGCTTCACTTGTGAATCCACACCAACCCAGTGTGCAGATATAGAGAGGGGTGAAGCCACACCACTGTGATGTCATCCTCTCTGATCTCACAAGCTAAGTAGGATGAAGCAACAACAGTATTTAGATGCTGCAGGAAGAGGTGGTGATCATTCAACAAATGATGGTCTGCTGTCTGAGGCGCTGATTCAGGAAAGCAACTCTAGTCAGGTAAGCACTTTGGCACGTTCTCAAGTGCATCCTTATTCAGATAACACGTAAGGATGTGTTTCACTTAGGGTACTAAATTCTCATTGGCTCCAGTGGGATTTTAGCAGATGCTGAAGTGCTTTCCTGAATGAAATCCCATTGAAGTCAGTGGGACTGGAGCACCTGCTTTAAATTAAGCACACCCATAAGTGTGTGAATGGGAATGGACTTAAGCACATACTGAATAGGGGACTCAGTAAAGCATTTAATCATATCTCATTGACTTAGGTCCAATTGACTTCCAGAAAAAAGAATTCCATTGACATAGTGGAAAATAAACATCAGGAACAGATAAACTTTCAAGAAAGGGCCTTTTTCTGAAAACATGTTTTATTAATGAAGGATGCTTTCTATATGTAGTGCCTGGATCTAATACTGAGTGCAGTTGCATGCGCTCCACACCCTTTAAATCTTTCCTGTCTGCTTTACCCTGCAGAATTTTATTGATGACTTGGGGGTGCCCCTCTGGATGCAAAATGCAACTTTCTTCTTCAAGTGCTTGCTCATGTCGATTCCATTCTAGGTTTGTGCACGCCCACATGCAGAGCTGTCCGACATTTTTGCCTTAGCGGTATCCATAGGGTCAGCTGCGGTGCCCCCTTGAGTACTGCGCCCATGCGCTGATATATAGGTGCCGCCATCCCTATGCCCTCTCAGTTCCTTCTTCCAGCCATGACGGTTGGTCGGACTGCCTTGTCTTGCAATCGCAAGAGCATTAGCAGTTCTTTAACAGCCCATTGTCTGTTTTCTTTGTGTGTAGTTTAGGTTCTTAGTTAGCCTTTAAGTTAAGTGTTAGGTAGTTTGGTCATTAGAGTCCTGGCTAGGACTTTGCCCCGGAGTGAGGCATGCCCCGCTCTCCTGATTTCAAACCATGCTCATCATGCAACAGGCCGATGCCTATTAGTGACCCCACAACAGTTGTCTGAAGTGGTTGGGGGGAGTCCCAAAGGAAGGACAAGTGCAGAATCTGTAAGAACTTTCTCCCTACAACCCAAAAGAAGCGGGATATCCGCTTGAGGGCCCTCCTCATGGAAGCTGCGCTTCATCCTGTGTCAGAGCCTCTCTGCTCGGATCCCATGCCAAGCACCTCGGCATTGGAGTGGAGCGCAGAGCCAGCGCCGGGCTCTGCCCGGCACCGTTCCACTTCGCTGGTGCTGAAGACACAACAAAAGAAGACGAGCCCCCCAGCACCGGAAGGGAAAGGGGCCTCAGGAGAAGAACCTATGTCAAACTATGTGACCGCTCCAGGGCTTCATGGGGTACCACTGAGGTTGGATCCCCCAGCCAGCCAGGGATCCTCTTCTGACTCCCGGGAGTGGCAGGGGACCCTGGCATCTCCTAGGGCCCTGGAAGTGGCCCCAGTGGCTAAAGAACAACAGATACAAAAGGCAGGTAACCACTTTATCTTCAAGGGATGCCATTACAGGGAGTGAAGCATCTCCAATAGCAGATTGTGGTGATCCCTCAGCAGACTAATGCTAGACATGAAAGCCAAGATTTAAAAATATGACTATTTGGGTGCTTCAAATTTTTGGGTGGCCAACTTGAGACTCCTCAATTTCCAGGAATTGCTGAGCACCCTCTCTCTGAAAATCAGACTTCTATAAAGTGTCTCAAATTGAGCACCCAAAATCATTAGTCACATTTTGAAAATCATCAGTGAGGTTCATCTTGTATCTTTCTCTTTCTTCTCACAGTTCTCAATTGATTCCTTCTAGCCAGTTTTGTAAATATCCCATTATTTACAGAGTTGGGAACAGGGCTGGCTCCAGACATCAGCTGAGCAAGCAGGTGCTTGGGGCGGCCAAGGGGAAGGGGCGGCACGTCGGGCTCTTTGGCGGCAATTTGGCGGAGGGTCCCTGTCCCTCTCGGAGGGAAGGACCTGCTTCCGAATTGCCTCAGAAGAAGAAAGCGGTGCAGTGGAGCTGCCGCTGATCGCGATCGCGGCTTTTTTTTCCCGCCGCTTGGGGTGGCAAAAACCCTGGAGCCGGCCCTGGTTGGGAAGCAGATGTATTTCTCCTTGAAGCCAACTTGAACAATGGACCATTTTGTGGCTTGGTCATAAGAGTCTTCCAAGCAAATCAGTCTTAGTTCTTAGCAGACCTTCATCTTGAAAATGTCCATCTTTATGAACCTGAAGGCTCATAAAGGCAGTTGAATAAGGTGAGACTTCAATTTTATTTAAAATTACCTGGGTGTACCATTCATAGTTGCTATATTTTGAGATATCATACCCCTCTCTTCCTGTTTCAGTTTCTAATAATTTATGATCTGTGGTTAGGTGCAATTGAATTTTTTTGTCTTAAGGAATTTGAGTGAAATCCATGTGAGAGACGTATGATTGTGCAACAGCGTTCTGTACAATTCTCCTCCAGAACTCCAGTTCTTCTGACTGTTCTGCTATGTAACAATAATTTGCCCGCTCAGTGAGATCCCAGAATCTATACATGTTAAATCCCAAATGTTCTGTATTGACAAGAGGAATACTTGCTGTATTCAGAGTATTAGATTACACAGAACTATGTACAGTAATTTATATTGGCTGTACTGTTCTTTATATACCCAGCATCCCTTCTCTCCTGCATGGGCATACTCCTGCATCTGGCCCATAGTTATCAGTTATGTATCCTGACCTTAAAAAAAAATAATTAGGAGCAATTTATCTTGTATTTCTGGGCAAAGAGCTGGAGGGAAAAGGTGACGGGCCACCAGGTGTCACATTTGTCTATGGTGAGACAGGGCAGCATTAGATGATCTCAGCTGGTGCAGATGACTCAAACAGAGAGAGAGAGAGAGAGAGAGAGAGAGAGGGTTTAACATTCAGAAGATCTTTTTAGGTCCTCACCTGGAAGGTGTAACATAGCCAGTGTTGCAGTTATGTGCTTTCTTTCCACTTGGTTCCAGGTAGAGTCCTAGCAAGGGAGCTATGCTCTCCTAATTTTGTGTGTAGGGAGACCAGCAAAACTGGTTATATGATATTCTAATTGACGCTGGTGCAATCGATGCAGCAGGGATCCATTTCGCAGGTCTAGTGAAGACCCGCTAAACTGATGGCAGAGTGCTCTCCGATTGACTCTGGTACTCCAGCTCTCGGAGAAGAGTAAGAGAACTCAACCAGAGAGAGCCTCCTGTCAACTTGGTGCTGTGAAGACACCAGGGTAAGTTGACCTAAGCTACATTGACTCCAGCTACATTATTAATGTAGCTAGAGTAGTGTAACTTAGGTTGACTTACCTCCATAGTGAAGACAAGCCCTGAGCAAGCAGGAGGTAGATTTTACTACAGCAAACATGTGCCATTCAAATGTAAAAGCAGAATCTAACTGTACTTTGGTGTCTGGATCCAGGAGTGACAGCTATAAATATGAACCACTGACAGACAGATGTTGATATACAAGAAATCATTCTATTTTGGTTGAATTGTATTTTTAGAAGTTCCTAGACATCCATTCCACTATACATGCAAAAGAAAAAAATAGGGATTATATTTTTGTATATCATATTTTAATGTTCCCTCTTTACTTATATCCTATATAACAGTGCAGCTAAACATAGCCTTCAAATACTATACATAGTGCTGCAGCTAGAAGTCCTTTAAACATGGTAACACATGAGACTTGAAAGAGCTTTTCTTAAAATTTGCTCAGTGGGTCAGGTTTTCAAACTCTGTTATTGGAGACAGCTTGTGTCTGTACATCTGTTTTATGTGACATAAAACACATCTCTCAGGCATTGTGTGTGAAGGCAATCTGTACATAACCCCCTTAAAGGAAGTAATTTCAGCTGAATCCTGAGGTCCCTTTAGTCTGCAGTCTGAATTTTGCTTGTAAGGCTTGATAGAAACCCATATGTAGCTTATGAAATTCTTTTTGTCTAACTTATCTATTTATTATTACATATTTGTATTACTGTAGGCCCTAGGAGTCCTAGTCTTATTATGTCCATTACTGTAGTATCCAGGAGCAATATCTTGTGCTATGAATTCCAGCTTATATTAGAATAAACTTACAGTTGCCACCATCTTGTTGGGATCAAACACTGAGTATCATTATAATAATCTGCAATTTTGATTACAAATATGCTATGTTGGTAACAACAGTGTTTCTCACTTCAGCTTACAAGTATTCCCACCTCAGCCACTTCCTCACAACTAAATACAACAATCCACAAGTTAAAGAGGAATGGACAGGTGGAGAATATCAGAAATGGATTCTGATGGGGTCCTGTGATACTCTTACATGACTTTCCAGTCTGCTTATTGATGGATTAGCACAAACAGGCAAAATCCCTGGAATAATGATGCAGGCACGAGTTCAGTAAACAACAGAACCACATTTATTTATTAGTGGAAAAAGATACAGAGTCAACTCCCCTCTTGCTGCTGGTGTTGCTGTAACAAAGCAATTTCCCTCACTCCAAGAGGCAGGAAACAGACCTACCCCTGAATGTCCTCTCAGAATTTCTTCCTGAGTCCAATATTAGTTGCAATATTTGTTATTTTTCTTAAAGCCCCGATTCCTGGGGTCATGTAGTTACATGAGAATTTTTGTTTTGAAAACATGAACGCTAAAGGCTCAAAAACCAGAAGGCAAATGAAAAGGGCCCCAAATAATTCCCTACTGAATTATTTTAAAACTCCAATTATTTTTAAGCTATGATTTTGGGGGCCTGATTCATGACTTTTGAATGCTTGGGGTTGGTGGTACAGTGAGCCAGGGGGGATCTACACCCTACAGGAGCTGAGAACCATTCAGTCAGCCAGCACCATAACCCCATTACAGTACTTCATACGAAGGAGACTATAGAACCATAAATGATATCATGAGCCGGATTCTCTTCTCCTTTGGTGTTATACCAGTGTAACTCCACAGACCTCAATGGAGTTTATCTGGATTTACACTGATGTAAGTGAAAGCAGAATCGGGTCGTCTTCATGTACCAATAAATAAACCGTGAACTTAGCTTAGTTTGTTAAGAAAACAAACATAGAATGAGAAATAAATGGGTATTATTGAAGCAAGGATCAGGCTCTGTGTCTCAGTTTACCCATCTGTAACATGGGTATATTAATACTTCACTTAAGGAAAAGTCCTGTTGAGTTTAACAGAAAATGGTAACTGTACTTTTTTGAGTTTTGTAGACCTGTCTACAGAATTCAATAGAAAAAATATGTCCATGCTGTATACTATAGGGAAAAATTATTCACCATTGAATACTATAGGGGATTTTCAGTAGAACTCTGTTCAGTTTGTATAGAACTCTGTTGGGTTATTCTTAGTAAATTCTATAGGATTTTTCCATCCAACTCATTTTAGAAGATGAGACTGAGTTAATTAATGTTTATAAAGTGCTTTCAGATCCTGGTCTGGGGATCTGTGGGCCATCCACACCACTGTATGACAGCTCTGGTGAAGCAGGGAACAGAAGCCTATGAGCCCTATGGGTTCAAAAACCACTGAGTGTCCTGCCTACAGCAGTCCTGACTTGTAGAGCCTACTGCATTCCCTGATTGGCCCACACTCACTATTTAAGTCCCAGAGAAAATACCTGGAGGCTGTCTGTGCAACTAGGTGTATCCCTGGCTTGCTGCTGCAAACAGACCTTGCGGTGTAGTCCTGATACCTTTCCTTACTCCTGGTTTCTGACCCCAATGACAGTTCTTGATCCCCTTCTCTGCTCCTGACTTCTTGCCCGGCCTCTGTTTCACTAACCCTAATTCAACTGACTCATTTGGCTCCCACCCAGTGCAGCTCTTTGACCTCAACTCAACCTGATTCTATGACATGACATTGGTACAGACTGCTGCTTCTGGCCTTGATGCTTTTGACTGAACTTGGACCACATTTTCAAGTCCCTTCCAACCCAGGCTCCGGCCTCACCAGCATGCTTGTAGCCAGGCTCCTGACACCTGGAAGTAAAGGAACTTATATAAATATAAAATACTAATTCCTTAAAGAAAAGGAAAGTTACCTTTTCTGAAAACAACTGTGAGAAGAGACTCCAGTATAAATAGGGCATAGTGAAAAGGAATGATTGAATCAATTGTTCCTACTCTTCCTTCTTTTAAAATTGAATTATTCATTATTTCCTAATAAAAAACAAAGACTAAACTATTCTTCTTTTTCTTAAGACCTCATTGAAATTGCATATGAAAAAAAATCTATACATAGGAAGCATCCACAGATTCTCTGACTGATTAGCATACTTTTAGACTCTTGTGTTTTGTGTCTTCTGTGGGTTTCCATTTGAAAGCAAAATCAGATGCAGTTTCTCAATTGAAGTTTAAACCTTATCGCTGTATTTCTTTAGATGTTTTCAAATGATGGCTTCCTGCCATTTTCCTTTTAGAGTTGTGATATTATAATTTTGTTCTATTTCAGATTCGGGCTTGTCCTCATCAACTTGCATTAACCTAGATTGATAGAGTAGAAAAAAATACAGTGCGTGAATATAAAATATTTTAGTCTCTCCAAAGCCTAAATGTGTTACTTGGAATGCTATAAAAAGGAGTAACATTACTATAGAATAATGTACTTCTCAGTGGGTGGTTAGCATCCCTTCCATGTGTGAATGTAACCCCTAGTGATAGTAACTGAGAATAGTGGGCGTTATGTATGTGTATTGGGGCATATCCCAGTAAACTCTAATTATGTTTCATTACAGAATATTTTCAGGTAAAAAAATTGGCAACTTCTGCATCAGAGTGGGTTACAGGAATGAATGCTTGCATCCAATTGGAACTGACTAGATAACAACTATAGGGACATCCAGAAATATTTAAGATGATGTGGGTCACATTTCTCACCTAGAAATAATCTCCCTGAAACTCTTCAGCTATTCATTGTTCCATACAGGAAGGAACATAGCTGGCATGGGACACTGTCATTGTAGAGGAAGAGGCAATCTCTCAGATAGCTAGGGCCAGTCCCATGGAGGGCTTTGAATTTTAGGACAGAGACCTTGAACTGCACTGTCCATTGAATGCACAGCCAGAGCAAACAACAGAACACTCAGGTAATGTGTGATTTGTGTGGCTAAACAAACAGGCTGCTGCATTTTGTACCTTTTCATTTTCAGGTTGTCTGGATTAATTCTTACAAAAGATTTGAAATAAGGAAGCCTGGAAGGCATGGATTGATGGGTAGGTGTATCTGATAGAATGGCTTTCTATATATAAATCAACATGATTTAAACTTGGTAATTTTGGGTCTGTCAGGGCTATGAATGAGACCTGGATCCCCATTGAGAAGGGGGAATCTCCTATCCCAAGGGCATGAAGTCAGTAGTTCTAGTTATTCTAGAAGTCCAAAGGATATTGGACTTTAAATCTTGCACTGGCTCAGTACTGAATCTTACCCAACTGGAGCCTCTGGAAGGGATAAGAATGGTGAAATTCCACATTAGAGGGGGAAAGGAAGGAATATTTCTTCAAGATGTTGCTTTAGAATAAATGGTGGCTGTTTGAATCTGCTTAGTTGAGTGGAATGTTAGAATAAGACTCAGGGGAACATGGAATAAGTAGGCAGTAAGGCAGTGAAAGGTGCATGAAAAAAATTATCGCATGATTCTGCAACTTCTCTTGAGGATTTCACCTTCACATGAGGAGTGGGTTTGTGTATATGGAGAGAGTGAGTGTGTACATGTGATACAATGTGTATCATTTATACACATGTGCACATACACATACTTTTATAATTATGTTGTAAAAGTATATTTTAAAATATCATTTAAATAATAACAAAAGTGTTCCTTTGCCATTTCATAAGCTTTAGAACTTTTTTCTGTGTGAAAAGAAAAAAACTTCCTCTGGCTTGCAGTAGCCTGTGAGTGTTGTCTTCCCATGTTAAGAAAAATTAAAATTCATACCAGCAATATCCAACCTTCACTGTGGTTAGTGAAAGAATATTCATTTGCATTTTTATATGATCATCCCTCTATTTTGCACCAAGGAAGCAGCTGTTGCCTTGTCCATTGTGTTGGGAAAACATTCTTCATCTCTATTTATGTTCAGAGAACATCTTGTACAATATTTTTCTGTCTTAATTTATGACCTATAGCAATAATCATCATCATTATAATGCACTAATAAGATTCATTATGGTTATTGCATGTTGTTGTTATTGCTGTCATAATCATCGTGAGGAAAAGTTTAAATATTAAGAATCAAGAATTCTAATATCACCATCCTAATTAATAATCTGTGAGTACTTCCACTGTAAACCCCATTTATGAAGTGTTAATAATGGGGAGAGGGATAGCTCAGTGGTCTGAGCATTGGCCTGCTAAACCCAGGGGTGTGAGTTCAATCCTTGAGGGGGCCATTTAGGGAACTGGGGTAAAAATCTGTCTGAGGATTGGTCCTGCTTTAAGCAGGGGGTTGGACTAGATGACCTACTGAGGTCCCTTCCAACCCTGAAATTCTATGAATGATTTCAATTCAAAATTCAGTTGACATTTCATACATAGCTTTTCAACCTCCTATGTTCCCCCCTCCATATTATTTTTTGAGGGCTGCAGCCATTTTTGAGCTAGAGGAAAACTGGTTGAATTTTGATAAACATGATTTTGTTAGTCCTTTCTGCAGCTAGTGTTTTCCATTAGTGGTAAATTTGATTGAGATTTTCAAAGCCTCCTAGAGGATTTAGACACCATATTCTCATTGACTGAAATATTTGAAAGGCTGCCAAAGATCCTACAACTTTGTTGTGAATGGGCATGCCACTGCATCTGGGGAAAGCTCTATTGGCTTCAGTTTATATATAACGTGTGTGTGTGTGTGTGTGTGCGCACATATGAGAGATGGGGTGGACTCACCCTGCACTGGACAGAGAAGGGTTAACCTCACTGTGGTCAGAGGAAGCCACGACCCCACGTCCCTACTGGGCATGCTCCAGATGTAGCACCAGTATAAAAGGGAGCAGCCCAGCTCTCTGGGCTGACCACTGGAGCCTTACTGGCTCCAGCCCAGGAACCCCAGAAGCCAGAGGTGCTGAGACACAAGCAGATGTCCAGCTACCTGCAGATGTCACAGGGAGGTCTGAACTACAGGGAGTTGCATTGGCCTAGAAACCCGGAGACCCCGAAGACACACATACCGCCACCAAGAGAAGGAAGTAGCCCAGTGGGGAACTAGCCATTGTCCTGAGGAGGGTCAGTGTGTTGTGGGCGGCTCCCCGCTGACCCACTGGTGGACACACTCACCACTGACAGGGCTCTGGGCTGGGACCCAGTGGAAAAGGGAGGGCCCGGGTCCCCCTACCTGGCTGCCACACTCTCCCCCCAAGTGGTGGCCCCCAGAAATCCCAACTGGCTGCTAGGCCACACAGCCCTGCCTGAAGGGCAACTCTATTGACTCCATCCGCTAGGCCATACAGCCCTGCTCAGAGGGTGACTCTATAGACTTGGGCCACTAGGCCTCACTGCTCTGCAGAGAAGGGCTAACCCCCTTCATGTAGGTTATGGGACCCTACTGTCTTGTGTATCAGGGCGACTACATAGACTTCGGCCATTGGGCAGTAGAACCAGGGCAACTCTATGGACTTCAGCCCTTAAGTCTCATTGCCTAGAGACAGAGGGCAGTTCGAAGGATGGGGTGGAAGGGGAGATGTGCATGATAGAAGGGCTTTCAGTAGGGGTCAACTCACACAGTCATTGGTAGTATTAGAACCTATTTGTGTAACAAAAGTCAGCAACTAAAATGATCAGAGATGCAATGGTGTTATTTTAATATTTTTAACATCTATTAGCAATATTCTGATCCTGCAATCTCCTCTGCCCAGGGAACTCCCACTGATTTGATGAAAACTCTGCATGAAGTTCCTGATCCAAAGCCCACTGGGAGTCTTTCCACTGACTTTGATGGGCTTTGGATCAGACTCTGGAAGGGGAGGTGGGGCTTGTGAGATTGTTCCTATAATGGATATTTCATTCTGTGTGGAGGGAGGGGGTTGTTAGATCTCACTGAGTTTGAGGAAAGTTTTGGGTACTGTGCGTATGCCGGATTGGACTCTTCAGTTCTGAATCAGGCAAAATGCTTTGAAATCAATGAGCAACACCAGTAGGATTTGGCCCCAAATTTTTAGAGCTATACCATTATTTATAAATAAACAAAAACACAGTAATGTGTTACTAAAGTTCTTACTTATTTCGTATTAAGGTGCACATATTTCCACAGGTATATTTACATACATATGTATATACACGCCCTTTACTCTTTACATACCTATAAACTACAGTATATCTGTTCCCAGAATCTGAAAACTATATTTAGTATTGAACTGTAAAAGAAGAGGTCTGCATTTTCTTTGATCTTGTACTTTGCTCACATAAAATAAAATAACATAAAAGCCAAAGACAGACAAACAGGAAAAAGGTAAGCCAATTAAACTTAAAAGAAAAGGATCAAAACTATTCAACACTGGAATTCAGAGAATGTTCAAAAAGTATAAAACAAAAATATAGGCAGAAATGGCCTGTGTGAATGAGAATGTGATGCATAGGAGAAGAGTAATATTAAAACACAATTTTGGTGAAAACACCGAGAAATAAAATAGAATGGTGACGGCTGTTCCCTCTTTTGTGAATATACAAAGACGTCTGCATACAGACATAGTCACTGATTATAATTAGTTGAAGATTTTATTTCCATCTTTTAAATGCAAATTAATGGTTTCTATGACAAAAAGAGTCCTTGACACCTCTTGAAGAAGGATTCAAGTAAAATGAATAATCAGTTGAGATGAGCAGCCAAAAGTTATAATGAAAAGATAGAACCTTCTTTCCAATAAAGCAGACTAACAGTGTTGAAAGATAACACTAATTTCAAAAGACCCAATTCATTATGAATAGGTAAAAAAAAATCTAATCATTTTCTAGTGAAATATAATGCTTGGGTGCACATGGTTGGAGTCTGGGTTTTCCAATGCTAGCTGCTCACTTCTCAATTATTACAGAGGACTTAATATTGATTAGTAAGTACTGTACAAAAATCTAAATTATTGTAACATTGGAACTAATTCTGTAATCATGTCTTTCAAATACTACCATATGTTTAAAAATGGACAAAAGCCTTTGATTTAATTGCTTTTCTAGGAAGGTAATTATCTTCATGGACTAGTCTAACTCATGTCGGATGCTCATTTGAATGAAGTATTTACAAAGCTTATTTTCTAACTTTGTTTTCTCTCTCTCTCTCTCTCTCTCTCTTTCTCTCTCATATATCTGGGGCAACTTAGTGGTGTGATTTATCTTTGTTTTTCTTTTTCCCATTTATCTGAATTTTTCCCCCTTTTTGTTTCACACATGTTGCAGGCATTGTTGGACAAACCTCAGGTTCCAAAATGCACTGACTTAACTTCTCGTGCAATTCTTGTTGGTTTCAATAGGGTATAAGTGAGTGCAGAAGTCTACCCTGTATGTTCTGAGGTTCAGGTTGAAATGCTTAACTCAGCTTATTTCAAGGGCTTGATCATGCAAAGTACTGGGCATCATTGACTTCCATGACAGATGAGGGCACTTGTTTGAGGAGGTATTCAACAATGTACAGGATTATTCCCCAAAACCTCATGAGCTTGTGCTTTCTTGAGAGTTTTTCAGTACTTCTGGGATCATGGATAGGCTGAAAATACCACAAGAACATCTTTCCTATTAGTATTTAGGTATTGCTGCTTCTAGTCATGGCAAAAACCAAGAAGTGTGCAGCTAACATAAAAGAGAATCCAAAATGTTCAGGTTCATTCTTAACGTGTTTGATCTCTAGTTTCAGTCTTGGAAATAAAACAATGGCTCTACTTGGAAATGGTAATTATGTTGTTTCAAAAGGCTTTCCCTTTGCCAAGTCCTGTATTATTCGGTGGCTGCTCTGCATATTCACTGGCATAAGGTTTGTCAAAATACTTTGTCCCCTGGACTTTTTTGTCCCACAACAGAGGGCAATCAAGGAGACACTCTTAATCTGGGGAATCAAGACATATTGCTTTTGACAATGGTTTTGAATGTGACTATTCAGCTGGTAGTACTGAATGCTGAACTGCAATTCTCAAGAGCCATAAAACTCTGTGTGCTAATATCATAGTTCAGTGAACCATTGCAGCTGTTACATATTTATACTTTTTTAAAATACTACATTGTGTAACAGATCAGCCTTTCTTTCTGCTAGAACGTTTAGGGAAATAAGTATTGTTTCTCTTGAATGTATGTAATGATAAATTGTGTCACTGCCAAGGGATACTCCAGTGTTGAACATTGTGCCTTTTTATTGTCTACAAACATACGGTAGGCAACTAGTCAGTGCCTGGAAAATACAATGGTTTACATGCATTACTAGACTTAAACTAGTGCCCAAGAGAATGAAGTACAATAGGCAGCAGACTGAATTCTACTGTGTTGCTGATGTCTGTGTATTCCACCTTTGAAGGTCTGTGACATTGGTGACTGAGGGAGTCATTGCTTGATCAACCCACTCTAAGTTATTTTTCAAGTCAGATTTTTGTGCCCTACAATAATTTCAGCACAGCACAAGCCAGTTCCATACTGTGAACACTCCAGTATTCATACGTTGGGGTGAGACTCTGTGCTGCAGCTCTTACTGAACTCAAAGCCCAAGCTGCTGGTGGTGGTGGGTTCTGAAATACTCGGCTGATCTTGGGTTGCTCTGAGGATTAGAAAAGCCCCAGCAGGCCTGTAAGTTATGGCAGCCTCCGACCTGCAGTATGGCCCAGAAGCTCCACAGGGCTTTGCTCTGAAACCAACCATTCTCCTCCAACTCTGAACCTGCTTCTGGCATGCCCCCTTGACTGGACTTGTGAGGGGGTCCTCAAAGCTAGTCTTTTGGCTGATTTCCACCATGCGTGGGCCAGACAAATCCTTCCTTTGCTGGATATTGGGTTGTTTAGGATGCAGCTCTTTTAGCTGGAATGGGAGTGAGATAGCCACCCTAGTTGCCTTCTCACCACAGGGCAATGGCGTGAGTTTGGGCTGGTCATACAAGTTGAGATACAATGTAGTTTGGTTTGGATTGTACCTGAATAATTGTTAGCATTTACATTTAATTTGTTTCATGGCACATGCATAATAGTCACCTCACTAGCAAATTTATAGTATGATGCAAATTGGGTTGGCCAAATTAACACACAGGTGTATTGAGTATCACTGTAAAGCAGTGCATTATATTATACAATACCTGATTCAGTGGGCTACCCACATGCTTAAAGTTAGGCACATACTTAAATACTTTGCTGAATTGCAGCCAAAGTCTCTTGATGGGACAGTGCCCCTAGATGGAGACAGCCCTTAGAACCAATTTGGGTATAGTTACTGGTTTTTGGGTACACTAAATCCTTCCATAATTTTTATAAATTGAAAAAGAAATGACTCTTGAGAGCAGCAATGGCAGCCGAAATAATTATACTGATGAACTAGGAAAGCGAAACTGTGTCATGCAGTGATTTATAGACTGCTGCTTTCCTGGGATATTACAAAATATGAGAAAAATCCCTTTATAACTATTAATCAGATTTTCTGTGGTAGCCATTTCTGGAGATGTATTGTGTGTATATGGCATCTGGGATGGCCCGATCTCTGCATGTCTGTCATGTTTGTTCATTTGACCTATTTGTTTTGGGAGTTGGGGTGAATATTGAATTTTGGTGCAGGGTTTTTTCCCCCCCCCCCTAACCTGCCTCTATTATCTTCTCACCTATACTCTATTGTTATAAATCAGGCTTAATATAATGATATGGTTGTTTTATTTATGTAATATGCTCTCTCAGTACTCTATTTTCCACACTAGGAAAGATACATTTGCATTTTCGTGTTAAGAGAATTCAATGAAAGTAAAGTCAAAGAATGCAGATGTCTCTGTGGATGTGGCCCTTACTTTATTCATATCAGACTAAAAGTTGTAAAGAATTTACAGTCATGTTGAATCTTTTTATTCACCTGTTAGCTCATGTCTTGAATAAATTGTGAGCTCTGAAACAGGGACTGTCTTGAGTAGACTTATGTATGTCTAGCACAATGGGACTCTGATCATTGTTAGAGTGTCCAGGAGTAGTCATGATCATCGTCATCATCATAATTCATAATTAGACCATTTTCTTCACATGTTAGCATCTTTTTACAAGTCCCATTGAGAACTCCTGGCCAGATGTCACAGGCTGTGATAAGAGGTGTTGTGAGAATAATTTTCAGACTAACAACTGAAGAAACTGGGAACATTAGGGCAAGATGAGGAGGAGGAGAAACCCACTTGCAATCCAGAACAAGGAGGAAGCAGTGAAAAGTATAGGCAAGTGTGGCTACCATAGAAAAAAATTATACACCTGGTTCCTGGAAAACCTATTCATATTACACAGGATGAACAAACGTGATATGTCAGCAGTCACTCTCTGTCAGGTCAAGCCCTTTGCAGAGGATAGCATTGGTGGAATAGCGTCAGTACAAATGAAACAAGGTGAAGGATTATAAAGCACAAGCTGTGCACTTGACCCAAGAAGTTGAGAAACAGCTAATGGTACAAAATTTTGTCTGATCCTTTCTTTAACATTTAGTGCTCTGTCGTAAGATGGGAAAGCAAAAAATGAGACTTAGTTTAGGTTACGTTTCCCTAGAATCCTTACTTTGGTCCCAGACCAGACAAAATTCCTAATGACTTCAAGGAAAGTTTTGCCTGGAAGACTGAGTCCTTTGTCTATGCTCTGATACTGTGTGTCTGTCACTGGGGTCTCCCCGAAAATAACTAATGAGTGTGTTGGGGTATGTTTGACAGGAGATGAGTTATTTGCTAGACAAGAGCAGGGATGGCAAAACTTGATGTTTCATTATGAACCAGGTCAGTTTCACTGGGTTTCCATTGAGATTAATTTGGAGTAATGGAGTTACCATGAAATTGAAATTCAAAGTGAGCTTCCCAGGTGGCTCTTTGAGAGATCCAAATCCAGCATGTTGCAAAGAGCAATGTATGAGTTTTGCACAGTTTTAGGTTTCTGAAGTTAAAGTGTAGTCCCTTAACCAGATTGTAATGCTGCTCTTTGTTTGTGCATTTACTTTTCTAAATTTTGGATTAGAGGCTAGCTGGGCAGGCTAATTTATTTATTGGCATAAAGTTGTAAATATGAGCCATATGATTTGTCATTCTTGTTCTATTATATTTTGGGGTTAAAAAAACAAACAGATCTGTTTTGTAAAGTCTTGCCTTGATTTTCCATTTCAGCCACACTGTGAATTCTAAAGACTTTAATCTTTTTATGTACAATTTAGGAAAAGGCAAATGCACTTGGAAAATGAGAGCACTTTGCCAATATGTGTGAGATGAACATGAACAACAATAAGTTAGCTCATTCATATAATGACACACCAATTTGTGTTTAGATATGAAGACACTCTGCTGTTGGAAAGGTCTCAAATAGAATGGTAAACTGATGATGAATCCTGAAAATGTGTGATCCAATATTTGCATTTCACCTCCACACCTAGCACAGAATGATTTCAGAATTCAATAAAATCCACAGCAAAGTTGTAGTACCTCAAACTTGACTATAAAGGAGGCTTTTTATGTGCAATTTCACAATCACTCAATAGGTAAATAGAACATATTTGATTTAGTTGTGCCATTTTTAAATTGTGTTACCTGACAAATTTAGTACAGAATACATAATTAGATCATGCTAGTGTATTTATGATAATGAATGTTGCATTTGCAATACTTGAAGTCTCACGTTAGACAGGTATTTAATTTTTTATGGCTGTTTCTGACAGGTAACATTTTTTATCTTGCGCATAAATTTGTCCAGGAATTCTATTTCTGCTCTCAGCTCATATATAGTATATTACAAGTTGACTTTTAACTTGAGGATTTGAGCAAGTATTTTATTTTACAAAAACGTGAGTTTAAAAAAAATATTTCTATCTAATTAGTTTTCTTATCATGCAACTTTATTTACAGTACAAGACAAGTCTATGGGCATAAAAATTTATGGGGGTTTTCCAAACATTATTTTTTTCAAGAAACAAAAGACTTTTGAAGTACAAAAAAAAATTGTTTGTAATGTTTATTTAGGATTAATGGAATAAAAATGAGTGAAATGGAAAAATCTGCCAGTTTGGATCGGATAAGTTTGACTTGGTTCTGTGTCTTTGAAATACCTTAGGCATATCGTTTTCCAGTTTAATTTCAGTAGGTAGTAGAGAAGCAAAGAGCATGTGAGGATGCATATAAAGAGAGAGACTATAAGGGTCTAAACCTGATATGTTCAGAACACCTTTCATTCTCAGGAGATGGTCTGCACCTCCTGGAGTTGGGCCCCTTGGTCATGATCCTAAGTAGTACTGAACATCTCCTACTGACTTCAACACTCTTGTGATTCACAGCTCCTGTTGATTTCTGTTGGTACTGTGGGTGCTCAGCACACCCCTGAACCATGCCTTTCTGGCCCAATTTTCAAAGTTGCTGAGCACCTGCAAACACAATTGAAGTTCACAAGAACCAGGAGAGAAGATCACAAGCACATTGTTTATTACTAGATCTGCAGTGAAGATGATGCCAAACAGTTGGATTCACGGAGGCAAATTCTGCTCCCAGCTATACTTGCATAACTCTTTTTGGATATTGGTCTCCACCTTCCAGTCACCAAAAGTGCATAAATGTAAGAAAATAATTCAGTCATTTTGCAGAAAGCCATTTTAAGATATCATGTAAAGCTTTGAGCTAATCTTCGAGATGGTTGCTGTAACTGGGAACAAAAATGAGAAAGGAGGTCACACAGAGAGAAGCTTATCATTACATGTCCCTCTAGCTAGGAATGGGTTGACATGGTACCTTTGGATTTAACATAGCTCCTTATTCAGTCACAGATGGGCAATTCAGAACAGTGGAAGGTGATCCTTCCCTGCAACAGTTTAGTGTTCTGCCTCCATAGAGCTCCTGTCCTTTGTAGGTTCAGTAATCAAGGGCCTGATCCAAAGTCCAGTACAGTCAATGGAAAGACTCCCATTGACCTAAGATTGGCTTGGGTCAGGCCTCAAGGGAGAAAGTAAAGGGCTGACCTAGTAGCTGAGAATTTTAATAAACTTCTCTTCCTTCAAAATGTTATAGAAGGCACACAAGTTTACCATTGGGAGTTTGAAGAGTGTGCATACAGGTACATGGAAGAGTAGGTTATCTAAAAATAAGTCTGAGAAGGGGAAGATTATATTTATTATAAAGCAATTGGGAAATGCAATGTGTCTGTGAATCAGATACTACATCTTTTTTCTTATGTGTGGAACAAATAGCTGGAGAAACACTGGGACTTCCTTCCCTGTGTGTTTTGCAACCCAACCTGTAAATGGAAAAGTCTCACAAACCCATGAAACAGTGACACAAAAGTGATATTACCTTTATAGACTAAAATATCTTCATTATGTTTTATTTAATCAAATGAAAGCTTTTTTAACATCTTTAAAAAAAAACACCTAAACCAAAGGCAAAAAAACAATTAGCATAACTTCTCTGGGACCTTGAGCACAGATACTGTACTCTCCAAGATCACATGCTGTCAGAATTTACTGCCCTTATAGTCTGAAACATGAATATTTTATTCTAAATACTTTGGTTAAAATCTGTATCTCACGGTATGGTAGAATTTAATGAACGTGTTTTTCCCAATAATTTTATATCTTTTAGTGCTTTAGTGAAAAGGTGGTGGCACTTAATTCTCAGACGTGTCAAGTAAATGTATTGTGCTGATTATTTAAATTGTACTTTGAATCACTAGTGCCATATCTCTGCAGTTAATTAACAACTCCTGCATCTTGGTTTTTTCATAGAACAGTTCTCCTAGATTTTGTTTCTGAATTTTATAACTCTTCCACTCACCATTTCTTCTAAGTTTCTAAGAATTGCTAAAAAAATTCAAAGGCAAACAATAGTGCAGAATGGTGACGGCAGACAGCAAATGGGTGGTGGAGGGGAGGTATAATGGGAACAGTTTCAAGGATAACTCAACCATCATCCGATGGAAAAATTGGCCTTCAAAAATATTTAGATGCTGAGATGGGGATTACCATTTCAGCCTAGTACATAAGAAATAAGAAGTCTGGGTTATTGCTGATAGGAATTATGGAGGGTACCTGTGAGAATTCAAAGCTATAGCTGACAAAACCTCTCTGGGGAAGTAGTAGTTGCCCCTCACATTTCTTTTAAACTTATAAGGTGTCAGACCTGGTCCTGCAAAGACTTCAGAATGAGAGTAATTTTACTGAGATGAGTAGTGCTATTTAAATCACTGGGTCTACTCACATAAATAAAGATACTGTCGTGCTTGAATCTTTGCCAAATAGATCACTCAGTTTGTTAGTCTAAATCGGGGATGGTCAAACTGCTTTGATTAATTAACTTTTGCTGAATCCAAATGGAGCCTTCATTAATGGTATGTGTTGATCTCTCAGGAGAGAATAGGTGAAATCCTGACCAAATTGTAGTCAATGGCAAAATTCCCATTGACTTCAATGGGGCCAGGGTTTCATCCAGCATTTTTTGAGAGGCATTGAGTTGGGAGGCAGAGTGTCATTTGTCAAAAATTAGGGCGAGTTCATAGCTTGTGCTGCATAGCTTGCCCACCTGAGGGTTACAGCATAGTGGGAAGAGCACCTTCCAATGCCCTCCTATGCAGGGTAGTGAAGTTGGCAGCAGGGATGGAAAGTGGGTGCAACTTTGACATACCACTGAGCCTGCACAGAGGAGGAAATCTGGAGTAGCTCATGCCTGGAGCCAGGTGGGAGCCAGCTCCCAGATGGGACATCACTAATCACAGTTCAGTCTCTGGGGAAGTGTAGCTCCTGATATTCTTCCTCAGGGGTCTTGGTAATGCCACCTCCAGCCGAGAAAGAAGAACGGGGGAGGGGGAGGGGGGGATGAATTTCCAGTTAAATAAAAAACAGTTCGAAACAAAATACCATGTTAAAATAAACAAACAAAGAAAAAAACCCAGACAAAACTAAATGCATCTCTGTTATTCTAAGTCTATTATTCAATGTCCCAGAGGACATAGCAGGTAAGAAACAGAAGTCCAAAAAGCTGCTTCAGCAGCTCAGAAAGTAAACAGCACATTCAACAAAACAAACCCAGCCAAAGATTTCAGCAGGTTGGGCAGAGTGTGGGGCTCTTTTGTTATTTAGAAAGATAACAGTCAATGTGGTGGTCACAAAATGTATATTGGAAATTGCTGAGAGGATAGGCAGGGACATAATTGTTCTAACCCTCCCATGCTCATCTCTCCAACCAAGCCTCCCACTCTCCCTTGAGGCCTGATTCTGATCTCACACTTATTTTACACCAATGGAAAGACTCCATTAACTCTGAGTTACCTCTTACTCACATTGGTGTAACTGAGAGCAGAGTCAGGCATTGATTGCTTCTCCCTCATCTCGGAGAGGAAGGATTCACTAAAACTTAGGAGATCTGGGTTCAAGTCTCAACTCAGCCACAGGCGTCTTGTGTGATTGTGATGTTGCACCCCATAATGCTTTATAGAAATATGTTTATGAGTGTAAATATGACATAACTGGAATATGTTTTATGCTAGATATGCCATGTAACATATCTTTGCAAAGGTTATGATCTACTGAATATATTCATCCTATTTGTATGCATGTATCATTTTTATATCTGAAGTTATGAGCATTGGCTCTGTTTGTATTTAAAGTGTTTGCTGTAGGAAGCACATAAGACAGACTTCAGTACCTTGCCTTGTTGAGCCTGCTACAAACACAGGTGCAGGTCTGAACCACATCCCCCAAAAGCTCCAGGCTTAACTGAAAACAGCTTAAGAAGTGCTCCTGTCTCCAGCACCCAGATACCCAGTTCCCAATGGGATCCAAACCCCAAATAAATCTGTTTTACTCTGTATAAAGCTATAACAGGGTACTCATAAATTGTTCACCCTCTATAACACTGATAGAGAGATATGCACAGCTGTTTGCTCCCCCAGGAATTAATTGCTTGCTCTGGGTTAATTAATAAGTAAAAAGTGATTTTATTAAATATAAGATGTAGGATTTAAGTGGTTCCAAGTAATAACAGACTGAACGAAGTAAGTTACCGAGCAAAATAAAATAAAACACGCAAGTCTAAGCCTAATACAGTAGGAAACTAAATGCAGGTAAATCTCACCCTCAGAGATGTTCCAATAAGCTTCTTTTACAGACTAGACTTCCTCCTAGTCTGGTCCAGCAATCACTCATACCCCTGTAGTTACTGTCCTTTGTTCCAGTTTCTTTCAGGCCTCTCTTTGGGGTGGAGAGGTTATCTTTTGAGCCAGCTGAAGACAAAATGGAGGGGTTTCCAGGGTCTTATATAGTCTTTCTCTTGTCCCACCTCACAGCCACAAGATGGGGTCTCTAGCCACCTGGGCAAGTCACATGTCTATGAATGATTCAGCTTTTTGCAGGCCGACGCCATTGTTTACGTGTTAGTTTGAATGTTCCCAGGAAAGCTCAGATGAGGATTGGCGTCTCCAAAGTCCATTGTTAGTTAAGTACTCCCAATTACTTGAATAACCCCTTCACACTGTGTTGACCAACTCTGTCTTATGTGCTTCCTACAACAAACACTTTAAATACAAACATAGAGCCAACGGTTATAACTTCAGATATAAAAATGATACATGCATACAAATAGAATGAATATATTCAGTAGATCATAACCTTTGCAAAGATATGTTACATGGCATATCTAGCATAAAACATATTCCAGTTATGTCATATTTACACTCATAAGCATATTTCTATAAAGCATTATGGGGTGCAACATCACAGTGATCTTGGGCAGGTCACTTACAATCCAAACAAAAGCACATTCAAATAAATGGAAAAACGCCAATTGATTTCAGCAAGCTTTGGATCAGCCCCTCAATTTATCTGGGCTTCAGTTCCCCTCTGCATAAAAAAGACGATTGATAATACATCCTTTCCTCCACCCTCTGTCTATCTTCTCAATTTAAATAATAAGCATGTGGGCCAGGGACTGTCTTTGTGTTTTTAAAGTGCCCCCTAGACCAGAGATCATCAACCTTTGGCCCACGGCCCGCCAGGGTAGGCACCCTGGTGGGCCGGGCCAGTTTCTTTACCTTCCGCATCTGCAGGTTCGGTCCATCGCGGCTCCCAGTGGCCGCGGTTCGCAGGAGGTAAACAAACCAGCCCGGCCCACCAGGGGGCTTACCCTGGTGGGCCGCGTGCCAAAGGTTGTTGATTCCTGCCCTAGACCAATATAAGCTCAGCGGGACTGGTGCAGAAGTCCACCACAGCAGGTATGTCCCCCTAGCGAGGCAGAGAGAATAGCTGGAGCAGGAGCCAACTCTGCCAGCATTATGCCAGCAAAGAGTTATTCTTCACCAGCAGAATGCTCTGCTAACCCTGACTTTTTCTACTGGCCACTTAAGGCCAGAATTAGGCCCCTTTCCATCATTTATGCAGCACATAGGAGCCTGAAGGAAAACAAGAATCTGGCATATTAATGGCATCACTTGAGACCACACATGTTGTTTGGATTGGCAAAACCTTTGTAAATTGGAGTACATTTTTTGCAAGTAGCATGTGATGATACAGCCACACAGCCCTAAATATTATGGGCAAACTGTGGGCCATTGCTCAGAACAGTGAGAATTTGCTCATTTGAATGCTCAGCACATCTGAAAATCAAGAAAATGATTTTGGTGCCTAAATATGGACGTAGAGTCTAAATTCAGACATCTATTTTCGAAAGTTTTCATAGAATCATCAAAATGTAGGGCTGGAAGGTACCTCCAAAAAGTAAACAACTTCAGCCCGCTGTGATGAGGCAGGACCACATAAACATAGACCATCCCTGCCAGCGTTCGTCCAATCTGTTTAAAATGCTCCAATGATGAATATTTCGCAACCTCCCTTAGAAGCCTATTCCAGAGCTTCACTACCTTTGTAGTTAGAAAGATTTCCTAATTTCTGACCTAAATCTCCCTTGCTGCAGATTAAGCCCTTTACTTCTTGTCCTATATTCAGTGGACACAGAGAACAATTGATCACTATCCTCTTTATAGCAGCCATCAACATTTGTGAAGATTGTTATCTGGTCCCTCCTCAGTTTTCTTTTCTCAAGGTTAAATATAGCCAGTTTTTTTTAACCTTTTTCTCATAAGTCAGGTGTCATGCTGACTTGTGTGGGACACAGCTAAGAGCACCCATCTCAGATCAGACTGTGAAAATACAGGGCATGTACCCCAAACTGGTGGTATATTCTATCATAAGATTTCACCAAGCCAGTAACAAATGTGTGCTGCCAAAATACAATACTAATTAATATGAAAATAATCCCCTTCAGGCCCTCTAGTCCCTCATGCACCACCCAGACAAACCAGACTTCTGTGACAAATGATTATTAAAACCAGAAATCACATATATTAAGTTCTTCCAGTTCCAAGGAACCGGACACACACCCCAGGTTGAAAATATATTTTGAGATCCTACCTAAAAACCACACTGGTAGCCAATTCTTTAGTAACTAAAAATTAAAGATTTATTCATATATAAAAAAGGAAGAGAGTTATTAAGAGATTAAAATGAAATCATATATATTACAGCTGATTTCAGAGTTGGCGGATCAGGATAATAGCAGTGATGTTAAATCTGCTAGTTTGCAATGAGTCTCTCTGGATCATCCAGAAAGATTGGGGATCATCAGTCCTTTGTTTAAAGCTTCCCTTTGTTAGAAATCATAGTCTGGAGATGTGGAGCAGGAATGAAGACAAAGAATGATGTCATAGTCTGCGATTTATACCTCTTAGTCCAGGTGCATGGAAAGTTACTGGCACAAACATGGACTCCTGGGTCACATGAGCCTTGCTGAGTCATGAGGCATTCATTGCCTCCATGCTGCCTGAAGAGACCTTGGGAGGGGTCCCTGGAAGAGCTGATTGTCCTTAATAGGCCATCAAGCAGGCTGGCTAGCCTTGATGTAAATCTGTTTTGGGGGTGTTACCGAGAAATAATCAGGTTTGAGATAAAAACACATAGCAAAGTTTCATAACTTCATATACAATGATGATACAAGCATATAAACAGGATATCGATACTTTACACAACATACTTTGTACAAGATTTATCACAATTGTGCATCAGTGGTGATACGTGTAAACATGGTCAACTTTCTTTTATATAGCATCACATCAGGTATTCTAAATCTTTTATCATTTTTGTTGCTTTCTTCTGAGCTCTCCAATTTGTCCACATCTTTCCTAAATTATGCAACCCAGAATTGGACACACTACTACAGCTGAGGCCTCACTAACGCTGAGTAGAGCGGAGTAATTATCTCCCGTGTCTTATATACAACACTACTGTTAATATACCCCAGAACGATATTAGCCGTTTTGATAGCTGCATCACATTATTGACTCATATTCAATTTATAATCCACTATAACCCCCAGATCCTTTTCAGCAGTACTACCACCTAGCCAGTTATTCCCCATTTGGTAGTTGTGCATTTAATTTTTCCTTCCTAAGTGAAATACTTTTCACTTGTCTTTACTGAATTTCATCCTGTTGTATTCAGACCAATTTTAAAATTTGTCAACATCATTTTGAATTCTAATCCTGTCCCCCAAAGTGCTTGTAACCCTAATAGTTGTTATGCAACTCAGTCAGCCCTTGAAAACTCACATGGCAAAAATGGACAAAAGAAATCAGTCATAATACCAAAAAGTAGGCCTGGCAACAACCAAAGAAAACCATAGAAGTATATGTGATGGACTTCCCCGGGGGTGCAGCCAGGAACTGGGGTACCCCTGGCATACCAGTCTGGGTCCCCGCTCACACTGTGAGGTTGTGACAAGCTGCAGACCACTCCTGGTCCTGCACTCACACAAACCTTTACACACGTGGGGACACACCCAACTGCAGTTACATGAAGGCTTCTCCTCAACCACTCATGAACTAACAATAGAGAGATTCCAATGAGCTCAACCCTACAGCTCCACAACTTAGGACCCCAGAGCTGTACTGTCTTGCCCTGGTCAAAAGTCTGGCCAGTATAGGTTTTTACTCAGTCCGCCACTCCCTCAAAGTGGAGAGGACAATGCACCAGTTTTTGTCCCTATGCAGATTCCTCAAGCACTTCTAGCAAAACACACTGTTTTAGGTAAAAAATACAAAACAGATTTATTAACTACAGAAAGTTAGATTTTAAGTGATTATAAGTAGTGAGCATACAGATCAAAGCAGATTACCTAAGAAATAAAACAAAACACAATCTAAGCTTTATAAACTAGATAGGATTTGAATCAAGCTGTGTCTCACCCTGTTACCTAGTACAAGTAGGATACTGCTTTTGCACACACGGGCAGGAATTCTTCTGTCTCATCTGGAACCCCCTTCCCCAGTTCAGTCTCAGGTGTTTACAGGTATTGTGTTATAGGGGGAGTGAGACCCAGTGATGATGTCACTTTGCCCTTTTACATCTTCTTCCAGCTTGCTGGAAAGATCTTTTGCTATGACATTAGTCAAACACTCTCCATTGCTGCTGTGCTATCTCTGAGAGGTTTCCTTTGTACACAGTTCCTGGGGTAATCCTTATGCTATTTCTGAGAGGTTTCCATTGTTCACAGTTCCTGGGATAATCCTTGTGAGTGTTTGTATTTTCCTCAATGGGCCATCAATGTTTTTTGGCCTTTTTATTGTTGTACCTGAAAGACTGCTTGTGGGTGTTCCCAACTTCATAACATGTTTCAGTGGCACATACATAGCAAAACTTTGTAACTTCATATACAATGATAGCACATACAACTTAACAGGATATCAATGTTCAACTGATTAAAACTTTAAAAATGATACCTCACAATGCATATTTTGTACAAAACATATCCTAATTATATCACCATGGTGAATATGGGGTGCAAAATGTCACTTTTTAAAAAAAAATAGAGATATCCTATCTCCTAGAACTGGAAGGGACCTTGAAAGGCCGTTGAGTCCAGCCCCCTGCCTTCACTAGCAGGACCAAGTACTGATTTTGCCCCAGATCCCTAAGTGGCCCCCTCAAGGATTGAACTTACAACCCTGGGTTAAGTGGGCTAGTGCTCAAACCACTGAACTATCCCTCTCCCCTTTACGGTGCAGAGTTTCTCAGAGGAAAATGTGAGCAAACACAAGAGGGGGCCCTCACATACTCTGTTTTCATAATTGAGTGGTGGCCTCATCTGCAGAATTGCAGATGAAATATGGATAATCTTAGGGCTATAAATGCATGTGAATGAAATGAGAATCCAGTTCTGCTGACTATCTGATCTTCCTTGAAGAAGGAAGGAGGAGGTTTCCTAGCTATTTATTGTTATTGTCTGTTTATATGTAAGCCATCCACATGCTATTATGGGTCTGAACTTCAAAAGTGAGATCTGGATTTATACTTCCCAATTTTCTGGGATGTTCAGATCTGGGGTTCACACTTTCTACCTATCCCAGGTAGAGGGGCAAGCTGTGGCGTCTGGGTCAAGACCAAAACTTTTTAAAAGTTCATTGGGTTTGGAGCCACAGTTTTGGCTCTGGTCTGTCTCTGGTTCAGAAGTTGGGTTAAGTACCTAGAAGTTCAAGTGCTTAGTTGAACTTATCTATACATCTTGAATCAGCAAATATAAGGTTGGAAATCTTGCAAGTGTGTGTTCACTCATGAAATACCTGAGATTATCACTGCCTGTCCCAGCTGAAAAAGAAAAATACACAGGCATACAAGAGAGATTAAAATATAATATTCTCTTTCTTTCATCATTTTTTTTTAAAATCCAGGTTCATCCTGCCACAAAACAAATATAGAAACAAAAAGCTGCAGGTCCAGATTCTTTGTGTTGGAAAACCACCATCCATTGCCTTCAGTGGAGTTAAACCAAAGCTGAATTGAGGACCAAATTATTTGCTGGTGAAACTTTATTTGTTGACTTCCATGTGTGTCTACTAGCAAGGAATTTGGCCCTAAATGTAGATTTGGTTTATGAGGTAGGTAATATGTAGGGTCAGTTTTTATTTTATCTGATCTGGTTGGACCGTCCTGTGACGGTGCACCCCATAAGGCTTTATGGAAATGTGCTTATGAATGTATATATGACATAACTAAAATATTTTTTATGCTACATATGCCATATAACATATCTCTGTAAAGGTTATGATCTACTGAATCTACTAATCCTGTTTGTATGCATGTATCATTTTTGTATTTGAAGTTATGAATATTGGCTGTGTACTGGCTTGATTTTTAAGTAGCCTTTGTAAAGCATTTGGTCAGCTTCTTTGAGAAAGGAATGTGCAAATTAAGTGCCCAATCAAGAAGCACTTAAGGGACAACCTTGGAAGGCTCCAATCCACATAAAAAGTCTACATGAGGACGTTCAAGGTAGCAGGTAAGCAATGGCTGCTGCCTGTAAAAACTGGGTCATGCATGGACATATGACTTGCCCATGTGACTCCAAAACTCCATGTTGGAGTTGGACTTTGCATAGGAGAGAGGAGGGGGGGTCTCCACCCACAAGAGAAAGTCTACTTAAACCCCTGGGAGACCCCTCTATTTTGTCTTCAGCTGGCTAAAGAGATAGCCTCTCCATCCCCAAGGATACCTGAAAGAAACTGGAACAAAGGACAATAATTACTGGGAGTGTGAGTGATTGCTGGGCCCAGAGTAGAAGGAGACTAGCCTGTAAAAGGAAGTTTATTGGAATTCCTCTAAGGGCGAGGTTTTTATCTGTACTCAGTTTTCTTACTGTGTTAGACTCAGACTTGCGTATGTATTAATACCTGGGAGGGACCAACAGCAGTGCATATCTCTCTATCAGTGTTATAGAGGGTGAACAATTTATGAGTTTACCCTATATAAGCTTTATACAGAGTAAAACGGATTTATTTGGGGTTTAGACCCCATTGGGAGTTAGGCATCTGAGTGTTAAAGACAGGAACACTTCTGTAAGCTGCTTTCAGTTAAGTCTGCAGCTTTGGGGAACATGGTTCAGACCCTGTGTCTGCGTTGGAGCAGACTGGCATGTCTGGCTCAGCAAGACAGGGTGCTGAAGTCCCAAGCTGGCAGGGAAAGCAGGGGCAGAAGTAGTCTTGGCACATCAGTTGGCAGCCCCAGGGGGGTTTCTGTGATCCAACCTGGCACAGGTCCCCAATATTAATCTTATTCATAGAATCATAGAATATCAGGGTTGGAAAGGACTTCAGGAGGTCATCTAGTCCAACCCCCTGCTCAAGGCAGGACTAATCCCCAACTAAATCATCCCAGACAGGGCTTTGTCAAGCCTGACCTTAAAAACCTCTTTATTAAAGTATACAACCAGAACTACAAATATGTTTTCTGCTCAATAATTTATGTTACTTCCATGCTTCTAATCTTACTTTTATGATTGTATGGGGGTGTTTTGTTTTTTAGCTTTATGCATATGTTTAGCCAAGAAAACAGGAATAGTCATATTAGTTTTTTCTCCTCAACCTCTTGTATAGTTCAGTTACAAATGTAGAAATTTAACACTGAGTTAAAAAATAGTATTAGCCAATGTCTGCTTTAGTGCCTTTTATTATTATTTTTCTCTTTTAATTTTAAACCATCCCTTTGAACAGCTGGAGGCTAATAGGAGCACAACTGACAAGAATTCAATTATCTCATTTAACTAGAGACCAGCGGTTGAATTGCTTGAAGCGTTATTTAGTAACATTACAGTCCCTAAGCCTTAAACACTTCAAGATGAAATATGAGTAATCCTGTGCTATTTCCACTCTGTCTTAGATCTCTAGCTACAGTATTCTTCTTACAGATTTCCTACTTATACCCACACTATTGAGGGAGGAAGAAGGAAAGAAAGATACAAATAAAGTAAAATAAGAACATCTATCCCAAGTGAACTCTCCTCTACCAAGGAAAATCAAAGAGCAAAACATTTACATGCCTTAATCCTTGTGTATGTCTTGGTGTGCGCACAGGATTCAACCTGAGTTTGGGGCAAAGGTGGCTGTCTGACACCTTTGCCATATTTGGGACTGCCAGGAGCCACTTTGGCTGCCAAGTGTAAATTAAAGCAGCTTCAGATTGCTTTAACTTACATTGTCAGGTAAAAAGAATGAGGAGTACTTGTGGCACCTTAGAGACTAACACATTTATTTGGGCATAAGCTTTCGTGGGCTAAAACACACTTCATTGCATGCATGCAGTGGAAAATACAGTAGGAAGTATATATATACAGAGAACATGAAAAAATGGGTGTTGCCATACCAACTCTAACGAGACTAATCAATTAAGGTGGGCTATTATCAGCAGGAGAAAAAAAAATTTTGTAGTGATAATAAAGATGGCCCATTTCAAACAGTTGACAAGAAGGTGTGAGTAACAGTAGGGGAAACATTAGCATGGGGAAATAGTTTTTACTTTATGTAATAACCCATCCACTCCCAGTCTTTATCCAAGCCTAATTTAATGGTGTCCAGTTTGCAAATTAATTCCAGTTCTGCAGTTTCTCACTGGAGTCTGTTTTTGAAGATTTTTTGTTGGAGAATTGCAACTTTTAGGTCTGTAATTGAGTGACCAGGGAGGTCGAAGTGTTTTTGAACGTTATAATTCTTGACGTCTGATTTGTGTCCATTTATTCTTTTGCTTAGAGACTGTCCGGTTTGGCCAATGTACGTGGCAGAGGGGCATTGCTGGCACATGATGGCATATATCACATTGGTAGATGTGCAGGTGAACGAGCCACTGATGGTGTGGCTGATGTGATTAGGTCCTATGATGGTGTCCCTTGAATAGATCCGTGGACAGAGTTGGCAACGGGCTTTGTTGCAAGGATAGGTTCCTGGGTTAGTGTTTTTGTTGTGTGGTGTATGGTTACTGGTGAGTATTTGCTTCAGATTGGGGGGCTGTCTGTAAGCAAGGACTGGCCTGTCTCCCAAGATTTGTGAGAGTGACGGATCGTCCTTCAGGATAGGTTGTAGATCCTTGATGATGGAGAGGTTTTAGTTGGGGGCTGAAGGTGACGACTAGTGGCGTTCTGTTACTTTCTTTGTTGGGCCTGTCCTGAAGTAGATGACTTCTGGGTATTCTTCTGGCTCTGTCAATCTGTTTCTTCACTTCAGCAGGTGGGTATTGTAGTTTTAAGAACGCTTGATAGAGCTCTTGTAGGTGTTCGTCTGTGTCTGAGGTATTGGAGCAAATGCGGTTGTATCTTATGCCCAAATAAATTTGTTAGTCTCTAAGGTGCCACAAGTTCTTTTTGCTGATACAGACTAACATGGCTACCACTCTGAAAATTGTCAGGTAGTTATCAATGGTTCAGTATCAAACTGGGAGGACATATCTAGAGGGGTCCTGCAGGGGCCAATCCTTGGTCTGAGTACTATTCAATATTTTCATTAATGACTTGGATAACCGAGTGGAGAGGGTACTTATAAAATTAGCAGATGACACCAAGATGGGGAGGGGTTGCAAGCACTTTGGAGGACAGGATTAGAATAAAAACGACCTTGACAAATCCAGAATTGCTCTGAATTCAACAAAGATGATATGCAATAAAGATAAGTGCAAAGTACTTCACTTAGGAAGGAAAAATCAAATGCACAACTACCAATAGGAAATAACTGGCTAGGTGGTAGTACTGCTGAAAAGATCTGGGGGCTATAGTGGATTACAAATTGAATAAGAGTCAAAAATATGATGCAGTTGCAAAAACGGCAAATATCATTCTGGGGTCTGTTAACATGACTGTTGTATGTAAGACATGGGGGGTAATTTTCCCGCTCTACTTGGCACTGGTGAGGCCTCAGCTGGAATACTGTGTCCAGTTCGAGGACCAGACTTTAGGAAAGATGTGGACAAATTGGAGAGAGTCCAGAGGAGAGCAAAAGAAGTGATAAAAGGTTGTGGTGTCCCTAGCCTCTGTTTGTCAGAGGGTGGAGATGGATGGCAGGAGAGAGATCACTTGATCATTACCTGTTAGGGTCACTCCCTCTGGGGCACCTGGCATTGGCCACTGTCAGCAGACAGGATACTGAGCTGGATGGACCTTTGGTCTGACCCAGTACGGCCATTCTTATGTTCTTATGTAAGGTTTAGAAAACCTGACCTACAAGGAAAGGCTAAAAAAACTGGCTATGTTTAGAGAAAAGAAGACTGAGGGTGGACCTGATAAGTCTTCAAATATGTTAAGGGCTGTTATAAAGAGGACTGTGATCAATTATTCTCCATATATAGTGAATGTAGAACCAGAAGTAATGGGCTGAATCTGCAGCAAGAGAGATTTAGGTTAGATATTAGGAAAAACTCTCTAACTATAAGGGTAGTTGAGTGCTAATTATGCTCAGTCACCAGTCAGAATTCTTGACCTCATGTTGCAGAACTAATCAATCCAAATGAATGAATAGAGTATATTTACTACAGCTGATTGGAAACTGGAAAAAAAAATTGGATGCATTTTTCTTTTGAGATTTTGTATTCTTTGAAAAGATACTTTAAATTTCAATACCCAAATTCAGGGGAAGGGAGTCAAGAGTGGAGCTAAAACTCTGAGATTCTATCAGACTAGCTCCCACTGTCTAATCAAGGGATTACTCTATCGAAGTAACACTCCACTGCTAAATATAAATTTTCATCCAGGTCCCATTGGGCCAGTCTAGAACCTGAGTTCAACATTTTAAAATAACATTTAATGCTTGGCCTTTATTTGAACATTCCTCTAGTAAAAAATAAAAAGTCAATTCCAGATAACACAAAGCATACTGTACGCTATCACATTCCAGTGAGATAGTCTAGGAAGCCGGCAGTGCTGATAAAAAGTTAAGCCTTCTCCTTACTTAAAAGAGATGAATTGCCTGTATAAATCTTCAGATGTGAAGGGACACGAGGAGATGAGTTCTCCAGTGTCTCCGATTAAATACAATAAATTAGTGGAACTACACTACTGAGCTTTAATCTTGCCATCTAAGAAAAGTTTAGGACTTGTATGAGACTATGAAATGTAAATGAATTGCAGCTCTGGCAACCTTGAATCTTAGTTTAAAAAAATATATGGTAGAGGAAAGCTTCAGATAAAGCTTCAAGAAGGAACAGGTGGAGTTATGTGATTCACATTCATATTAGAGGCGAGGTAATCTGCAGGAATTTCCTGGTATTGATAAACAAGAATAAAGATCCCAGTCACAGCAGGTTGCTATATCAAAGGTATGCATGTGACTAGTTAATGACTGAAGTGCCTATATGTATGGAGACCCCCATACTTTCATACTGCGAAAGGGAGACCCTTACCACCACCTAAAGTTCTGACTAATCAGGATGAGGGAAGAGAAGTGAGCAGCCCCTGTGCCCCCAGAACCCTGGCTGGAAGGAGGCCTATGGCGGGACAAGTGGCATATGTTGCTGTTGCTGCAAAGAACAGGCCCAAACATAGATTGGAACCAGAGCTTAGAGGTTGGCTGAGGGAGCAGTCCAAGTGCACAACCAGCCTGGCAGAGAGATCCAGATTCAATGGAGGAAGCCCTGGCAAGTACAGATGCCTGGTGATGCAGCGGAGACTGGCACTCACCACTCCAAATTCACACCACACCCAAGCATCAGTGACCCTGGCAACAGGAAAGAGGTACCCTATTTTGGACCTAACGGCTTGAGTCTGGAGTGCATTTTGGACTATATATATATATATATATATAAAACCTTCTTATTGTGACTCGTGTGTTTCTCTGATTGCAAATGTTCCTGCCAGCACTACTCCTGAACTGGTGCATCTTATGCACCATCCCTTACTCTAGTCTTATACAGAGAGTTGAAAATTCAGTGTATTCTGGTTCCAAGATAATACTAATCCCACTTCAAATTTAAAGGTTTCAGGTATAATTGAAACATCAAATTATTGTGTTTTATTTGTGATAGGCTAATGATTATATATACACACACACACACATTTGTGCACACTATTAATTTCTGTGTAAGTTCCTGTCTTCCCAAAAGCAGTGGATGGAGAGAGAGAGATTTGGGTCTAATGGAGATTTTTTTTTCACCCCAAGAAGCATGCATTGGAAACAGTTTAGCACACGAGGGTGGCTGCCCTACATGTGTATATAGGCACAATCTCACTATACACCTCATTACTGGACTGATGCTCAAGCATGCCTTGACTTAGGAGGATGGGAGATGTAATGTGTTTGCTGGAGATCATAGAATATGAGGGTTGGAGTGGACCTTAAGAGATCATCTATTCCAACCCTCTGCTCAAAGCAGGCCCAATCCCCAGACAGATTTTTGCCCCAGATCCCTAAATGGCCCCCTCAAGGATTAAACTCACAACCCTGGATTTAGCAGGCCAATGCTCAAACCACTGAGCTATCCCTCCCCCCGTACCCCTGTTCTCCACTGGAAGGAATCCAACCTAATCTAATATTTGTGACTGTCTTGCCTTCTAATGGTTGAGTGTCTGGAGAGAGAATACAGGCTTGTGTTTAGTACCACCTGCCCTATTTCTACCACCATCAATTAATGGACATTCTCCTTCAGCTCATATCACAAAGACCTGTGTTGTTACCCTGGGGATCTGTACATATGGCTACACATGTGTAGCGTGCACTCACAGGCTGAGAGAAACGTATTGAAAGTTTAGCCACTAGAAATCAATTAATAAGGACATGAACACTCTCTTTTTTAATATAAAAGTGCAATATTTAGAGAAATCTGAAGAAACATTCTGGTGCAATCTCCCCAAATACCAATATATCCTTAATAACCACATCATCAGCCCCCACTACAGCAGTACTATGCCCTTGTATATTTTCAACAAAGAACACTTAGCTGTTCCTACTTCTGATCTTTAACATTGGTCTATTGGTTAATTTCATTTTTATTTCATTTGGTTTTTAATCGCAGCATGTCCATCTCAGCTTTATGTGGCATACAGGCTGGGAATGCTATGAATGAGCAGAAGAGCAGACAGGAATGTCCCCAAGCTGAGAACCCCTTCCAGGGAGGTTAAGTTTTCTTTGGAATCACTGTAGGCACCCAACAAGACAATTCAAATACATACCTGCCAAAATACCCTTTAGCAGAGCACTGGAGACTAGCTAATTAGAGGTACTTGTACAGCCCACGAAGATAATGTGGCTCCGCCTCTACTAGGGTTGCCAACTTTCTAGTCAAACACAACCGAACACCCTAGCCCTGCCCCTTCCCTGAGGCCCCGCCCCCGCTCACTACATTCCCCCTCCCTTGGTGGCTTGCTCTCTCCCACCCTCACTCACTTTCACTGGGCTGGGGCAGGGGGTTGGAGTATTGGAGGGGGTGAGGGCTCTAACTGGGGGTGTGGGCCAGGGTCCCTTTTCGACTGGGTGTTCCGGTCGAAAACCAGACACCCGGTTACTCTAGCCTCTACGTCCATAGATGGGACAAGCAGTGGAGCAGAAAGGACCTTACTGCTTAAGGAGGCATAAAACCTGTCAGAGGACTTATTTTCTTTTGAGATTCACTCCTCTACGTACTGGTTCTTTTAGTGTAGGTGGTTCTTCTAATTGTCATGCCTGTACTGCTTCCTTTCTCATAGTCCATGCCATCTTCTGACAGGATTGCATTCCCATTAAGAGTTGATCTTAAAGAGGAAGGCAAAGCTGCTCACTCTACCTACCAGTGCAATTCTGTAAGGTTTTCCATATGTGCTGCAGGATTTTTCTATTTTATTCCTAGCAACCTCCTCCGAACAGGTGCTAAGTGAGCTCAAAAACTTGTTGTCCTGCCCCACTGTTGATTTATAGCATGTTCATCTTGGATTTCACATGGCTCCCTAATGAATATACATGCTGTGAATGAAAAGAGAACCAACTTTTCATTGCCAGTGATAAATATCTAGGCCAAAGCATTGAAATATAGGTGCCCAAAGTTAGCTCCAAAATTCATAATTAGTCCTCTAAGTGAAAGGTGATTTTCAGAGGTGCTGAGATGTCACAAACCCCACTGACACCAGTGGGAGCTGGAAATGCTCAATGCATTTGAAATCAGGCAACATTACTTACATTGTGAGCTCTTGGTGACAGGTACTATTTTTGTGTTCTGTGTCTGTTCAGTGCCTAACACAATGGGGCCCTGGTATACGACTGGGACTTGTAGGTGCAACAATAATAATTATTAATAACAACAATGATAATATTGTAGGTGCCTAAATACAGACTCAGGAGCCTAACTTTGAGCACCCAGAATTGAAAAGGCTGGCCCTAGGTCCTAATTCTACAGCACCATTGAAATGAATAGGGTTCAAAGTGAGTAGCAGCTACAGAATTGTGCCCCCCAAAAGTAAAAGTTAGATGATCTTACTAACAAGAGAAAGCAGGAGTAGAAGTGTGTTTGGTTGATATTTCCCACCAATCTATACCAGCCAGCACGACATTCCTATCAGGATATACATTGCAAAGACAGTGCCAATAAATCTAGATTGGCTTTCAGCCAAGAAAAGTTATCACTGCGCTCAAAGATCTTGGCTTCTCCTCAGGAAATAAAAAAGCCTCATTCTCATACATTTCTAGCTGCACAGTTTACATTAAATTAAAATATATGTTTCATCCATTTAGTAGACTGAATCATAAAAGCTGTATACTGCTGCACTAGCTCTTTGCTATGCATTTCAATGACAGTTTTGTGACTAGACCAGAATTTTAACTGCACTTCAAATATTTTTTTTAATTCATTACAGATATTTTATTTATTCTTTTTTAAATTGAGGTAAATAGAGTATACACTTTTAATAATTTCTATGAAAGAGGGTTAAAGCGACCGAAATAGTGAAATTGTATGTTTTCAGATTGGGAAGCATAATTATTTTGCCAAAACATGATTCTAATAACTGTCTAAATATTTGGAACGTCTTCAAATGAAAATCTATCCAACCTGCTTTTGACATTTAAATTAATTTGAGCAGAAAACGTGACACACAGTTCAAAAGAAGGCGTTAGTTAAACCATAGAGTACTATGTTGTTCTCTACCCAGAATTATGATTTAGCATTCAGACAGACTTTTGAATGTTGGTGCATTTTTACCAGCTGCTTAACTAGTCTGTCTAAGCCATTGAAACAAAGTGACAGTAAGAACTGTGCAAGGCTGTTTTCACTGATGGTGAAGTCAGCAAAACAAAATAGATACAACAACAAAATATGCAAATTGCAAACTTTTTTCACATCAATGTCTTTCCCAATAGAAAATGCAGTGTCTAGAGCAGGAAATCCATCATTTGTTCATGGAAAGACTCAAAGATTAAAAGTTGTTAAACTCACACAGTTTGCACTCATGTAAAGTGGGATGTTGTCCCTTTAAGAATCTTAGGTATAAAGGATCATCCTTTCTGGTGACATCATTTCCCTGCACGTGTGGAACAGACATACGTTCTAAAGATTCCATGGCCAGACACCAGTCCTTACAGTTATCATAGGGGAGAGATTTTGTGCTTTAAAACTTGAGCTACCTACCATTTGAGTCAAAGGCAAATCTGTCAACCACATAGTTTACGTAGGACCTGAGATGGATGAAGCAGGAGAGAAATGACTAGAGCAGAATTGATAGAGCTTTCATGGCAATTCAGACCAATTATGACACAAAGAATATTTTTAATCCTGTGTTGTGGCTATGAAGAAGGCAAAGAAATGTTCTTTTGTCTTCACTATTGCATCTGTGCCGCCTTGCACTGTGGAACTGTTCCAGGTGATAGGTAGCCTGGTTAATCTGGGCTGTTTGCATTTAATTATGGTGTCAAGGTAATCTTGCTGGTAGGAACTTACATATCACTTTGATGGTAAACTCACTCACTTACTACTAGAATGACTTATCTGCATCTGTAGAGACAGAGTAATGACACAAGGGAACAAATGCTGTGTCTTTTCTGCTTGGGTCACAGCTGGTGTTAGCATATGTTGGGGGTTCATCATTCAGCAGAGGATGCGACAAGGGGGAAGCAAAAGTAGCTTTTAATCACCTTTATACTTCTCTGGTCCTGGGGTCCACCCCAGCCCTTAGTATAACCTAGAGCAGACTCAAGGGATTCTGACAGCCAAGATGACCCCCTTTCCTTGGCCATGCTCCCCTTGGCCATGCTCCTTAGGAATGGGAGGTAGCACAAGAACTGCTGCATCACCCAGGGATTCCCTAAGAGAGAGACCCTCCATCAGCTAGCTAAGTTGCCTTTATAGCCATTGTGAGGGCCAGGATCTGTTCATAAAGCTCCAACTGTTTTGAAGACTCTGGTTTCATGGATAGAATCATAGAATCATAGAATATCAGGGTTGGAAGGGACCTCAGGAGGTCATCTAGTCCAACCCCCTGCTCAAAGCAGGACTAATTCCCAACTAAATCATCCCACCCAGGGCTTTGTCAAGCCTGACCTTAAAAACCTCTAAGGAAGGAGATTCCACCACCTCCCTAGGTAACCCATTCCAGTGCTTCACCATCCTCCTAGTGAAAAAGTTTTTCCTAATATCCAACCTAAACTCCTTGTTCTGTCATCTGGTACCACTGAGAACAGTCTAGATCCATCCTCTTTGGAACCCCCTTTCAGGTAGTTGAAAGCAGCTATCAAATCCCCACCTCATTCTTCTCTTCTGCAGACTAAACAATCCCAGTTCCCTCAGCCTCTCCTCAGCCTCCCTCAGTCATGTGTTCCAGCCCCCTAATCATTTTTGTTGCCCGCCACTGGACTCTTTCCAATTTTTCCACATCCTTCTTGTAGTGTGGGGCCCCAAACTGGACACAGTACTCCAGATGAGGCCTCACCAATGTCGAATAGAGGGGAATGATCATGTCCCTCGATCTGCTGGCAGTGCCCCTACTTATACAGCCCAAAATGCCGTTAGCCTTCTTGGCAACAAGGGCACACCTATTGACTCATATCCAGCTTCTCGTCCACCGTAACCCCTAGGTCCTTTTCTGCAGAACTGCTGCCTAGCCATTCGGTCCCTAGACTGTAGCAGTGCATGGGATTCTTCCATCCTAAGTGCAGGACACACCTGGTCAGACACAGAAAAAATATTTTCAGCAAAAAAATTCAAAAGAAACAACAAATTTGCAGTTCTTGAAAACTCATTCCCCACCCTCATGCCCCGAAAACGGACACATTTGTGTTGTCAGTTTCTCCAAAAACTGGAAAAATTAGAAAGAAATGAGCATTTTCTATGAAACTTTTCATTCCTCCCCTCTCCCCCAGTAAAAAAGGCCATTTTTAATGGAAAATAATTCTTTACTGAAAACTTTTGACCAGCTCTATTTTGCAATTTCCCTTTTGATGTTTTCTGCCATTGTTTAGCTTTGCTTATACTTGTACATTCCCCCTACTCCAGCTCCTTTTTTGTACATACCAGAGGAGTGTGCAGAGTTCTAGCACAAAATCTACCTGTGATAAATCTGACTAGGCAAAAATTGCAGAGGATTTTTTTCCCCATTATATTTCTGGTTAGCAAATGCAGGAATTCTGTGTTACGGAGGACTCACATTTCAGAACAGGATAGTCTAATGGGAAAGAAATTCTGCTCTAACATCAGTAACTCCTAGCCACCCCATCCTGAAGAAGTGAGATGAAACTAAGTATATATTAAAGATTACATAATAAAACCTGCTGCCATCAAACCCCAGAAGCCTATTACTCACCTCCACTATTAGTAGGCATTTAGAGTTTAGACTTCACGCCATAAAAAGCTCAGATTTATTTAGCTTACTTGAGCCTTGAAGCTTGAGTGGGCTCCAATTTGGGGCATGTAAATTTTACTTCCTTTTAAACTTAAATAATGATTCAATTTTTAACACTTGTCATAACCTTTCCACTCCTTTTGCATACAAAGTGCTGAAGTACACATACTCGGTAATGTTTCTAGTAGGATGTAGTTACCGCACAGCAACCTCAGGAGAGCTGTGCCCGTGATGGCAAATGCTTCACTTGCACATTCTGTCCATTTATAAATGAGATGTGAAAACAATTCCTGCTCATCTCCACATTCCCAAAGAGACTCACGTGTTAGTAAGCAATAGAATGAATGTGTGCTTAAGCCTGTGTTTCAAGGCAGTTTCCAATACATTGGAAACGTGTTTCTAGGGATGGATGCTACTATTTAGAGAGTTTTAATGTAGAGATGCAAAAAATAAGGTGTGTAGAGAGCAGCTAATGTTCGATTCACATCACCCTTCTTAAACAAGGCAAGGGAGCCCCCTCCAACATAGGTAATGCTTGCTGGGAGACTCACATTGCCGGCCATTGGATGTCACTGTTGCTCTGCTCAACTCCTGCTTCTTAGCGTATGCACAACGTGCCTCAAGTGGCACGTGACCAGGATTCATCACTGAATTTGGTCCACTGGTTGGATCATTGGCTTCCCCAGCCCAAGCTGGGAACTGATGGGGACTGTGACATAAACACTGATTCATGCCCCCAACTCCTGCTGAAAGAACATGTTTCTAGTGAAAATAGTGTTTATTAAAGAAGGCAAAAGGTTGAGAAATTGGCAGTTGCCATTTTTGCTTGAGTTGATCAAGGAAGAATGGGTCAGGTTCCTCCCTTATGTACCTTGAAGCCAATGGTTTAAAGTAGCTTGAAACAGGTCAGGGAACTCTCAGTGTACCAGCCCTGGAGAGGGGAGCTGTCCCCCATGCCATGGAGAAAAGGGGGAGCCCTCCATGTTCCTTCAGCAGAGGAGCGGGGAGGGAGCTGTGCTTCTTCTCCATTCCCCGTTACTTTAATCCCTCCCTGTAGGATCCTGGCCTGACAGTTTGTTAAATATATATATGACAGGATCATTGCACAGGTGAGATGGCTACAGACGGGGGTTGAAGTAAGCGGGAATGAAGATTGGAGGAAGCAGAGGGAGAGCTCCACCTCCTCCAGGACTGGTACAGGGAGAGTTCCCCTTCCTGTTTCAATCTACTTTACGCTATTGGGAATTGATCCCTTCTGCCTGTTGTTGGCATCCCAGATGGCTATTGGGTTTTTCCCAAAGATGTTTGATCTTTGTGCATCTGGGCTCATTGGCTTTTCTTTCAGACTGGTTAAATGTTGTGCAATATGATTTTTGTATGGCACTCTGATGCCTTCTATAGGTGCCTTGCAATCTGATCAAAGCATATAAAACAACAATAAGAGTCACGGGCATGTTAAGAACAAAGCATGCCAGCAAAGAGTGTCTCCTTTTTCAGGCATGTGTGTGTGGATTTACACCCCAAAAATTAGAGCTATAAGAAAATGCAATAGGTATAGATAAATCTGGGCTCTTATTACAGTTGGCTACATTTTCCTTACACTTTACACTGGTGGCACTTCATTGAAATCAGCTTAGTTTCCCAGTATATCTGAAAGGAGAACGTAGCCTATTATCCCACTACATCTTATTTGAAAAATGAATTCAAATTAGTTTGGAGCATTGTGTCTCTCAGGTAAGTTGGTAAATGAATGTTTATGGGAAGTTGTCTAGTAGATCATTGTTAGGCCTGGTTTTATTTAACACCTTAATAATCTGGAAGAGAAGGTAAACAGCATACTAAATAAATTCACAGATGATATTAAATGTTGGAAGAGCTGTGAATACGTGTGAGGTCAGATAATAACACAAAGAAAAGTAGAGAGGTTAGAAATTTGACAGGAAATAAAAAAAGAGTCAGCCTGAAAGCATGCAGGCAAATATATATGAGAAGCAGATATTTAATGGGAAGGAAGACAGCAATACTTTAAGGGAACTGGGAGGAGAGTAGATAGCATATTAAGTACGAATTTAAAATGCAGAATGGAGGAAAAAACTAATGGGCTTTTGGGAATTATACACAGAGTCATCAGATCATAAATCAGGAAAATAATAGTCTTTTCTATAGCAATGAAGAGACCACCCCTACAATGCTTCCTTAGCATTGCTAACTCTTGCAATTTTTATTGCAAGTCTCACAATATTCGGGGTTATTCCCTTAAAGACACAGCTCTTAGAGTCAAATGATCACATGAGAATCTCAATTTTCATTAAAAATTAAGATTCTAGCTCCCATAATTGTAGATAAAAACTTGAAAATATGAATCCTAAAGGCTCAAAATCTAGAGGCTAATAAAAAGAACCCCAAGCTTCATATGTTTTAAGCTAGTCTCATGATTTTTTGGATCCTGATGTGTGAATTTTGAACATGTAGAATTGGCAGTACTGCTTCCTTCAGTTCTGGTCATCTCAACAATTGAAAGCTGTCAACAAATTGGAGGCAGGTTAGAAAAGATCAACAAAAATAATTAGGGAACTAGAAAGGTGAATTTAAGAAGAAAGAATTCAATAAGAGTAGTTAGCCCAAATGATGACTGTGGGGGAATATAATAACTATTTACAAGTATTTGAAAGGAATACACTTCAGAAAGAATGATGAAATGTCCAAGATGCTCAAGGTGGTAACTCAGAGTAATGGGATGACATTAAGCAATAGTTAATTTAGAAGTAATAACAAGAAAACTTTGTTATCAAGAGGGAATGGTGAGTGGAGTAGATTCCCCAGGGATGCAGTGAAATGACTGGCACTTAAAACTCAACACTGAAGAGCCTACTACAGGAAATAATCTGGCATGGACATGGAGATAGATGAGATGATGTCCTTTCCATTCCTAATTCTTGACTATGATGCTCTGAAGCTTTTGAGGTTCACACATTACAAGTTATCTTTCCTTTTTATTGTCTGGTGTTTTTTCTAAAAAGAAAGAACAAACCTTAAAATGAATATTATTGCTGAGGAGTATAATGATACATCAGAGGCCAGTAATCCATTGCCAACAGGAGGTTATATATTAGAGCCATTCTTGGAAATACGTATTACGAAATAGCGTTTAAAAACAGATGGATCAGGAAGTTAGAAAAGAGAGAGCTCTCATAGTAAACTTACAAATTCAACTAGGCTTTGCAAAACTCTTTAGAAATTTCATAATTGGGAGAAAAGTGGCAATTCAAAAAGAGTCTGGTAGAGAGCCCTGATAATTGAAAACTGGCATCTTGAGTCAACGGTGCAGCCCTATTGAGTGTTACTATCTCTATGTAGTCTCAAAAAAAGAAGGAAATAGAACTCCTGCTTTCTTTTATAATAAGAGTAGGTGGAGCTGAGGAGGGAGATGAAGGCTTATCCTTTTTTTTTTTTTTTTTTTGTAGAATTGTGGCCTTCACTGGCCTTGGTGTTTGGCATTTTGTGTGTGTGTGTGTGTGTGTGTGTGTGTTCAGAAGAATGTAGGAAAGTGTCTAACAGCTGGAGATTTACAGTAAAAATATGAAGTCACCTGCTGTGATGGGGCTAATTTTGCTACCAGGAAAGTGGTACTGACTGTTGCATAAGAGACAGATAAAATAGAAGATTGGAAAAAGAATGATACTTCAGATTCTGCAAGTTGAAGAAGAAGGAGTCTTCTGAAACATCAAAGCAGCACAAAGTGTTGTGTCTGTAGGTAGGTGAGTAGGGAAGTTGTGGGTTTACCTTAGGGTATATAAGCTAGGAGCAGGACCAGAAAGCTTGTATATTCAGTTTCCCCATAGATTTAGAGTTATGATCTCTGAATATATATAATACAAATATTAGCTCCCGACAGAAATTAGATTATCATCGAGTCTATGGGCCACAAGTATCTGTAAAAAAGACACACTTTGGTATATTTTTTATTAATGTGTTTTTGTGTTTATAACTTTTCTGTCTGACCAAGTTTGGACAAGCAGTTACCTATATGCGTGATCATGTTTGAAAAGACCAATTTCTAACTAAAATGGATGGTGTCTTTGATTTAATCTGGAGCATCTTTGCTTTTGACCATGTATAAATTGCATTACTTTCCAATTAATTTCCGAAGACTCATTTGTAGCACTCTACCACGTGTTCTTCTCTTCCATTATTTTCTCAGTTATGTATATTCACTCAGCATATATTTTATATATGGTTTGTCATGCTTCATTAAGGGGTTTTGTCTCTCTCATGGCAAACATAATTGCAATTAATGTGTCAAGTAGCTTGTTGCAATGGTGTATGCATGTGTAAACAACAAGGATCCCACAGGTAAAGGAATGCATGCTGGATGTGGAATGGTTAGGAAGGACCCTTTGGTTGCACCAATGAGGATTGCACTCAGAGTTTAGGCACATTTAACTTTATGCACATTAGTAGTTCTGTTGAAGTCAGTGGGCTTATGCTTAAAGTTAAGCACATGCTTAAGTGCTTTATTGGACGGAAGACAGGAATATTAATGAGTTGGAGCCATTTTATTGATAATTTATGGTTGTGTCAGATTCAGAAATTAAGGTGGCAAGACAGTGTCTAAAGGAATGACTAGAAGGGTTTATTCTTCTCAGAAAGATTACAGAAGAGGAGAGAAAGGTTAAAAGAAACCAAACACCCGAGTAACTCTACAAGGAAGGATTCAAATTAATGACTGGTGCAAGCCCCCAAATTGAGATCTGATCCATATGCCAAACATCTCAAAAATTAGAGGGTTTCAGCCTGGAGTTTGGTGCAGCCAAATGGGAGCCATTTGCAACATTCAGATTTTGCAATTGTCTTGAGCCTATCTGTAATGAGTATATGGAGGGAGAGGAAATGCAATGCAAAAATATTACCTACAGAAGTCAATGGGAGGCTCTTGGTGCCAGTTGGATTGGGCTCATAAAGGTTTTAAGTGAGGGTGATCCAGTTAAATTAAATACCTGGGGGAGTTGAACAGTTGAAGGGAGTGGATTAAAAAAAAGTGTTATACCTGCAAATCAGTTTAAGATTGGCTTGTATTATTAAAGCATCATGTCAGTGCACAGTATCAGTGAGGGAGTAGGAAATGCTATGAAACTACAAGGACCTTTCTGCTGCTTTTACTGCTTTGCCAATCATAGGATTCACATAGGTATTCAGTCTAGGCTGAGGGATAGATGTTATTTAACAGACATGGGGACAATAATGTTTCATGGTCACATATAGACACATGCCAGCCATCAGCTAACCACACATTTGTGGCTTGGGTGTAAAACTCTTAAGGGACAAAATCTGATCTTATTTATTGCTAAGATTTTGTCCCATTGTTTTTACCTTCAGATGAAGAGACCACTACTTGGTTAGTGAAAGGATAGCATCATCTGGCTCAGCCAATAAAGAGCATGTCTAACATTACATTCTTCAGAAGGTAATGAGTTACATACACCCAAGCCAATATATTAAAATCTACTGACCTGTTTTGGCCAGGACTGGATATTCTGTACCGATTCCTCTCAGTGCTCAGCACAGACCTCTCTGGCTGTGTGGCATTCAAAGAAGATGTTGCTGATGCATGAAACAAACAAATTGCTGGCTGTTGTGTCAGAAATTGCAACAACTCCTGATGAAAAATTGCTAGGTCTATTTTATTTCAAAGCAACCCACAATACAGAGAATCTCTACTCGGAAACTTTAACATGAATAACCCATTCCTATTGATAATAAAATGATTTTTCTCCCCCTACATCCTTTAAAATCCAAATAGCAGCATGCAAATTGAAATATGCACCTGGATCAGAATGCTGTCAGATATCAACTCTCACTCTTGAGGACTATTTGTAAGCATAGAGAAACATCCAGAAAGTCGTAATAAATTGCTGTGGTACGCCTTTCTGGCAGCCGTTAATAAATCAATATGAAGGGGAGTTCTGAAGGGCAAAATGTTGCTGTCAGTGGGTGTCCGATTTAATTTTGCTCAAAATTAATATTTGGGATATGATAAGTGAGCTGGCAGGAACAGATTTCATGATTAATTCTGTAGAGTCAAAAATGCTTTGATGGCTCTTTAATAGCAGCTTCACTGATCTAAAAGTCTCTGAAACTAGCTCATATGCTTGAGTTCCCAAATCATATTATAAAACCATTTTTGTTTGTTTATAAATAATAAATGAAATGTTAAAATAAATGTTAAAAAATGTAGGTTCAAATACTGCTCTCAGTTACACCCGTGGAAATATGATGTTGACTTTAATGGAGTTAATCTAGATTTACATGGGTGTAACTGAGAGCAGAATTTGGATCCTGGTTTATGAACATTGCACTCCTGTGGAGAACAACTAAGCCCAGATCTGCAATGGAAATTAGGAGCCTAAGTACCTTTGTGGATCTGGACCCTAGTGACTTAGTGACTTGGATGCCTAATTCTTTCTGCACTCATCCCAGTGTAAATCAGGAGTCTATGGAGTTATGTTGGGGAAAGTGAGAGGGGAATCAGGCCCTATATTTTGTCATCAAATAATATTTGAAGATGTATTTGTGCAAGATGTCTAGCTAAAGTAGAACTTGGAATGTATAGGATCCCTGTTGTTTTTAAATCAACCTTGATATTAATAAAAATAATACTTAGCGGTTGTACTTAGTAGGGGAGACATTTCATCCATGGATCTTGGAGGACTTTGCAAACATAGTTAGTGGACGACACCACCATCCTGTCTGTCACTCAGGCCCATAAACTGCATGTCATCTTAGAATTGAACCTCTCTATAGGACCCAACATCCAGCTATGTTTAAATCTTGCTGATTCTTTCTGCACAACATCTGTAAGATAGAGCCTTTCTCATCAATTCACACAGCTAAAACTCTCATCCAGGTTCTAATCATCTTGCATCTTATTTACTGCAACATCCTTTTCTCTGGTCTTGACAAATGCAAACTAGCCCCACTCATACCATTCAGAATACTCCTTCAAAGAACCTTTTCCTAGCTCATTATGCTGACCATGTCTTGTTCTTTGTATCCTTCCACTGCCTCCCCTTTCTCTGTCACATCAAACATGAACTGCTTGTTTTCACTTTCAAGTCCTGTCATCATGGTCAATCCCCACGCTATCTACTCTCACTTGCTATTGACGCTTGGCTTCGATCATGATGCCCACCTCCACTTCCCGCTTGTTAAATTTTCAAACAAGCACCTTTGTGTTTTCACCCATGCTGTCCCACACGCTTGGGAGGAGATTTCTGTAAACATCCAAAAAGCCATCTCATTATCCATCTTCAATCCCGCCTCAAAACTTTTCTTTGCCATGATGCCTACAAAACAAACTTGACAACAGTTAGGCAGCTGGTGTGCTGAGACCACTGCCTGTCATGCTGACCAATACTCTATCACTGTTTGCTTGTATTCCCCTGTCAGTTTGTGTGTTTCTATCTGCTGTCTCTAGTCTTATACTTAGATTGTAAGCTCCTTGGGGTAGGGTCCATCTCTGTGTTCTTTGTGCAGCACCTAACACAATGGGGTTCTGCTCCATGATTAGAGCTCCAAGGTGCTAGGGTAATACAAATAATAAATAATAGTAAGAACTTACAACACCCTTGTTAAATTCATGCCTCTGCACTCAGTCACACTTCTTTGACATAATTGAGTGTTTTGAACACAGATATGGGTGATTATTGTCATCAGTGGCACCTGATACCAAATGGAAGTCAGACTGTGTCAAGTCAGACCACTCACATCATGCACAAGTGGGCAGAGAGCTGAACATATTTCTCAATGGTCAGCAAAAAAGCATGATTCACACCCGGTCTATTTAGGCAAGATGTTGGATAGAACTCTCACATATCAAGACCATCTTACAAAGACAGCGACTAAGGTCAAAATGCACAACAACCTGCTCAGAAAACTGGCCAGAATGACATTCAGCAGTTGAGTATTGCGCTCCAGTTTGGGCTTGCTCATCTCACCCAAAGATGATCGACATACAACTTAATTCCACCTTGCGTATTATTTCAGGCACACTTAAATCTACTCCTCTTCCATTTCATCCAGTTCTCTGCAATATTGCTCTGGCCAGTTTTCACAGAGAGGAAAGCGTAGCAAAGCTCCTGACAAAATTGCGTGATATGCCACATCCACTGTTAAAGACTTGTTTAATCCACCACATGGTCATCTGCCTTCATGTCGCCCATTGTGGGGTGAGGAATTTATGGTAGAGGACATGTGGTGAGCTTCATGGTCTGCAGAGAAAGTGACAAATAATTATCTTGTCTCGGACATCACTCATTGTCAACCTGGGTTTGATTTACCGCAAAGGCAATGGAGCCTTCTGAACTGGTTTTGTAGCGGACATGGAATTTGTGCTGCACTGGAATTTCAGTGGTGTTTTAGAGATAATCCACTATGTCAGTGCGGGCATCCACAAAGCACAACACATATTATTGAGGATTGCAAAATGACTGAACTACCTGGAGGTCTTAATGCCTTGAACATCAAGAGGAGCAGAGCAAGCTGAGTCCAATCTCCCTTTCCCAACACCTCTGTGTTCCTCTCTCCCTGCACTTCCTTCCGCTCCCTCTTTATCCTTCTGGACTGATTGGCTGTCTCTTTTTCTGACCCAGCCTGATGATCTAAGTAGCTCAGTCAGCTTTCTCCCGGGGAACTAATTTGTGTCCTAGAGATCAGAATGCCGGTTCACCTGTTTGGTGCCTGCACTCTGTCCCAAGCAGTGGTGTAAATGATGGCATAAACTGGTCAGACTATGGGAGTAAAGCAGTCAAATTTATTTGGCACACCTATAGAATTCTGAGCTCTTGAGATAGACAACATTAAAGAAATTGGGAAAAATAAAAATGAATCAATGGATTGTGTGTGTGTGTTGTATGTACACATGAATATTGCAAACAGGGAGAGACAACTCATTTATATACATACATTTATACAATCCAGATGAAAATGCATGCAGATGTGTAAAACATAAAAAAAGGATTAACTTCAGCAATGAAAATTACCCTCTTTATGTTTATGCATTTTTAAAATTTAGACTATTTATAAGAAGTCCTGGAAACTAGCCATCTTGGTAGCTGTATTTCCAAGAGGTTAGGCTCCTTCTGATTAATGACCTAGGAGTGTTCGATGCATAGATTGCACTCCGTGTACTTGATTTGTGTCCTGAAAGTTTGAGGTATACGGTGGATGAGCAAAATGATTTTGAAAACACTTTGCTATTAAAACATTATGTTAATTTTATCATGAAATGAACCAGTTTGATGGATTTGATATAATTTCATTCCCCTAGCTCATATCTATTAAAATTAATATTATGGACCCAATTGTGCCTGACACAGCATGGATTGGGGAGATGACATCTGCAGAAGCAATCTCTTGAAAGGAGGAGCAGGGTGAAGGCAGTGTCCTGCCTCTGCCATCCTCACTCACCAGCAGAGCTAGCCTCTTGCAGAGGGGAATACATACTGCAGGTTTTCAAAGGGTGTGGCTATGATTCCACTTCCTTTATGTTCCCAGAGCCTTGGGCCAGAGTCTCTGTTGGTGTAAATTAACAAAACTCCATTGGCTTAAATGGAAACTAAGCTGACTTATACTAGTTAAGAATCTGGCCATTTTTCTCTGTCGCAGACCAATGTTTCCATGAGCTCCCTCTAGGGTGGTCAACTTCAGTTCCATTCCTAACATAGCCAGTTGCCAAAGATCCACAATCTGGCCCTGTAACCACAAAGACATCAGCAGTTTAGATCCTTCTGAATCACAGCCCAACAGAAGACTTCCACTATTCATCTTGCTTCATAAAGCCATTAAGTGAGAACAATATAAAACAAGCAGCTGTATTGTCGAGTACCCAATCTCCAGCTGTCAGTCATGGAAAATGCATCATTAATTTCTGAGAGGTTTCTTTCTTGTATCTTTCAGTGAGTGAAAAGGTGAAAATGAAAAATACATTCTCTTACATAACTGGACCATTTTGATTATAAAACTAACCATAATTTTCTCATGTTGCCACAGAAACGGGCTGTAGTTCTATGACTCATTCCATGAAATTAATGCAATCTTTTAATTTGAGACTGTTTGTTCGATGCAGGAACTTCAGAAGCAGCACTTTGATGTCTTTCTGTTGCCAAGGAAAAGCCTTTAATTAGGTCACCTAAACTTCATTTTCTTTCAGACTTTTCACTTTTACAATTCCCTTTTTCTTCTGCTTCCTTTGATGTTTCAAAATATATGCCAGTGATATTTAAGTTTATTTATTATGCATTGGCATTAAACTTTTGCTATTAACATTTATTCATACCCTTGAAAATTGATTAGTTAATTAAGTGCAGGAGGCCTCTTATGGAAAGCTATTCATTCATGTTTCATTTAGTATTCTACATGCACACTGTACAATACATACATATTTTTCAGCAATAACAGCTGTTACTTATATGGAATGGATTTTACAACCTCCAATGTAGTGGCATTTAAAATTAAACTTTTCTTTTGTACTATTAAGCCCATCTGTAAATTAAAATAAACTTTGACTAATTCAGTAAAAGGGACCAGCTTCCCAGAACCAAAGCTGCAAATTGCAATGTAGAAGCTTCAGTCTAAATCTGAGTGAATGTTGTAATGATCATTAGTGTCAGTAAACTGAGTGAATACAATTGCACTGCCTTTGCAACCCATTTTCATTCACTGTTTGGGAGCATTCCGAGAGGCAGGGTTTTGTTGACATGCATGTTTGAGGGAAGCTAGTATTCACCTGAGTACATTTGTTCACATGTAGATACACATATTTGAGCTGGAAATGATAGAAGTTACTGTCATCCATAAAGGGAGCAGAAATAATACCAAGAGACCAGTCACATAGTTCTAATGATGAAATTCAGCCTGTACAGAAGGACACCCAAGGTTTACGCACCAACCAAGTCTCATTTAAATGCTCAAAGTAGGACTTAAGTGCACAGGCTTTGTGCAGGTGCCTTGCACTGGGTTCAAATTCACCCACAGTGAATATGGGATGAATACTTTCAATTAGCAGATTGTGAGCCACCCAGTGGCTGAAATTTATTTGCCTGAAGTATTAGCCAAAGAGTTGCATTTTGTACCTGCTGCAAAGCATGCTGAGGTCAGTGGGAGTATATCCATTGACTGCTGTGGGATTTGGATCAGACCCTTCATGGGCAAATTTATAAAAAAAACCACTGTCTGTTCATGGGCAATCCATAAACAAAAGAAAGAACTAAATTCATCAGATAGATTGCTCATGGTGAATACTGTGAGCGCATAGGTGTTGGAATTAGGCGTGTGGGGCATACTGCCGCACCCCCTGGCTTGAAATGGTGTCCATCATATACAGGATTTACAGTTTGGCTCTCAGCACCGCCACTATAACAATTGTTCCAGCACCCCTGTGTGAGCCCTTCCACTATGGGCCAAAACTTTCAGTTTTCCAGCTGTTTGTCCAGTGAACCAACCTCTCATTGTAGACCTGGATGTGTGTCTCTGTGTCTGAATGCACAATGTTTTGATGTGACTTTGCTGTGAGTTGCCATCCATACCAACATTTTCAGGCCTGTCTTTTTTGTGTTTGTCCTAGTTACTAAAAGGAAATTTGCCTCATTAATTAATCAAATACATAAATATATAATTTTGTTTAAGATCAGAACCACAAAATGAACGATTTCCTTTTCTTTTATGATCAGAGATGCTTGCTTTGTCACTCCAATTTTATATTGCATGATTTTTTTTTGCATTGTGATACCATGATTGGAATGTGGTGGAGGTTTGTCCTGCATTTTGATTTGTCAATGACCATCTTAAGAAAGAGACCTGTTTTTGTTTTGTTTTGTTTTTTTAAAGATGCTCAATTTGCACCATGGAGTCATACAGAAAAGACCTTTTCATATTCCCATTCCTTCGCGCCCTCTGCCAGAGTGTGAATGTTCCCTGCAGAATATTCCTCAGTGCTTCATAGATTTGAAAGCCCAGACAGATGGAAAGCCAGTGGCACTTACCATGAAATAAAAATGGAACAAAGAATAAGATCACAGCATCATGTACTCTTGTGGAATAAGAGTTTTAGTTAGTGTGTGTGGCAAGCAAAAGGGATTGAAGTGTTGTGTGTCTGTGGGAGTTACAGAGGCAGCAAGAGGGGCAAAGGCAGAAAGTGATCATTAACAAAGCGCTGAGGACGGTACTTCTATAGGAAGTGTTTTTTAGTTTCTGAAAGCTACAGAGCTACAAAGGAGGGGGAAGGAGAATACAATTAAAGACAAAAAAAAAAGACATTTTTTTTTATCCCAATAGGGTTCATGAGCCACCCTTGGGGAACTTTTGTTGACTGTACCTGACACTTGTTGCATAATTTGGTGCATTCTAAAAAATGTGCTCTCCTCTGTCATTTCTATAGGAGTCTTAGGGATCTGTGGCAGGAATGACAGTGGTACCCAGTTTAAAAGGGGAACTTGGACAGAAGCAAGGAAATAAATATGAATTTGGTATCCTATGTTAACAATTCTGTCCAGTACATCACTGGTGGAGACTGAAAAAGCTTGAGATGAGTTGTCCTTGCTTTTCTTCTCTAACGTGCTTTGGTGATACTGCACAAATGCGGTCCAGCCTTAGAAATATGGCGTTCTAAGTCTTAGAGTAAATTTTTGAAAAACATTCAATCTTGATTTAAAAATTGCCAGTGATGGAGCATCCGCTATGACCTTTGCTAAAAGAGCCAATGGTTAATTACCCTCACTGATAAAAAATGTACATCTTATGTCCAGTCTGAGTTTGTCTAGCTTCTACTTCTAGCCACTGGATCGTGTTTCCTTGTACCTAGCTTACCAAGAGATCCAGATCGCTCTGTATCAGTGACCTTTCTTCATTATTTACCACTCCCTCAATTTTTGTATCGTCTGCAAACTTTATCAGTGATGATTTTGTTTTTTTTCCAGGTCACGGATAAAATAATAATAATAGCATAGCGCCAAGAACTGATCTCTGCGAGATCCCCCTAGAAACACACCCGCTCAATGATGAGTCCTCATTTACAACCACATTGTGAGACCTATCAGGTAGCCAGCTTTTAATTCGTGTAATGGGGGCAATGTTAATTTTATATCATTCTAGTTTTTTTAATCAAAATATCATGTGATACCAAGTCAAATACTTTACAGAAGTCTATTATAGAAACATATTACTATTATCAACCAAAGTTGTAATCTCATCAAAAAAAGATATAGTTAGTTTGACAGATTCTGTTTTTCATAAACTGATAATTGGCATAAATGTATTACCTTTGTTTAATTCTTTATTATCTGAGATTGGTATCAGACACTCCATTATCTTGCCCAGGACTGATGTCAGACTGACAGGCCTATAATTAATTGGGTCATCCTGTTTAACCTTTTACCCACAACCTTAGCTTTCTTCCAGTCTTCTGGAACTTCCCTTGTGTTCCAAGACTTATTGAATATCAACATTAACGGCCCAGCGAGATCCTTAGACACTCTTTAAAAAGTCTTGAATGAAAGTTTTCTGGACCCACTGAGTTAAAAATGTCTAATCTTAGTAGCTGCTGTTTAACATCCTTCTAAGATATTAGTGGAATGGAAAGAGTATTAGCACGAGCCACATGGTATTGATTCTGGGTTTTGGATTGGCACATGGTTAGGCGAGTTAGTAAAAACCATTCTGGTTTATTTGCTTAGAGGATGTGGCTGCAGCAGGGAGAGGCTCTGTTCGTTGCTCTCTGCTGCAGTGAGGGTTTGGAAGCCACTTACTAAGTTGTTTCCATCATGAAAGAACAGCTAGGATATTAGGAAATCTACCAAGAGCCCCTCCCTCCCATATACCTCACTAACAAACACTGAATGGGAGAGTGATTCACCCAACATAGACACCAGAGAGGGACACCAGAGAGGACCAATAGTCTTTCATTGTAAGAATGGAGTTTGTGGAAGCAAGAGAGCCTGTAGTTGGTCAGATGTTTGGATACTCTTCCCAACTGTGAGTCTTTTAAGATTCCTGCATTGCTAGGTTTGTAGAGAGTCTGGTTTTATGTGCAGGTTAGCTACACACAGACTGGATGACTAATAGGGCTGGATTGTCCACTGCCATGCACTTTGTGCAGTCATTTACATGTTTGCAAGGTGGGTGTAAATTGCTACCATTCAGATTTGTGTAGCATCTTGTACCCACTTTATAGTTACTTGTCACAGGTGTGAGTAACTGCACCAGTGTGCAAGACAGTGGAGAATCTGGTCCATCTTTTTGCTATGGCAAAGCTGGCTTGCTGGGTGCTGTTACCTATGGTATGGTTAAGGTAAGACTGGGTTCATCATGCTTACTCTTGCAGTTTGGCTATCTTAATGCTGGAATTTTCACTTTAAATGTTATTCCCATTGTAGTCATAATGTAAGTTCAGAAGAATCCAAAACACATTGGATGTACCGATGGGGTCATGGTGGGGGACAAGGCTACACGCTAAAAAACCAACAGCAATAACTGTTAGTTCATATTTGCTTCACTTGCTACTGATAAGCTTAAGCACTTGGTATCTCATCACTAATAAATCACTGACAGCAAAGCATCGGTGCATCCGCACAACATAATAGTTCTTTCATCTTTCATGGAGCGTCTGTCGTCTAATTGACACCTTTAGTCTGCAGTTTTTAGAAAACATGTTGCTATTAATAAATGTTAACTAAGTATTAACCTGTCATTGATCTACAAGTGTGAACCAAGAGTGAAGCTGGCATGCTGTGTGGCATTTTAGACCTACATTTTGTGGCAAGGCCCTCTGATTTTTGCAGCTGTACATTGCAGCAAATTGGGGAATATAGGAGCAATGTTAACTGATTACAAAATAGTTTGATAACTTACACAGCTTATAAGTAGGAGACACAGTGCAGGGCAATTGGAGAGGCTTTCAGGAGGAGGTAGCTATGGGTTTGGCCCTGAGGTTTAGTTTACACTGTGAAAGCTTTGCTGGTATAGCTACACAAGCAAACCCTCCTAGTGCAAACATAGCCTCTACTGGCAAAAATGTCCTTTTGCCATTAGAGCATATACTGCTCCCCAAACAAAATAAATAAGTTATATGAGTACTGCAGAAGAGCATCTGCGGCTTATAGTGGATCACAAACTCAATATGAGTCAACAATGTAATTCTGTTGCAACAAAAAAAGCAAATATCTTTTTGGATGTATTAGCGGGAGTGTTGTGAACAAGACACAAGAAATAATTCTTCCACTTTACTCAGAACTGATAAGGCCTCAGCTGGAGTATCGTGTCCAATTCTGAGCACCACGCTTCTGGAAAGATGTGGACAAATTGGAGAAAGTCCAGAGGAAAGCTACAAAAATCATTAAAGGACTAGGAAACATGACCTATGAGGAAAGATTGAAAATATTGGGTTTGTTTAGTCTGGAGAAGAGAAGACTAAGGGTGGACATAAGAGCCATTGAGTACATAAAAGGTTGTTATAAAGAGAAGTGTGATAAATTGTTCTCCTTAACCACTGAGGATAGGACAAGAAGAAATGGGCTTAGATTGCAGCAAGGGATAATCAGGTTAAACATTAAGAAAAACTTCCTAACCATAAGGTTAGTTAAGCACTAGAACAAATTACAGAGGAAGGCTGTGGAATCTCCCTCATTGTAGGTTTTTAAAAACAAACACCTGTCAGGAATGGTCTAGATAATACTTAGTCCTGCCTCAGTGCAGGGGACTGGACTAGATGACCTATCAAGGTCCCTTCCAGTCCTACATTTCTGTGATACTAGCTAAAGCATTTTTTTGACATAACTGCATCTTCACTACAAAAATGTCATAAAAACTAAATCACACCCTTAAAGGACATTATGTTACTGACAAAAACTTGTAGGGTATACCAGGCCTTCTTCCCAGTGGCTCCATTCCTGTCATCAGTGCAGGAATTGGCCAAGGGGGAGAGGAAAGAAGGAATAGTGTTTTAAACCACACTTATATTGCTCCTTTGCTGGGGCAGCCAGCAAGCTTACTCTCCATGGTGTAAATTAGTGCAGCCTTCTGGGCTGATCCACCTCACCCTCAGTGGCCCATACCTCTCTCTTATCCTTATCTGGTCATTTACATTGCAGAGAATGGGACCGTCGGTGAATTGTAATATATAAGGAAATAAGCTGTCTGCAGCTATTAAAAATGTCCTGTTTTTCGCAAAGATTCATTCCACTTAACCACAAAAGAAAGGCTTTTAATTAGACTTTTGAATCCCATTAGGAAAAACAAATACCAATACTTAACTGCTCATATATGACATGATGGAAAATTGCTAACATAATTAGATTTTTAATAGTGTTAATGACTCTTGTATCTTATTAATAAGAATTAAAGCTAATGTAATGCTATATGATGAAAAATTGTTACTGCCTGGTCTCCTATGGTTAAATCTAATACCAATCATGCCTATTTCTACAGTAAAAGATTTCAGTGGTAATTATGTCAGTTCATGAAGTCACATAGCACTATAGTATTTTATATCATCTCACCCTAATGGACATTCGACGTGAACATTTCCAACTGATTCCAGTTAGCAGGCAGACTTTGGAGCACAGCAACTAGTTTGGTTCCTAGAAGTATAAATTCTCCCTCAGAAATTAAGATACCAGTAAAAACAGAAGCCATATTATAAAATTCTAATGGAGTCTACTGGAATTTCTGCAAGGTGAGTCCGGGTGATGTAACAAGCAGACAAGAGACACATCTGCATTTAAGACAGTCCACTAGTTAGGATAAGCTTTGGATAAGCAGCCAACATTTTTGGAGCATATCAAAATCAAACTGGAACTCTGAACGTTTTGAGATTTGCCCATCACTAGTTTTGAATATTCTTGAGAAAATGTGCATGGAAATCACCTTGATCATATGCTTCTAAATAAGTAGTAAGCTGTATCTCAAATTCCTTCACTCAAGGCCCTGAGAGGTACATAAGAATGATGAGCAAAATAACTTTGCCATTGATTTTAGTGGATTTCTGGATCAGGCCCTGTGTGCTTTATCAATCATGAATATCATACCACACTGATTAAACTCCCGAAGTCCTGTCCTGGCATGTACCGTGCTCTATACAAAACCTGGGAAGGATTTTCTAAGCAACACACCTCCTTTGGTTGTAACAGGGTCATAGTCAATAACCTGGAAGGGATATGAATATGTCCATAACATTCTGTAACACATTTGTTTCCTCTGAAAGAAGATACAGGACACATGAAGTAGTCCAACGGTTATTACACACAGGGTCCACAGTCAGTCTTTACATGCCATCAACCAAGCAGAGATGTCCTGGAGGCCAAATTTAGGCTGCTAGGGAAGAGACTGAAATCCAGGACCTCTATGGTGGCATTCTCAGAAATGCTCCCAGTTCCACACGCAGGGCCAGGTAGGCAGGCAGAGCTTCAGAGTCTCAATGCGTGGATGAGACGATGGTGTAGAGAGGAGGGGTTTACATTCCTTAGGAACTGGGGAAACTTTTGGGATGGGGGCAGCCTATACAGGAGAGATGGGCTCCACCTAAACCAAAGTGGAACCAGACTGCTGGCACTAAACATTAAAAAGGTTGTAGAGCAGTTTTTAAACTAGGAGATGGGGGAAAGCCAATTGCTGCAGAGGAGCATGTGGATCGGACAGAGACTTCTCTTAGGGGAGAGTCTAATGATAGAGAATCTCCAGGTTATAGTCAGGAGCAGAGGATGGAAGAGGATAATGTAAGGGCCAGATCAGATGATAAACATTCACATAAAAAAGAATCTGACACATCAGAAAAGGGCAGACAAATAAACAGTGACAAGTTTTTAAAGTGCTTGTACACAAATGCTAGAAGTCTAAATAATAAGATGGGTGAACTAGAGTGCCTTGTGATAAAGGAGGATATTGATATAATAGGCATCACAGAAACCTGGTGGACTGAGAGCAATCAATGGGACACAATCATTCTGGGGTACAAAATATATCAGAAGGACAGAACAGGTCGTGCGGGGGGGGATGGGGGGGTGGCACTATATGTGAAAGAAAACGTGGAATCAAATGAAGTAAAAATCTTAAGTGAATCCACATGTTCCATAGAATCTCTATGGATAGAAATTTCATGCTCTAATAAGAATATAACATTAGGGATCTATTTTAGACCACCTGACCAGGACAGTGATAGTGATGATGAAATGCTAAGGGAAATTAGAGAGGCTATCAAAATTAAGAACTCAATAATAGTGGGGGATTTCAATTATCCCCATATTGACTGGGAACATTTCACTTCAGGACGAAATGCAGAGATAAAATTTCTCAATACTTTAAATGACTGCTTCATGGAGCAGCTGGTACGGGAACCCACAAGGGGAGAGGCAACTCTAGATTTAATCCTGAGTGGAGCGCAGGAGCTGGTCCAAGAGGTATCTATAACAGGACCGCTTGGAAATAGTGACCATAATACAATAGCATTCAACATCCCTGTGGTGTGAAGAACATCTCAACAGCCCAACACTGTGGCATTTAATTTCAAAAGGGGGAACTATGCAAAAATGAGGGGGTTAGTTAAACAGAAGATAAAAAGTACAGTGACTAAAGTGAAATCCCTGCAAGTTTCATGGGCACTTTTTAAAGACACCATAATAGAGGCCCAATTTCAATGTATACCCCAAATTAAGAAACACAGTAAAAGAACTAAAAAAGAGCCACCATGGCTTAACAACCATGTAAAAGAAGCAGTGAGAGATAAAAAGACTTCCTTTAAAAAGTGGAAGTCAGATCCTAGTGAGGCAAATAGGAAGGAGCATAAACACTGCCAAATTAAGTGCAGGAATGTAATAAGAAAAGCCAAAGAGGAGTTTGAAGAACAGCTAGCCAAAAACTCCAAAGGTAATAGCAAAATGTTTTTTAAGTACATCATAAGCAGGAAGCCTGCTAAACAACCAGTGGGGCCCTTTGATGATCGAGATACAAAAGGAGCGCTTAAAGACGATAAAGTCATTGCGGAGAAACTAAATGGATTCTTTGCTTCAGTCTTCACAACTGAGGATGTTAGGGAGATTCCCAAACCTGAGCCGGCTTTTGTAGGTGACAAATCTGAGGAACTGTCACAGATTGAAGTGTCACTAGAGGAGGTTTTGGAATTAATTGATAAACTTAACATTAACAAGTCACCGGGACCAGATGGCATTCATCCAAGAGTTCTGAAAGAACTCAAATGTGAAGTTGAGGAACTATTAGCTAAGGTTTGTAACCTGTCCTTTAAATTGGCTTCTGTACCCAATGACTGGAAGTTAGCTTATGTAACGCCAATATTTAAAAAGGGCTCTAGAAGTGATCCCGGCAATTACAGACTGGTAAGTCTAACGTCGGTACCGGGCAAATTAGTCGAAACAATAGTTATGAATAAAATTGTCAGACACATAGAAAAACATAAACTGTTGAGCAATAGTCAACATGGTTTCTGTAAAGGGAAATCATGTCTTACTAATCTATTAGAGTTCTTTGAAGGGGTCAACAAACATGTAGACAAGGGAGATCCAGTGGACATAGTGTACTTAGATTTCCAGAAAGCCTTTGACAAGGTCCCTCACCAAAGACTCTTACGTAAATTAAGCTGTCATGGGATAAAAGGGAAGGTCCTTTCATGGATTGAGAACTGGTTAAAAGACCGGGAACAAAGGGTAGGAATTAATGGTAAATTCTCAGAATGGAGAGGGGTAACTAGTGGTGTTCCCCAAGGGTCAGTCCTCGGACCAATCCTCTTCAACTTATTCATAAATGATCTGGAGAAAGGAGTAAACAGTGAGGTGGCAAAGTTTGCAGATGATAATAAACTGCTCAAGATAGTTAAGACCAAAGCAGACTGTGACGAACTTCAAAAAGATCTCACAAAACTAAGTGATTGGGCAACAAAATGGCAAATGAAATTTAATGTGGATAAATGTAAAGTAATGCACATTGGAAAAAATAACCCCAACTATACATACAATATGATGGGGGCTAATTTAGCTACAACAAGTCAGGAAAAAGATCTTGGAGTCATCGTGGATAGTTCTCTGAAGATGTCCACGCAGTGTGCAGAGGCGGTCAAAAAAGCAAACAGGATGTTAGGAATCATTAAAAAGGGGATAGAGAATAAGACTGAGAATATATTATTGCCCTTATATAAATCGATGGTACGCCCACATCTCGAATACTGCGTACAGATGTGGTCTCCTCATCTCAAAAAAGATATACTGGCACTAGAAAAGGTTCAGAAAAGGGCAACTAAAATTATTAGGGGTTTGGAATGGGTCCCATATGAGAAGAGATTAAAGAGGCTAGGACTCTTCAGCTTGGAAAAGAGGAGACTAAGGGGGGATATGATAGAGGTATATAAAATCATGAGTGATGTGGAGAAGTGGATAAGGAAAAGTTATTTACTTATTCCCATAATACAAGAACTAGGGGTCACCAAATGAAATTAATAGGCAGCAGGTTTAAAACAAATACAAGGAAGTTCTTCTTCACGCAGCGCACAGTCAACTTGTGGAACTCCTTACCTGAGGAGGTTGTGAAGGCTAGGACTATAACAGCGTTTAAAAGAGAACTGGATAAATTCATGGTGGTTAAGTCCATTAATGGCTATTAGCCAGGATGGGTAAGGAATGGTGTCCCTAGCCTCTGTTTGTCAGAGGATGGAGATGGATGGCAGGAGAGAGATCACTTGATCATTGCCTGTTAGGTCCACTCCCTCTGGGGCACTGGCATTGGCCACTGTCAGTAGACAGGATACTGGGCTAGATCGACCTTTGGTCTGACCCGGTACGGCTGTTCTTATGTTCTAGTACATGCATTAGTTTGTTTTGTAAAGTGTCAGTCCAATGCAGCTACAGAGATAGTCAGGATCTATATTTTGTTTTGTGTGTGGGTTTTTTGTTTGTTTGTTTGTTTGTTTGTTTGGGTTTTGTTACTCAGGTTTCTTTCCAATCTAGCATCTCTCTTGTTCTAGCCCCTGTCGTCACTTCTACTGTATTTCTTTGTGAAGGAAATTGCATACTGGCCCTTAGGCTGCATTTCGTTCTGGCATTCAATAATAATGAACAGTGTGTAAAGATCTGTAATCAAAAGGTAAACATTCCAGCATTGTGTACAAATAACTCCTCGGATATTTATCCTGAAAGACAGCAAGGTTAACATTACAGCAGGGAATGCTAGAGAAGACCTACCTGGTGGTAAGCAGACTCCTTTCTTTTGTTTTGTTTTTAACTGTTTCCTGAACATACTCAGTTTATTAATCTCTCAGCATAAAATTGAAGCAGAAGTGAGGATGTTTTAATATGACAGTTCTCTAAAATATATTCACCTATTCTCCCACTTCTCATCCTGATTCCCAATTAAGCAGTGGACATCTGAGTATTCTAAGGCTTTGTCTAAACATAGAAGTCATACTACTTTAATTATATTGGTGCAGTTAAAGTGGTATGATGATGCCCCTAGATTTGATGCAGTTGTAGTAAATCTCTATCCCAGGTTTGTTGACTTTATCAGAAGTTTTTGAACTTTTTCTATAGATCTGCATGAACTTAAGCCATGATTTCTTCCCTCCTCCTGCTCAATTCTAGTCAGGATTGGCATGCGACATCGTGCTGTCCACACCGGCGCTTTTGTCAGTGAAACTTATATTGGTCGGGGTGTGAAAAAAACACACAAAAGTGCTAATTTAGACAAAGCCTTGGTCTCCCAACCTGTGGAGTAAGTGGGCAGGGAGTGGGATAGTGTGGGGAGTGAGTTGAGCTTTGACTCCACCCTCCTCCACAATGTGCCAGTCATCACATCTGAGCCTGTGTGGGGATGCTATAAATTGCTGAAGGTATAGGCCTAGAGCAAGTGGGGAAAGGGTGAGATTTGTGCATGGTGCTTCCCAAGGCTACTCCTGGGGTGGGGCAGTTTACACATCACCCCTTGCTCAGACTGGTGCCTAAAGGCACAACCTTGCCCATAAAATCTTATTCTAACATGTTATCAGTGGCTTTTCTTTAATGACTCTTCTTTCAACAATGTTTCCTTGGCTTCATGAACTACCTGTTTTATTTTCTGGTAAAGCACTGAGGTACCATGGAGACAAGCACCTAGTACACATCAGACGGGCAGGCAGATCAGTCTATAGTAAATTTTTTTACATAACACATCCAGCAGAAGCAAAGCAAAAGCTGTCAAAATAGCCAGTTAATTGAGGCCAATCAATTGTCTCAGGCCGTGGATATGGATGATTCTGTTATAAGAACAGAGGGATAAACTGGGAGTCTCTGAGAAATCAGAAATGACATGCTACCTGATGTATTTCCGTGTGCCCTTTTGAAAATCTGAGAGATTGCTTTCCAAGATTTACTATTTGGTTGTTTAATTATTTTCCATTTCTTTAGCATGAGATGTTCTGAAAAATATTAGGTTTATCTGCTTCCTCTGGGTCAGATTTTACCCCATTACTCATCATGAGTAGCATCTCTGCAATGAAGAAAATGGGACTTTTTGGCATAAGTAAGTCTGGCAGAATCAGGCCCTTTATTTTTAGCTTGTCTTATACAGTGAAAAACCACTGAGATGAAAACATTTAATTCACGTGAAAACCTGTTGGTGACAGCAAAGTTACATTTAAGCAGCATGCACTCACACACACAGGCAGCAACATGCTGATTTCAGCCTTGAACATTCACATGGAAGGATGGACACAGTTTAACAGATTTTCATTAAATTGCTTAATTACATTGATACCAAAAAGCACCTGGTTTCTTCTATTTATAAAGTAATAGTCTGACCCAATATCACCTCAGAAGTAAAACAATGGCTGAGAAGAAATTGCAGGTGCCTGGAGAAAACAAACTGTGTTTCTTTCAAATAGGGGCAAAAATTCCTATGGATTAAAGAAGTAGGTAAAACCCTATATTTCATACTAAGTAACTATGAACTCCCTTGCCAAATGCACCAATTTATAAATAAAAGGCCATATCAATACATGAGAGGAGTCAGGGCAGGTGTGGGCATAGAATATCATCCAATGCTTCCAGCTAGAACAAACTAATTCGTTCCTTGAAGTGCATCTCAGTAGATGGATGGTTCTGGTTTCCCTTTGCTCCCTGTCTTACCCCAACTTTGACATAGCCCTAAAAGTTCTGAGATGGCATCATCTAGAATGGAAGGATTCAGATCAGTTTGATTCCGTCTAGGCGGGACCTGGTAGAAAGGGTCTGACTGCAAGCTGTTTTTGACCATTTTATGAAAACCGAACAGTCAGTCTTATTCCTGGTCTCTGCCCCGTGCCCTCTTGTGCTAGATATTAGTGTACTAGGACCTTACTTATATCAGTAGGAGCCATTTTGGGGAAGATCCAGGCTAATGAGAGATTATGTGGAGGATTAGAAGTGGGACATAGCTGTATTGGAATGAGAAAATGGGTCATCACTACAGCAGTGCACTCTTTCCACATTAACCACAACCCAAAACTTGAGTCATATTCCAGGGTAAAATCCTGGCCCCTCACTAAAGTCGATGGGAATTTTGCCACTGATGTAAGTGGCATCAGGATTTAACACAAGAATAGACCTGGTTGGGATTTTTTTGGTGCAGTGTTTTTTCATTGGAAAAATGCTGATTCAGTGAAACTGAAACCTTTTGGGGGGAAGGGTCTGTTCTGATACACTCTTTGACTCAATGTTTTTGATTAAAAATGCTTAGAAATTGTTTCAAATTTTTCAAAATAATTCTTGTTTTCTGGTTCAAATCAACTTTTCATTTAGAAATGTAAGCTAATTATAGTGAAAAACAAAAGTTCAAAATTGAAACAGAATGTTTCAAAATTGTCAAAACAAAACATTTCAATTGATCGAAGCCAACTGTTTTTTTTTTCTTCAAATATTTGATTTGTGAAAAATGTTGATTTTGACTTTGGTCCTGATGTGGGATGGGAATGTTTTTCAAAACTGTGAAAATTTTCATAGATGGGAAAACTGTTTCCTGCCTCCCTCTGTTGCAGATCCTTTTGGAGAAACTGAATCACATTATAGGCTAAGTTTTGAACAAACCTGCAGGCTATTTCAAGTGAGCCTGGGATGATTTTCAAGAGAATGTAGGAAAGTTTATGGTATTGTTTGGAAAGTACATTAGCCAGTGGCAGCTGGCAGTTTTGCTCAAACCCAAAGAATCAAAGCAAAACCAGGAAAAAAGATTAATACCACACCCCTGAATGGAGACAGCTGAGTTTGATGCAGCACTAGCTGTGGAAAATGTTAGGGATTTTGGCATTATTTTTATGAAATATGGGATACACTTTCCCTATTTAATCTTGTTCTGCTTGTTACCTCAAGGAGCAGGGCTTTTTTGCCGCCCAAAGCAAAAAACGCCCGGCCGGCCGGAGCAGCAAGGGGGTCAGGGGAGGAGGAAAACAAACCTGCCCCCGGCCGGACCGGCGAGGGGGGGGGAGGAGAACAAACCAGCCGGCCGGAGCAGCAATGGGGGGGTGGGAACAAACCTGCCCTTGGCCGGAGCAGCGGGTGGGGGGGACGACAAAGTGGCCCGCCTGCCGGAGTGGCGAAGGAAAGAAAAAATAAAAACAAACAAAAAATACCTGCGGGGCAGCAGGAGCGTGGGTGCAGGGGGACTCCCGGCCCTGCAGACCCCGGGCAGCGGAGTGCGCACCCCGGCTAGCGGGCGGGAGAGAGAAGGGGGGCGGCCCAGGCTTCCTTAAGCGGGGCGCTTGCCACGCGGCCCCTCCCACTGCGCCGCCTGCTGGGAGGGCTCCGCGCCACTCCGTTCAGCAGGCAGGTAAGGACGCAGGCTGCCCTACCGGGCTTGATGCAGGGCGCTCCTCTCCTCCGCCCCCTACAGGGCGGCGGGAGGAGTAAACCAAAAAGAAAAAACCTGCAGGGGCGGCCAAAGCGGTGAAGCGCAAAACAAAACCAAAAAAAAAAAAAAAGGATTAGATGGAATGCCGCCCTTTGAAATCTGCCACCCCAAGCACGAGCTTGCTTGGCTGGTGCCTGGAGCCGGCCCTGTCAAGGAGTAAACTTTTCCCCAAGACACTTGCTGGTAGTGGGGAATGCTTAGACTAGTATGTGTTCTGTAGCCATGGCTGGGTTGCATGAGTGAACTACTAAGACTCATTAACATTTGAATAGATCTCCTTGGGCAATACAATGGATGAGCTAAGCAATGGATTACCTGCTGGTGGACTTTGATCTCCTGATGAGGCTGACAAAGGAATCCAAAAGTTATTTAAAAAAACAACAACAAGGTCTCTCACCAGCCATTTTAGAGAGAGATGAAGGAAGTTGGCTCCAGGACAAAAAAGACATTGCATGGTTGAGTGAAGCCATGAGCTGATGGAGAGTGGGGGCTGGGCACTGTAGAAGACCCTGACCAGAGACTACTTAAGGGTAGTGAGGAAACGGAGGTAGGGAAAGGCATGTAGGTGTTATTGTATATATCCTGTTCACTCTAAAGAGTAATTGTGTTACAAACCTTTCCAAAGCCTGTGTCTGTGTGCTTCAATTAGTCTATGAAGAGATACATGCTGAGTATCCATCGGGGGAGCTTGACCAGGGCTGTCATATTAAGCAAACTAGAATTAAATCATGGCCAACCTGTCCATCCTCCCCTTACATCCTAGGGGAGGAAACTAGTGATGTTTTGAATTCAGTGGCGTATGATAAATGTGCTAAGCTGGCAAGGGAAATATGCAACTTTACAAAGATTGTCTTCTGTGTGTGTGTGTGTGTGATAAAACTACAATAAAAATCTAACTGGCAATATCAAGGGATCGTCTCATTTTAACCTTATCTGATAAGATATAACTCTAGATTATCATATACATTCCTGGAGATGAGCCATTCAGTTTGCTAGTAATCAGGCTACTTATTTTTGCAGCCTTTTTTCATTTTGTGGACAACTGCCCAGATTTCTGCCAAATTATTTCACTAGGGGAAGTTTGCTGTCTATACTGAATGTGCTTTTCCAAACAGAAAATTGATATAAGTAATTTAAGATTTTTTTGTTTTAGCAAAAAGCTATTTTACTGTCAACTGAGGCTTTTTATTTCAAGTTGTACAAAAATCTGGATCCCACATCATGAAAATTTTGCAGCCAGGTTGAGGAATTTCAGGGAATTTAATGACCACTTTTTTTTTTATTGTAAAATTTTGCCCAATTTTTGTCAGACTGAAAATCAAGTATTGTTTAGCCAATTTAAGTAGAAGCGATGATTCTTTTGCATAAAGGAAATTTAAAAAGTATTTTCTCACTACAGCAGGGGTTTTCAAACTGGGGGTTGGGACCTCTCAGGAGGTCGCGAGGTTATTACATGTGGGGTCGCAAGCTGTCAACCTCCACCCCAAAGCCCGCTTTGCCTCCAGCATTTATAATGCTATTAAATATATAAAATAGTGTTTTAATTTATAAGGGGGGTCACACTCAGAGACTTGCTATGTGAAAGGGGTCACCAGTAAAAAAGTTTGAGAGCCACTGCACTACAGGCAGTCCTTGGACTTGCGACACAATTGGTTCCTGAGAATCGTGTCACAAGTTGAAAATGTCGTAACTGAATTTCCCATAGGAACAATATCAGATGCAGCGTTGTAAAGTCGAAACTGATGTCATAAAGTCGAAACACGATGACAATTTATAAACTTTGTAAGTGCCATTCGTGGTAACTCGGACATCGTAAAGTTGAGGACTGTCTGTATTTCGTAAACCAGGGCATTGCGCTGGCGTGAGGATTGATTGTGAACTAGATTGATATACCGGGTCTCTACATATTCTGATTTTTATGAGCTACCCTGTGCCACAATGACTCAGTGCCTAGTAATAGTGTTGTGGTGGTTGTTATCTCAGGAAGGAAATGGGAACAAAAATAACCAATTTACTACTCCTTTGCTGCAGGGGGTAGAAATTTTGAATTTTGGAAACCTTTGACTGACATGTCTTATTCTTCCTTTGTTTGTCTGATTTTGTTTAGACTGTAAATTGTTGAGGGAAGTGACCTATCTTACAAGACTGTAAACTCCATTCCTGCCTAATGGGCTAGAAAGTAGCATTGATCAGAAAATGGTAAATATTAAAAAAAAAACATTTTTTAAATTGTTATTGCAGAAATGTTTTGGTTTTTTTGTAATGAAAAGCCAAAATTCTGGGTGTTTTCAAGATTAATTTTTTGCTGAAAATTCAGATAAATCAAACTTTTTTTCAATAAAAGGCCATTTCTTGTTGCCTAAATTTTCAAAGGATTAATTTTGACTGGCTCTGTTAGATCGTTCAAGTCAAATGATAATAATATAAATAATTATTATAGCAGATTCAGTGAATAGTTGACTTGATGTTTTCTGTTATCTCAGTTTTGTGTTCTTGCAGAATGGAATTACATGACTTAGTTGCTCTTCTTTTTTGCAAGGGCACTGTCTGAACAGTTACAATTCTGAGTCTCTGCTGCCTGTGTTAGCTATTTTAGCCCTTTTTAAAGCACCCTATGGGAAAGGTTCGTTACCAGATTTGTCAAGCACTTTCTATCTAACAAGCTTTTCTTTTTACTGGATTTCTTGAGAGTGCTGAGGGTGACTTTTTTCTGTGATTGATTAAGGACCTTTTAAAAAAGCACAAAGTCTCTTTCTGTCTCATTATTTACACTTGAGACGTGGTTACTGTTTCCCCCCCACACAGTTTGAGGCGGATGAACTGCTATTTTTCTATCAGTGCAGCTTTTGTAATTACAATGGGATTTAGGTAGTCATGGTGAGGTGAGGCTCAGGGCAGTGAGACTAAGGGCATGTCTATATGTGTAGAGTTCATACATAAGTACATAAGGTACAGATATGCTGCTGCAATGCGTCTGGTAAAGATGCTCTATGCCAATGGGAGAGAGCTTTCCCATTAGCATAATAAAACCACCTCTGCGAGTGGCAGTAACACCGCTTATGTCGGTGTAACTTATATCACTCAGGGGGTGGCTTATTCATACCCCTAAGCGAAATAAGTTCTGCCAACATAATCTGTAGTATGTACATAGTCTTATAGCAGGAGAAGGGAAGTAAACAGATGTGTTAGATTAAAGTTTGGCTTAGATGCTCAAAAGTAAAACTTTTACCAATACTTACCGCTGTTAGCTCATATAGGGTATGTCTACACTACAGGATTAATCCGAATTTAGATAATTCGAATTTGGGAAACAGGTTGTATAAATTCGATTGTGCGCGGCCACACTAAGCACCTTAATTCGGTTTTAAACCACATTAATTCGGTGGTGTGCGGCCACACTACCCCATTAACTTAAACACAGTAATTCGGTGGTGTGCGTCCACACTAACCCTAATTCGAATTAACAAAATCGATTTAGGCTCTACTCCGTTCGTCGAGGTGGAGTACAGAAATCGATTTAAAGGGCCCTTTAATTCGAATTAACTGGCTCTGTAGTGTGGACGGGTGAAGGGTTAATTCGGATTAAGGCAGCTAAATCCGAATTAAAGTCCTAGTGTAGACCAGGCCATAGATGAGGCAGCTTTCTCGAAATGAGGCTGACTAATGGAAGGAGCTGTAGACATTAAACAGAGGTATGTATGACGAGCAAATCCAGCTGCCCATCTCTAATGCCATGATGCTACACCTCCTCACGTCCTCTTGTGATGTGACACTAGACTACACAACAGAATGCAACATAATCTAGCCCAGTGGTCCCCAACGCAGTGCCCGTGGGTGCCATAGCGCCCGCCGGGGCATTTATGTGCGCCCGCCTAGTGCTCAGCAGTGGAGAGAAGCTACGGCCCCGCACCTGACGGGGACAGAGAATTCAGGCTGCGGGCGTGGTATTCTCTGTTCCCAGCAGGCACAGGGCCCACCTAGTGCCCAGCAGGGGAGAGAAGCCGGGGCCCTGCGCCTGCCGGGGACAGAGAACTCTGGGGCTGCAGGCTGCGGGCGCCGGTGTTCTCGGTCCCTGGCAGGCGCAGGGCCACATCTTAAGCCGGAGAGATGCCGCGGCCCCGCACCTGCCGGGGACAGAGAACTCCGGGGCTGCAGGCTGTGGGCACCAGTGTTCTCTGTCCCTGGCAGGCGCGGGGCCCGCCTAGTGCCCAGCAGGGGAGAGAAGCCGGGGCCTCGCGCCTGCTGGGGACAGAGTACTCCGGGGCTGTGGGTGCTCATGTTCTCTGTCCTCGCGGCTTTTCTCTGGCTTCTCTCTTCTCTCTGGATTCATATATTATGTAATATTAAATATGATGTTTTTCGTATTATTTAATGTACAAATACAAAATAAGCCTTGAAAAATCGTTGGCGCCCGCCACACTCTTCTGAAAACATGAATGTGCTACTGGCCACAAAAAGGTTGGAGACCACTGATCTAGCCGATTGCATCAGGAATAGGAAAAATCAACATTTGCTGTCTATCAGTTTGGATAGTGAGTCCCTTATCAGCTCTTACAGTGTTTGTAAGCAGGTTAGAAGGGTAAGTGTCCATAGTTTGCCAGTTCAACAGGTCTCTGCTGATAACACCAACTAGCATATGGTTAGCTCTGTGTAAGAGAAATAACTTACTAGCAGCTTTCCCTCTGCATTAGAGCACTATATCTTAAGCTTCAGGTAGAAATGCAAACAAAACCTGGATTGGTTAAAGGTACATAGGGAAGGTTTATACACAGTAGCCCAAATTCAGATGAAATGGTTTAACTCCCTGGGGCTAGTTTTGGCCTCCGCTATGATCCCTTTATAAAGACCCCTCAGGGAATTCCCCCCAGGTCAGGGGGAACATAGGAGAGGGAATGCCACCCATCAGAGTTCTACCTGTTTATCCAATAAGGGAACAGGAAACATGCCATGTGACTTAGGTGACTGTGACAGATAGGTATTCATCTGTCAGTCTGTCATATGTGATAGGGAGCAAAATAAAGTTATGAGGGAACTATAAGAAAATGCAGACCCCAAAAGACAGACAACAAACGAGTTAGGTTGACACCTCTAGTCAGGACAGTTAGCATGAAAAGCATGCCTTAGTTATGAATCAAGTTCAGACAGCCTTGGAGGGGGGATGTCCATTTGGAAATAAGATGCAAGCGAGAACTATTGTGTGTCCCCAACTTCAAAAGAACTCTTTAAATTGTGGAAGTGTCCCAGGAAAAATAGGAATGACAACAGTTTATCCAAAGCAGCAAGTACAATCCTGAATGGATAGGAAAATGTGCAATAGACATGACTTTGGAGGTGTTCATATTTGTTCTAAGGGTGCATATGAGGGAGGCAATAGCTTGTGAGTGAGTTGAAAGTGGTATATTGTTGTAGGAGCAGCAGTGATCTGTATGCTCTGTATAACCTGTAGGTTCAAAAGGTCTGTTACACCGTCCCCCACACCCCTTTTTGTCTCCTCTCCCTCTTTGAATACCTCTGAAGTGGCTTTCCCCCTCCCCCTCCCTCCTGGAATGCTTGTGGGATGAATGGGCTGCTTGAACAGCTGGAAGATCAGAAGAGCTCCCAGGTAGACAAGGTGTTTGGAACTCTAATTAGGCAGCGATCACACGCCCAATGCATGGACACTGCCCGAGGTGGAGTGGGACCAAATAGATGCTGCCAAGTCATCTCTAGTTGCAGGCCATGAGGAGCAGGTCCTTAAAAGGGGAAAGGGCCATGTGCTCGGCAGTGCACTCACAAGATTGTACCTCCCGGAAGGCCCTCCACCCAGACTGCCTGGCCAGTGGTTCACCGCGTTGCATTTCATCATGCCTCGGGAAAACTTACCTTCATCGCACCATCCATCGCTGCGCTGTGGGATGCTTGCCTTGAAGGATCCTGACATCTCCAGTGCCGTGCCTGTCCTGGGACCATGAGTATGCGAGTGTGAGTGTGACCCCCCCAGCTTTCTTTTAAACTTAGCTATCAGTATAATAAATGTGCTGCTTTCTGCCAAACTCTGGTGGGTCATTAGTCCTCCCTAAGCTTACTAGCTGGCCCAATTTTGGGTAACATATATTAAAGAACATGAGAGTATAACTGAGGAACCCCAGAGAGCAAGAGATGAGATATCAACCAAAAGCAGTATGACCCAGTGAATATGGCATTAGCCTTGGGGGTCAAGAGACTTGGGTCCTGTTCCTGTCTCTGCTGCTGACCTGCTGTGCAATCTTAGCAAGTGTCTCAGTTTCCTCAGACATAAACTGAACCCCCATCAGTTACACGGCATAAAAGAAATAAAGTAGTTGCATTAGAATGTTGTCACAGGAAAATGAATGTCTTTGCATCTCAAAAGCATGAATGTAGTACTTGGAAATTGTCCTGTAAACATTCTGTTTCTTCAGCATTATCACTTAAACACAAATTATGCAGTGTGCTTATTAAAGCTTTATTACAGGCATTTTAAAGCATTAGCACATTTTCTTAAGTCAAACTTGGCATGTTATTTGTATGGGGCATTTTGGATATGTACAGCTTTCTCTCCCATTCCCCTCGCCCTCCTTTATCAAAGGTTTATAAATGAATAGAGCATTTAGTGGGATTTGTAGTCCTCATTAAATGAATGTGATCCTGGATTTATCTTGCCCTACGGGTACAAGCTTCTTATTCTCTTCATTCCTCTGCAGAGTTGTTCAGATGGAACACATGACAGAAGAAACTGCCACATTGGCAGAATCTGATTCCAAAGGGAGTGAGTGTTTCTAATGGCTAGACCAGGGGCTGGGAGTTAGAACTAGTTTGCTGCTTGGCACAGCTAGGCAGCTGAAGAGTGAGGGGGGCAAAAGTGGCTCTTAGTCACTTCCTGTGTCCTGATCAAGGGCCTTGCCATGGGCCAGACTGATTCCCTGTGCAATTTAGAGCAGCTTAAAGGCTGCTCTAACAAGTTCTGGCTTACCAATGAATTTCACCAGAGTGAAGTGTGCTCCAGTGCTACTTTCTCCAGTATCTGGGATGCCTGCTTCCAACCCCTATGCTCAGGGGCCATCTGCAACAGCTTTACACCAGCTAAGAACTCCCCTCTTCCCCCTGCTGGAGGAATCTCCAGTTGCCCATTTAGATGTTTAAGATCTCTTTGCATCACTTTGAGTTGGCCCATGGATTCTATACCTGATTCTGCCACTGACTGACTGTGTGACCTTCAGGAAATCACTTAATCTCTCTGTAGCTCGGTTCACCCATCAGTAAAATGCATTCAGTCGTGTATTTAGATGTAATACTGTTATGACTTTCTGTGCACTGCACCTTAAATCCCAGTGCACTCTACTGTCTACAGAGACAGGCAGCCATTTCATGTTCTGTTCAATGCAGACTAGTACAGAAAGAAAAATCACACGCTCTGCTTTCTCATGAAGAATAAATATGATCTTTTTGGTTGGTTTATTTTCTTCATCTAAAATGAAAGCTCTTCCTGTCTGAAAGTATATGCTTAGTTAATGTTTATGGAGAAACAAAACTGATATTAAAATAATGAATTAGGCACATTTTATCAATTAAAAAATACCACATAGGGCTAGTGAAAGCTACTATCCTCAGATGAAGGGTGCCATATACTAGTAAATGCACTGTGTTATTGTTGGAGAATGTGTATTGAGGAAGGATTCTTTTCTTTTAGTACAGTTTTCACACCATGTCACTCATAATGGCCTTATTGATGAAGAACATAAGAGCCAGTTCTGATGGTGGAAACAATTACTATTTAACTCAGCATTCCATGACTAAACTTTGAGCTGGGAGTTCTAAGTGATATATGAGGCCATCTTTGATAAAAATCCCATCGAATATTTATTTATCTCCTCAGCAATATCAACTAGCAATTGTTCTGAGAAAAAATGCTGGAAATATGCAAGAAAGTGTGAGTTTTTCTTTGTAAGGTCTCTGACGCTCGCATGATGGACAGTAAACTCAGCTACATTATTTCTCCTTTGTCTGAACCAGCATGTACCTCAGCCCACACAGAATCTGTTCATGCTTATAATGGTTTTATTTTTCAAAATTAAATTTAACCTCCTCCCTACTGTCCTCCACTTTCTGCTTATTTTCATCTAGTGTTTCAAAATTACTCCCATTGTTTGCATCAGCGTATTCTGCCATTTCTTGATCCCTTGACTCCACTTTTATTTGTTCCTTCAAAAATTCTCATAATTAGCAATGTCATATTTTAATCTTTATTTAAACTTGTGACATTTTCCCCATCCCTTTTGCCTTGAAAAGCTTAAAAAAAACCCACTGAGACAGAGGAAGTAAGCAAGCTTCTCATTGTGTTTTTTATCTATTGTGTAAATTAATCTTTCTTTCTAACTCTGGCTAAGCTTACTTTAGTTTTTCTCCATTTTCATATTTTGGAATGGTAATTGGGAAAACTCTCAAAGGTTTTCATTCTCCCCTGCTTGTTATTGGTTTTTATCTTTCATCTTCTCATTTTTCTCTCCCCTTCTTTATTTTCCCCTTTGTGTACATCTCTCTCTCTCTCTCTCTCTCTTTCCACATTGTTTATCTCTATTTCACTCTCTTCTTGCTCTCACTTTGTGTCTCTGCTTCCTCCATCTTTGTTTCTCTCTATTTTCAGGCTTTTTCTCTTCCCTTCCAGACCTTCTCTCTTTCTCTCTCTCCTACCCACCACCATACTGATTGCCTGTTTCTCCCTCCCTGTTCCTTTTTTTTGTTGTCAACTCCCTGCCAAATATTCTCTTGCAGTCCTCAGCCTGTCTGGTTTTTTTTCTCCCCTCCTGTCTGTCTGACACTGAAGCAGCTGTGCATGAGACAGTGCCTTCCATAGGGGAGGAGGAAACATTGTATCTGGAACAAAGCATTCTGTGGTCAGGCAAACTGTTCAAAGAGATCATGGCCACAGGAAAAGGGGGCCGAGCGTTTGAAAATCCCTACATGCTATGACTCTCCCCTAACTACATATGGCTGGAACAGGCTCAATCAGTGCACAAGGCAAAGTAGCTCATGGCTTCTTAGCGTTAATGTGCACATGGAGCAGCATGTATGAATAGTACCAAAGGCTTGCAGCTGAAGAAAGGCCAGAAATGAGGCCTGGAAAATGTAAGTATCAGGCCGGCAGTGTCACAGTAAGCAGGAAGAAGAGAAAGCAAGAACACTGAGTGATTCACATACAGAAGGTTGTGGTGTGGGGAAACCTACAGACCAGTATTGAAGGTGGAAAGGCAGACTGAAACCAGCTGACCCAGGCACTTCCCAATAGGAGGTCACACACATAGCAATTTGATGCCATGGGATATGTGCCTCTGAATGTGTGTGCAGTTAGTAAACACTTCACCATTACCATGTGGCTGGGATTGTTCATGGCAGACACACTGTGCTGTTCCCACATCATTTGCCTCACTATACCCCTAAGGCAGTTATTGTCCAGCCTATGGATTTCCATCTGTGTTCTACTATTGTGGCATGCCATTTACATCACAAGGCAGATATTAGCAGTCTTGCTTCCTCTTTCCAGACAGACACATGCCATCTGCTGTGTGTGACTGCTCAATAACAGTTTGCAATCTGTGTCCAGTCACACTGTGCTTTGTGCAGGAGAGCGCCTTCCATTTTGTGGTCTTGCCTATAGTTGGGGGAATGTAAAATATCAAGTCTCGGAACTAGGGATATCTTCAGGCTACGTCTTCACTACCCGCCGATCCGGCGGGTAGCAATCGGTTTATCGGGGATCGACTTACCGCGTCTCGTGAGGACGCGGTAAAATCGATCCCTGATCGCTCTGCCGTCGACTCCGGAAATCCACCTCGACAAGAGGCGGCAGCGGAGTCGGCGGCAGCGCGGCAGCGGTCGGCTTTCCCCCGTCCTCACCGCCAGGTAAGCCGACCTAAAATACGCAACTTCAGCTACGGTATTCACGTAGCTGAAGTTGCGTATCTTAGGTCGGAACCCCGCTGTAGTGTAGACCTAGCCTCATAGGACATTCCTGGTCACTTCTCCCTTGGCTTGGTTTGTATTTGCTTTGCATTACTTTGTTGAACAGATACATGACTGCATGTGGCATCCCTTTGAAGGGGAGTCTTGGGTACAAATTGCACTCCATTGTTCCTGCTCAATGTTAGTGCATTTCTTCACTTTGTGACTGTTTTTTTATCAATATCTGGGAGGACTGGGATCTAATGTTTCCTGCACAGTAAAACTTATGGATCCAGAACCTAAACCATGGCCAATTGTGCTCAGCACAGCTCAGGAGGAGAGTGTACAAAGATGTTCTTTTAGCCACATTCCATTTATCCTGAGTCCCTCTGCCTACAGGGGTATAAACTAGGACTGTTTTCCTCTACCCCAAGTGACCATTCCAATAGCTAGGAAATGCCAAGGTTTCCATACCCTCTGTGTTCCCATAGGCAAGGAGGAGCGTGTGGTGAGAGTGGCTACAAAATTCCAAACCACTTGAGGATTCCTCTTGCAGAAGAAATCCTCAGATAGCCAAATAAGCCAGCTCTAGGGCTCAGGAAGAGGGGAGAGGAAGTGAGTTGGCCCCGGGGCAGAGTATTGTATGACTAAGACACTGCTAACTTCAGTAGGAGTTGCAGCTGTCTAAGAACCATATCACCACAGTTTCTAAGCACTAAAGGCAGATGTTGGCCCAGTAAGCCTAGGATCATTGATTTCTTTTCTCCTGTAACTGTCTCCTCTGATTCAAGGAAAAAAGAGAAATATGTCATGCTAACTAGTGCAGCACATATCCCAGCTCGATACAATATCAATGGGCCAGATAGGCCTACATCAAATACTGCCTTTTAATACCCTTATCAGTGCTTTTAATACCTTATTTTTGTTCTACCAACTCAATACATGGGGGTGTACAGAATATTTGGGTTGTTTAAAAAAAAGATATTCAACGGCATTTAATGTTGATTCACAGCACCACAATTGGTATCTGATATTAATAACAGTGTCCTGGAGGCACGCATTAAAGCTGCATTAAGTACATCATTTCTTTAGATGGCATTACACTCAGATTTCCAATGTGGAGGCAAGATATTAATTAAGATAAGTTCTTGAGAATCGTATGCAAGCCTTGGTTCCCATTAACAGAAATGCAGGCAGTGCCGGTGCTGAGCTGAGCTTGGAGGTCTTTGCTTTTTTGGTGCCTGTGCTTTGCTGTGTGCCCAGATGGAGAACAGCAGAGCTTTGTTTCACTCTGGGTGCCGGAGGAAAGAAGCTGAGTGTTATGCTGCAATTTGTAATGGCTGGAATATTTTTAAAAGTATTAATCAACTTTCCCAAACGTGGCCCTTAAGCTCATCACTGTGGAATTGATAAATGATTGTAAAGATGTCAAAGAGATACCCAGAACACCCACTGATTGAACGCTCCCCATCCTCATTAAAATAAGCTCTTACAGCCCAACTACTGTAATCATGTGATAAAATGCTCAAATTAGGGGCATTTAATAAAAAAAAATCACATTGTGAGGAACTTTGTTAAAGATCTTTTTAGCATGTTTTCACATCCACACTAAGGGCGTTGGAAATAATTTAATCATTGCCTGATTATAAGAATGTTAGAAATAATGGGATCATTGCCTTATCACATGTGGGCTAATTTGGAGGCTCATTATTTATTTGGCAAGCATTAAGCATCAAATCAATTTAGTCTTGATACTTGAGAACAGGAAATTCAAGATGAAAGTTGAAATGAAGATTAAGAAGTAAGATTAAACCTATTTATTTCTAAGAAGAGCAGAGCAATTTGGCTTGCAAGAGTCTCTACTCCCATGGTTATTAAGTGCAAAAGGGCAGGCATATATGCAAACGGAAGAAAAGGAAATACAGAGAATTACACAGCAAAAAGCCACTGCATAATTGAGGGATTATATGTTTTTGGAGAAAAGATAACTATGAATTGTGATCATGGACTGAGTGCTGTTCTGTTTTAAGTTGCTAGTTATTATTATAAGAACATAAGAAAGGTTGTACCGGGTCAGACCAAAGGTCCATCTAGCCCAGTATCCTGTCTACCGACAGTGGCCAATGCCAGGTGCCCCAGAGGGAGTGAACCTAACAGGCAATGATCAAGTGATCTCTCTCCTACCATCCATCTCCACCCTCTGACAGACAGCGGCTAGGGACACCATTCCTTACCCGTCCTGGCTAATAGCCATTAATGGACTTAACCACCATGAATTTATCCAGTTCTCTTTTAAACTCTGTTATAGTCCTAGCCTTCACAACCTCCTCAGGTAAGGAGTTCCACAAGTTGACTGTGCGCTGCGTGAAGAAGAACTTCCTTTTATTTGTTTTAAACCTGCTGCCTATTAATTTCATTTGATGACCCCTAGTTCTTGTATTATGGGAACAAGTAAATAACTTTTCCATATCCACTTTCTCCACATCACTCATGATTTTATATACCTCTATCATATCCCCCCTTAGTCTCCTCTTTTCCAAGCTGAAGAGTCCTAGCCTCTTTAATCTCTCCTCATATGGGACCCGTTCCAAACCCTTAATCATTTTAGTTGCCCTTTTCTGAACCTTTTCTAGTGCCAGTATATCTTTTTTGAGATGAGGAGACCACATCTGTACGCAGTATTCGAGATGAGGGCGTACCTTCATAACTTTATAACTTTTGCTTGTGGTAAAGACTCTACCTACAGTTACAGTATGGTTCAGATTTCCATATAAATGCCAGTTTTCACATGCCTATGCTTTAGTGAAAATGCCTCCTCTTTGGTTGGGTTGCAAGTTAAATTATTTTAATTTTTACTTTTGTGTAGAAACGGTTTGAGGATAGTCCATTCTTTCTTTCTGGAGTTATGGGAAAATAAGCTTACCCACTGTAAAACAATTAAGGCTGAGGTTTTCAAAGCAGTCAGCGGGAGCTGGCCACCCAACTCTCCTTTAATTTCAAATGTATTTGAGTCCTTAACTCCTATCAGCTCCTTTAAAAATCCCAGCCTATCTTTCTTTTTTGTATGTGCCTGCACAAGTTAATACCAAACAAACTATACAAGATGAAGTTTCCCAGGTAGCTAGATCTCACTGATTCTAGTCTCCAGATCAATCTGTAAAAAATACAGTTTATAAATAAATAAAAGATTAAATGGTGGAGTTGTAAACAACTGAAAAATTGACTGTGTACAAAAGTTCCAATAAGGTTTAAGCTATGCTTGGCATGAGTAATTAAGCAAGAGGGAGGCCTCATTTCTTGGAAGACAGAATAAGGGAAGTAACTAGGTCAGCAGGCTAAAAATGGAATGTTTGTGATAAAATAAGTAAATGGGTCACAAAACTAAAAGACAGAATGACTGAGCTAGCTAAGATAAAAGGGAGAACACCTGGAACCATTTACTAAGAACAAGATAATAATGGACCAGAGCATTCATGAGTGTAAAGATGAGGTAAAGAGTAATGTCAAACATGGACAGCAAGTGGACAAAGCATGCTGTACAGGGATTGGTTCCTGCAAAGTAACTAAGCCAATCCCCAAACAAGTGTATGTAATTTAATGTGTAAACGTATATAAGGAGAAGGGAGTTTCTGTGTAATTTTGAATGTGTGGTATGCCTTGTACCCACTCCCTATGCTTGATCCTGATCAACTCAATTGTAGGTTGATGGTATGCCAATAAAGAAACCTCAGTGGTGAGTTTGTCATTGAGATGAGTTCTTGGGAACCAAGAGGATAAGGTCCCAGAGGCTACTGAGTGCATAAGGTTTCAGAAGCCATCTCAACTTATGATACTCCAGATCCTCAGGTGGTGAAATCAGTCTAGCACCATTGATTTTGATGGAGCTATCCTAATTTCTACCAACTGTACATGGCCCATGATGTTTTTAATAGGGCTATAGAATAATGTAAATCACACTCATATTATTTATTTTAATTATGTAGCTGTGTTTTTGTGCTGCAGTTTTACTGAGGAATTCCCCTGTGGCATGTGGTTTTAACTATGCAGACTGTGGGAACAGATGGTAAAATCTGTCTTTTGAGCTTGCAAAAAATGTATATATCTATATTCCCCATAGAAAAAAAATTTTTTTTTTTTTTACCAGTTCTATTGATTTGGTAGCATTTTAACTACTTGGCCCTTAGTTTACACCCATATAAGTGAAAGTGGTGAATCCATTCCAATTTTCTCGCTGATGCCTCCTTTAAGATTATTCCCCTGCATTCCACCCATCACCTCCCACTGAGCCATCTGAGTATGCACAGTCCATTTTAGGACATCATCAGATGGGCTGAGGCTCAGACATAAGATTTCACACAGCAGCCTTTGAAACACTGTTGTGCAATACGGAACATCCTGTATGGTTGCAGAGCCGCAGGGTATTTGAATTTCTTCTGTTGGCTGTGCAGCCGCAGAAATTTCTTTGCTTCTCCGTCCTCAAAATGTTGGATCCTCATGTTCTCTCTCCCCAAACTGCCCAGTTTTCCCCTGCCTTTTAGACATTCCCAATACTCTCCTTTCTGCAGCTCTCTCTATGGCCTCTCTTGTATTATCAGAGTTTCAGGAGTCAGTGTACAGATGGAATTATTTGGGAATGGAATGAGTCCCCTGCATATTTTATGTTTACTAAATTAATCCTATTTAATGCATGCTGTCAGACAACATTACTATAATTTGTTTACATAACGTGAGGGATTTATTTTGCATCAGTTTAACCTTGCAGAAAATGTGAAGTGCATTTGTACCACTGCCCTTCATTGCCTGGAATCAGATTTGCTCGTGTTCATCATTTTGTGATTGATCCATCTTCTAGTGGCTAATCTGAGGAGTGGATATAAGACCTGTAACCACCAATGACTAGGAGTTTAGAAGTGAAGTTTGGGAGTTTTCTTCCTGTTATTATATGAGAATAGTGACCAGGGTGTCCACTACATATAATTAGGGGCAGTATTTTTTCAGTTTTTGTTTTTCTCCCAAATCAGATGAAATAAATAATACAAAAACAATTCTTTTTTTTATGTGAAAAATAAAGCCTGTCTCTTTTAGAAATAAAGTATAGTATTTGTATTGTGGTAGCACCTTGTGGTGTCAATGCTGGGATCCTCCATTTGAATGCATTGTAATCCTAGGCATGCTCCATTTTTATTGTAAAACTCAGAAGCAGTCATGTTCAACTGACACAACTGTAGTCAGTTGCCTGTAGCTTCCTCACACATGTCCATTTGGGCTGAGGCTGTGTGTGCAAAGCTCAATTTAGTTTTCACATTTTTAACAAAAATTATTCACTTGTATCCATTTCCCATAAGGTTAAATTGACCAGTAATTTCCTTTGTGTTTTGTGAGATAAAATCTAAATCCTCCTGCTCTTCAGAACTCAAGCACCTGCATTTTAGGTGCTTGATTTAACATCCACATAGTATATATTTAAATGATTAATACATTTATTTCTGACTTCGATAAAGGCACATTCACAATTAAAGTGGAGCAGCTAGCATAAAAGACCAAGCTTGGGTAGTTACTTTTAAGATCTCCTTCTCTTCCCTCTAAGTGGCCCCACTTCTTGAATGCAGACCTTCTCTGGTGACACTATCAAAGCCGGGTACACTGGAGACAAAGAGTAGAGCTTGACATCTTTCTGCAGAAGCTAGTAGACTTGAGAGCTTCCTCAGGAGATCTACTGCCTGTTATCTCCTCCAGAGACCAGGAAGTAGAAACAAGGCAGAAATATGCTGCATGCATGGGAGAATTCCCAAATTTGGAGATAGGGAATAGGATTGCCTACACTGGGTCAGGAATACTGGTAGGAGGAGTGTTATACATTGTATCAAGGAGGTTGAACACCAATGGGGGGAGAAGCCACTTAATTCAATAGCTTTATAGGATGGTTGGAGGTGTGGGGTGACAGAGATGCCAAACTAAAGGTAGGAGTACCTGATAACAGTGTGGAACTGCAGTTAGTGACCAAGGCTCTCCTTTGGTGCTTCCATAGAATGAATGATCCTCTAGGCCTGCAGCCCCAAAAAGGGTTATGTTAAGTGGCCACTTTCCCCACCAGCATCTCCCCCTTCCGCCCCCGCCCGCCTTCTCCTCTCTCCAGTGTAGATGCTTTGACAACATATTTCCACTAGTTTAGGAGCCCCATGGCTACCAGATGTTAAGGGTGCAGCTAGGGTGTGTAATTATATGATAAGGAAAAATAACTTCCCTGAGATGTAAAGAGAAGCAGTTTAGGAGCTTCTACAGAAATCTTTATCACCAATACAATAAGCATGCTATCTGTGTCCCCGTCAATGAAGTGATGTCAGTTGTCCTTTTCTGATCCCTGAGACAAACACCAGGTCAGTTCCCAATTCTAGATCTCACATATGGAGCTGAGGCACACAGAGATTAAGTAGCTTGTCCAAGGTCACACAGGGGAGATCGTTAGCAAACCCAGGATCTGAGCCCAGATCCCCTGCAGCCTGAGTTGATGATTTAACCATACAGCCAGACTTCTTCCTTCAACATTTTCTAGCCAAGTTCCACTGCACCAGGGTCAGCTCTAACTTTTTTGCTGCCCCAGGCAAAAAAGAAGAGTGCTGCCCCGCCATAACCTCCCTCCCCGAGCGCCGCGCCGCCG
>NW_020665189.1:15312992-15323604 GCF_002925995.2 Terrapene triunguis | reverse complement strand
GGGGACATTACCACAGAAGCTTTTGACCCTCCCCCCCATTTCTGTGCAGATGTAGAAAGAGTCACACCCAGATTCTTCCCCATGCATAGATCTCAGAGACATGATTTCTTCCCCTTCCCCCTGTATTATGGTAATAGACATGTTTTCATAGAGCTACTGTAAATAAGGCTAAATAAATACATAAAGAACTTCATTGCAGAACATAAGGAAAGAGCATCCTTTTCACTGTACGGAAAAAGATGCAAATCTATGTTATGTTTTCCATGGAAACAACATGTGACTTTTAAAAGTTTGTAGAAAAACACATATACCAGGACAGAGCCTCTGTCTGTATAAGTTGTCATAGCTCTGTTGAAATCAATGGAGCCATGTCAGTTTACTCCAGCTGGGGCTCTGCCCCATCAAGCTTCATGGTGTGAAAAAAAATAATTAGGAAGGTTTGATCTTTAAAAAAAAGTATGATAGCAGTTTTTTTAAAAGCCATTTCAGTGCTTTCTTGGTAGGATTTACAACATTTTAAACTTGGGTTTCAACAATTTCTGTTTCTTAGAAATGGCCTTTGGTAGCAGAGATATTACAGGTTCTCAAACTTAGCACAATTTTGTTTCTCCCAAGTCACTTGTCACAAAAGATTAATGAAGCTTCTACTCATCAGTACAGCACTTAGGAGCTTGGTTACCATTGCTCTAATATCCAAAGGTGCATTGCACTGTGGTTTTGAATTTCCTTTTTATGTTTCATTTCCCTGCCTTTTCAATTTCACTTTCTAACTGTCTGAGTTAATTTTCATTACTTCCATTTGTCTCTTCCAGTTAAAATCTCAATTTTTATAGCTGTCTTCTACCCCAATCCACTGGAGCATTGTTTAACAACAAAGTGAGACGCATGCTTGTGTTCATCCATCTGAATAGTAGACCAATGTAGAATGGGGTTGCTGCTCCTTTATAACCTAAACCATTAACTGGACACTTTCCTTTTTTTCCCCTTGTACCATTGCTTTTATATACTTTATTGGTTTTGCTGAGAGAGTTTAGACTCTGTCCATGTTCATTTGAGTTTCCAGTTTTTTTTATTTCAGTCAAAATATATTAACTACATATAAAGATATCAATATCTCTAACCATATAATAACGCTACATAATACCTGGGGACCAGTAATCTGAGATTCTGAGCATCCTCTAACTACAATGTCTTTAATGGAAGTTGAAGACACTCATTTCCTTACAGGATCAGTTTGTTGGTTGCAGCAGAATGTAAGTATAGAAATATTAAAATATACGTTCACTATACTATATATAACAATATCAAGTACTTATATATATATATATAGTTCATTATCACCTTGATTCAGCAAATAAGTACAGGAGAAGTCCTGCTGACTCCAGTGGGACTTCTCACATGCTTAAAATTAGGCACTTGCTTAAGTACTTAGCTGAATAGGGGCGTAAGACAAGGGCATAATTCTACTCTGATTACTCCTGTCTAAATCTAGTCACTCTATTTGGTCCCAAAATAAACAATTTCATCTACTTCCTTGTTCAGTCACACAGCTCCAAGAAACAGGACTCTATTTCCTGGAACTTCTTAGAGCCACCCTGAATTTAATGTGTCAAGTAACTCCAACATATATACTGTACCATTCTGCTGTTTTATGCTGGGAATGCTTCAAGCACTCTAGCTTCCAAAATAATGGCTACAAAGGGAAGGAAATTCAGACACAGGCATTTTTTAAAAATCTGTTGATTTGGGTCAGTCACTGGCCAAATAGTTTCATCAGTGGGTGGGCAGTGCGTTGGTGACTGGTTGATAATACATATTGTTGGGGAGGGGGTTGTTTTATAAACACGCTCAATTATTTTAGGATGGTTATTATAGAAATTATTGCATACTTTCAAAAATATTAAGTAACTGAGGTTGAGGAAAATTTAAAAGATGTATGAAAATATATGGCTTGATTAAATGATGTCTAATGGATATTTAAAATAAAGGGAGTAGGGTAGATTTGCACAAATATTTAGTGTGCACAATCAAAGCAAGGAGAGGACTTGTTTTAATTTATATAAGGGAGGATAACTGGGGATGAAATAAAGGAAAGGAAAATTTAGGGTGATGTTAGGATAAATTTCCTAATAGTGAGATCTAGCAAACTGGGATGATCAGCCAAGGGAAGTGAATAGAACTCCTGTTGATTAAAATATTTCAAAGATGACTAAGAAAAAGTATATATCAGCAGCAAACAGCCCTGCACAGGCAGGCAGATGGACTGATAAGGCCTTTTCAGTTGTAACATCTATGGTTTGGCTTGACGTTTTTCTGACTTTATTTTTCTGATTTGTGTTTTCAAGGTAGTACAAGTCTTCAGGAGGTGCATTTGTAATACACAATAATGATGGAGGCGAGCAAAAATTTGGAATCCTATACTTCTGTGTAGTAAGTAAACACAGAGATAGTACTGAGTTCAGTTAAATGTTTATAGATATGGTTATAGCTGATGCAGTAACTGTCTGATTCCTGCCACCTCTTGACCATCTATTCGTTTCTTTCTGATATGATCACCAAAAGAATTTGAAATCCTGCTTTTAAAGGAACATCTCCTGTTGATGTTGTGAAGATGGGGGAGTTGTGTGTATGAGGAGGAAATCAAGGTCAGGCATAGGAGATAGAGCTGTTAGCATTTGATGATAGTAGATGGCACTGGGGGTAAAGGGAAGCTTTTCAAGGAATGGTGTTACAAATAAGCAACCCATAAACTGATCATCACAAACTTTGATACAGAGTTTCCGGGGAATCGGGGGTCCTTCTTTACAGTTTGAAGGACCTATCCTCCCCAGAGTTTTATCATAGGGGAGACTTTTGAGGGGAGTTTTCCACACGAATAGGGGTATAGGTTATCTCCCTTCATCACCCTTAGTGGTAAATCTAATATTAAAAAAACCCCAAAACCTAATATTGTTTTCAATTTCTAGCTTTGTCACATCATGGCAATGTGACTGGGTCACTCCAACATTGGCACATAAGCAGTAAAAGATGGCTTGACAATGTGTCCTTGGAAACTATGTGTTTCATCACAAACCTAGAAAATTGATTAGAGGTAAATGAAGGAAACATTCAATACTATACCTTGGTTGTGATTGTCAAACTCTGTGGGAATCTGCTCAACCACTGGATTTATTACTATGAAGCCCGAAGTAAATTGTCAGCAGATAATGGCCAAGTGGCTGCCTGGCAGGCTCTTCTGATATGCATCTCCTTTATGTTTTATTTATATCTTATAATTAAAAAATAAGCAACTCAGAGCCATTTAGCTATGTCCATAGCTGGCCAGTGTCATCACATGCTCTTACTGCTGTTTCCTCCACACCCACTGCCCAACCTTTCATATTGTGGGTTACATCCATTCTTGCATTTTGTCTTAATTTAGGCCTCCAACTCACACTAGCTCTGTAGGGAGCTCGATGCAAGAATGGGGCCTTAGGTTTTAAGCTTTTCGAGGCAAAAACTGTCCTCTTACTCTGTGTAAAGCATCCAACACAATGGTCCCTGATCCCAATAGAGCCTCCAAGCATAATTGAAATACTGATGTTAATAATTAAATAAGGTCAATGCCTCATTCAAGACATTCATGTTTACACCCCATAGTAGCTTTCCCTATATTTCTTATCTGCCTGCATAAGAGATATTCTATCTTGATTTTTGAATCTGATTTTCTATAATGTTTTTTAAGGTCAACTACATCTAAAAATACTTTTAAAATAATGTTACTGTGAGCTTTGGGATGTTGAGAGGACTTTTCTCTGTTCAGTTTTTTAACAAGGAATAAGAAAAAGGGTATATTCCATTTCCAAGCTAAAAGGAGTAAGTGGTTATATTTAGTTTAATTGGTTAAAAAGTTCATGGTTTATTTTCTGGTGTATGAAGCTGGCATTTGGAGACTTCAGTTGAACAGAATTAAAATGCCATGTTAAACAACTGACAAAAAAGCTTGGAATCTCCTGTTTTCATTCACTTCTCTTTGCTTTCTTAGGGCACTGTTCAGTTTCATTCGGTAGATGATTTCTGTCTTAGTCTGTTTGGCCACAAGAGCATGTACAGTTCTAGGGAATGACCTGTCTCATACCATAACAAGCTCGATCCTGTTACCGTTTCTTAGTTTGTCAATGGGAGTTTTGCCTGAGTGAGACCAACAGTATCTGGCCTAGATTGGGTAACGTATCTACACCATAACCTTGACTCTACAGCAGAGTTTCATTCCACAACTCCTGGTTTTTACTTGAAATATTTTCTTTGTACAAATTGAGTGATTTTAAATCACCACATTGCCCTTCAACATTAATATTTTTTCAAGCTATATTTCAGCCCTCTGCAAATGGAATTTAGCCTCGCTCAACTTCCAGATGTGCTAGGGCTAGAAGAAAGGCTTTTCAAAAGAGAATATACTGTACTTAGTGAGATAAGTTAAAATTTTGTGTTGGACTGTTTGTATGGCAGCAGGAGAGCCATTTAAAGTGCTTTTGCGACTTCATTTCCTTATTACGCTTCATTTGATGCCAGTTTGTGTTTGCTTCATCTTTGGGATTATTTTAAATTCCTCTTCTCTCTCCCCGTTTTTGTTTCATTCTGTTTACCAGCTGAACATGTTTCATTGTAAATAGTATATTCTTGCACTCATGTCAATGACTCTTGAATTTTCAAAGTGCCTATTAGAAGTTGCTTTCAGCTGAAGAGGTCACAACAATATCACAGATGCACAGATTGCTACCCGATTAATACAATTATCAACTCTCAGAAATTATGAGCTGAGTGTTTGCATTTGAATACAGCTTTTATTTTAATGCACACTTTCAAAAGCATATTTTAAGGAAGCTAGTTTGAATAGAAAATGTTCCCAAGAAATGAGTTATATCTTTTGTGCAGATCAAAGCAGCAAAAAAAACATTTAACAATTTGTCTGTCTTTAATGAAATCTAATGGCTTTTTTGTGTTTCTCTAAACATAATAACTCTACACAAGTCTATTATTTGTTTTTAATGCTGCAAAAGCCAGTGTTATATTACTTAGTGTTCTTAAGACTCTTAAAACGAAGATTTTGTTTATGCTACATACACAAACAATTATGTTTGACAATTTGGACGTAAACTTGAATTGCCAGACTTTTCAGCATTCTCACCAATAAAAACATTAAGCATGTCTATTAAAAAATGTTTCTTTCATAATTTGTTTTTCACTAGTTTCTGGCTCTGCCACAAAAGCATGCTGTCTCTCTTTGCAGCTCATTTTCTGCAGACTGTTTAGCTCTGTGCTATTTTTTTTTTAAACATGTTCTGGTTAGTTTGTCCCGTAAACTGATCCTATAAAACCAAACCAAAACAAAAGACTTGATTTTAACAAATAGGGAGGAACTCGTTGAGAATTTGAAAGTAGAAGGCAGCCTGGGTGAAAGTGATCATGAAATCATAGAGTTTGCAATTCTAAGGAAGGGTAGAAGGGAGAACAGCAAAATAGAGACAATGGATTTCAGGAAGGCAGATTTTGGTAAGCTCAGAGAGCTGATAGGTAAGGTCCCATGGGAATCAAGACTGAGGGGAAAAACAACTGAGGAGAGTTGGCAGTTTTTCAAAGGGACACTATTAAGGGCCCAAAAGCAAGCTATTCCGCTGGTTAGGAAAGATAGAAAATGTGGCAAAAGACCACCTTGGCTTAACCACGAGATCTTGCATGATCTAAAAAATAAAAAGGAGTCATATAAAAAATGGAAACTAGGACAGATTACAAAGAATGAATATAGGCAAACAACACAGGAATGCAGGGGCAAGATTAGAAAGGCAAAGGCACAAAATGAGCTCAAACTAGCTACAGGGGCTGGGTCTACACTACAGCGGGGGTCCGACCTAAGATACGCAACTTCAGCTACGTGAATACCGTAGCTGAAGTTGCGTATTTTAGGTCGGCTTACCTGGCGGTGAGGACGCGGGAAAGTCGACCGCTGCCGCGCTGCCGCCGACTCCGCTGCCGCCTCTTGCCGAAGTGGATTTCCGGAGTCGACGGCAGAGCGATCAGGGATCGATTTTACCGCGTCTTCACTAGACGCGGTAAGTCGATCCCCGATAGACCGATTGCTACCCGCCGGATCGGCGGGTAGTGAAGACATGCCCAGGAATAAAGGGAAACAAGAAGACTTTTTATCAATACATTAGAAGCAAGAGGAAGACCAAGGACAGGGTAGGCCCACTGCTTAGTGAAGAGGGAGAAACAGTAACAGGAAACTTGGAAATGGCAGAGATGCTTAATGACTTCTTTGTTTCGGTCTTCACCAAGAAGTCTGAAGGAATGCCTAACATAGTGAATGCTAATGGGAAGGGGGTAGGTTTAGCAGATAAAATAAAAAAAGAACAAGTTAAAAATCACTTAGAAAAGTTAGATGCCTGCAAGTCACCAGGACCTGATGAAATGCATCCTAGAATACTCAAGGAGCTAATAGAGGAGGTATCTGAGCCTCTAGCTATTATCTTTGGAAAATCATGGGAGATGGGAGAGATTCCAGAAGACTGGAAAAGGGCAAATATAGTGCCCATCTATAAAAAGGGAAATAAAAACAACCCAGGAAACTACAGACGAGTTAGTTTAACTTCTGTGCCAGGGAAGATAATGGAGCAAGTAATTAAGGAAATCATCTGCAAACACTTGGAAGGTGGTAAGGTGATAGGGAACAGCCAGCATGGATTTGTAAAGAACAAATCATGTCAAACCAATCTGATAGCTTTCTTTGATAGGATAACGAGCCTTGTGGATAAGGGTGAAGCTGTGGATGTGGTATACCTAGACTTTAGTAAGGCATTTGATACGGTCTCACATGATATTCTTATCGATAAACTAGGCAAATACAATTTAGATGGGGCTACTATAAGGTGAGTGCATAACTGGCTGGATAACCGTACTCAGAGAGTTGTTATTAATGGTTCCCAATCCTGCTGGAAAGGCATAACGAGTGGGGTACCGCAGGGGTCTGTTTTGGGACCGGCTCTGTTCAATATCTTCATCAACGACTTAGATATTGGCATAGAAAGTACACTTATTAAGTTTGCGGATGATACCAAACTGGGAGGGATTGCAACTGCTTTGGAGGACAGGGTCATAATTCAAAATGATCTGGACAAATTGGAGAAATGGTCTGAGGTAAACAGGATGAAGTTTAACAAAGACAAATGCAAAGTGCTCCACTTAGGAAGAAAAAATCAGTTTCACACATACAGAATGGGAAGAGACTGTCTAGGAAGGAGTACGGCAGAAAGGGATCTAGGGGTTATAGTGGACCACAAGCTAAATATGAGTCAACAGTGTGATGCTGTTGCAAAAAAACCAAACGTGATTCTGGGATGTATTAACAGGTGTGTTGTGAGCAAGACACGAGAAGTCATTCTTCTGCTCTACTCTGCGCTGGTTAGGCCTCAGCTGGAGTATTGTGTCCAGTTCTGGGCACTGCATTTCAAAAAAGATGTGGAGAAATTGGAAAGGGTCCAGAGAAGAGCAACAAGAATGATTAAAGGTCTTGAGAACATGACCTATGAAGGAAGGCTGAAAGAATTGGGTTTGTTTAGTTTGGAAAAGAGAAGACTGAGAGGGGACATGATAGCAGTTTTCAGGTATTTAAAAGGGTGTCATAAGGAGGAGGGAGAAAACTTGTTCACCTTAGCCTCTAAGGATAGAACAAGAAGCAATGGGTTTAAACTGCAGCAAGGGAGGTCTAGGTTGGACATTAGGAAAAAGTTCCTAACTGTCAGGGTGGTTAAACACTGGAATAAATTGCCTAGGGAGGTTGTGGAATCTCCATCTCTGGAGATATTTAAGAGTAGGTTAGATAAATGTCTATCAGGGATGGTCTAGACAGTATTTGGTCCTGCCATGTGGGCAGGGGACTGACTCGATGACCTCTCGAGGTCCCTTCCAGTCCTAGAATCTATGAATCTATGAATCTATGAAAACTACCTTTCTGAAATCAATGAGAGAAACCGAGTTGGCCTGGAACTGGAGCTCTGCTCAAGAGGGCTAACTAGCTAGTGTTCTACAGAGCAGTATGGGCCACGTTCAAAACCAATTTGAAGTCAGTGCTGTTGGATCTGGACCCTCATGTTTCAAAAGGCCTAGCTGACTCAGAAATGCCCCCAACCCCATCTCAGCACCAGTGGTGGGGACTTTATCAGACTGAGAGAGAGCTAGCTAACCCGAGGGAGAGAGCTTATGCTCAGGCATACTGGTGCTTTCCCTTCCTCATGCCTCAGAGTGCACATAAGAGTGTGCTTTAAGGAAGGGGAATGGCTTTTCTACCTCCTTTTGGCAAGCTGGGGGTGGTTGGGGCTGGTGATTGGCTCTCACATACCCCCCTCCTCTGTTTAAAACTGTCATGTGTCTAGAAGCCATCTTGATTCTACTGTAGGGTGACCAGGTGTCCGGTTTTTGACCGGAACACCTGGTCAAAAAGGGATCCTGGTGGCTTCTGTCAGCACCACTGACTGGGCCACTGACTGTTCGGTTGGCGGTGCCACGCAGCGAGGCTGGCAGGCTCCCTGCTAGCCTCTGCACCATGTGGCTACCGGGAAGCAGCCGGCATGTCCCCCCTGCGGCTCCTCCCCATAGGGGCAGGTAGGGGGCTCCGCACGCTGCCTCTGCCCCAAGCACCGACCCCGCAGCTTCCATTGGCTGGGAACTGCTTGAGGTAAGCGCCAACCGGAGCCTGCACCCCTGACCCCCTCCCAGGCCCCAACCCCCAGCCCTGATCCCCTCCTGCCCTCCGAACCCCTTGATCCCAGCCCAGAGCACCCTCCTACACCCCAAACCCCTCATCCCCAGCCCCACCCCAGAGTCCGCACCCCCAGCTGGAGCCCTCACTCCCCCACCTCACCCCACCCCCTGCCCCAGCCCTGATCCCACTCCTGCCTTCCAAACCCCTTGGTCCCAGCCTGGAGCACCCTCCTACACTCCAAACCCCTCAGTCCCACCCCAGAGTCTGCACTTCCAGCCAGAGCCCTCACCACCCCAACCCCCTGCCCCAGCCCAGAGCCCCCTCCCATATTCCAAATTACTCAGCTCCACCCCCAGCCCAGTGCCCCCTCCTGCACCTGAAACCCCTCATCCCTGGCCCCAGTCAGAGCCCTCACCCACTCTCATATCCCAACCCACTGCCTCAGCATGGAGCCCCCTCCTGCACTCTGAACTCCTCATTTCTGGCCCCACCCTGGAGCCTGCACCCCAAGCTGAAGCCCTCACCCTCTCCCACACCCCAGCCCCTGAGCCAGCCTGGTGAAAATGAGCGAGTGAGTGAGGGTGGGGAGAGTGGGCGACAGAGGGACAGGGGGATGGAGTGAGTGGGGGTGGGGCCTCGGAGAAGGGATGAGGCATGGGCGGGGCCTCAGAGGAGGTGTGGGGCAGGGGCGGGGCAAGGGTATTCAGTTTTGTGCGAGTAGACAATTGGCAACCCTACTCTACTGCTGCCCTGTTCTCCCTCCATGTGTTTGGAGTATTGCCAAGCTGTGTTTCCAGGATACGGCTGGTCTGACTAGATCCACAGTTTTGGGATCAGGAAGGATTTTTTTCCTGTCTAGGCCAAAATGGCAAGATGTTGAGATTTTTGCCTTCTTGGAGGTCCAATTGAATGTCAAACGGAGTCAGAATAAGAATTTTGAATGTTAGGAATAGGCAATGTTAATGGCAACTTGTAGCCAACATCCATAAAGACTGAAAGGGCCTGCTCCCAGAGGCAAATGCAAGTAAGAGAACCAGGATATTGCTGGTGGATCTTTTAGCCTGTAGGGAGCAGTGGAGACCCTAAGTCTTCAGAGACTGAGGTGCTCCTTTTGGTACTCTCATTCTGCTTTGCAGAGGGAAGGGTGAGAGGATTCAGTGATGGGCTGAGTCCCAGGAGTTAGGTTGAAGAGGGCCAATCCTGATTAATTAGTTATATGGTATGCGGCCATTTAGACATGCACTTGAACCTATACAAAGCCTAGTATTTATGGGGTAGGGATTAGCTTGCTAAATTGTAGGCCATCTCTTTAAAATCCATCCCTGTTATTGTGTTTCATTCACCTGCATGCCCTGATTAACAGGGAGGAATACAAAACTATAGTCCTTAAAGAGTTATGCCTAGGCTTCAGAAATGTTCAACTGAACCAAAAATTTGAAGGATTTTACAGATGTACATTGAGTCTGTTTAAGTAAGGATTTATTAAGACTTCAGTTTAGTAAACAATTAGCAGTGCTTAGTGTCAGATGAAGAAGAGACACAATGGAATATATTAATCTGTTTCTCTCTCATAGCATATAGATATACATATTAGATAATATAAAAGACTCTAGGGTGGGGAGAGTGTGTATACATACTTCGATAGCATTACACTGGAAAACGTGGGATATCTGGCTATAGAAACATAAAATGATTCTGAGGACAGAACAAGAATAAATCTTCAGTGATTTGTGAGTTAGATTTTTTTCTTCATTGCAAAATAATTTTAAAAATCAGGAAATTTTATCTAAGCTTTCATGCAACATATACATGATAATATCTCAACTCACTTGTTTTCATTTGGGGTATCTAGATGCAAGATTCAGTGTGGTAATG
>NW_020665189.1:15033053-15302992 GCF_002925995.2 Terrapene triunguis | reverse complement strand
GAGAGAGAGAGAGAGAGAGAGAGCCTTGACCTACTTCATGGCATATTTGAGTTTTCCTAAATATTTACCATGGAGATGCCTAGATACTATGGTGATCACAGGCACATTGGAAATAGACAGCTAGCATGCAGTGTTCCTCAGATGGTGTTGACTTTTTGGTCAGTATCATTGTGAAAGCAAGAGATGTACTCTAGCAGAAATAGTAGTATGTTGTTCAAACTCAGACTGTGCTGAGATTACAGAGGTTTGGGAACTGAGCCTTTGGCTATTAATGAGAACAGTGAGATATGTAACACAAACAAGCAACAACGTGTGATCAGCTTGATTGTCAAAATTGTGCTGTAGTTCATTATACAGATAATTGAAATCCCTTACCAGACAATATAGACAAGAGAGACAGTACCAAAAAAACCCCACCATGACCATTTTTCCAGCATCCAAGTTCCCAGCTAACTAGCTCTTCTTACTGTGCATATATTATGGCTGAGATTTTGGAAGCTGTCTATTGGTTTGGATACTTAATATCCATTAAAAGTAATTGGACTTGAGTGCCCACCTTTGTTAGGTGGCTTTAAAAAGCTCAGTATATATATATTTATACCCCCACTATATACTGTATTATAGATATAAACACACATACATTTCATATAATCACATTGTTGTTTGATTTATTCATAGATATGCTCTCCAAAAATAGTCAAGCAGAGCTGATGAAATATCTTTACAACATTTTCAGTACAGGGCAAACTTATGTATTTTTCACCTGGAGATAATTTTCCTCCTGAATCTGTAATGTGTACATCTCCAATGGATGGGAGATTGAAAGTCAAAATCAAAATACAGCTTGCTGAGCTGCTTGCTCTGAAATGATTCCTTAAATCATTTCTTGATATGTGCATATTGCAGTTTGCATATGTGTACTTGTGTCTGCATTCCTGTAATTGTTCTGTGTCTGTGTGGGCTTGTACAAGTACATGTATCTGTGAATGCATATATGTGGATGTGGAGTAGGGCTTATATTCCATTTCTTTCATTTCACTGTCTTTCCGTAACCTGTTATTTTTTAATCATTGAAGTTAAAATATTTTCTCCTTGTCTTCTAGCTAGCATGAAGGTACTGTTTATCAGAGAGTGAATTACATCTTTAATTTAATACAGAATAAGGGTGGTGTTGAGAGAATTGAAGGAGGAAAGGACAATGTTTAGAGCAGATGTTTTGGTTCCCCAGAATTACAGGGAGATATGCTTTCCATTTAAACTTTTTTTCATGTTATAATCCATTTAAAAGACAAGGATTAGAGTAAATCATATGCACTTTTTAAAATGCCTACACACTAAGGGAATTTATGCTGTCAAAAAAAGCAAATAAGCATTATTAAAATACGTTGACATAGTGCTTTCCAAAGTACCAGGTTTTATATAGTATCTATCCCTTAAGGGCCTCCAGGAAAAATCACCATTCCATTGACAAGCTTGTGTTCATTAACTATCCTATAGCACTTCTTGATAGCCCCAGTGTCCTGGACAAATTCCAGCTCAGGTAATTATATTCTGTTCTTAAATTCCAGCCCTCTTGCAGTTTCATTTGGATGTGATATTCATTAGCACTTCCTCCCCTAAACTACTGCATACTGTGTTGCACAGCACTCAGTCAACCATGGTTCATTTCTGTTTACAAATGCAGCTAGTAAATTTCTTTGGGATGAAAGGTGGTATCGAATGTAAGGTATTTTTGTTATTGTTATCAATGGTGGATTAACCACAGATTCTTAGCTCATCAGTATCCAGGTCACTTCATAGCAGGGAATCTTCAGATGTGCTTCTGCTGTGCAATAATTTCTGCCAATAGTGAATAGCTCAACTGAATGATCTCAGCCATCAGCACACACAAAAAATTATCATCTTTCCTTTGACTTTATTTGGAACTGGATCAGGCCTTACAGGCAGAGAAGGGCCATTTCTTTAAACTTCAGCTTTGTATGGAGTGAGCCTTCCCTAAATCTGTAGGGCCACCCAACTCATCGCTCTCTGTCTCCCTACCCCCTTTGTGCCTGCTAGTGGAGGCACAATAGTTTCCCTTCCAGCAATGCCTGGCACTGTGGGACGAGGCTGCCAGCACTAGGGAGAGCTACACTGGGCAGTGCTGGCCAACCACACAAGCAGAGAGCATGTACCTGGCTTTACAAAGATGCAGCTTAATCCTCAATGCTGGGAGCAATCCTGCTGGGTGGTGGAGGAGGCGAGAGAGCTCAAGAAGGGAAAAAGCAGAGCAGAGAACTAGAGCAGAGTGCCACAGTGTGTAACAGTGAGAAAGAAGGTTGACCTTCTTCCTTATTAAATAATCCTATGAAGAAATATATAACCTAGTGAGGTATTACATTGAATTCAAAAGGTCTAAACAGTATGGCATCAATTTCTTATATAAGGCATGCATTTATTTCCTGCTTAATTTGCCCAATTTTAGGTATTATTTTCTACAATATAGTATTTATTATTAATATTGCCATAGTAACAGGAAATCACAATCAGGATCAGATGCTATTCTGTACAAATGCAAAGGAATATAACTATCCCTGTCCCAAAGAACTTACACCCTACATAGACCAGACAAGGGTGGAGGAAGGGGTAGAATGCACAGGCAAAGTGATCAGGGAACATAATGGGCAGGGTACATGAGGATGGGCAAAAGAGGAAGGATTGTCCAGTGGTTAGGGCACTAGCCTTCAACTTGATAGATGTCAATTCAATTCCCTGCTTTGCCACAGACTCCCTGTGTGATCTTGTGCAAGTCACTTAGGTCTGGTCTACACTGGGGGGAGGGGGGATCAATCTAAGTTATGCAACTTCAGCTACGTGAATAATGTAGCTGAAGTCGACGTACTTAAATCGACTTACCGTGGTGTCTTCACCACGGTGAGTACTGCTGCCGCAACTCCGCCTGCGCCTCTCGTGGCGGTGGAGTACAGGAGTCGACAGGAGAGCCCTCGGGGATCGATTTATTGAGTCTAGACTAGATGCAGTAAATCGACCCCCGCTTCATCGATCGCTGCCTGCCGATCTGGCGGGTAGTGTAGACATACCCTTAGCTCTAGATTTTCAAAGGTATTTAAGCATTGCTCCACTTGGCATTATGAGGCCTAAGTGACTGACTAAGGCCTAGTCTACACTTAAAAATTAGATCAACCTAGCTATGACACTTAGGGCTGTGAAAAATTTCATGCCCCGAGCACTGTAGTTAAGTTGACCCCCAGCTAGGTTGATATGAGAATTCTTCCATCAACCTCGCTACTGCCTCTTGGAGAGATGGATTAACTACATCAGTGGGTAGATGTGGGAAGCATCTTCATTACAGAGCTATGGCAGCACAGCTGCAGTGCTGTAGCTGTGCTGCTGGTAGTGGCTGTAGTGCAGATATGCCTTGAGGCACTTAAGAGCCTAAGGATATGTCTACATTATGATAAAATACCTGCAGCACCCAGTCGCAGAGCCTGGGTCAGCTGACTAGGGCTCACGGGGCTCAGGCGGCGGGGCTGAAACTTGTAGTATAGATGTTCAGGCTTGGGCTAGAGCTCAGGCTCTGAGATCCTCCCCCCTTGCGGAGTCTCAGAGCTCAGGCTTTAGCCTGAGCCCAAATGTCTGCATTGCAATTTTATAGCCTTGCAGCTTGAGCCCCATGAGCCTGTCAGCTGACCCGGGCCAGCTGCGGCCATTCCAAGAGTCTTTTATCATAGTGTAGATGTACCCTAAGTTTCATAGAAAGTCAGTGGGACTTAAGCTCATACGCATCTGAGACACTTAGGCCTTGTAATGCTGAGAGGAGCAATGTTTAAATACCTTTAAAAAATGTTGGCCTTAGTCTCTCTATGCCTCAGTTCCCATCTGTAAAATGGAGATCATAGCACTTCCCTTCCTGACAGGGGTGTTGTGAGGATAAATGCATCAAAGTATGCAAAGCACTCATATATTACTGTAATGGGAGTCATATAATTACTGAAGCCAGCTGAAGGGGTTCAGTGATAAGAGAGGAGTGGACTGAAGAGGGACCAACCACTAATGACAACCCAGCAAAATGAGAACATATCCAGAGTTCAGGTATTGGGCAAAAATCATCCCTGGTCCTATTTCAGTGGGCCTCTGTGTTGGCTCAGGTTCTGCCCACGCAGAGCCAGTTGCAGAATTAGGACCCAAGGTTCTTGTTTATTGGTGTGAAGATAGAGAGAATGTATGAGGCTATAACTTATTATTGCTGTCTTTTAATATTTGAGAGGTTTGAGGGGGAAAATATTTCTTGTATTTCTGAAAAATATATCCCATGGACATCCATAATAATGTAACACATCCAAACACAACTCTTTTATATGCAAGACTGGCTATTATTCTTAATTAGGTGTTTATAATCCATTTAACTTTTGTGTTGGAAGTCTTTTGTGGTGTCTTTGAGTGTCGTGCCAGAACTTGCAGAGATGTTTGTAGCTGTAATGATTTAATATTGAAATGATAAATGAACTATGACTAGAAATCTAAATTATGCATAAAAACAAAACCTTCTTCAGGGAGGAAAAACTATCTCCTTAAAACTCTGCATGCCTCACTCAGAAAATGGTATAACTACCTCTAAAATATATTACTCTTTTTACTTATCAAGGGTCTATTGTATTTTTGTTGTTATTGCTGTTCACTTTTCCAGACTTCAGATGTAATTTGATAGACCAACAAAGTGACAGTGAATTCTGTTTTAACAAGTCCTCCCCATCTTCCAGAATAGAAGTGACCAGCAATATAATCGTACTGTGTTGACAACTAGCTTAGTTAGAACTATTTAGAAATTGGTGCATGGTTGAAATAAATATTCAGTTTCCAATGGGCAACCTAGTAAAATTCTTTCAGTTATTTGTAATTTATCCAAAACTATGGGTGGGGTTGAGTTTTCACTTTGATGTCACATGAATTGAAATCTCTATCATGGTGCTACATAGCACATATTCAGGGATGTGGTATTAGCATGAAGATTAGGTGAATATGTGTCAGAAACATTTCAGTAAAACAAAAGATAGGTAAAACTCTCAACTTCTTTGTCTTTCACAAATACAATGAGAAAACCTGTAAATCGTCAAAAACATACCCACAGGGTGTTTTATAGTGAAGTAGTAAGTCTCTCATCCACACTCATATCAGGGAGAGGTATTGTTGTTTGATATATTTTAGGATGTGTCATGTGAAAAAGCACAATGCTACTGCCTCTAATGCCTCACTGATTAGGAATAGTGATGTTGGGGAGGGACTCTTTGTGGACTTTGAAGAGCTTCATTGTTCACTATAAAGAGAAGGAGAGGAAGGAAATAAATAAGATTAGCATTCAAGAAGCATGGGGCAATAGGCTAGAAGATAATAGGAAAGGATTGTCAAGACCTAGATGTTATGAGTGATGGTCTATAAACACAAAAGTGATGCCCATAAAGGGCCAGATTCTGATTTCAATAACTCTGATCTAACACCAGAGTAATTCTATTGGAATTACTCCAGATTCAGACTGGTAAATGAGATCAGAATCTATCCCCCAAACTCTCATAATCTTTGATTTTATCCAAAGCCATGAATCCTTCTTATTTAAGGAAGTTTTGTTAATGTAAAATAAGATTGAAAATTGCTAACACCAATTGAGATGCATCAGAATTAACCCCTCTTGGCCTCTGCAACACATAATTCTAAAATCCATAGGGCTTTTACTTTGTGCATCAAAGAAGTTTCACATACACAAAATCTACTTCATTCATGTTATACAGAAGCTCATTGTCAGCTCCCCAAACAGTAAGATATCCTTTGCATTTAAGATCAGCATCTCCTTCAAGCTTTTCTGTCAAAATGAAAACAACCCTAAGCAAGATGCTATGGATCAATAGCTTGACAAACTGGCAATAGAAACAAGAGTTTACGGCTCATCAGAACTCTACAAATGGCTTGCTTTAGGGATCTGACCAGCATAGAGATGTATTTCAGAGTCCGAATATTTATTAAAGAATGCAACATGTTGGAGCCAGGTAAATAGTGTAACAAAATTTCTGTGAATGTTCATATTTTTAAATTAATTTACTTTGATCCTATCTGATCAGTTTTTGTTTGCTTTATACAAACGTTAGTGTGATCAAATTTTACTAACAGTAATGCTCACCACAGAAACCAAATGTTAAGTTTGCACTTTTGAATACTCCCAGAAAGCAAATTCCAGCACTGATTTCCACCAGCATGTGCACCAGAAACCTGATTACAAGAGGAACAATCATCCAGGAGAAAGAAAGAAAATAACATGATCAATCCCAATTTCAGTTCTTTATTGTAAGCGATACAGTTCAAATTTCAAATTTCAACTAAAACAGAGTAAATGAAATTCACAAAAAAATTGATGGTCAAGATTTTCATTTGTGACCAGTAGCTTAGTATGGAAAACCCAGACCCTTCATCATGCTGGTTCAAGACACTGAATAAGTGAAAAGGCCAGAAAAGAGGACACCTGTGTCCAGTATAAAAAATAACTGAATAATATTTTATACCTTTATATCTCTTGTTGGTGAGCACCAGGATTCTGCTGTGGCTATGGGAGTCTTTCCATTGACTTCATTAAGTTTGGGATATGTCCTTTATATGGTTCCAACTCCCAGTGACTTCAAGAGAAGACACTCTCATCACTGAGGGCAAAATTCAGCCCCAAGTAAGCTGGCTACCACTATAAAGTTAACATTTGACAATAGGTGCCAAAAAGTAGAATAAGATTACCGCCATTTTTTTCCTATAGGTAGATTAGACGATAACTGTGATCAATTTTTGGTAATGTTTAATAAATGTCTTTGCACCAGACCAGTATTACAGTGTGTGGCGTGGGCTGATGTGCTTCACCTTTGGGTGGTCCACTTAGTATGCGATAAAATCTAATAATAAAATACACAGAAAGCTTTTATAAAATAGACAATTTGTTCTTCTCAAGCTTACAGAGGTGAAAAATTATCATTCATGCAAATGCTGGACCTCTCTACACTAAACCAGGGCAGAAGGTATATGCTAGGATTTACTTTTCTAATTAGGAAAACATGACTGATGTGGACAATTAAGATAATAAAATAGTTTTACAAGATAATTGATCTTTTCTTTCTGATCCAACCTGCCCCATCCCCATCCTGATAATGTTATTTACCTCAGACTTAAGAGTATGTTACAATGTAATTGGAGCCATATGCCATGACTGTCTGCTAGGATGAGAGATCAGGCAATTTGCATCTCATATATCCAGAAATTAAAAATGAAGGACTGACCACTTGACACCACTGAAGTTCTTGAAATAAAGCCTGCTGAGTTCAATTTGTTGTAGCTGCTAAATGATTCTGCTCACCAGTTTGAATGCATGATGAAATTCCTATTAGAACATGGCACTGTAATAGCTGCCAGCATAGTGAAAGCAGTAGAGAATGAATGCAAATATTTTGGTAACCCTTTGTTTGCATACTAGAAACTTAAAGGGAACCTTTTGAGTGAGAAAAACGTAATTTTAATAGTTAATTGTATTGTGTTCGGCACTGTGAAAACAGCTGCTCTGTTTTTCCATGAATTAATTGAGTTGGCCTCTGTGTCTTCTTCAGTTTCACTTCTGTGAAGATGATCAAACTATGCACTGTATTCTAGATGCAACTTTGCTATTCCCCTATATACAGCTAAAATAATTGCCATCTATTCCACATTTGTGCGTGTGTGTGTGTGTGTGTATAAACATCAACAAAAACAGAAAAACAAAACCAAATTAATGGTGAAATAGCAATCAAAGAATATTTTAGCCAGTTACAGGAAAGGAGAAATAGAGTGTTTTCACTATCTCAAAAGGCAGATTGATAGAATACCTTACCTCTTCACATCTAGTTTAGAAACTACACACCGTCTAAGCCTTTGAGCCTTGTTAAAAAATAACCTTCCAGGTCCATTTTGCATGTTCCTCATGTTTCTTGTTGAGATTAGTTTTGACTTGGGTGCCTACCTATAGGCACCCACATTTGAAAATGTTGGACTATGTGATTTCTGCTGAACTACTTCAATCTCTCGGGGTAGCCATGTTTAATATTCAAAGGAGCAATCCATAATTAACCCTTCAAAAATAGTATTCAGCAGACCTCTTTCTGGAAGAAAAGGTGATCTTTCCTTCCATTACCCAAATTCTCTCTGCCTCACTTTCCATTTTCTCAGAAGGAAACTCGCTGCACAGATACACCATACTAGCCTACCCCCCCTCTGAGATCTTTTGTAAAGCATTCATTTTTTTCTCCCTTCATATTATGTTGATTAAGTGAGCATCTTAAATCCTCAGTCTGTCTAATGCATTAAAAGCATGGGATTCAATCCTTTAATCATAAATGCTTAAAGGCAGAAGCCCATTCTGTCTACTCCAGATAGGTTATCAACTTTACTTTCTTAAATATTTTCTATTTTAGAATCTGAATTCCCAAAGAGAGTTATCATAGGCATGCGATCTGGCTGAGAGTGGCTCTTACACAGTAGTGTATGAATAAATTAATTCCCTAGCTATAAAACATCCATTTCTTCCATATATGACTTATGCTTTTAACAAAGATGAAAGCATAAATTTGCTGCTGAACCATTCTCAGGAAGCTTGACAGCATTCGCTGCTTGGATATAAAACAACACAGTCCATTCAGGTCAGATCATTTGAAAGTTCCATGAAACCAACCTACAGCAGAGTACATCCTTCTTTGCACTAAACAATGTGTCTTGCACCTGATAATCAACAGTCAGAATAGGTCTCAAAGAAGGAGGAGAAAAAAGTGACATGTTGTGACACTTATTTCCTTTATGAACACCTATATGTATCTACATGACTTAATTTGTATTTATAAAAGGGCTTTCTTTCAAGTGAAAGACTTAAACTATATCAGGCTAAAATATATTTTTACATGTGTTTTTCAGATGATCATAGACTCTTATATTTACTAACAATCAAAGCTACTTCAATGTTAACAACTGACAGGAAAAGAAAGGGGAATGAATTAGAAGGGGCCACCTCTTCTACTAAGGCTGATTTTGACCTCGATAGTGAGGGAATGGAGGTATTTGGATGTGAACAAAAATCTGGTGATGGCAGAGGGAGAATGCTGGAAGCAAGAATAGCTCCTGAAGGAGTAGAGAAAAAGAAGAATGAGGCTTTGTATCATTGAAAGGGTGTCTTGGGAAGAATGAAGGAAGAGGCAGGAGGGAACAATTCAGCAGCGGCGGCTCCAGGCACCAGTGCTCCAAGCGCGTGCCTGGGGCAGCAAGCCACGGGGGGGTGCCCTGCCGGTCCCTGCGAGGGCGGCAGTCAGGCTGCCTTCGGCGGCATGCTTGCGGGAGGTCCACCGGTCCCACGGATTAGGCGGCAATTTGGCAGTGGGTACGCCGAAGCCGCGGGACCGGTGGACCTCTCGCAAGCATGCCACTGAAGCCACGGGACTGGGGACCTCCCGCAGGCAGGCCGCCGAAGGCAGCCTGCCTGCCATGCTTGGGGCGGCAAAAAAGCTAGAGCCGCCCCTGAATTCAGGAAAGTCATCTAGGGCCTGGTCCAAAGCCTGCTGAAATGCATGGAAGTGTTCTTACTGATAGCTGTGGACTTTGGATCAGTCCCACAGAGCAGCTGCAGAACTGATGCCTGAAAGTAACAGAACTATAGGCTTGGAGGGAAAAAAATTCCACTGTACAGAGAACGTGCATTGTCCAGCTGCCAAGGCCAAGTACATCACCAAGGGATCCAACCCCTGGAAGAGCAGCAGCCAAAGGACTGTGACTTCAACGCCATCTTCAGTTTGAAGTTGTATTAATTTTTCTTGTGGCAGGAAATGTGAATAAATCTATTTAGTCAGAAAGAAAACTGAAGAAACAAACCATGTCTGTAACTACTGCACAGAAAGTCATTTAACAAAGAAAGGCAGACAAACTCCAAGCAGGAGTAGAAAAGGTTTTATAACCTCTCTCAAAACATCAGAAATTGGAATCCAAGTTGTGATTTTGAACTTTGTTCCCCTTAGGGGTTTTCCCATCTCTTATTAGATTCAATTCCACTGAAGTCAATGGGAGACTTTCCATTGATTTCAGTGGTAAGTGGATTGGGGCCTTAGTGAACAAGAAGCTATCTGAGGGCCCAGTCACTCCCTCACAAAGGAAGACTGAAGGAGATGGGCTAAAGGGAAGGAAATCTCCATAAGGCTTTTCACTTAGAGAGTTGTCCCTGCGTGTTTCATCAAGGGGGCAGAATTTGCCTTGTGCTTTGGACCAGGTTGTGAGCCAATCTTCAAACTTGGGCAGAACCTGTAGGATCAGCTTCCCAAGGAGAGATCCTCTGCCTCTGTTCCCCCAGTATCTCCCCCTTCCTCAGTCATGGAAGAGCTGAAATCAGAATCTCTGCCTCAGTATCTGTCAGTTCAGGGAAAGCAAAGGTCTCACAGTCTTCTCAGTCCTTCAGTTGATCTGACATTTTTCTTGATTCTCACTATCTCACATATGATAATTATTTTCTGGTGTTCAGAATCTCATGGAATTTTAGCTTTTCTTTTTTTATTAAGGTATCAGAGTTTGAGGGTACGTCAACACTGCAGCCTGATGCCCTGGGTATGTACTCAGGCAAGCTATGCAGCTGTGGCCACTCTGCTATTTGTAGGCACTAGCTCAAGCAGAGCTAGTGCCTATATATGCACCTCAACTGGGAATTACACCTCCCAGCTGCTGTGTAGATGTACCTTAAGTGTTTGTTTGAGCTTCTTATGCCCTTTCTTTCTCTTCATAACATCCAAAGAAATACCTCACAAAGAGCACTGGGATGATTTAGACTACTACTGCTTGACAATAACAAAATTTTGCTCCTCTACCATATTACACCTCTACCCCAATATAACACTGTCCTCGGGAGCCAAAAAATCTTACTGCGTTATAGGTGAAACCGCATTATATCGAACTTGCTTTGATCCCCCGGAGTGTGCAGCCCCGCCCCCCCCCGGAGCACTGCTTTACCGCATCATATCCAAATTCGTGTTATATCGGGGTAGAGGTGTACCAGTTTTTACACAGAGATCTCCATTGATTCCTAGGGATATTCAGATTAAAAATCAGTCTCACTATATGACCCTTTTCTAGGGGCTCTGTTACATAGGAAAAAAGTAATTTTTGAGGTTTGGAATTGGGCAGCTGGACCTTGGTGTCATGTTCATGCTGCTAAGTGATGGAAAGCTGTAATTAACCAATCAGCACACTTTGAAATTAATAAATGATAAGCACCATGCATCATGCATTCAAATTAATATTAATTGTTTGTACTCCTATTTATTATTCTGAGGTTTGCAGAGCCACCCTCTGCAAAAATGATGATGCTTTCATGCTTATGTCTCTCCATCCCCAGCTCAGGATAGATAATAGGCTTTCTGCACATTAGAAATGGCTTTTTATTCATGTCAAAGTTAATCTTACTGTAGCTAAAAATGGATTACCCACCATGGAGCCTCCCCATTGCCAGTTGGGAGCCAGTGCTCATCTGGCAAAATTCTCACTTTTTCCCCCTCTTCTTTTTACTGATCTCTGGAGTCTTTTTTCTAATTCTGAGTAGCACCATGCAAATTTCAATTAACATTTTCTTTAAGATAATTGTTATCCTTTGCTTAGTGTTTGTGGTTTTTCCATTCTAACAAGGTACAGGCAGGATAGCTGTCAATCAGACTAGGAGAGCCCTCTTGTCATATAATGATGTTATTGGGTTTTTGCTCTATGTCATAACATGTGGACATAAGTTAGGCAGTGGCTTAGGTTCCATGTGACTTAAAGAGTAGAGCGGGGACCTGAAGACTGAATTCTGTGTCTCAAGAAAGGAAATTTCTCTCCAAGAAGAGGAGTAAGGGCCATATCCTGTTGCCACTGAAATCAATGGCCAGGAATTGCCTTTAGGTTTTTTGGAAGCTGAGATGCTACCTTATGAGCCCACAGCAGTTCTGATGGCTGTTTGAATCTTTAGGCATGTGCTAAATATGAGAATGTTTTAAACAATTCTCATACTGCTATGTCTCTTAAAGTCTGTACTAGCCTAACACTTTGTGAAAACATGGTAAGGCTCTCCAAAAGAAATAACAGCTAAATCTGAAAATCTTTGTTCTAGTTAAGTTTATGGAGAAAAGGTTCCAGTGCTGATGTCCCTGGAAAATTGCAACCTTACTGAAGTACTTGTCAGCAGGTATTTCCACTTGATCAGTTGTGCAACCTAAACACTTTTAGTTTACTATAATGTAGCTAATACCAAGGCAGAACCATTGTGGATCATTGTGAACAGTGATGATACTCCAGCACTGAGTAGAGATTAGATACCACATATTTTCATTTATTATTATTTACCAATGATTGTTTTGCAAATATTGCTCAGAAATCATTGCCAAATAGGAACATGAGAATTCCCCTACTGGATGAGACCGGTGATCCATCAAGTCTGGGTACCTTTCTCTGATGGATGCCAGCTCCTGATGCTTCATGGTGCTCCATAATGGTCAATCAGGGAGAAGTCCACACAAATATAATCTCTGAGGCCCAGTCCCGCATTCCTCACTTAGGCAAAGCTCCCACAAAAGTCAAAGGGAGATTTTTCCTAAATTGAGAATGGTGGATCTGTCACTAATGGATACAAGTTTTACATCTGATGCACTAAAAGCAGCAGCTGTAGCCTACTAAAAAAGAAATTGTGATGGCCCTTGGGTGGCTACAGTACAGAGGTTGAGTGCAAGCAGCCTTCTCTTGCCCAGCTGCACAAGGGCAGCACCGTACAGCAATCCCTGGGGAGTACATGAACTGCTGTGTCATTGAAAAGAGGGTGGAGCTATAGCCCCAGCCCTATTTCCACACCAACCCATTCAGTGGGGCTGGCACATCAGGGACAGTAATCTGCACACAGAAAAAGGACCTGGGGATTACAGTGGATGAGAAGCTGGATATGAGTCAACAGTGTGCCCTTGTTGCCAAGAAGTCAAACAGCATATTGGGCTGCATTAGTTGGAGTATTGCCAGCAGATCGAGGGAAGTGATTATTCCCCTCTATTCGGCACTGGTGAGGCCACATCTGGAGTACTGCATCCAGTTTTGGGCTCCCACTACAGAAAGGATGTGGACAAATTGGAGAGAGTCCAGCAGAGGGCAACGGAAAAGATTAGGGTGCTAGAGCACATGATTTATGAGGAGAGGCTGAGGTAACTGGGCTTATTTAATCTGCAGAAGAGAAGAGTGAGGGGGGATTTGATAGCAGCCTTCAGCTACCTGAAGAGGGGTTCCAAAGAGGATGGAGTTAGGCTGTTTTCAGTGGTGGTGGATGACAGAACAAGAAGCAATGGTCTCAAGTTGCGGTGGGGGATGTCTAGGTTGGATATTAGGAAAAACTATTTCACTAGGAGGGTGGTGAAGCATTGGAATGGGTTACCTAGGGAGGTGGCAGAATCTCCATCCTAAGAGGTTTTTAAGGCCTGGCTTGACAAAGCTCTGGCTGGGATGATTTAGTTGGGGTTGGTCCTGCTTTGAGCAGTGGGTTGGACTAGCTGACCTCCTGAGGTCTCTTCCAACCCTAATCTTCTATGTTTCTATGAAGTCTTGGTTACAATTTTCTCAGTGCTCCTCTGGAGCAGTGTGATTCCATACAGTCCCACCTACAGAGGGCTGTGAGTTAAATGACACCATACAGCCCTTTGTGTTTTCCCACTGTCTGGTTTCTAATGCAACATTTTCTGCAATGATAAATTATGATGCAAATGAAAGAGGATCATTTAAATTATGTTAGATTAAGGCAAGAAAAGTTTTCCTCCTGGAGGAAAGTGTCAATACAGAAGTATACATTATTTATAAAGGTACAAAAACTTTCAGAATGGTCTGGTCATTTAGCCTCAAAGTATATAGCAGTAACACATTTGTCAAAGGGTGTTGTTTAAAATTTCGTATGTTCCTGGTATTCGTTTGAAGAACAGTAGATGAGAGGTAATGTTTTCCAAATTATCTGCTTTCAACCCAAACTGCCAAAGTGACTTTGGGGTCTAAATCCCATTTTCAAAAGTGATTTAGGGTGTGTCTGTACTGCAATCAGAGGTCTGACTGCAGCACATGTAGACATAATAGCTCAGTGGTTTGAGCATTGGCCTGCTAAACCCAGGGTTGAGAGTTCAATCCTTGAGGGGGCCACTTAGGGATCTGGGGCAAAATCAGTACTTGGTCCTGCTAGTGAAGGCAGGGGGCTGGACTCAATGACCTTTCAGGGTCCCTTCCAGCTCTAGGAGATAGGTATAAACAAGCTGGCTTTGATCCAGCTAGCTGGAATAACACTAGCAATGAAGCCACAACAGCACCACTGGTGGGGTATGTCGTCAAGCAGCTATCTTCACTGCTATTGTCATTTGAGCTAGCTAGATCAAAACTAGCCTGGGTATTTCTGTCACGCCTGCAGTCACACCTCTGATTTCAACGTAGACATATATGTAGGCCTTAGACTATGTCTACACCTCCTTGCAGTTTAGACTACAGGGATGTGAATAGCAATGTGCACCAAAGTGCTGATCTGTAACTCCTCCATGTGGATGCTATAGATGCAAACTAAAAGGTTCCTAGTTCACATTAATGAAGGACTACTAAGAACCTTCTAATTCAGTATCCACTCGGCGGAAGTTACTTCACAGCATTTGGTGTGCATTGCTATAGTCTGACCTGTGTGGCAGTGTAGATAGGCCCTATGTCTCACTGAAAGTCAAGGGATACTTTTGAAAATTTTACCTGAGATCTTGTTCTTTCTTTCTCTCTTTCTCTTTCAATAAAACATATATCAGAGTCTACAGCAGGTAATGGTATTCAAAGTATCCCTGCACTATGAATAATATACACAATATTATTTCTATAATTGATTTATCCTAAATCTTCTTTCAGCTACTCAAGAAATATTTTATATAACAATAGGAAATAAATACTAAAGCACTGGTGAGTGAAGAATATAGTCTTATTTGCAAAACCCAGGCATATATTATACATAAAACACAAGATTTGATAGAGGTGACTTACACAATAAGGCACAATGAATACAAAAACATACATTGTGAAAACAAACTGCCATAGATCATTTAGCTCAAAATCAGCTGGGTTACTGCAGGAAAGTTGTATGATTATTATTACTGTTGAGAATTAAACTACTCAGGTGTATAGAGACTCTTAAAGGAACTATCTTTCTTTACTTCTGTTTGAGTGATGATATATACAGAAACACAGGTAGATCAATAAATTTACAGTGCAGTCAGATGAGAAGTTTCTTAGCCCAATGGTTCCATTGTAGGATTTTGTGAAGTTTCTCAGGGGTCTGTACAACTGCAGACACTTACCAGAATGGCCGCAGTGAAGATAGCCACACTGGTTAGCTGACGGCACAGAGAGTATAGTCCATGTTAATAAATTAAATAACTCCCAAGCAAGAGAAAACGAGAAAGATGTAGAAGAAACATAAACACTTGAGTCTGCTCCTTCCATAAACTTACAGAAATATTTGGTCAGGGTGTAAGAATATTGCAACATTATTCCTTATATAAGAGAAGTGGCTGAGCTGTGCTGCTTGACATTTATGGCCACAGTGATAGGTGTTTTTCTTCCACATGATTGTATACTCAAGCCAAAGTTAATAAATTGAAAAAAGTGTAATATTAAATCATGGGTGTCACAGAGAAATATACAAGAAGAACATCGCAAACCAGGCTGACTAAATCTCCTTAAATATTCTCAGCTGATTTAGAAGGAGGACTAGAAAAGTTCAGCATTTTTACTGCAATGATGCACCAGTTGGAGTGTAATTAATTAACTATATCCAGTGACCCTGAGAGGCATGTAAACATCTTGTCTCATATTTACAAATAATAGCTTGGCACCTCTTGTAGCAGAGATCACTTGTAAAATTCTAGATTGTGTGTGTGTATATATTGCATTTTTTTCTCCTCATTCTCACTGATCTGCTTTTAAGGGATACAGGGCATTAATATGGATGTTATTCATAGACCAAATGGGGATTAAATTTATAGCAGCATTCTTGGCTGCCCTTGCTCAATTGGCCTCCAGGACTTCCAAAACCGAGGAAGTACAAACAACCTCCCTAGCTGACCAAGACACAGAGGTTGTTCCTTTCTCTTCCCAATAAATGCTTTGGAACTTAAAAATCATTAGTTAGACAGCTACCAGAAAAACACAAAGGATTTTACTCTTAATGTTTCAGGAAGACACTTCTCAATGTGTGTCATTCTCCAGCATCTCACTACAATGGCAGCCTCTGATTTGGTGTGGGATTTGAACCATTTGAGCTTACCATTCAGAGAGAAGAGCAATACCAACTGGGCCTCCACTGGATCAATTTTACTAAAACAAACTACTTTTGGGGGCAGGGGGGAGGGAAGAGTGCACAATTTTGCACTTAATCAGTGGTTAAATACAGATGATACGAGTTCATGATCTGATCAACGAGAAGGACTCAATAGATAATAAGGGTGTCGTATGAGTCGTTATTGATTTATTCACCATTTACTTTTGGAGTTACTCTGCATCCACTCCAATTGTAGTTAAACTCTTTTTTTTTTAATCTTGTTTTTCTCAGTTGGAGAAAACCATTATCAACTGCCACAAAACTTTTATCCAGTCCAAAAGATGCAACTTGTTAAAAATCATAGCATACATTTTATTTTCTTGAGCATTAAGCTTAGAGATGAATGTGACGGAAAATCAATAATGTGCTTGGCATGCAGCCTCATCATTTATTGATTTACATGTCATTTGTCTCCATAGAAAATGCAATTATTGCTTAAATACAATACAGTATTTTGCTAATAGGAATCAAATGTCACCATTGAGTAGAAAGGTCATACTTGCATGTAAAAGGTTGTCAACCCAATCTCTCACTTGTTGCTGCTGCTATTTGAACAGGTTATTAACAAATAGGGGTCCCAGTCTTGCTTCTGCTGAATGAAGTTAATGGGAGCTTTGCCTTTGACTTATGGGATCAGGCGCAAACCTCATGATCCTCTGCTCTGATCTGGCTGCTTTGTGCTGCTCCTGATGTGTGTGTGTGTGTGTGTGTGTGTGTAGGGGGGGCGGGGGCGGAGAGGAGGCAGGTGAAGAAGTAAGATTGGAAGGATTTCTGGATAATGAAAGGGAGATTAAGTATACACTTACAGACCTAAATATATGGTTTGAAAATGCACAACCTTAAATGTTCAACGTTCATGCTTAAATACCTGACAGGAGGCTAACAAAAGAGCGCCACAGAGGAAATGTAGTTCTACTAGGTTGCTCTGAGCCTCTCATGCTGATTGCTCCCCTGAAACCTGTTCCATGTTTCCTGTAATTTACTGCAGTTCCAACCTTAGATAAGGAACCTTTTCAAATTGGCAGTACATGAAGTTATGTAGTGGGAGAGCAGTCGAGCAGCACAAAAAAGAAAGGAAAAAATATGTTTATGAAGCCTTTTTTCATTTTTAGGTGCCAAGATATTAAAAAAAAGTCTTTACAATGTGTGTCCAGGAGGAAAAGAAAAATATATCACAAAGAATCTAAGAAAGGTTGGAAGCTGGTCCTGTTTGAGGACTTTGAAGCCCAGTTCCACATGAACTGTAAATAAAATTTGATCACTGTCACATTAGAATCATATGAACTCCATTAGCTAGAGTCCTTCAGCATGTTTTTTCCTAAGTAATGTTAGTAACTTTTTGACTGACAACTGTTCACCAAACCATGATATAGTCCACTAGATAGTCAGTAGCAGGGTTTTATAGTACAAATCTAGCACAATTCTCAGACAAAATATTCCTGTCCACATCCATCAAGAAAACCATCTTAGAACTCTGATAGAAATAAACATGTATGAACATGGTTGTGTTTAGCACAATTCTGACTAGAGCTGGCCAAAAAATTTTGGCCCAACCTTTTTTTGATGAAAAATGCAGATTTCTTGACACCAAAAGATTTTGCGAATTTGTGTCATTTTTGTGGAATTGTTTTAGTTAGAACAAAAACACTGAAAAAATCAAACTGTTTCATTTAGACATAATCAGGATGAAACATTTTGATTCAAAATGAGATTTTGTTTCAAAATTAACTCAAATTTTATTTTAGAAGTTTTAAAAATGCTCAGTCAAAATGAAATATTTCATTTCAGGTTGAGGAAACGTGTTTGACTCATATTGATTTTTTTTCTGACTACTTGGTTCACTGAAAATTCCAAAAAGTATCATTTTGGGTCAATCCCAACCTATTTTTTTTAAACAATTTTTTTTTAAAAAAATTCGGAACTGCCAGTGAACCAAAAAAATAGTTATTTGTCCAGCTCTAGTTCTGATCTCTGGAATTGAACAGAACTATTACACTGGAAGATGTTACACATTGTAGTGTGCAGACTTTTTCTAAAATGTCATTGCAGGGATCCCACAGACTTGACAATTGCTGCAACTGTCTGAGTAGTGTGCAGGAGAGGCAGAAACTGGAACTTCTTTTGACCACAGAGTGTTACAAGAGAAATTTGTAATAGGGATTATTACTGTTTTCCTGTTACCCTGGGCTTTGTGATTTCTGATGCCACCACATAACTGCCCAAGAAAATGACAAGAGGTGTGCAACACCTTCAGAAAAAATCCCAAAACCATATTAGAAGTCAAATGGTTCCATACTTGGTTATGAAAGTGAAACTCTGGGAAGTCCAACCAGGCAAAGCTTAGCTAGTTTAAGGTTCTAACATAGAAACAAAATTGAATTTACAAACAGCTCAGCTACAATATTTTGCTGTATCTGGATAGGCATTAAACTATAGAAACTGAGATTTATGCTTTCATTTTAGGTTTGTTGAGAAACTTTGTGGCAAAGGTGGTTTAGCGTAAGTGATATGAGAGGACTTCTGGGTCACTGGCTGAGCATCCCTCCACATAATCAAGAAAGACAGCTGTGCTGCTAGTGGACAGCTTCTCAGAGAGACAGCAAATTCCAGTTTTCAGAAATACACTTCTCCCACACCTTTAATAAAGAAACTTTATAAGATGTTCCAAACAAAATTGCTAAAACTGTGCAGACATCAAGACATAGGACACTTCAGATATTGAGATAGGGATTTTTGTTTCAATTTTTGTCTTTGGAAAAAATTCTATCTTTAATTCATTGTTTGTAGGTTACTCTGAGATCATCGGAGAAAATCTGATAAGTGGAAAATATATTATATTATATTATTAATTATAATTTATTAATAACTTTGCTTTATGACTTATGCTGTTGGTGGGAATTTTCAGATAGAGATGAATGACAATTGAGAAGTGTATTTTTTTTTAGTCATAAACAAAAAATCTTTCTTATTATTTATGAGGCCAAATTGTTACAAGTGATGTAAAATACATGCATCATAGTTCTATCTCTTGTGGTTATAAGTATGCATTTGGCAGCCTATTTTCCTGAAATTCACCATTTATTATCAAGCAATTAATAACACAAAAAAATTCCATTTAACAGGAGTAAAAAATGGCAAAGAAAAAAATTTCATGAAAACTATTACTTACCATTTTATGCCATTTCTCATAACAACAGCCTGAACTAGGTGAAAGTACATTCATTCTACTAGTCAGATCAAAAATCACCTTCTAAATTTACTTTTAAAAAGGTACTGTTTGCACAGGTAAATGATCTACAATTTATTTCTCTTTTGGGTCACTTTTACATATATTATCTGCTTGGTTGTCCTTAGGTGGTGGATTATTTTTAAATGAAACGTTTATGTAAATTCGTAGGTCCATAAATGACTGCATGGTTCCAAATTAGTCTACATTAAATACCATTTTATGGAATAATTTGATCAGAAAGTGAATGCATTTACATATGTAATCTTACACTAAATGCCATTATTTGGCATAAATTGATTGGAAAGAGAATGTATTTACATATAATCTTTAATAAATGAATTGAAACCAGTTCATTTTAACCCTTTGAACTCTCTGAAGAAGTCTACTGAATCTTAATAACATGCACATTATGACTAGGGATCAATACATTTGTCCTGCATACCTTGAGTCCCCCAGCCTCCCCACCTGTGATCCAAGATATATTTCACAACAGTTCCTTAGTATTGCCAAACCCACGTATTCAAAAATCATGAGACAGGCACAAAGAAAATCATGAGTTTCGCTAAAATCATGAGATTTAAAACAGTAACCGTATTGGGGAAGCCTAAGACTGTAACAATTTTAGCCCTAGAGGGGTTTATATTTATTTTGATTTAAAAACCAGCAGCGTCTTTTCACTTCCATGACCAATGCTAACCAACGCCATCCCACACCTCCCCAAAATGTCACATGTAGCCAGAAAATTACAACCCTCATCCATCTCTGCCCCTTTCTCAAAGCCTCAGTGGATGGATAGCCCAGATTTGCTGACCTATTTCAAAACAAGGGTGGGGGGAGTTAAGTCCCCAAAGTCAAGCGCCCTTCATCTAAAACTCCCTGCCAGCAGCTCCTCACATTAAATCGAGGGGGACACAGCTTAAGTGCCTGTGCTGATTCTAACTATAGCAGTATTCTAGAGACGAGAAGCAGTTCCAACCCTATTTGGGCTGTATAAGTTTTAAAAACGAACTCATTAAACTCCACCAAGAAATCAATGGGCAGCTCATGTAGCTCTTTAAGCACTGATGTGGTGTGCTCCTGGCAAGGAAGCCTCATTTGCAGGTGTAGTGCTGTATCATGTATTGGTTTCCATTTCCAAATGAATTCCAGGTGCACAGTAGTTTAAAGCTGATGTGAGAAAAGTAGAATCCTTAAAGATGTTTCCTACAGATGAATTTTCTTCTCTGTGTCCTCCTGTTTTGCCTGGACAGATGTAACTATGCTGTTTGTCTCCAGAGCATTTCAATTTCAGTTGTATAAATCTGATCAAAACAAAAAGGAATTCAGGGGGAGCCTGAACTTTATTTCAGATATATTTGTTTAATTACATAAAGCACCTGAAGGCTAAGCTTGACAAAAAGAAACTCAAATCACAATCAGAGGCATATGCATGGATAGTAATGCCGGGGGAAAGAATTGGTCCTGATCCTGCAACTTGTTGTATGTGAGTGGACTGTTGAGTTGCATGGAGGCCCATTGACTTTGCTGATTCTGTGCAGGCTCAGCAGCCTGTCCGTGTGCAGAAATTTGCAGGATTGAGGTAAGTGTGTTATATTTTGCTACACTATTTAGCAGCGGAAATAGAGAGAATAAAGGGAAATATGTTTCTAGTCCAAATGATTATTCTTGTTTGCTCTTTGAAACTGTGGCTGCTTGATTGTAGTTTGTAGAGAGAATTTCCTGACCATTAAAGGCACAATATGAGCCTGACCAGGTCCCCCAATATACCTTCCCTTGGATATTGCCACATCTCTCTCTCTCTCTCTTTCTGCTGAGAGGGAATATGCTTTGTTGGCTTTCTCTCTTTGCTGTTGTTGGGAATGGGATTTTGTTTTTTTGTGGTAGTTGTGGGGTTAGTTTCAGGATTTCTTTAGCTTTAGTAGGCTTTTGTCTGTCTTCTGGGCTGACATGGCCAGGCCAAGGAAACAGAGACTTCAGGTTTTTGTGGGTACTGAGGGTTTAACTTGTTGTTGTAATGGTTTGCGGGTTTTGCCTCCAGACTCTGCCCCTGTGGAGGAATGAGTTCTAGTGTGGGGAAGGTGATTGGGTTTAAAAATGTGAGGTATGCCTCCTGCATGAGCCACTGTGTTATTGCGCTTGTTACCAAGCTTAACCTTCTTTGAGCAGCTGGTTGTGGAGGGGGTTGTTGTGCAGGGTGGCTTTGTCCCTGTAGTGCCCCTCTTATCACATGCTGTTAAAGTCACTATCTTTAATGTTCCTCCCACCCCTTTTTTAGGAAATGAGCCACTGTCTAGTGACCTGGCAAGTTACAGTAAGATCACTAGCCCCATTAGGAGAATTCCAGATGTTTGTCATGTTTTATCCTTTCATAGGCAGGTTTATACGATACTAAAAATGCGTCCAAAGTTTTAAAAGTTATCCTGAAACACAGGATTGGGGAGTGTGACTACACTGTGTTTGTTTCCGCTGAGGACCTGGCTTGTTTGTGTTGTGGGAGTCTGATATGTTTGGTCCATCAGTGCCCTCAGAAGAGGCTGGGAATGGTGACCCTGCATCTGGGAATGTTGGGGCTTCTGAGAGTAAAGTACAGAGAGGGGTGACTGTGGCAGAGACTGGGTCCCAACAGGCTCCAAATGTCTCTGGGGATGTTGGTTTTGGGGGATTAGTGTCCCCTTTACAATCTGGGGGGAGATGGCATTACTAGTTCTGTGGATCCTGATAGCGCTGTCTCTCGGCTTGAGCCTGCTTACAAAATGGAGGCTGAGCCTGTTGCTATGGAATCCGCGACCATGGCTGAGGACTCTGGCTTGCTGGCAAAGCCCCATAGAAAAAAGCAGTCATTCAATTCAAAGGGGGCTCCAGTTACTGAGGAAGCTGTGAAGTGGGTTAGTTTGGTTAGAGCAATTGGGGAGCACACTGTGGAGGGTGTTGGTGAGGGCAGGTCTTTAGTTGGGGGCATGGAGAATTCCCCCTGGGAATTCTTGCTAGTAGTTTTGCCTCCTTGGTTCCAGCATCCCCTTCTCTCTGGTCTCTCTGAGGTTCTCCCCCGGCCCCTCCTTTGAGGTTGGTAGTGACTCTGAGTCTGAGAGCGTGGGGGGATGATGAATTCATAGATTCTTTGGTCTTGAACTCCCTGGGGGGAATATGCCCCAGATACTATTGGTAGGTTTCTAGATAAGGCTAAAGGGAAATTTGGAGTAGAGATGGCAGATTGCTTTCCTGACCTTAATCTGTTTTTGCTGTCTGCTCAGTATACTGTGAGATGTGTCTATGGGTCTGAGTTTGACAAAGAGAAGCGGTACAGATTGGAAAAAAAACTGATGGCCAAAGTTCGTATCTCTTTGACCAATGGAAATGTTGGGGATTAATGGATATAGGAGAAGTTGGTGTTTTTGTTTGAGGTTTTGGGCTTTTTTCTGTCTGTCTTTTTATTGTTTATTCTGAGTACTGGTCTGATGGATAATTTTGTATGTGGCTCTCTGAGTGTGAATGGGTGTAAGGACATTAAAAAATGTATGGATCTTTTTGAGTACCTGTCCCAGAAAAAGGTGGACCTTTCATTTTTTAAAAGAGACTCACCCAGATGCAGGCAGCCACACCAATTGGCTTGCTCATGGGAGCGGGGAAGTTTTTCGGAGTCATGGTTCCACTGCAAGTGCAGGGGTCGTCATTCTCTTTGTGGACAGGGCAAAGCCTGATTCGGTGGGGGTGCAGGAATTTGTTCCAGGCTGTTTATTGATGGTTTGAGCTACTTTTGAGCAATATCATCCTTTTTTTGATGCTCTTACTGTAAGGAAAGACAGAGTGTGTGTTGTTGTTTTTTTTTCAGAGCCTGGGTGCTCTTTTGACAAATTATTTGACATTATTTGGTTAGGAATAATTTGGAACAGCATCCACTGTCCACACAGTGTACAGGCTTCTAACCTGACTGGTGTGTGATGACATTTTAACCCTTATGAGCAGCAGTACACCTGGTTCAGAGCTACTGCCAGCTCTTTCTCTATGGTCCATTCAGACCATTTTTATGTTTTATTCATCATTTGTCTCATTTGCTTTCTAGTTATACTGTCCCTACTGGGATTTCAGATCATGATTAGTCTTATTTGTGTCATCTCTTCCTTCTATTCAAGACTGTCATCCATTCTGGAGTTTTAACACTCATGTTTTACAAGATGTTCACTTTTGGGACTCTTCCAATTATTTTGGGGGAGTCTGGGTTGCCTCAAAGGATACTTTCCCTTTGTGAGGCAACGATGGGAGGTGGGTAACGTTAATATTAAATGTTTTTGTCAGCAATACATACAGCAGTCGACCCTGGGCCATCACTGGAGTATGGAGGAGTTAGAGTTGGGGATTGTGAAACTTGAAAAAAGCCTTTCATGACAGTAATGATGCTGGATTGCATAAAAACCAGCTCTTGTGGTACGTGTTGGATAGTAAAGATCAGGGTGCACTGGTTAGGGCCCAATATCAGGGCCTTTCTCAAATGGATATGCCTCCTCAGTTTTTCTTCAGCCTGGATAAGAGACATGGAGTGGAAGATGATTGGCAACTTGAAGACAGCATTGGATCAAGTGCTTTCAGTTCCTGTGGGGATTAGGAAATTTGCTGTGATTTTTTTTCTCAGACCCTGAATGCTGCAGAGCATGTGTGTCCATTGGAGACTCGGTGACTCCTTGAGAATCTTCAACTGGATGTGGAAAGACTTGAAGAGGACCTGACACACTCAGAATTGATTTCTGCCTTAAATTGCTTTGCTCCGGGGAAGGCACTTGGTATCAATGACTTGCCTATTGATTGAGTTTTGTAAGGCATTTTGGAACCTTCTTGGACCTGACTTGTTCCACGTTTCTCAGGAGAGCATCAGAGAAAAGATGTTGCCACTCAGTTGTAATCAAGCAGTTCTTACCCTGTTGCCTAAGTGGGACCTTGGAGAGGTGAAGAATTGGAGACCTGTGTCCCTGCTTTGCTCTGACTCTAAACTTTTCCCCAAGAGTTTGGCAAATATACTGAAAAATGTGATTGGTTAGGTCATGCACCCTGATTAGACCCTATTGCGTCCCCATCCGGTCCATTTTTGATAACCTTATTTCCTATTTCAGGATGTAACTTCAGACTCAAAAATGTTTGGTTTGCATGTTGGGTTGATTTCCCTTGATACAAGAGAAGGCTTTTGATCATGTAGATCATGGATATTTGTTTCATGCCCTTTGTGCTTTTGGTTCTAGACTGAGATTTGTCTCCTGCATTCAGTTACTGTGTGTGTATATATATATATATATATATATATATATATATATATATATATAGTTTATTTAAGGTGAATGATGTTTTGAGTGCCTCCTTTTCAGTCTGTAGGGAATCAGGGTTGTTCCCTGTCTGGGTTATTGTATGCTATCAAGCCTTTGTTGTGTATATTGTGAAAGTGTCTTTCTGGCTGTCTCTCCCCATTCCAGCTTGTACTTGTGAAAATCTCTGCATGTGCTGACAATGAGACTGTTTATTACTCATGATTGTTACATTCAGGTTTTGACTGAATGCCAGCACTCTTTTGAGCAGGCTCCCTGAGCTCGCATAAATTGGGAGAAAAGTGACACACACTGCTGCTGGGGGCTTGATGATCTCCCATCCCCTGACTTTGCTAGGGGTGGGGAGAAGGGTTGCTACTGTGAAGCCAAACTGACTTTAAGGCACTGGGAATTATGCTGAGACTAGATGATATTTTTGGGTCAGAATTGGGAGGGAGTAAAGGAAAAGTTGGAAGAGAAGTTGCAAAGGTGGAAGTGGTGTTTTCCTCAACGCTCCTTCCAAGGGCAGGTGTTAGTCATTAATAATTTAATTGCATTAGGCCTTGGCTACACTTGCGAGTTACAGCGCTGTAAAGCCGCCCATAGCGCTGTAACCCACTGACCGGCTACACTGGCAAGGCACATACAGCGCTGTATCTCCCTGGGTACACCGCTGAAGGTACTCCACCTCCCCGAGAAGCATAAGAGATACAGCGGAGTGGCTACGACTCTCCCTTGTGAGTGTGTACCAGGAATCAACCTGCAGCGCTGTACTGATCACCTTGTCAAGTGGCCAATCCTCTCCATTGTTGTGACCGGCTGCAGGAATGCGGAAGTGCCGGTTTCAAAGCTCGTGCCACAGAGAAAAAGCAAACAGTTTGCTGTTTGCTTTGAGTGAGTGAACGAATGAGCAGGGGGCCGGGAGTTCGGAACTTGCAAAATAGAGTGCTGACAGCTCCAAAAAGCACTCTCTCTCCCCCCACACTCCCTGTCACACTCCATCCCCCCCCATTTTGAAAAACACGTTGCAGCCACATGAATGCTGGGATAGCTGCCCATAATGCACCGCTCCCAACACAGCTGCAAATGTTGCAAGTGTGGCCACGCCACTGCGCTGTCAGCTGTCAGTGTGGACAGACTGCAGCGCTTTCCCTACTCAGCTGTATGAAGACAGGCTTACCTACAGCGCTGTACAGCTGCAAGTGTAGCCAAGGCCTAAGTTGTGGCATAAGTGTATTGTTTTGGATCCCCCTTCACTTTTTTTAGAAAAAGTTCAGAAGGTTCTTTTGGAATTTTTTCTGGGATGACCATCATTGACTGAGGCAGAGGTTTTTTGTAGCTGCCCACAAGGTCTTCTTATCTTTTAAACAGAGTCAATACTTTTCAGCTGCAGACTCTGTGGCAGCTGTTGTTTGTGGCTGAGCCTGTTCCTTGTATGCAACTGGCCTTTGCTTTTCTTTGGTGTTTGGGTTTTGATGGTGAACTTTTTTGTTGAATTCTGGATGTCTCAATTTTGAGGTGTTACCCAGTGTTTATCAAAGCCTTTTTAACTCTTGGAGATATTTTTTTAAGCTGAAGCCACAGGACAGGTGGCTGGAGTTCCCAAGGCTGCTTGTGAATCCCTTGTTTAGAATAAGGAGTCTTATCTCTTCCCTTACTGCAACAGGTGTAACAAAACTAGTTCATTTAATAGATTTTACTAATTTTACAGGGGTCTCAGTGGATACCTTGGCTGTCAAGCTTGGTTTTCATTCCATTTGCTGGGTTTCTCAGTTTTTGTCAGAGGTGGAACCAGCCTTTCCCAGGGGCAGTATTGCCAATCTGGACCCATCTCCTTGAGCGAACCATTTCTGATTACACTAATGTTTCTATTTTCTTGCCTGTTGCTCCTGCTGTGGATTGGGATGTTGACAAGCCTGGGAGCCTTCAACGGGTCTTCTGAATATACTTTTAATGGCTTAGGCTATAAGTCAGTGTATATGCTTGTGGTAAAGTTTCATCATTTTGGAATGCTTGTTGATCATCCTGATACAGTAGGGCGAAGACAGTTTCTGGTGGCGGACTCTCTCCATCCAGCACGGTGAACTGTATACAAGCCCCTCCCTGCAAAGAGGATGAGTGACCTCCAATGGACAATTCTTCACGGGGCTTTTGCCACAAATGTCTCTGTGTATCATTTTAACTCTGGGGTGTCCACGTTGATGAGGTGTCCTTTTTGTGACACGGAAGAGGCTGTCATATGCTTCTTTCTTGTTCCAGGTTATAGTCATTATTTATTTTAATTCAGGGTATTTTTCAGTTATTGTCCCTTGATTTTTTTCCTACTGTGTTTATTTTTACTGTGAGTTATAGATTTACAAATAGATCTGTGGTATGCCTGACAAATTCTATTTTGGGTCAAGCAAAGATGGTCATTTTAAAAAGTAGAACAATGTAAATTATTTAGTACCGTGTTGCTAATGTTATTCCTTTTTTAGTGGTTTTATGACTTCATTTGAAGTTTGGATATGATATGCTTTTAAGCAATTTATATCAATTTATTCAACGGTGGGCTATTGGAAATGCACTTTGAACTGTTCGGGATGGGCAACTGTTTTACAATTTGTAATTTGTTTTCTTCTTTTTACTGTGTTTCTATACTGAGTTCATTAAAATGTTTTAAAAGTCTCTCTCTCTCCTCTCTCTCTCTCTCAGGTTTTATACTGCTGCCTGTACCCTGGTGTCTGAACACGTTCCATGTAACTTCAATAGCAATAGCAAAGTCACTAGTGGACTTCATGAAATCTCTGGCACCTCTCCATTTTTGGGAGGTAGGGCTATTTATTTTATTGTATTTTTTTTTTAATGTTTATAGTGGTTTAGTGGTAAAAGGGGGAGTCAGTGTTGGGTGTGTCATTCTTATGCTGCAAAGGCTTCAAAAACCCTTTGTATGTTTAGAACATATATTTATGTATTCTTCTTCCTTCAAAGAATTTACATATTCCTAAAGATTTAAAACAAAAAGAAATAATCCTCAGTTAATGGGGATTTGAGCCATCAAGGCTCAAACTGTTCATAACTTAGCCTAAACCACTGGGAAATGTTACTGATTTCATGTTTCATTCCAAATTCAAGACAGATTGAATGAATTGTTCATGAACAGTGGTTAGAATAGATTAAAATAGGAGGAGCTCATGAATTTTGGCATGGTATGCTGTTGAGACCTATTCTCCTGTGGCGATATGATACTGCATCATCTGACAAAGATAGGGTAGAACATGGAAAAAGATGTGAAGTAATGTATTTTAAGGAGTTCATGTTCCCAAGTAGGCTCATAAGTAACTGAGCTAATTATGAATGTGTGTGAGTGTGAGAGATTGTGTATTGGGCATTGGTGTTTGGATCTGAGAAAGGGCATATCCTTGGTGCTTCCCACATCCAAACATTTCTTTCTTCTGTACCTACCTTAGATTTTATCAGGACGCAGGGTTGTAACAGATGTGTACATGCTTGTGGGGGATGAAGAGCAAGAGAGGTAGTTAAGAATCAAGCTCTATAAAGATACTTAAGCACACGTGTAACTTTAAGCATGTGAGTTGTCCCACTAAAGTAAAACAATGCTTGCACATCACAGTATCAGTTCTATCAGTCTACCACTCTTAGAATGAGTCCACACGCACTTTTCCATTTTCTCATAACTCATCCTTCATTACAACAAAAAGCAACAACAGGTTTTTTTAATAATGGAGTTCACAGTTCCATTTATTACTGAGTCATTGCTTAGCAAAGAGTATAGCAAGTTATTTTACTGGTAATACAAGATTAGTTTCATTTTCCTTGAATAAAATCATTGGTTTGAAATGTCTTAAATTCTTCTAACATGTAATGAATTGTCCTAATATGTCAGAATTGCCTTCAGTGGAACTACTCACACTTAAAGTTATTCACCTTCTTACAGGGGTGAAAGTAACTTACAGGATTTACCGGTACTGCCAGAGTCATGAGGGGGACGTGGCCTCATCTGGAAGAGGCGTGGCCTCAACAGGAAGAGGCGGGGGCCTCTCAAGATTTAAAGACCCTGGGGCACCTGCTGTGGCTGGGAGCCCCAGGGCCTTTAAATCAACCCAGGGCTTCCAGCTGCAGAGGCGGCTGGGAGCCCCCAGGGCTCAGGGGCAAATTAAAGGGCCCAGGGCTCCGGCCGCCACAGAGCTCCGGGCCCTTTAAATCCCCCTCCGGGGGGGGGATTTAAAGGGCTTGGGGCTCCCGCAACTGCAGGGAGCCCCGAGCCTTGCTGGTCTGGGGCCGGGATTTAAAGGGCCCGGAGCTCTGCCGCTGCGAGGAGCCCCGAGCCTTGCCGGGCTGGGGCCGGGATTTAAAGGACCCGGAGCTCCCGCCACTGCCGGAGCTGCAGGGGGGAATTTAAAGGGCTCTGGGCTCCCCGCAGCTGCGGGAGCTCCAAGCCCTTTAAATCCCGGCCCCAGCCCACCTGCCGGAGCTGCGGGCAGGATTTAAAGGGCTCTGGGCTCCCCAGAGTCCTTTAAATCCCCGCCGTGGAAGCCGATGCGGTCCGGCACGGCGTACTGGCTCTTGCCGGTACGCCGTACCAGACCGTACCGGCTTACTTTCACCTCTGCCTTCTTATGTACCTTCCTGAATTGGAGCCAGAATTCTAAAGTATTAGATCAAAATCTTAAAAATACTCTTTATTGCCTAATACCAAACTAGGTTCTTCCCTCCCTTAAGTTATTATAGGGAACAGTATTCAACTTCTGTCACCTCCCATTCCCAACATATCACTCAAGCCACCACAGCATATACACTTCCATCCTCACATCAACTGATATAATCAATACTCTTGTAATACACCTCTACCCCAATATAACGCGACCCGATATAACATGAATTCGGATATAACGCGGTAACGCAGTACTCTGGGGGGGGCGGGGCTGCGCACGCCGGCGGATCAAAGCAAGTTCGATATAATGCAGTTTCACCTATAACGCGGTAAGATTTTTTGGCTCCCGAGGACAGCGTTATATCGGAGTAGAGGTGTATTTATTAAACAACATTTATTGAAACAATTTGTATTGGTTATTTACTGTGGGCTCGATCCCAACTCCCATGTAATTCAATGGGACCTCAACACTACTTAAGACAGCTCAGCAGTTTGCAGGATTGAGCCCTCTGTCTCCAGTGTTTTCTTCTTCTTTCACTCCATTTTCCCCCTTTCTTCATACAGCTGTCTGTTTGTTTTCCTCAGTCATTTAACTTTCTCCTCTTCCCCAATGTAATCTCCTTCTATTCATTTCTCTTCCTCCTTTTCCTTGTTTGCTTGCTCCATTTATTCCCCTCTTTCTGCAACAATTGTCCCTTCCTCCTCTTCTTGTTTCTAGTCTATTATCAGGAGATGCCATGATTCCAAACAGTGAACATCAAAAAGAGAGAGAGCCAAGCATGAAAGAGGCAATGAAGAATTGGCCAGTTGTTAGAGCAGTAATCTTGGCTGTCAGGGAGGAAGTCAATGCCAATGACAAATTGCCAATACATGACAATTTAAAATGTATAAATGAAGTTAACAAAGCTGCTCTACAGCATTGTAGATTTTTAATTACAGCTGGCATCATATCATTCACTGCAATGTCATGTTTGCAGCTGACAATATTTGATGGAGATGACAGTCAGCACAATCAGCAAACTAGGAAAATGCCATTTTTAAAATGACACAGGTAAATATATTCCATTTGTTTATTTTATGTACAATGGAGCAAAGCTTAGAAATTTGGCCTGTATAAACAAGAGTTTGGAGAAGTGATCCTGCACCCTAGAGGACACAGTGGGAATAAATAGACTGTTTTAGAGTCATAAGGTATGTCTACACAGCAAAGAAAAACCCACAGCTGGCCTGTACCAGCCAATTCGGACTTGTGGGGATTGGGCTGCAGGGCAGTTTCATTGCTATGTAGACTTCCAGGCTTCAGCTGGAGCCCAAGCTCTGGGGCCCTACCACCCTTCAGGGTCCTAGAGCCCAAGCGCCAGCCGAACCCAGATGTGTACACGGCAATGAAACATCCTTGCAGGCCAAGCTCCACAAGACCAAGTCAGCTAGAATGGGCCAACTACAAGTGTATAGACATACCCAGATGTTTTAAGGCCAGAAGAGACCACCAGATCATCTTGTCTGACCTTGAGTATATCACATGCCTCCAACACCACCCAGTATCCACACACTAAACCAAAAAACAAAATTAACCCAAAGTAATTCAGCCGTAAACCTACGTGATACAGCCTACTTCTTTGTAGAAGTATAATTGTGGCAGTTCAGTCCAAGGGCTGGATCCAAAATAATTATCCAGTTGTTGCCATTTTGCCAGGGATTAAGTCTGATAAAATTGAACTATTGGGGTTTGTGACGGACTTCCCTGAGGTGCAACCTGGAACTGGGATCCCTCTGGCATACCAATCTGGGCCAAGTTACATGAAGCTTCTCCTCAGCCGCTCATGACCTAACAATAGAGAGATTCCAGCCAGCTCACCCTCCTCCCCCACCAGCTCCACAGCCTAGAACCCCAGAGCTGTACTGTCTTGCCCTAGTCAAAAGCCTGGCCTGTATAGATTTGTTATTCAGGGGTGGGGTAGATCCTGGTTTGCACTTAAATTCAAAAAGTGATCTTGTGTGTAAAAAGGTTGGAGACTACTGGAATAGACTATTCACAATGTGCTGGCTAGACTGGCTGTGAAGTACTTTGTGGGTGTTACCCAGGAGCAAACACATTTGAAATACAGATGCATAGTCAATATTTATAACTCCAGATACAAAAATGATACCTGCATACAACTAGGATAATTATATTCAGCAAACCATAACTTTTCCATTGACATCTCACATGACATACTTTGTAGAAGATACATCATAATTATGTCATTATAATATAATCATATTACTATGGTGAGTATGGGGTGCAGAGTGTCACAGGATTATCTATACATATTTCTACAGGTAGTTCGGGCCAGGACACTATGGAAGTCTTCTGTATTCAATTTGTTGTCTGTTATCAGGGTTTTTTGTTTCCCCCACCAAAAGCAGACTGCAAATTTGTTCAGCCAAGGTCTAAGGATGACAAATATGGGGGTTGTCCACAGTTCAGGGGTTTTGGAAAGGGGTTTCAGAGTACTAGGGTACTCTATTGCCCATGAGATAATTGCAAACCGTCACCTGAAGCAACTGGAGAGCATGTTGAGATGGTGTCCTGGTCCCTCCCTACCAAGGAGTAAGTTAAAGAATCCAAGGACATTAATGGATTAAATACATACATGTTTTGGGCACATATTGGTGAAGCACTAGCTGCGTGATAAACAGAATGGCAGGGACCATGTTCATGAAATGTATCTTTAGTACAAACATCAGCTTCTACAACCACATGATAGGGAACACAGCATATTATGGAATCATAGAACTGTAGGGCTGGAAGGGACCACAAAAGATCATCTAGCTTCCCACCTCCTCCCCTCCCCCCCACCCACACTGAGGCAGGACCAAACATATTATGCTAAATATGTTTTTGAACCCTTTAAATAAACTTTGGGGTGGGTATTTGGGAAGGGGGGGAGATGGGGATCAGAGAAGGCAAAGCGCAACAGAGATTAGTCCTCATCACAGGAATTGTGCCAAGGATGGGGACCCTTTGTCCAAACCACAGTGCTGAATGGGACAGCCTTTATCCATGAACTGCTGTTCACTCTGGCCAAAGACTACTCCACATCAACCTCTTTAAAGTGATGAGACTTCTGGATACCTTGGACCAGTGGAGTGGCAAATGTGGGTTACCTAGGATTTCTGGTGTCTGTGCTGGGGGAGTGTATTGCAGCACGTTTCGCTATCCTGATGCCTCAGATTGGAGGAGGTTACGGGAAGAGACATTTCTGTGTGGCCGAGATGCCCACCTCTTTTGGCAGGACAATTGGCTACTTCCTTTGAACAAGCAATAAATATAAGAGGCCCAAAGTACCTGGGAGATAGTTGCTAACAATACGTAAATGAAAAAATAAACAGTCAATGCAAAAAGCTGAATCTTAGCCTTTTCTGAATGTCACTGTGTATTAGCACAAGTTTGAGGCTTCAATCAATTGCTGCTGCAACCGGTGGAAGCTGGGAGAACCAGACACTCTCTGTCCCCAGCAGTGACCACTTCCCCCAGCATAACACGCATTGTTGTGACTGGTTAGGCTATGGTACTTAACTCTAATCCATCTCTACCTCCCCAAAGGGCATGATTCTTAACTTTCGGCAGTTGTGTAGTCATTTGCATTTGTGTAAAGTGGGTACAAAATCCTACAAAATCAGACTTCTCTACTAATGTACACTGGTGGTAACAGTTTGTGCCCACTTTCTCCATCTGTAAAGGGCTTTGATAACGACATTCTGCTGATATTTCTCCATCTTAAAGTATTATGACTATTATAACTGATTCTCCACTTTGTTACACAATCTTTACCCCATTGGAGTCAATGGAATTACAGTGAGAAAAACTGGTGTTGCAGAGTGGAGAATTGGGTCCCATGTGCATAGGACTCCACCTAATTTGACTCCAACCAAATGTGCTCATTTTTCTAACTCTTTTGGAGTCTAGCATAAACTTGGTTTAAAAATTGTTACCTCCTGCTCTAGATTTAATATATGTGAGATACATATTAAGGAAAAACTAGGAGTCAAGTACAACTCTTCAATTTCTTAACATTTAACATAAATAATTGCTACGCTATGAAGATTTAAATGGGGATTGCCACTCTTATAATTAATTCTTTTTGTTTCATCCTCCTTACTAATTGAAAATAGGCTTTTAATATAGAATACTTTGAAATTGGGTGAGAAGATAGAATTGGAAATTAATTTAATTAACTACAAACTGCCCAAATCAATCAGAGTTTGATAGTGCCTTTGTAATATACAGAGTTCATAATACTTGGGATTTGCAATAGTGCACATGCCATAACTGTACAGTAATCATGCTAAGAGTGCACAAAATTTAGCACTGTGCTATGAAGTTGTGTTGGGAGAAACTATCTCTGCTTTCACACATAGGCAGTATTGAGGCATGAGGGTGTATTTATCCATTAATCAAACAAAGAACTGCAAATTAGGGCATTTCTCCAAGTTTGGCAAGACTTTCAGATGCTAACAGCTGGAGAGAAAAACAATCTTTGAATTAAATGTCTAAGCAATCTTGTAACCATGTGGGTCCAAGACAAGATTGGTGAGGTAATATCTTTTATTAGACCAACTTCTGTTGGTGAGAGAGAGACAAGCTTCTGAGCTTACATAAAGCGCTTCTTCAGGTCTGGGAAACGTAATCAGAGTTTCATAGCTAAATACAACGTGAAACAGATTGTTTAGCATAAATAGTTAACACATATTTCACAGGACCATTCACCTTGCAGTTGGTGATAAAAAACATTACCTCTTCCACTTTGTCTGTCCAAGCAATCTGGCATTTCAAATGGTGGTGTTATTGGTACATCAGCCATGATGTTCATGACATGGAAACCATAAGCTCATAAGATCAAGGAAAATGAAATCCCATACAAAACTGTTTTACAAAATTTCTGTAGAATTCTAGAAAGTTTATATGGAGAGGAAAGTGTCTGCAGAACACTTCTATCAGGCCTATTGAACCAACTGTGTAGCTCTTTATATTTCCCACTGAAAATATATTGTCAGATGTGGGAAATAACAGAAATTCCCCCTTCATCTCTCCCCAAACAGCCCAAAGCTTGCAAATTCAGGCTTGGTTGGGAGGAGACCTGGTGTTGCAGGGATACCTGGGCTACAAAGTGACAGCAGACATGCCCTGCTAGGCTGGGCTCTGCAGTATGTAGGGGGGTACAGCTCCTCATACTGCCCTTAAAAATCTTGTTAACAGTGTTGCCAGTGCTTGTGGGGCCAATCCATGTCCATAGAGGAGTGGGCAGGATTTTGCTCACAGAGATGAAATTCTTCATATATAGGTTCACCAAAGCACTTAAATATATGACTGCACATGAGTGTTCCCATTGACAGTCAGCAGAACTATTCATGTGCTCAGAATTACGAACATGTAAGCAGGGTCTGAAGGTGCTCTCCCCTGACATCTAGAGAAGAACTGGGGGAGAGGGGGAAGACTTCAACAGCAGACCGAAGTGATCAATTCTGGCTGTTCTGAGTTAAACTTAACTTTAGTGTTGAATGCAGAAGTAATGGAATGTTGTTATCCTTATTGTATGAGTAAAGGGCAGCAGAACTGCGCTTAGCATGCCCTGATAGAGGGGGTCACCCTAAACTAAATCTCACTTGCCAAGCAAGGGTTTTAGATGGCAAATCCCAGGAAAGTCAGAGGGATTTGAACAAAATGATATTTTTGGGCTGCAGTTGGCAAGGAATGAAAATGAAAATATATTTTTTCTCTAACCTTGTAATTTTAATTAGGGTCATTCTGTCACCCATTAGTAGTTCTTAAGACCCTAGAGGATGTTACTTAACCTCCTAGCAAGATGATATTTGCAACTGCTATTCAAAGAGGGCCTGGAGAATATAGAGGTAGAAAAAAATGTGATCCCGCATAAAAAAGTGAAGGCAAAAATTGTCACCTCTCCTTCCCCTCTCTCTGCCCACAACACACACACACAGACACAGACCCACACACAGACACACAAACCCCCCTCTCCCTCTCCCTCTCCCTCTCCCTCTCCCTCCCTCTGATGGTAGATGTTCTCTAGATTGGTTGGACTCAGTTTGGGTACCTGATATCCAGCCATTGTCAAACAACCAGAAAGAAAGAAACAAAAAAGAGAAGTATATTTGTTTTGTTGGGGCAGTGACGATGAACTTCCCCTTACTGTGGCTGATCATCCATGCCAGTCCAGATGAAGGTCTCCATTTTTCACTCACCCCATCAACACATAGCAGTTACTTACCCCTGTCTATCCAGATATCGAGCTAGGGTTTTTTCCACAGTACCCAACAATGTGTAATTTAAGTCCTGCACAAAGTTAAGGAGCATAAAAACACATAATCTAACCCCTTTGGTTTCCACCAAGAAAAGTCTCATTTCTGACAAAGCAAGTGAGACTCTATGAAGTGTCCAAGCACCACAAATGCCAAAATAAGAGTTTAGTGGTTACTCCTGAACCCACATCTGTCACATTATGCAACGGAAGTGAGTAGCCAGCAGGCCTGCTGCGGACATTACAATAGTAAAAATACTGAACATAAAGATCCAGTTCCTCGACTAGTATCAATTAGCCTAGCTCTGACGAAGCCTCTGATTTTACACCAGCTGAGCATCAGCAATAATAGGTCAGGTCTTCAGCCGGTGTATACTTTTGGGGACCTGTCTAAATTATGCCAACTCCCTAGGGCTGCCCTATTTGCAGTGCTGCCTGGAATTGCTGCAGTGCTGCATGCTGAAGTCCCACCTCTAACATCCCTCCCTACTCCTGGCACCACCTCCATGCCAGGCTTTGTGAGGGGATCCTCAGAAGGCAGCCTTATGGCGGTCTTCACTGTGCCCTTGCTGAGAAATTCTACCCTAGCCAGAACTGGGGCTTTTAGAGTGCCTCCCCTTTTGCCTCTCTGGCCCTTTTTCTGTGCCCTACAGGGGCGAGAGTGGGAATAAGGATCTTACTCCTAGTGTCCAATCCAAAGCCAACTGAAGTCAGTGTGAGACCTACCATTGACTTCAATAAGCTTTCCACTTGGGGCTAGAGTGCAGAATACAGTGTATAAAAACTGATGATGAAACCTGTGAGATGAGATAATACTGATTAAGGGATTTAATTTGTTTTGGCATCAATGGAATAAGATTTACGGATTGACTGATTTAGGGGAAGCACAGGAATGTTTCCTTACTGTTTCATTGAGCAAATGACTACAGCACACTGAAGACTTTTGGAGTTTATTCCTATGAAACCAAGTCAGGCCTGATAAATAGGACACAAGTGAATGAACATGTTAGGGCCAAGAATTCCATAACAGCGTCAAATATGACAAGTACCTGAGGGTATGTAAAAAAAAAAAGTGATGCAAAAAACTTGAACTTCAAAAAGCAAAAAATAGCGAGAAAAGCAGATTGACTTAAAGAAAATGGATTGAAATCAACGTTTGACCAGAAGTGTGGAAGGTATTTAAGCAACAGGGGGATATAATCTATGTTCATTCCAGCAGAATCTAAATGTCAAAAATAATCATGGAAGTCAATGTGTTTCAAAGAAAAAGGAAAAACTCTGTTATGAACAGACACACGGAGAAACAGAAAGCACTTAGTGTAAAGGATGTAGCAAATGAGGAAATTGGGTAGTTTAAACAAAAAAAGATAAGGCAAGAGAAAATTGAGGAAAAATGTGTATCAGCTACCTTCCTACATTGTAACTAAGATTTTAAAGTATGTACACAGCAGACAAACATTACAAATAGGAGACAAGAAAATTGCAGGGATGGTAAACAATGATTTTGTATGTTTCTATGCTTCCACTACCAATGAAATGTACGACAGTGGTCTCACTCAGAAATGAGATTCACAGGAACAGAAGAAGATGAGACATACAACTGAAAGACCGAATATGTCAAAAATAACTGGATCAAATATTTGTTTCATTGCTTGTATAATGGAGAAAATTTGTGCTGTAATGGAAAATTAGGGCAAAACTGTGGGTAGTCTACATGGGTAAAGCTATCTTTTACTATGACAACTGGATAGACTTACCCTGTATGTACTGGTAACTGTTAGAGTAGTTTTTAATTTTGTAAATTGAATTTATTGCTCTTGAAGATGCTGGGTTGATACTCTGGAGACTGAAACCTCCCTGTAGAGTGCAAGTATAACCCAAGTAATGACAGTTTTCCCCCACTCCACCTCACCACTCCTCTTATTAGTACTGGTACAGAAGCACCGACATGCTCCATCTGAGATCAGGGCCCCAGTGTAATAGGTGCGGTATATCTAGACAGATAGATAGATAGATATAGTTTCTGCCCTCAAAATGCTTACAGTCTACATAGAGAAGACAGAGAAATGGTGAGGAGAGGAAATAAGTGACTTTGCGCAGGGTGATACACAGGCTCAGCTGGGAACAGAAACTGAGGAGCCCCAGCTCACATGCACATGTTAGTAATGTGAAAGGGCAGCCCTACCTTCCATGAGCAATGAATGCTGAGGTGAGCAGAGAGGAGAGCTGGCCCTTCACCCCCAGAGCCCTTGTTGGCTACAGGACTAAGCAGGAAATCCCTGCTACCAGCCCGCCTCTTGTTAGAGGAGTGGAATGCCCTGGCAGAGCAGGGTGTCAGCCCTGCCTAAGGATTGGTCAGGATTCCCCCAGAATTTTTTCCACATCTTTACCAATTTTTATGCACAACCTACCCCCACTTCATGTCATCCCCCCTCTCAAACACACATGCCACCTCCCCTCTCCCTGCCTGCTCCCCTGTATGGGGACTCACTGCAGCTTTCATGCTTGTAGCAGGCCTTGAGGCTGTCGCAGAGCAAGTCCTGCAAGCAGAGCAGAGGGGACACAGGCTGCTGGAAGTGAGGAGGGGCCAGGCAGACCCCTGGGGGGAGTCCTGGTGCAGGAGCTGGCCCCAAGGCAATGGCGAGGAGGAGCAGTGCTGTCTGTCCCACTGCCCACTCAGGTTTGCCCTGCAGCCCATTTCTCATGATGGGGGTGGGAGGGCGACAGGGCCAAAAGTGAGTGAATGGCATTGTGCCCTGGTGCATGGGGGTTGTGTTACCAATCAGGTTTGGCACCACCCACTCTCGTCATGCCTTCCCCCCTCAGTGATGGTGGAGGGGCCACGGGGCCATGGGGCCAGCTCCTGCACCAGGCTTCCCCCCCATCCCCCCTCGGGGACCTGCTGGGCCTCACCCTGCTTCCAGCACCCTGAGCTCTGGGTGCCTCTGCCAATGACATGCACTGTGAATAACGTGTGTATGGCTGTGGGCATCACCGATGTTGGTTGCAGGCCCCTTGGTTCGCTCTGGGCCAATCAGCTGCTGCAGGGGCAATGCTGGGAAAAAGCCAAACAGTCGGGACGGAGCACACATCTAATTGCTGCAGATATGAATTCAGCTAGAACTTGGGGATAGAAGATAAGCCCACTGATAATTGCCTCATATTGCAGATGCCATGTCAGTGCTTGCTGAGTATGCTGGCACTTCAGTAATGCAGACCAGCATGATTGTTGACAACGTCTTGGTTAGTTTTATTCAGAGCAAATGTAGTGGTACTGATGGTGTGAATGAAACCCATACCCATTCGGTGTGGTGCTCTGCCCCTCTGATGGTGGCTAGGCTTCATACAAAGGAAAGTTGAAGAACCTGCTGCAGGCTTGCCTAACATACAAGAAGTTTTTAGCTCGGGCAGTAGAGATTCATGCTTCAAGATTCAGAAGTCCCTGGTTTAACCCATTCAGAGACATGCATTACATGAACACTTGTGCAGTGTTGATAGTGGACATGTAGTGTGTTACAGGCATGCCAAGGAGTTGCAACGATGGTTGCAAGGCCAACATTTTCTTGTGTAGACAAGACCTTAATTTAAATTACCCTGGCACTATTTAGTGATATGGACACTTGCCCTTTAGAAACTGTAAAGAAAGTGCCTTCTTATTTCACACAGGTCATCAAACAGCTGTCAGTTTCCAGGGCCAGATTTAAAGCAACGATCTAGGGGCAAAAAGGCCTTTTAGCTTATCATTTTATTTTTACACCTCAGCGCCTAACTGAATTAAAATAAGCCAATTTGGCAACTTTCTTACTTTTAATTATTACTATTCTTAAAGATAAGTTTGCTGACCAAGCAGGTTTAGCAAAGTTCTCTAGAATATAATCATCAAAGACTAACTGGCTGTTTTAAAAGTGAGAAGTTAGAAGTGAAAGGTAACATCCTGGTTTTAATGAAGACAGTGGCAAAACTCCCAGTGGCCAGGATTCCACCCATGAAAAAGCAGAGGTGGAACTGATTCAGGTATCTTAGTTGTCACATGTATGAAAGACTCAGAAAAAAAATGCTGGCCCTGAAAGCATAGTCTTGATGATACTATAGTTTCTGAGCATAGGGACAGTTCAGAGAATTTGTAATGGGATTAGAGAGCATTTCATTCCTGATTTGGGTCTAGTTTCTGGGTCAAGAGGAATTGATGGTAGAACTGGGCCCCATGTGCACAGAGGCAAAGGAACTGAATGCAAAAAAAGTGCAGAGACCTACAAACAATGTCAGAATTCCTGATTTTTCATGAGCCCATGAATTTCTCCTGGGATCATTAGACAGATGGATAAGATCATTGCAGGATTGTGCTGGATGCACTAATTTTACCATTGTTGCTATTGTGCCAGTGTAACCCACACACCTTCTGGGTGTGGTGTTCTGTCCCATCTAGTGGCACAGACAGAGGTAAAATGAGTCTCTTCTACAGCCTTAGCTAAGAGCCAGTTGGCTTTTAGCTCATGCGGTAGAGGCTCATGCACTAAGGTCCCGAGGTCTCCACTTCAATCCCCCCTGCTGACAACCAGGGTCTGTAGGCATTACACCAGCACTTGTGCTGCACTGATGCTGAGTGGCATGGTGGTGGACAACAAGGTGTTTGCTTTATGCATCATGAGTGCAATCCCTCATGGAAATAGTTCCCGAAAGAGCGTGAGAGCAGCAGCCCCTGAATCTATCAGGCTATGTGCAGAGAGTATGTTCAGTGATGTCACAATATGGACACAACATTATGGAACACTGCAAAAACCTTCACACAATGCTTACTGAACATATTCAGAAATAGATTCTAACTTCATTTAAATATTAGCCCTATACACCAAGCAATGGCAGAAGTGCTCAAAGAAGAAGGAGCCCCTGCTGAGTTTCAAACATCAGATGATTTTCCTAAAGCCCTCTTTAAAATGTCTGGTTACATTTTTTAAAATTCTTTTTTCACAATGGGAAATTAACTTTTCTCCACTTTTCTATAACTCCATTACTGGAATGTCTTTGCTCACACTCCCTGGAAATCATCCTTCAGCAAAGGTAAAGCAGAGGATGATTAAGTCAAAAAAACCCAAATTTGATAATTTATGATCATTTGAAAAGGGGGCTCCTTTGTAAACTGTGTAGGGTATAAGTACCTCCCAAGGATTGCAATAGAACCTCTTTTGCAATCTTTAACTAAAGCAGGCACAATCAGTCCTTGCTGTGTGTGTGAAAGAGTTAGAGAATTCTCCTCCCAAAATTGAACAGTTCTGACCTTTAAAAAGTACAGTGGTTGCTTTTGAAAAGGAACAGTAATGGCTCATTGCTCATAACTGACAGAGGTTCACCTGACCTAAAATTAGGAGAGCTATAATCTTTGCTGAAATCTGTAAGGCATTGCTTTTTAACGTGTTCAAATATATTAATCAAAAATGACTTTATAGTATGAGTTTTCAGAATTATAAGCAACGAGATGCATGGCAGAAAAAAATTATATATATTTTGAACTTAAAATATATGCTAGTTTTTCTCTTCCAAACTTCTCCCCTTGTGGGATGCTAATCTGAAACAATTACTGTGCAAGTGCTTCCTCTAATATAGCTCAACCAGCATCACATTAGGGTTGCTGCTTTCTTAATAAAAACAGCATACAGCTATATTTTGCATACTTTATAGGAGTCTTTTCCTTACTGTTTTAGAAAGCAATTGTGGGATGTCTTGCAAAGCTTTGCTTACTCAAATTCTTCAGTTGACCTTGCTACTGACTCTCAGAGAGGTACTCCTGAGCAGGGCCGGCTCCAGGCACCAGCCCACCAAGCATGTGCTTGGGGCGGCGCCTGGAGGGGGGCGGCGTGGCGGGGCGCTCCGGCCCGAGAGCGGGGCCGCGACCGGGCTCGCCGCCCTCCCCCGGCGCTCCGGCCGGTCGGGGAGAGCGGGGCCCCAGCCGAGCTCGCCGCCCTCCTCCCGGCGCTCCGGTCGGTCGGGGAGAGCGGGGCCCCGGCCGGGCTCTCCACCCTCCCCTGCCGCGCTGGGGGGGAGTGGGGGTGGGGGGGGGCGGCGGGTGGCTCTAGGGCGGCAAAAAAGCCAGAGCCGGCCCTGCTCCTGAGGGAATTCTGCACCAAAAAATTTAAAAATTATGAACACACTATTTTAAAATGGTGCGCATTTTATTTGTCAATAAATAAATCTATGTCCAGTGGGACAGTGGGGAGCACAGGCCACTGGCTGCATTGAGATGGAGATCACCCTGGTGCTGCCACCTCCCCCGGTTTAGGAACTCAGCAGTGAGGCGGCATCTGGCCCTGACACATTGCAAGGGCTGGGCCTGCCCCAGAAACACCCCTAGGCCCTGCCCTTCTGCACCAGGCGCACCAGGTGTGGGTGGGCAGGCTCAGCCCAGCTGGATCCAAGTGTGCAGGGACTTAATGTGTGTGGGGTGAGAGGTTACTGTGCGGGGGCAATCTGGGTGCGGGCAGCTCAGTGGGAGATGTGTATGCACAGGTATTTGTTGGGGGGTTCTGGGTGCAGGGGCAATGGAACTCTGCAGGGGACCAGGTGAAGGTGGTTGGGTCTCAGCAGGGGGCATCTGGGTGTTGGGAGATGGGGCTTGGTGAGGTGGGGGTTTGGGTGTGGAGGGCTCAGTGGGGGGTGTGGGTGCTGGGAGAGTGGGGCTTGATGGGGTAGGGGTCCAGATGCAGCTGGTTGAGGCTCAGTGGGGTGGGGGTCTGAGTGTGAGGGCTCATAGGAGGGGTCCAGGTGTAGTGGGGTAGGGCTTGTCAGTGTGAGGGCTCAATGGGCCTGCTTAACTGGGGAGCTCCAGCTGCTGCCAAGGGACCATCGCATGCCAGGCTCCTGCTTCCTCCTGCGATTCCCCTAGCCCCTTTTCTTCTCCATCCCCCACCCCTCACTCCTCTCCCCCTGCCCTATTCCACTCCCCTTCCTTCCCTCCCACTACCTCTTCCCCCCACCCCTAACCCCCCCTTCCCTCATTTTCCCTACCCCCGTTTACCCAGCCCCACCATGAGCACTCACCGATGCACAGAAAACAGGAAGGCTCCCAGCACACAGAAGGGGCGAACGACTGACACTAGCCAGGAGGTGGCGTTCATCTGCAGAGTCAGCGGAACCAAGACACGGCCTCCTTCATCTGAGCAGTTCTATGCTTGCAGAAATGAGGGGGGGGCAGTGTCACTGCCCCCTCATGCCTTGCCTCTGTGGGGGGGCAATCCTCCCCCAAAACTGCGCCCATGGTCGTCCCCCCGCTGTTTTCTGCAGGGGACCTCAGGAATTCTACAGTCCCACAGAATTCCCCAGGAGTAGAGAGATGGGTTTGCTATAGCAACGGAAGACCCTCTTCTGCTTTTGTAATGAGTGTCTACACTGAAAGTGCTATAGTGATTATAGTGTAGATGTACCTTTAATATTACCTGCTATCAGGTCTAATACAGATGCGTGTAATCTTTTCATCTGAGATCAGCCACAGGTCACTCCAAGGTCATCTGAGCTAGCCAATTCTACTGATATTTAGCCAAGAAAATGTCCTTAAATATGGTTATGTGGAAGTCAAATAGAAGATTGTCCTTAATGCAAATGTTCATACTGACACTGAGGAGATACTGTTTTTGGTCAGGGGGCCATTGTAAATTGTACTACTAGGGCATGTTGAACTGTGGGCTCAAATAGACTGTTACTGGCAAAACAGCTCTATATGGAAAGTGACCTCATCCACACACTCCCAGAAATGATATCAGTACTTCAACAGCCCTCTGACAGGGATGAGGGAGAGTGTGTGCTTATGATTATTAATATAATCTGTCTACCACTTTTACAGTGTTTTAAGGTTTGGTGAAATTACTTCGCTCCATTACAGAGGCTGAACATCTACATAGTTATGAATAAAAGTGGTTAGGGTAAAAGCCTTCCCCGATCGATCACAGGCTCCTCACGTTGATTAAAACAATAAAACTCGAATGTTGCACCATGTAAAATGAACGGGAGGGAGTGCACCTCAGGCACCAATACTTAATAGCTACATCTGCTCAGAGGGTGAAAAACACACATACACACTTGCAACATGTAGCCATCTTTATAGGTCATTGTTTTCAACCATATTTATCTTATATGTTAGAGTATTTTGCTGTATTCTTGGCGATCTTTCATTTCAGCCATAGAAAATGTGAAGAGAAAGAGAAAATAAAACAGCTAAATTTATATTTTTTCCTGTTCTGTACAAGTAAATAACAGTGATTTGTACTGTAGATCAGGACTTCTCAACCTTTTTCTTTCTGAGGCTTTCCCAACATGCTATAATAACTCCAAGGCCCACCTGTGTCACAACAACTGTTTTACTGCATGTAAAAGCCAGGGCTGGTAGCAAGCAGGGTAATTGCCTGGGGCCCTGCGAAGCTCAGTTGCTCAGGCTTTTGTACACCGAAGAACAGTTGTTTTCTATGGCCTGTGTTCTTCAGCTTCAGCACCCCAGGCAGTGGGTCTCCAGAGCGGCGGGGCTTCAGCTCCCCAAAGGGTGGCGGGGCTCTGGGGCTTCATCCCCTGTGGGGTTCCAGGGCAGTGGGGCTTTGGGCTTGTTGGACTCCCTAAAACCTGTTGGGGGCCTACAGATCTGTGGTTGAGAACCACTGCTGTAGATCACTGTGTTGTGAGAGCACATCAGAACAGCAAAACTATTTTTTTCATATTATAGATCACCCTATTTACATTTCTGTCTAATCTCATATTCTCCTTTAAATTATAAATTTCCCAAATGGCATGGTCTAAGCTAGGGGAACCGTTGGAATGTATTTGAAGTGATTTTATTAGCTTTAGTGCAGGATTGGAATACAATTTGGATGTGTTGGAGATATATGTGTATTCAGTGATACCTCCCTCAGGATTTATCTGTTTTAATGAACAGTGAGAGAGAGAGAGGTAGTTTATGTGATGTAGATTTTAGTAGAGGCAGTGAGTTTCACAGTTAAAAGGTCTGAGTCATCATTTATTATTATTTGTATTGTGGTGGTGCCCAGTATCTCCACTGAACTAGATACTATACAAACAAAACAAAGAGATGATCCCTACCTTCATATTTTTTGTCTTGCTTTTCCATCACATAAGGGAATCAAAGACAAGGCTTGGACAGCATAGATCAGAGTCCATTCTTCTCTTCTTTGTTATGGCAAACATTCTGGGGCATGATAGAAGATAATGTTTCGATGTATGTACTTAACCATATCAACCCATGGATTTCTGACATGAAGAATGATGGGTTATTGGGCATGTAGCTTGTTTTGATTTTGGGGGGTAATTTTATTTTTGAGTGGGAAGAGCTATCACCCTAGTAAACTTCATGATCTTGGAGTAACAGGTATTGTAGCCACAAAATAACTTTTTCTTTGAGACTGAAAATGAAGTGTGCAGGTTAAGAGATGGTTTCTTGTGCTGAATGGAGTTGACCATGTTCAGGTCTATAATTGTGTAGTTCAAATTTGAGGATTTAATTTCATAATTTTGGGCCTGCCTAATAATAATAATAATGGTGAAGATTTTTTCCTCATAAAATAAATTATCAAGGAAGCTCTTCAGTAACAACAGTACTACTGATGCATTAGTTATCTCTTTTATAAGGGTCCAAATATGCAGTCAAATATTGTATAGAGGAGAAATGTTAATAGAAAAGGTATACTATAGTACCTTATCATTGCTTGGAATAACAAAATAAACCATCCTCTTTAAACAGAGCTGGATGTAATATAACAAGCGTACAAATATCTCTGTATAATATGAAGATTGAATTATTGTAGCAGTTAGGTGGGTTTGTTTGTTTGTTTGTTTTTTAAATAAAATTGCCTCGGGGAGATGTCAGCTTTAAGATGTATTTCAGTCCCAAGACTTCCTTAATCATGATTTACAAAAATTATATGTACAATTGAAGCCAAGGAGTCCAGATTACTTACATTATCACATACTGTATCAGTATCAATGTCTTTATGATATTTTCACTACTGGTTTGCTGAAGCAGCTGCAAAGCTGCAAATGTGTTTGTTTTTTAAATTGGCTTCTAGGTAGATAAAATTTGTTATACATCTAAAGCTGCTACTGAAGTATAAATTATTAATTAAATTACAATTTAAGAGGAGATGCTCCCTAACTTTATGAGATACTGTACTGTTTTATACTTGAATACTTCAAATAAAACCTAAATAAGATTTGAACTGGACCAACGGAAATGATGAATTCTCTAAAGAGTTATGAGTTGGTATAGAGGGTAATTTTGAAGTGCTTGGAGAGTATATTATCATCTCCAATAAATAATGCAAATCAAGCCAGCTATTTGAAAATTATATTCATAAAAGTGTAACCCTCTATTCTTAACAGATGAGCAGCATATTTTAAAGGTCCTTGTTAATACTAAAAGGAAATGGATTCTTTAAAAAAAATCCCTGTCCTTTTCCCTAATTTTCAACCAGGGAAAAGTAAGTGGGATCTGTGAGGACTCAGATGAGGACCAATGTGGGTATATGGCAGTTATGACATCAGTTCAGGTCTAGAGATGCAGTACCAAGCTCTAGATGTGATGGGGAAAGTTGGGGATTGGATAAGCAGCTCAGGAGGCAGCAGCAAATAGCTGGAGAGTAAGAGAGCCGATCTAATCTCACATTCAGGCACAACATCAGAATCCTGCATTTACACCAATGCAACAATCCATTTCCACTCAACTAAACAGAAAGTGCAACTGTGTCTGTTTCAGTAAACACATAGGCCTTGTCTGCTTCTGTAATTATTTTACCTGTTTTAAATAATGGTCTAAATGCCTCCAGCACTGTACACTCTAATGCGGACCAGCCTCAGACATCTTCAAATCATGCTGTAAATAAATAAATGCCATCTCAATATGCAGCAGGATTTTGCTGAGGCATTTGCAGCATTCCTGGCTCCACATTCCCCCCTTTCCATGGGATACACTTACTAGGTACAACTAACCCCAACGTAAAGAAATGATAAGTTAATTAATATTCAATGTAATACTTTAAATCAGAGCTAATATTTGAACAATAAATATGAGTAACAAATTCCTCACTCCCTTACACCCTGTGGAACCCACTGAAGTTAGCAGAGTTGCACAGAGTTTGTGAAGGAAGATTTTGGTTCATTGTTTGCTCTGAATTGTATTAAAAAAACCACAAGCCCTAATAACTGTTCTCTAATGCTTTCTCTCAAGTGGGTGAAATTTGATCTGCAACCGTCTATACAAAATGGGAGTCTTTCCATAATGGCTTAGAAGCTAAACTTTCCAAAATCAGAAGCTGCAAAAGGTAAGAAGAAGTGAAGCCAACTGTATGTCTTCCCATCTCGAAGGAAGGTGTACTGTACCATAGAGCTACAAAGGGAAAAGGAGGTGTTGCTGAAATTATTGTATTGCTTCCAAAACATTAAGCAATTTTAACAAGAATCCCTAACTGCTAATGAGACACACTAAAACTCCATCTTGGAACAAGCTTCTTTTATTTTTATGTCTTTTGCTTCAAATTTAAAGACATGCTATCTGCTTAAGTGCCTTTGGTGAGGGATGTGGGCAAAAACTTTCTGAAAGTGCAAGTATACTATATGCACTGGATCACCCTGATCCACATGTTTGTTGACATCCTTAAAGAATTCTAATAGATTGCTGAGGCATGATTTTCCTTTATAAAAGCCATGTTGACTCTTCCCCAATATATCATATTTATCTATCTATCTGATAATTAGGGCTGTTGATTAATCAGTTAACTCATGCAATTAACTCCAAAAAATTAATCACGATTAAAAAAATTAATTGTGATTAATCTCAGTTTTAATCACACTGTTAAACAACGGAATACCAATTGAAAGTTATTAAATATTTTGGATGTTTTTCTACATTTTCATATAGTATTTTGTGTTGTAATGGAAATCAAAGTGTATATTATTTTTTATTACAAATATTTGCAGTTAAAATGATAAAAAAATGTATTTTTCAATTCACTTCATACAAGTACTGTAGTGCAATCTCTTTGTCGTGAAAGTGCAACTTACAAATATAGATTATTTTTGTTACATAACTGCACTCAAAAACAAAATAATGTAAAAATTCAGAGCCTGCAAGTCCACTCAGTCCTACTTCTTGTTCAGCCAGTCACTAAGACAAACAAGTTTATTTACATTTATGGGAGATAATGCTGCCCACTTCTTATTTACAATGTCACCAGAAAGTGACAACAGGCATTTGCATGTCACTTTTCTAGCCGGCATTGCAAGGTATTTACATGCCAGATATGCCAAACATTTGTAGGCCACTTCATGCTTCGGCCACCATTCCAAAGGACATGCTTCCATGCGGATGACGCACGTTAAAAAAACAATGCGTTAATTAAATTTGTGACTGAACTACTTGGAGGAGAATTGTATGTCCCCTGTTCTGTTTTACCCACATTCTGCCATATATTTCACGTTATAGCAGTCTTGGATGATGACCAGCACATGTTCATTTTAAGAACACTTGCACTGCAGATTGGACAAAATACAAAGAAGGTTCCAATATCAGATTTCTAAAGATAGCTACAGCATTCGACCCAAGATTTAAGAATCTGAAGTGCCTTCCAAAATCTGATCGGGACAGAGTGTGGAGCATGCTTTCAGAAGTCTTAAAAGAGAAACACTTTGATGCAGAAACTATGGAACACAAACCACCAAAAAAGAAAATCAACCTTCTGCTGGTGGCATCTGACTCAGATAATGAAAATGAACATGCATCGGTCCACACTGCTTCAGACTGTTATTAAAAAGAACCCATCATCAGCATGGACGCATGTCCTCTGGAATGGTGGTTGAAGCATGAAGGGACATATGAATCTTTAGCACATCTGGCATGTAAATATCTTGCAATGCTGGCTACAACTATGCTAAGAGAACACCTGTTCTTACTTTCAGGTGACATTGTAAACAAGAAGCAGGCAGCATTATCTTCTGCAAATGTAAACAAACTTCTTCGGCTGAGCGATTGGCTGAAGAAGAAGTAGGACTGAGCAGACTTGTAGGCTCTAAAATTTTACATTGTTTTATTTTTGAATGCAGGGTTTTTTGTACATAATGCTACATTTGTAAGTTCAACTTTCATGATAAAGAATTGCACTACAATTAGGAAAATTGAAAAATACTATTTTTTTTGTTTTTATATAGTGCAAATACTTGTAATAAATATATATATATATATAAAGTGAGCACTATACACTTTGTATTCGCTGTTGTAATTGAAATCAATATATTTGAAAATGTAGAAAACATCCAAAAATATTTAAATAAACAGTATTCTATTATTGTTTCAGTGCTATTAAATGCAATGAATTGTTTTAATTACTTGACAGCCCTACTGATAATTATATTCTTTACTGTAGTTTCAACCAGTTTGCTTGGTACTGAATTTAGGCTTACCTGCCTGTAATTCCCAGGATCACCTCTGGAGCCTTTTTAAAAAATTGGTGTCACATTAGTTATCCTCCAGCCATTTGGTACAGAGGCTGATTTAAGCAGTAGGTTACATACCAAAGTTAGTAGTTGTGAAATTTCATATTTGAGTTCCTTCTGAATTCTTGAGTGAATACCATCTGCTCCAGGTGACTTATTACTGTTTAATTTATTAATTTGTTCCAAAACATCCTCTACTGACATTTTAATCTGGGACAGTTGCTTAGATTTGTCATCTCAAAATAATGGGTCTGGTGTAAAACTCGCCCTCACATCTTATGCTGTGAAGACTGATACAAAGAATTCATTTTGCTTCTCCACAATGGCCTTGTCTTCCTTGACTGTTCCGTTAGCACCTCAATCATCCACTGGCCCCACCGAATGACTGGCAGGCTTCCTGCTTCTAAAGTACTTTTAAAAATTGATGTTAGTTTTGGTGCCTTTTGTTGGTTGCTGTTCAAATTATTTTTTTGGCCTGCCTAAATATACTTTTACACTTAACTTGCCAGAGTTTGTATTCATTTCAGTTTTCCTCAGTAGGATTTGACTTCCAATTTTGAAAGGATGTCTTTTTGTCCCTAACTGCTACTTTTACTCTGTTGTTTAGGCATAGTGACATTTTTTCATCCTTTTTTTTTATTTGGGGTATACATATAATTTGAGCCTTTGTTATTGTGTTTTTAAAAAGTTTCCATGCAGCTTGCAGGCATTTCACTCTTGTGACTGTACCTTTTAATTTCCATGTAATCATCTCCCTCATTTTTGTCTAGTTCTCCTTTTTCAAGTTAAATACAGTTGTGGTGGATTTCTTTAGTATTTTCCCTCATACAAAGATGTTAAATTTAATTTAACATCTAATTAAATGTTTAGTATATACTCGATCATAAGCCGGTTCGTTTATAAGCCGACCCCCGCAAGATGGATAAGTAAAAATGGAAAATTTTTATGACCCGTTCATAAGCTGACCCTACAATTCAGGGGTCAGCAAATTTTGGCTCCCAGGCCATCAGGATAAGCCACTGGCGGGCTGAGATGGTTTGTTTACCTTGAGCGTCTGCAGGCACGGAGGTAAACCTAAGTAAACAAAGTGTCCCGGCGCGCCAGCTGCTTACCCTGATGGGCTGGGACAGCAACTGGTGGGGAAATTTTTTTGGGGGGAGAAGCTGGGGGTCAGGGGAATAACCCCTATGACCACCTCCCACATGACCCCAACCCTAGCCCGGTACCCCCACACTCTACCCATCCCATTCCTTCCCACCTTATCTGGGGAGGGCCAGGGGAGGATGTCTCTGGCCTGGCCGGGCGGCGCGGCCTCAGCATGTTCCAGTGGGCTGGGCCGGACGGCATGGCCGCAGCGTGCTCCGGTGGGCCGGGCGGCCCGGCCACAGCCTGTTCTGGGGAACGGGGCCGAGCGGCACAGCTTCAGTCTGCCAGCCCTGGAGCTGCAGCTGCTTCGGAGGCAGGGGGGAGAGCAGCGTGGCCAGAAGCAGAGAGACTCTGGCCCCGCCTCTTCCCTTCTGGCTCTGCTGGCTGTGCTGCCTCTCCTTGCTCCGTCTGTTGGGGGGAGGGGCTGTGTCCCACCTCTCCCTTTCTATACCCGTTCATAAACTGACCCCCTTCTCTGGTGCTTCCCTTTTTTACTAAAAAATTTCGGCTTATGAACGAGTATATACGGTACATTATGGTCATTATTACTGAGCATTGAGCTATATTCACCTCTTGGACCAGAACTGGTGTGCTACTTAAGTCTAAATCAAGAATTGCCTCTCCCCTTGTGGGTTCCAAGACTAGCTTCTCCAGAAGCAATCCCTGATGATATCTAGAAAATTTATCTCTGCATCCCATCCTAAGGTGACGACATTCCCAGTCACTGTGGGGTTAGTTGGAATCCTGCATTATTATTGGGTTTTCTGTTTTTTTTGTAGCTCCTCTAATCTCCCTGAGCATTTCCCAATCACTGAGCAGCCTTCTTTATTTAAAGGACACACTGTGTCTTTACAAAATATGGCAGCAAAAAATAATTTGCTCTGTTATCATGCAGCTACAGTTCCAGGAAGCTGCACAACTACAGGTGAGGAAAGACTTAAAACGTCAGGTATTGGTTAGCACCTGTTGTCTCACATACCATTAGCAGTGTCTCAGTTCATAATTGATTGTTGTAGCAGCTAGCCTCCCTCTCTTGTTTGCCCAAAGGCCTGTGTGCTACCACTTTTATAGTGAAGACCATATCTTTATCCTTTCCCTTGTGTGTAGGCTTCTGGATCTTTTTGTTTCCAATATGCAACCACTGTGGAATGTCAAGACTTCCTTTTCTTTTCCCCTCAATGACACACTTTGATGGATGCCTTTTTCCTGCATGATGAAATAACATATTTCCTTGAGACACAATCTTTTCCCTGAGACGCAAGCTTATCAGCATATTTTAATACACTGAAGAATTAAATTCATTACCTGTATCTCTAAATCAATAGATACAGTTTATATTGGGTGATTCAGGCTTTGATTGTCCCAAAAGCATGTTGATTGATCTGTGATATTTGCTTTTCTTCCAAAAAAAAATATAATGACAACAAAGAATAAGAAGATGTTCCCTATGTTTTTATTATAAGTAGGGCTGTCAAGCAATTAAAAAATTAATCGAGATTAATCGCGCTATTAATCGCATTTTTAAACAGTAATAGAATACTATTTATATAAATATTGTGGATGTTTCCCACCTTTCCAAATATATTGATTTCAGTTACAACAGAGAATACAAAGTGTACAGTGCTCACTTTATATTTATTTTTTATAATAAATATTTGCACTGTAAAAATAAAAGAAATAGTATACAAGTAAGTAATACAAGTACTGTAGTGCAATTTCTTTATCATGAAAGTTGAACTTACAAATGTAGAATTATTCACAAAAAATAACTGCATTCAAAAATAAAACAATGCAGAACTTTAGAGCCTATAAGTCCTTTCAGTCCCACTTCTTGTTCAGCCAATCGCTCAGACAAACAAGTTTGTTTACATTTGCAGAAGATAATGCTGCCCGCTTCTTGTTTACAGTGTCACCTGAAAGTGAGAACAGGTGTTCGCATGGCACTGTAATAGCCAGTGTTGCAAGATATTTATGTGCCAGATGCATTAAAGATTCATATGTCCCTTCATGCTTCAACCACCATTCCAGAGGACATTCGTCTATGCTGATGATGGGTTCTGATCGATAACGATCCAAAGCAGTGCATCCCAATGCATGTTCATTTTCATCATCTGACTCAGATCCCACCAGCAAAAGGTTGATTTTCTTTTTTGATGGTTCGAGTTCTGTAGTTTCTGCATCAGAGTGTTGCTCTTTTAAGACTTCTGAAAGCATGCTCCACACTCCGTCCCGATCAGATTTTGGAAGGCACTTCAGATTCTTAAATCTTGGGTCGAGTGCTGTAGCTATCTTTAGAAATCTAATATTGGAACCTTCTTTGTGTTTTGTCCAATCTGCAGTGAAAGTGTTCTTAAAATGAACAACATGTGCTGGGTCATCATCCGAGACTGCTATAACATGAAAAATATGGCAGAACGCGGGTAAAACACAGAGCAGGAGACATACAATTCTCCCCCAAAGAGTTCAGTCACAAATTTAATTAACACCTTATTTTTTTAACAAGCATCCTCAGTATGGAAGCATGTTCTCTGTAATGGTGGCCAAAGCAGGAAGGGGCATACAAATGTTTAGCATTTCTGGCACGTAAATACCTTGCAATGCCGGCTACAAAAGTGCCATGCGAACATCTGTTCTCACTTTCTGGTGACATGGTAAATAAGAAGCGGGCAGTATTATCTCCCCTAAATGTAAACAAACTTGTTTCTTTTAGCGATTGGCTGAACAAGAAGTAGGACTGAGTGAACTTGTAGGCTCTGAAGTTTTACATTGTTTTGTTTTTGAGTGCAGTTATGTAATAAAAAAAAAATCTATATTTGTAAGTTGTGATTTCACGATAAAAAGATTGTACTACAGTACTTGTATGAAGTGAATTGAAAAATACATTTTTTTATCATTTTAACTGCAAATATTTGTAATAAAAAATAATATACACTTTGATTTCCATTACAACACAAAATACTATATGAAAATGTAGAAAAACATCCAAAATATTTAATAAATTTCAATTGGTATTCTATTGTTTAATAGTGTGATTAAAACTGTGATTAATCATGATTAATTTTTTAATTGCGATTAATTTTTTTGAGTTAACTGTGATTAATCAACAGTCCTAATTATAAATTTATAGATAAGCAGGACACATGTTGCAATTTGTTTGCTTGCTTGTGATATTAGGTATGACAAGGGCTAATCACACTAAAAGTCTTAACAGCATCTCAGCAAAATTGAAAACTTTCAGTAACTTTGAAGAAAATCACCAGAGAGCAAGTTCCTGAGTTTTACAGCAAAAATATCTTTTCCCACCAAAATGATATTGTCCACTCAGAAAACCATGTCACAAGAATGGTGGGACAACTAACAAAATATGTTACTTCTATGTGAACCGCAGGGCATAAAAAATAAATATTTTTCAGCCATGAAATTCATGTAGCTTTTATTGTAAGTATAGTGTTGTATAGTATTTAGACAGAGCTAAATTTTGCCCTTGGAAACATGTATAGAGTTCTCATTGACTGCAGTTAGATATTTCTTTTGCATTCTCTTGAATGGGCTCTCAATTCTTTGAACTACAATATGGATAAAATGTATCTATAGCCTGTGCAATAATGATGGATTAATGCAGTCAGTCCTCTGATAATTTGCTTGTCACACTGAACGTTTTGAAAATGTCTCTTTCACTGTCAGGGATTGATTCTAGTAATCATAACCTACCGGCTGGCATGAAAAAGACACAATAATAACCTATATTTATGTTATTACTCTACCAATACAACCCACTCATTGTTCTACAAAAGTTAAACCATAATTTGGATTATCAATACAGTTATTTTTGCTTTTGTTAAGAGATTGATTCCTTTAACTTTGCAGAATGGAAAAACTAAATTTCTTGCAGATCAATATACAATAGTAGAGTCTCTTCCCTTGCTTCAGACTGTCCTGATTAATACAATTTTAGACTGCATATTTAACAGATCCTACAGATTAAATAGCAACGCAGTGGCACTATTATATGCTGAATATTACAATTTTCTTTTGGTATTTTCTGAGCTTTACAGTATATCACAGCCACTATATTGCATTACAGTTGTTTAAAAGGTATCAATTAATTTGTTCACTAAAAGGAAGATGATAGCCCTATTGATGTAGTGATAACATGTTCCACTGAGGTTAATCCCAAGTAGTTTAAGAAGGAGCTTCAAAACATCCCATGTTGGGAACCAGACTAAATGAAAGAGGGATAAGCAATAGTAGCTGAATTCCAGCAATGAAGGCTTGATTCTGAGAAATCAATGGGAATTTCAGCTGCTCATCACCTCTAAAGCTTAAATCTTGGAAGTGCATAATAGGAATGCTATCTCAACCTAAGTCCGACTCAGTTCATGTCATTTTATCAGTGATTTTACCAAATGCACCAAGAAAAAACATTTTGTTTTCCCTATTATGGACCAAATATTCAGAGGACTCAACTCAACCTTTTATTTTCTGTTTTCTATGCTGGCTTCCAAATGGTAAGAATCATTTCAGCTTCTGCAAAGGGTTCATTCTGACTGGGAGCAACGTGAGTGAACACAGATTCAGAACAATCTTTCCTATTTTATTCCATTTACAAAGGACTAAATCCTGAACACTTTACTCAGGAAAACTCCCCTTGAGTTCAGCATGACTTTACTAAATAAAGACTGTGCAAATACAGAGTAAGCAGCTAGCATATGGTCTGAATAGTAAATAGCTCCTATTCTCCTTTAAAACGTATGAAGGTGATGGTAGAGGCAGCCGCAAATTTTATGCAAGCTACCCCACCTTCAGAACTTGAACCCAGAGCTGTGCCATTGCTGGAGTTCTGAAGTCAAATTGCTTCTTTCTGTTATCCCATGACATCCTGACCTCATGTCTACTGTGTGTGACTCTGTGCATATCTTTCATGCATCCTAGACACATTCAAAAGTGCTTTTATGTTTGGTCTGTCACTCAGACGATATGTATCATTGAAAGCCATTACCTCAACAAGTGTTCAATCAGATGGATCTAACGTCTAACTGGAGTTGCTTTGTCTGAGATTCTCTGGCTAACAAAAGGGGGGCCATTATTACTTACACGTGCACAGTAAGTAGGCCAACTTGTTTAAGAACTCCACCAATGTGCCTGAAGTGGATTTTTAGTACAACCCAGTAGACATTAGAAAGGTCCTCTGCTCTGTCCCTTTTGTTTAATCCTTTTGCAGTAAATCTCTTTTCAGATATCCATTTGGATTCGGTTATTAGTTTAATTTCTTTGCCCCCACTGTTACAATCCCTTCCTTTGGATTACTGGAAAAGTGAGGCATAATCATAATACCAAAGATATGTCTGCGAGGGATTATTTTATTTTGCTTTTAATGTGTTGTGGTTTTTTGAAGAGTTCTTTATACTTGGGAATTGGAATTTATTGAGGCTGGCAAAAATGGCACCTCTAGCTATGAATAGCTCCCATGTGTACCAGTAATTCCCTGATGTAACTTGACATACAACAAGGTCTACTCCTTTACCTTTCAACTCTGTCTGATAAAATTCAAGGATGGATGATCGGAGCTGTTCACCAGAGATTCAAACTACACAGCCTCCCTACCTCTCTTTGCCCATAAAGGCCATGACCAAATCCTTCCTCCTTTAAATCACAACTGCTACTGCTCCATTGCTGTATCTAGCCCCAACTCCCAGTTCAATGCTGCCTTAGAGGCTTCTGCAGTTCCAGAGACTGGAGAGGAACATTCATAAAAAGATGTATTGGGAAAGGTCAGACTGTACATTTCCTGAGCATTATATTCATTCTGAAGAATAATGGTTTCATTTAGATTACTGAGGTTCTTCAGTCTTATCACTTATTTTAAAATATGAATTTGACAGGGAACAGCCATATGTCAAAGTACAGTAAATATGTTTATTTCCATTCTCCTAAGGGTTTGAGGAATTGAAAAACTATATTGCTTTTGCTGTGGCTTTTTTATTGAATTTCAATTATAAAATTAAAACAAATACAAATTGATAATACATATCCCACAAAACAAACTTTCCACTCCAAATTAGGTTTTGGGTTCTTCTATATATCTTATAATCGCAGCAAGCTAGGCAAAGACAGACAGAAATTTGAATGAAATGTTTCATCTTGCATAACAATGCAAATTAGAGTCTAGTCAAATATAAATAATTCTAAGCAACTTTCTATGCCTTGGTCTATTAATCAATATTGGGTTTGTATATTATAATCCATAAACTGCTTCCACATATCTAAATTCCCTTTCTTTCTAAAGGGATCCTTCTTATAGATTTGTTTTAGCCAAGCTCTCACGGTTCTGAAAAAAACAAAGGCCAGCATTGCCTCTGATTTAATTCCGTTGACTTTGGTGACGTTTATGAGTTAAATCCTGCCCCCTCATTGAAGTCATTGGTAGTTTTGCCATTGACTTCAGTGGGGCCAGAATTTTATCCGATCTATTTCAGGGTTTTATATATAGCCTACAAGTATCATATGTAAGGTTCTGATTCAGTAAAGCGCTTAAGTAGGTGCTTAACTTTTAGCCTGTGCTTAAGTCCATCCCTATAAGAGCAGTGTGAATAACTGATTTTTCACTTCTCTGGCCATATCAAAAAATCAAAAAGAAATACATTTTGAGTTGACCAAAACAAATTGCTTTTGAAATTTTTGGAGAACCAAAAGTAGAAAATCCATTCTTTTCAGGGCAAACAAAAAGTTTTGTTTTGTTTAAGCTTTATTAAACATTTTCTAAAAATTAAATTTAATCAATTTTCAAAACAGTCATTTTCTAATTGAAAAACTGAAATATTCCAAAAATGTTGAAATGAATTTTTTTTTTCTTTTAGGATTTTTACTGAAACAGTTGTGGGTGGATTTGACACAAATTTGCAAAATGTTTTTGTCCTCCTAAATTGGCATTTTTCTGATGAAAAAATGTTGCCTCCCTCTAGTCCCTATTCAGTGATGCATAAATCCCATTGATGTTCAGAATCTCAGTCATGTTGATTTTAAAATGCTTTGTGTGATATTTGACTTCTCTCCCTTTCAGCCAACACATCAAGGCAGTGAGCAAATCTTTTCATTGTCCCTCTATAACCTGTCTATATTCCAGCCTTCTCTTTGACAACACTGCTAAACTCTTGTCCAAGCTCTTACCATCTCCTATCTTGATTAAAAAGCAACAAAGAGTCCTGTGGCACCTTATAGACTAACAGATGTATTGGAGCATAACATGCGTCTGACGAAGTGGGTATTCACCCATGAAAGCTTATGCTTCAATACATCTGTTAATCTATAAGGTGCCACAGGACTCTGTTGCTTTTTACAGATCCAGACTAACACGGCTACCCCTCTGATATCTTGATTAGTGCAACATGTACCTCCCTAACATTTGCATTACCTCACTCCAGTCCACTCAAAGCACCACCCCTTATATTATCTTCCTTGCCTGTCATTCTGAGTGTCACCACATACCATCTTTAAATCTCTCTGCTGTTTCCCCTATTTTCAGCACATCAAATTCTAGCTTCTTATCCTCATCTTCAAAGCCCTTCAGTACCCTGCCCTGTCCTATTTATCCATGCTTCTATTATATTGATACCACTGCTCTTTCCACGCTGCCAGCTTGTACACTTCTGCAAACATCTTCATAGAATCATAGAGACCTCGATAGGTCATCTAGTCCAGTCCCCTGCACTGAGGCAAGACTAAGTATTATCTAGACCATCTCTGACAGTTGTTTGTCTAACCTGCTCTTAAAAACCTCCAATGATGGAGATCCCACAACTTCCCTAGGTAATTTGTCCCAGTGCTTAACTATTTTTACAGTTAGGAAGTTTTTCCTAATGTCTAACCTAAATCTCCCTTGCTGCAATTTAAGCCCATTACTTCTTGTCCTGTCCTCAGGGGATAAGGAGAACAATTTATCATCCTCCTCTTCAAATCAGCCTTTTATGTACTTGACAACTGTTATGTCTCCCGCTCAGTCTTCTAGTCTCCAGACTAAACAAACCCAATGTTTCCAATCTTTTCTCATAGGTCATGTTTTCTAGACCTTTAATCATTTTTCTTGCTCTCCTCTGGACTTTCTCCAGTTTGTCCACATCTTTCCTGAAGTGTGGTGCCCATAACTGGACACAATACTCCAGTTAAGGCCTTATCAGTGCTGAGTAGAATGGAAGAATTACTTCTTGTGTCTTGTTTCCAACACTCCTGTTAATACATCTGAGAATGATGTTCACTTTTTTTTGCAACAGTATTAAATCGACTCATATTTAGTTTGTGATCCATTATAACCCCCAAGCCCCTTCTGCAGTACTCCTTCCTAGGCAGTCATTTCCCATTTTGTATTTGTGCAATTGACTATTCCTTCCTAAATGTAGTACTTTGAATTTGTCCTTATTGAATTTCATCCTATTTTTAGACCATTTCTCCAGTTTGTCAAGATAATTTTGAATTCTAATCCTATCCCCCAAAGCACTTGCAACCCCTCCTAGCTTGGTATCATCTGCACACTTTATAATTGTAAAGTAAAATTCTTTATGCCATTATCCATGCCCTCTTTCATGTTGGCCATATGAGTGGACTGTCCTCTCTGAACCAGTCTATAAACTTACTTTCTTCTCAAGACCCACTATTACTGCACTGTCTACAAGAAACTACCAGATTTGCAGCCTGTGCTTACAGATAACTAAATAACTATGCAAGGTGAAAATAAATGGAGAATCAAGCCTAGAGACTCAGAAAATCAATGTCTCCTATCTTTTAGTGCCTGGCAGTATTTGGCATATGTTCAGTCCTTGAAGGAGACTTGTACAAGAAAAATCATGGGTAGCCCTGAAAATCAGGGAGAGGTCGGAAGTATGAAAGAGGTCATTGAGATTTGCTTATTTCAAGACTGACACACTTGAAACTTCCATATTCAGATTGCTTGGCACTTTGTTTTATTCTGTTGTCTTCTAATCAGGGTTTTATACCCTGCCCATCACCGTAATATTTGGGCATTTATTTGAGACTTGCAAAACACTTCACAAAATTAAGTGGGCTTTGTTACACCCAAATTCTGGATAGTATTTTACAGTTAGATCAACTGTGATACACAAAGTAACTTGCCTAAAGTAACACAGGGATCAATGACAGAGCTAGAAGTAAAATCCAGGAGTCCTGACTCCAAGCTCCTGCTCTAACCATTAGATGACATACTGTCCATAAATATATGATTAAAAGATTGTTATAGAGCATGTCTCTACTGAAGAAAAAAAAAACCTCCTGGGAACCATTTAAGAACTCCATAATGACAGTTTTTTTTAATTACAAGTCAAGATGAATTACCTGCAATCTTTATCAGATCTGTTTTCATTCCTAAAACATGTCCTATCTGAAATAAAATATTTAGTGGTCTGAAAAATGATGCCACCTCTTGTATATGGGAAACCTACAAACTATGATCAAGTAGGAAAACACAATCTGACATTAAACCCAGGGTGAAGCTCTAGAATGCTACCAGATGCCACTTAATCTACCACTCTAATTACAAAAAGGCTACAGTATTGTATGTATTTAGTGTCTTCTTTCTCTTTCTTCCCTCCTCCATCTTCAGCTTCTCACCATAACAAAGGTGGGGCCAACCTAAAACCAAAGAATAAGAGGCACATGTGCTTATGACCAAAACAATTTTCTATCCGAAAATTCAATCAAGGGTCTTTTAATCAGGACATAAATCTTTCAGACACACACCACAAAACTTACAGCAAACCTGACTGCCACTGCTTTTTTTTCTGGTCATTCTGCAATTATAGCCTATCAGTGAGCGGTGACTGGGAAAGAGGCAGCAAAGAAGAGGATAGAGCCTGTAAAAGCAGTTTTAAACATGATGAGCTTGGTATTTTTTGTTTATCTCAGTCTGTGATTTCAATCCTTTAGGGGATGCAATGAAATGGAATTGGGCAATGCCAATCAATCAAGTTAAATTCACTTTTAAGGGGTATTCTATAAAGGCAACATTAAGAACTGAATCCTTTCTACTCACAAAAAGGGGTCGGCAGTTTGCTTTTATTTAACAAAAGCAGAAAAACTGTAAAATGTCAGTCTTTAAAAAGAGTGTTATAAATTCCCTCTCATTTAGCTGAGCCAGAGAGAAAGTATATTGGGGAGGCATTGATCTATTCTCGATCGATCTTTGCAATAAAGCCATGCATTTTTTCAAACTAGCATGTAGCTGGGTTTGTCTGTGAATGTGAGCATAAAATACCAGACTGCAATCTATATCTTCATCTATTTAGGTCTAGAATTTTCCTTTAAGAACTGCCTGTGCTAACAGCAATTTTTGACACCCCAGCACAAGCTCCACCTGTTCTAACCAGTACACTAGGACAGCTCCACCCATTCTCTTACCCCTCTCTATATGCTTTCCATTCATCTGATCCACATTGTGAGTAATGAATGGTTGTGACAGCATCTTCTTAGCCCAGCACACCCAGGACCAAGGTCTGGTAGCTCATGCAAGAGTGTAAGTGGAGGTTCATTAGTCCCCCTTTCTGGCCTGCATAAATGTACAGTCCAAGTCACAATCTAGCCCAGTTGCCAGTAGTATTTACTTTCATTTATTCTAAAAGTACTTGTCAGTAATTTCATGTTGTGATTCCCCTCATACTTAGCTTTCAATAGGAAGCTCTGATCAACTTTCACTATAGCCTTCATGATTTTAAATACTTCCATCAAGGTTCCTCCAACTCTTTTCTAAAAGAAGTCCAGTTGGTGTAATACAATGATTTCCTGTCTATAGGTATACACAGGTTTCATCTGGTGTGATGGTTCCCACACATGGTGCTGATTAGATTTCTCTGAGGCCTAGTTTTCAGCAGCTGTTTTAAGTTTACCCGTCATTATGAACTCAAATAGGGTAAGAAGAAATGTCTAGGTTTGCAAAACAGCATTATGAAATCAAATAGGCCAACAGCTGTAGGGCCGGCTCCAGGCACCAGTGAAGGAAGCAGGTGCCTGGGGCAGCCAATAGAAAGGGGCAACAGTCCGTCCGTTGTTGGGGTGGCACATCCGGGTCTTTGGCGGCAATTCGGCAGCGGATCCTTCACTCCCTCTCATCCTCTTCGGCGGCACTTTGGCGGCAGCTCAATCGTTCTTTGTTTTTTTTTCTTCACCGCTTAGGGGCGGCAAAAAAGCTGGAGCCGGCCCTGAACAGCTGCCAGTTATACCTTGGAGATGCTCACATTAATTTTTGCTGTGCAGCTTGTGGCTGTTTTAAATATTTTACTTTTCACAGATCAATGGAATACTGTCCCCAATTTTTATTTGCAGCATCAAGCAGATAATTCATCTCCATCCATTAATAGTGCAGTGCACTGATGTCCTAAGACTTTAGAGAGTTTTATAGGAATAATATAGGTTCATCCTTTTCCCCCCTGCAAAGCAATAAACACTTTTGCACTGTAAAGTGTGATAATAGCCAAGAAACATAATGCCAAGGACACTAGAGCCAGAATCAATATCAATGCCATCTAAATGAATATCTCAGTTGTTAGTATGTGCCCAGTTTCGTGCACTGTTTTGACTAGGGATTTTAAAAAAGCATAGGTGCCTATTTGGAAATAATTATGACCCAATGTTGTACAGTATACGTCGCCATTCAAAGTTTTGTCTTGGTACACATAATGGGGCCCATCAAAGAGACTTCTTTGTAATAGCTATCTAGCCATACCCTTCTGAATCTGCACTTCTGTTTTGCTTTGTAAGAGGGAATCCAAGAGAGCTGCTGGGTATCCACATATACTACTATTCTATTACATGTTCTTTTGTAGCTGAGATGTTGCAATATTTGTAACATACAAGAAGATTAAGTTGCTGGGCAGGCATTAGCTATTTTTCTTCCAGAATTCTCTGGATCTCGCACATCAGGCATACTCACCAAATCAGCTACTCTACAGAACTGCTTGTACCTCTGAATGAAGGATATCTCCATGGTCAGCGTAAAGTGGACTTTTACCTCCAGGCATGTTGAGTCACACAGGCCCATTGGAGGGTTCACTATTCTTTACAAGCAACTCCTATCTCAGACCTGACAGACTCACTATCCAGAAAGGGTAGTGTGATGGGGTTCATCTGGCCTTCACAATCCACTGCTGAAGGCCCTGCTGCTCTACTACACCCTGCCCCAGGAAACAGCTTTCTGAGAGGAAAAGAGCAGTGAGTATTAGACCTCCAGGCCTTGCCTTAAAAAAGCATCCCAGGAGCATCCCATTTTGGGCTGATGATCAGCAACAGCCAATCAGGGCGCAGCAGGCTGAAATAAAAGTTTCTGCCTGCCACTAGCAAGGCAGTTCCTGGATGGAGCCTGGAGAGTGAGGAGAAATGGTCCCTAGGCCACAACCAGAAGAACTAGGTGTCAGCCTATTGCTGGCCACAATCAGCAACAGGAGTTTAGGAGGAATCCTGCTGATTTAATTTGGGAGAGAGAATTAAAGCCCCAGAAAGGTAAGAAACTATTTTATTTATAATTGGCGTTGAGTGTCAAGGAAGTTCTTTTCTTTGAGTCTGTTGTATCCTGGAAAGGGTTTGAACTGTGTGACCTGGCTGGAGGGCTGAGCCACAGAAGACCCACAGAGCTGGGATGACAGCCTGCAGGAGGTGCTGGGAACTGAAAAGAGAAGCAGCACCACACCTGGACTCCGGCGGATGCTCAAAGAGGTGAGTGCAACTCATAACAGGTAGCATGTGAGGCCTCTGCTGGAAGCTTATAACTTATTCAGAATCACAGTGAGACGTGTGTATGGATAATATTTATGTTGAAATATGATATTTATATAATATTAAATATGATAAATGATAATATGTTGATAACTATGCCTGGAGTGAAAGTTAATCACTAGGGAATCCTATGTCTCCGTGATGGCCCATTCAAGTGGAGGGAGTTGTTACCCTTCACTTGCTAGCTGGTTATGTAATGCATTGCACAATTGTCTACCTGTGTACCAACCCAGAAAAGTCAATGGAAAACCACCAAAGACAAACTATAAACATCAAAATCACTTGGAAGTGAAAAAGAATGATATAACAATGAGGGGACCACCTTATTTGTGAATAAAGACAAAAGACTGATTCAGTATGTCACAAGGTGGAGAAACATACTCTGGATCTGTTCACTGAGGAGATACTTTGATGTCTGGGGGTGCTTCATAAAAGGCTGGTCTTAGCTCTTCGGGGCTAGCAAGCACTGCAAAAGACTGAACTCTGAAGAAGAATTTCCTTTACTACATAGGAAAGATAAATATTAAGAGTAGGTCCTAGTCTGAGTTTTATATATCACTATTTGGTTCCATCACACACTTGCTTCTATTTGAATCTCTATTCTTTCTTAAATAAATTTCCTTTTGTTTTGCTATAATCAAACCCAAGTATTGTGTGTGATACAGGAGCAGTAGGCTAAGGTAAAACTAGTAAAACAGGGTACCCTGTATCTTTGAGGATAAAGTATCTGGGATTTCTGTTGATATCCACTGACTGGGGGCTTGATACCACAAGGGGACATTTTGAAGGGACTTGACGGCTGGAATACATCTATTGTCAACCTGCAAAGGCAGGACTGGCATAACCCAGAGAAGAGAATGCTTAAGTAGCTGACAGACTGGTTGTTTAGAGAACTAACACCATCTGGCACATGCAAGACCCCCCTCATGCTGAAGGAAGATGGCAACCAGATGATCCACAGCCCTGGGTGCTCTGAGAAGCATCACATATGCTTTATCATAGGTGGACTTCCTTGGGAGGAAGAAGATGGGCCTGGATGTAGTGTTCAGTCCTAGAAAGAGATCCTCTTTATTTGGTGATGCAGTTCCAAGTGCCCCTGCATAATAAAACCTGGGCTTCTGCAGCACCCCTCCAGGACTCATGTCTGGGAAGCTAAATCACTAAAAGGTAAGTTCCCAATACCACATCTTCCTTTCCCAACCAAAACTAAACAACACTTCAACAATGTTTATAGAATGCACAATTCCAAATACTAATAGCCAACCTACTGACTAAATTTGCCAACAATGTTAAATGAATCCTAGGTGCTTTGCACTTTGCTTGAACTTGCAGATTTCCCTTGAAATATTACGATTGTCGGATGGTTCTGAAAAATTGGAAAATAAAATGCTAAAAAACTTCAGTGAATCAAAAATGTTGACAAAAGATGTTTCAGGTTGAACAGGAGCAAATGAGGCTAGATTCACAAAATGCCTGGAAGAGGAGGATGAGATGTTGGTGGTGCCAGTGTCGCCTCCCTTATACATAAACTACAGATATTGGATATATTTGTAAAAATAAAAGATTGTATGGCATAATTCACAAACAGAAACATGGGTTACATTGACCATATAAATGGTTTGCTATTATTAGCTCACCCTGCTCTGGTTGTCTGAACCGAAGTTTTTCCATCTATTGTCCAACACCGAAGAAGAAAACATGGAGTGACAGCATAAAACAATTGTCTTCCTCCCAATGTGGGTTGGGGGCAGATTAGTGGTCAGGGTTTCCCCTCAGCCTTAGGATTTCCACAGGATCTCCCAACCTAGATTGTAGTTACAGTAGAGTGTTCTCCTAGCCCTTTCCTGGGCTCAAGCTTCTAAATGGAACTGAAGCCCTCATCTATATCCCCTACCTGGTAATTTTCAGATCCAGTCACCTGATGCTGCTTAGTTGAGTTTGATTATTCTCATCACCTGCTTTCTGGGATCCTTTCACCAGAACAGGGCTGGTTGTTCACTGCCCCCACACCACCACACCACCCCACGCCACCCAGCCCTTAAGGAACAAGCCACACTGTTGCAGAGGAGAAGGCGGGGGAGAGAGGAGGTCGGGAGGGGTCCCAGCAACTATACTCGGACCAGGTTAATGATGTAGAGGGCTGAGGACAGCCTCCCCTAGGTGGTGTGGATAACAGAAGGATAATCTGCAGTGAATGAGTTACTGCTGGACAGTTCCTAGATGTTACTTAATAAATGTGTGGCCTAGTTAAACCATATTCCTAGTCTTCTGTCCTCCTCCCTGTGGTGTCGGGGACAAAATTCTAACTTCACCACCATTAGGGAATGTAATGTTGTTTTGAGCAACATATTAAGAACAGCTTTTCTTGGTGTATATTGCTTGTATCTTCTTTTTTTGTGAGGACAGTGGTTGTGGAGAAAGGAAAGAGCAGGGGCAGAGGCAGTCAGAAACTGTTATATTTGCACTTTCTGATGTCATATGATGCTGCTTATGGAGTTCTGCTATTGCAAACATTTTCTTTTTCTTTTATTTCATGGTGATGAAAATGAAATATTATTTCATCTTGAAAGCTTTACTTCTGAAATGGGATTTCAACCAAAGTGCATTTGTCCAGAAACTACCAAACCTTGAGATGAATGAAAGGTTTGACAGCTGAAAGTTGATAAGCTCTGGAGTCCTATTTTCCTGCATTCCTCCCTACTGTCTTCTGTTGTATGAGCAGGTTACACAGGGAATGGTGATTATTATTATGCTGATAATGTGGTCCTCAGAGTCACAAATAACGGATTACAAGAAAAAAATATTGTTTGGAGGGGCTTAAAATATAGTTATAAAAAATGCACTACCTGTAGGCCTACAGGGCTACTTGGACCATTTCAAATTATCTCAAAAATATATTTTTAATGACTTTCTCTAGCTTGGAAGGAAAAGAAATTGATAAAATGTCTCTTCCATCTGACAAGTTCTTATAGCAGCCCCTACAGCAGAAAACAAAACTTTAAAGAAGTATACTTTGTTTTATAATTTATTAACTTAGGCTTGCTTACAGTGTATACTAAATCTTTAGTGTAACCTATGCTTTAGTAATACCAACAGTTATGGAAAATTTATTTTTAATACTAGCATTTCTTCCAATCTATTCAACTGTAAGGAGTGAAAACTGGCCCAGACATATGGTCATCCCATTCAATGTTAATTATGTGTGTGTGTGTATATTAATTACATAAACAAACAAACCCTGTGTTAAAAGAGCATTAAGGTTATAAAGTCAAGCAATAGTTAAGAAGTGCCAGAATTAAGGTTGCCCCATGAACCTCACTTCAGCCCCCTCCTGGATATAAATTATGATAGTCTTCGATTATATGATCACATACTATATTTTTTCCCACAGAAGCTAGAGCTTCTCAGAATAATAATTGTAAGAATTATTTAACATGGTCAAACAATCTGTTTTTTCTAGGGCTGTAGATTAATTGTAGTTAACTCATGTAATTACCAAAAAAAATTAATTGCTATTAAAAGAATTAATCATGCTCAATCGCAGTTTTAATCGTACTGTTAAACAATAGTATACCAACTGAAATATTAAATATTTTTGGATGTTTTTCTACATTTTCAGATATATTGATTTCAATTACAACACAGAATACAGAGGGTTCACTTTATATTACTTTTGATTACAAATATTTGCACTATAAAAATGACAAACAAAAGAAATAGTATTTTTCAATTCACCTCATACAAATATTGTAGTGCAATCTCTTTATTGTGAAAGTGCAACTTACAAATGTAGATTTTTTTTGTTACATAACTGCACTCCATAACAAAACAATGTAAAACTTTATAGCCTACAAGTCCACTCAGTCCTACTTCTTTTTCAGCCAATCGCTAAGAGAAACAAGTCTGTTTACATTTATGGGAGATAATGCTGCTCGCTTCTTATTTACAATGTCACCTGAAAGTGAGAACAGGCATTTGCATGGGACTTTTGTAGCTGGCATTGCAAGGTATTTACATGCCATATATGCTAAACATTTGTATGCCTCTTCATGCTTTGACCACTATTCTAGAGGACATGCTTCCATGCTGATGATGCTTGTTTAAAAAAAAATGTGTGAATTAAATTTGTGACTGAACTGCTTGGAGGAGAATTGTATATCTCCTGCTCCATGTTTTTACCCATGTTCTGCCATATATTTTGTGTTATGGTAGTATCGGAAATGTTATGGAGAGGTTGCCAAGGCCAGTTCATCCCTTTTACCACTTCCATATCTACATGGGCACTAATGATACTGCCAGGTGTGACCCCGAGCAGATCAGCAGTCACTACAGGGCTCTAAGAGTGAAGGTGAAAAAGTCCAGGGAGCAGGTTGTGTTCTCATCCATCCTCCAGGTTGAGGGTACGGCCCAGGCAGGGACATGCTCTTCCCGGAAATGAATGCATGGCTGCACAGATGATGTTGACAGAAGGGCTTCAGCTTCCTCGACCTCAGGATGCTGTTCTGGGAAGGACTGCTGGGAAGAGATAGGGTCCACCTGACCAAGAAGGGGAAGAACATCTTCACATATTGATGCCCCAGTCTAGTGAGGAGGGCTTTAAACTAGATTCAAAGGGGACAGGTGACAGAAGCCTGCCGGTAAGCATACCTTAACAGAGGGATAGATTTTGGGGGATGGGTGGGGAGACATGGAAAATTACAGTAGGGTCATAGGAGCAACATGAAGGAAATTAGTATGGGAATCTGCTCAACATCTTAGATGTCTATACACAAATGCAAGGAGTATTGGGAATAAACTAGAAGAACTGGAAGTATTAGTGCATAAGATAAATTATGACTTAATTGGCATCAAAGAAACTTGGTGGGGTAATTCTCATAATTGGAATATTGCTACAGAGGGGTACATTTTGATCAGGCAGGGAAAAAACTGGTGGTGTAGCATTGTACATCATGAATATTTACACTTGGTCTGAGGTCCAGAAGGAGGTGAGAGGCAGACCATTTGGAAGTTTTTGGGTAAAGATAAAAAGGGTAAAAAAAAACAAGGGAACATGTCATGATAGAGGTCTACTATAGATGACCAGATTAGAAAAAATACCAGAAATATGCAGGACATAAGATCTGGTAGTAATATGGGACTTTAAGTACTCAGACATCTCTTGGAAAAATAATATGGCAAAACACAAAATTTCCAATAAGTGATTGGAATGTGTTGAGGACAAATTTTTGTTTCAGAAAGTGGAGGAAGTAACCAGGGGAATAACCATTTTAGACTCGATTCTGACCAACAGGGAAGAATTGGTTGTGATATTGAAGGTGGAAAGCAATTTGGGTGAAAGTGATCATGAAATGATAAATTTCATGATTCTAAGGAAAGAAAGGAGTCAGCAGCAGAATAAAGACAATGAACTTCAAAAAAGCAGAGTTCAACAAACTCAGAACTGGTAAGTAAGATACCAGGGGAAAAAATCTAAGGGATAAAGTAGGTCAGGAGAGCTGGCAGTTTCTCAAGGAGACAATATTAAAAACACAACTGAAAACTATTTTGAAGGGAAGAAAAGATAGGAAGAATAATAAGAGGCCAATGTGGCTGCATCTGGAGCTCTTTAATGACCTGAAAATCAAAAACGAATCTTACGAAAAGCAGAACCATGAAGTACAAGAGAATTGCAAAAACATGTAGGGCTAAGGCACAAAATGAGTTCCACAAAGCAAGGGACATAAAAGGCAATAAGAAGAGGTTCTTTACATTAGGAGAAAGATGAAGGAAAGTGTAGGTCCTCTGCTTAATGGGGAAGGAGAGATAACAACTGATGGCATCAAAAAGGCAGAGGTGTTTAATGCCTATTTTGCTTCAGTCTTCATAAAAAAGTTACTGGTATCCAGATACTCAACACAATTAATATTAAGAAGGGAGAAGGAACACAAGCCAAAATAGGGAAAGAACGGCTTAAAGAATATTTAGATAAGTTAGATTTATTCAAGTCCAAAGTTACTGGAAGAAATTACACTGCTTTACAGCCAAAATGCTTCTGAAATAAATGTAGTCAAACTTTACTAATTCTGGGTCACTGAGAACGAAAATGATGCTTAAAATTGTTGATTGGCTCTAGTTTTCAAGATATGCTATTGAGTCAGTATATACGACCCTTGACTTGGGAATGGCGGAGGATAAGTGAGTTATAAAGGGAAGGGATCTCAATTTAAAACAGAAATGACTAAAATACATCTTTGACTGGATCTATGACTAAATCTATGACTGGGTTTGGACAGTACTTGCTTTTTAGGCAAAACAATGAATGATGCAATCTGAAGCTGGTATTGCATCATACATGATATGAATTGAATCATGTTATTCCTAGAAGTCATGGATGATGCAATCATAACGAAGCTTACATCACTCTGCTGAACAAATTGCCCTGTATCAGCTCTAGAAATCATACAGTGTTGTGCTCTCTTATTTGTCAGTGTTTGATTTTGCAAAGGGACACATTTCTGTTTAGCCAAAGTGAGCAGAGATGCCTCGTACTTGTGTGAACAGTGCAGATAACTTCTGCTATTTTTGTGGTGAAGTGACTTTTGCATTACAAAAGCGCAATATAACCACTATTGTTAAGAAAGCCTATCACCTTTCTTTTGGCTGCAAAATTGGAGATCAGGACAAGAGGTGGGCCCCACACATATGCTGCAACACTTGTGCAACAAATCTTCGCCAGTGGTTGAACAGGAAAAGGAAATCTATGCCTTTTGCAGTGCCAATGATTTGGAGAGAGCCAACAGATCATACCAGCAATTGTTACTTCTGCATGGTGCCTCCAGTTGGGAAAGGTGTGTCAAAGAAGAAAAAGTGGACTGTGCATTATCCAAACATTCCATCAGCTATACGCTCAGTACCCCACGGAGAAGGACTGCCGGTTCCTGATGCACCAGAATCATTCTCACTTGAGTCAGATGAGGAAGAGGAAGATGATGAAACTTCTGGTCCTGAACCATCAATGTCACAGGACCCACATTTTCTCCCATCCTCCTCCTCTGAACCACACCTCATAACCCAAGGTGAACTGAATGACCTTGTCAGGGATTTGGAACTACCCAAGAGTAAGGCAGAGCTGTTGGGCTCCAGACTACAGCAGTGGAATTTCCTGGCAGGTGATGTTAGGGTTTCCATATTCCGTGACCGTCAAAAGGATCTTGTCCCATTCTTCTTCATGGAAGGTGATCTTGTAGCCTGCAACAACATCGATGGTGTGATGGCAGCCCTCAACATCGTTCACGATCCAGATGAGTGGAGACTGTTCACTGATTCATCGAAGATGAGTCTTAAAGCTGTTTTACTGCATAATGGCAATGTTTTGCCATCAATTCCAGTTGGTCATGCCGTCCATATAAAGGAAACCTATGACAACATGAAACAACTTTTGAGGTGCATAAACTATGACCAACATCAGTGGCAGCTTTGTGGCGATTTGAAGGTTGTTGCTCTCTTGCTTGGTCTGCAGACTGGATACACAAAGTCCTGCTGTTTTCTCAGCGAATGGGATAGTCGTGCAAGAGATTCCCACTACATCAAGAAAGATTGGCCACTCCGACAGTCATTGGAGCCTGGGAGGAAAAGTGTTCAGCATCCACCACTTGTTGAATCAAGGAAGATTTTGTTACCACCCTTACACATCAAGCTGGGTCTGATGAAGAACTTTGTCAAGGCCATTGACAAAACACAAGCAGCTTTCAAGTACCTCTGTGGAAAATTTCCAAGGTTAAGTGAAGCTAAGATAAAGGAAGGTGTCTTTGTTGGTCCTCAGATTCGTGAACTTCTTCGAGATGATGCATTTGACCATGCACTGCGTTGCAAGGAAAAGACGGCACGGAAAGCCTTCCAGTAAGTGGCAATAAATTTTCTCGGAAACAACAAGGCAGACAACTACAGGTTGTTGGTGGAAAACCTCCTCAAGACATACAAAAGCCTTGGTTGCAACATGTCACTAAAGATACATTTTTTGCACTCTCATCTAGATTTTTTTCCACCGAACTGCGGAGCAGTGAGCGACGAGCATGGCAAGCGATTTCACCAGGACATTGCAACAATGGAGAAACGCTATCAGGGCAAATGGAGCCCATCAATGCTTGCAGACTATTGCTGGACAGTGACAAGAGATGCTCCATTTAATGAATACAAGAGACAAGCCAAGAAGCGCCGAATAGACACTGAATAGGACTAAACTATGTACAGAATAGTTTTTTGCCTTTTGTTTCATAATAAATTTTATTTATATAATCCTTTTGCTGATTTTTAAAGTGTTACATAAACAGGACAGGTGAAATATTATCATGTAAAGCAACCATAAACACATGAAAAGACCTAGGTTTACAATTTATGATTAAAAGTCTACTATCTACACAATATACATAGACATAAAATGTAAAAACTTAAATATCTTAGAAACAGTAGCCAATCAGTTGTTTTAATTGTCATATTTTGAATTCAGCACATCAAAATACATAATAAATAGCACATTTTATCTCTGAAGCAGACGACTTCTCAAAAATTGTAGACCAGTGTTATTAAACAATCAATTTGTAAGTACCTAGAGGATAATGGGGTTATAAGGAATAGTCAGCATTAATTTGTTAAGAACAAATCATTCCAAACCAACCTAATTTCCTTCTTTCAATGGGTTACTGGCCTGGTGAATAGGATGAAGCAGTAGATGTGATATATCTTGATTTTAGTAAGGCTTTTGACACGGTCCCACATAATGTTCTCATAAGCAAACTAGGCAAATACATCTAGATGAATTTATTATAAGGTGGGTGCATAACTGGTTGAAAGACTGTACTCAGAGAGTAGTTATCAATGGTTCACTGTCAAACAGAGACAGTGTATCTAGTGGGGCCTCACAGGGGTCAGTCCTGGGTCTGGTACTATTCAATATTTTCTGTAATGACTTGGATAATGGAGTGAAGAAGATGCTTTTAAAATTTGCAGATGACACCAAGATGGGGAGGGGTTGAAAGCACTTTGGAGGACAGGATTAGAATTCAAAAGGATCTTGACAAATTGGTCTGAATTCAATAAGATGAAATTCAATAAAGACAAGTGCAAAGTACTTCACTGAGGAAGTCAAAATCAAATGTACACCTATGAAATGGGGAATAACTGGCTAGGTAGTAGTTGTGCTGTAAAGGATCTGGGAGTTTTAGTGGATCACAAATTGAATCTGAGTCAACAATGTGATGAAGCTGTGAAAAAGGCTAATGTCATTCCGGAGTGTATTAACAGTAGTGTAGTATGTAAGACATGGGCGGTAATTGGCCCTCTATACTCGGCATTGGTGAGGCCTCAGCTGTAGTAAAGCATCCAGTTCTGAGCATCATACTTCAGGAAAGATTTGGACAAATTGGAGAGACTCCAGAGGAAAGCAACAAAAATGATAAAACGTTTAGAAAACCTGACCTATGAGGAAAGATCAAAGAAACCGGATATGTATGGTCTCGAGAAGAGAAGACTGATTGGGACCTGATAATAGTCTTCAAATTTGTTAAGGACTATTATAAAGGGTATTGTGATCAATTGTTCTCTATGTCTGATGAATGTAGGACAAGTAGTGGGCTTAATGTGCAGCCATGGAGATTTAGGTCAGATATTAGGTAAAACTTTCTCACTGTAAGGATAGTTAAGCTCTGGAATACGCTTTCAAGGAAGGTTGTGGAATCCCTGTTGTTGGAGGTTTCTTAAGAACAAGTTGGACAAACACTTATCAGGGATGGTCTAAGTTTATCTGATCCTGCCTCAGTGCAGGGGCTGGACTTGATGACTTCAAGGTCCCTTCCAGATTTATGTTTCTGTGAAGAGCTATTGAAGAACTAAAGGATGTGAAAAACTTTCCAGGAATAAGTCTCTGGGGAACAAGAATAATTCAAGCTCAGCAAATCCCATCAACATTGAGATAATAAAAAGGACCTAGAAGATGGGTAAGGCCACAGACTAAGGCCTCTGTTTTGCAAATACTTATATATGTGCTTAACTTCATGCACATGAGTATTCCATTTGACTTCAGGATTGAGTCCTATGAAATATTCCTTTGGATCCTGAGAGTTATTTCTAATGGACATAACAGATTGGTTAAGTACAAGTTCTTTTCAGATTTTTATTTATATCTTGCTTTAATTTCCTAAAGAGAACAATCATTCTATCTCCTCTTCAAAATATATTTATTATGTGATCTAAAATTAGAGGCTGATGACCATTATACTTAACACTTTAGAACCTCATTACATACCCTTTTTCACTCCTCTCTACTTATTTTGGCTTGCACATTGATTTTAAATTCAATGTAAATCCCATTTAAAATGTTTTTGACATTTTTCCAGAAAGGAGAGCTAGTGAGAGTAGTTTGGAGTCGGTCTGGACATCCTACAGAATAACACACAACAATTATAAAACAGCTATTCTACAATGTATCTACATCATTATTTCTATAATAGACATCTGCCTCCTTAAACTAGAAAGGAAATATATTGAGCTTCTGAAGGTCTATATGACTTTCTCCCTTTGATATGGGTGATAAACTTCTCCAGGATTTACTGAGCTGGTTTGCCATTGCTAGTGATTCTCCTGGGGAAGAGAATTCCTTTCAGGGGAAATTTTGTCTCGTATGATAAAGTATCAACAATAGCATGGTTTGATGGGATAACGTGATTTTAGTCAATTAGGCAATAACGTGCCATCGCTGGTAAAATGAGGGTCTGGCTGGAGAATCTTGCCTGTATGCTCGGGGTTCTACTGATCGCCATATTTGGGGTCGGGAAGGAATTTTCCTCCAGGGTAAATTGGCAGAGGCCCTGGAGGTTTTTCGCCTTCCTCCGCAGCATGGGGCAGGGGTCGCAAGCTGGAGGATTCTCTGCGACTTGAAGTCTTTAAATCACAATCTGGAGACTTCAACAGCTGAGTTAAGGGAAAGTGGGTGGGTCAGCTTTTGTGGCCTGCATCATGCAGGAGGTCAGACTAGATGACCATATTGGTCCCTTCTGACCTTAAAGTCTATGAGTCTATGAGTCATTCAATTTAAACAAAGTAACTGATTCAGCTGTATGCTACTGCATGGTATCTATTCACACACAGTGAAATGATGAACAAACAATCTGAACTAACTGAAATCAAATTCAGTGAACAGCTTAATTTGTTCTTTTCAGTAGACTCCATACATTCACATAACAAAGCCACAAAATTGAGGATTTCTCTCTCCTATGCTTGAGGATGAGACACCTTGCAATTTTGGGGAGGAATACTGAGAAAGTGAACATTTTTGGGTGGGAGACCCATTATGTTCAAGATGTCATGGACCAAGACGTAGGGATTCAGGACTAGTGGTTGGAGCAGGAGTCGGACGCAAGGAACCAGAGCTACGGGTCAGAGGCAGAGTCAGTGCCAGGGGTGGGAGTAGTAGCCAGGATCAGGAACAAGGCAAGAATCAGGAGTCCGGTGAGAAGGCAGGTTCTGATGTAGCAGCCAGCTAGGGATCCACCTAGCTGCTCAGACAACTTTCTGTGCCTTCTGGCTTAAATAGTGAATCTGAGCTAATCCGAGAGGCTGGATGTCTCCTCCAATTGCCTATGGTGAGCTAGGGTTCAGAAGCCATACTTCCCAGTGGCACCAGTGAGCTTCTGCATGGTGGCTGTGGTCTGAGGACTGCCTGGGGTCATGTGATCCCTCTTGCTAGAGAGGGACTGTGAATATTTTTAAACCCTATGCTTTTTGGGTGGGTTTGGGATTTGGGAGGGTAGCTATCATGGGGTGATGGACTTTGTAGTTTGCCCTTGAGGTCCTTATTTAAAAACATAAGAATGGCCATACTGATTCAGACCAATGGTCTATCTAACCCCAAATCCTATCTTCCATCAGTGGCCAATGCCGGGTGCTTCAGAGGCAATGAATAGAACAGGGCAATTTGTCGAATGATGCATCCTCTGTCATCCCAGCTCTGCTGTTGGCAGTCAGAGGTTTAGAGACACACAGAGCATGGAGTTGTGTCCCTAGCCATCTTGGCTAAAAGACATTTATGGACCTATCCTCCATGAACTTATCTAATTCTTTTTTGAACCCAGTTTTACTTTTGTCCTTCACAACCACCCTGGCAATGAGATCCACAGGTTGACTGTGCATTGTGAGAAGAATTACTTCCTTGTGTTTGTTTTAAATCTGCTGCCTATTAATTTCATTGGGTGACCCCTGATTCACGTGTTATGTGAAGGGGTAAATAACTCTTCCTAATTTACTTTCTACCCACCTTCTTGATTGTATAGATCTCTATCCTATCTCCCCCTTAGTCATCTCTTTTCTAAGATGAACAGTTCCAGTCTTTTTAATCTCTCCTTATCTGAAAGCGATTCCATACCCCGAATCATTTTTGTTGCTCTTCTCTGCACTTTTCCCAATTCTAATATATCTTTTTTTTTTTTTGAGCTGGGAAGACCAAAACTGCATGCAGTATTCCAGAGTTGGGCGTATCATGGATTTATAGAGTGGCACTATGATATTTTCTGTCATATTATCTAGCCCTTTCCTAATGATTCCTAACATTCTGTTAGCTTTTTTAACTGCTGGTGGACATTGAACAGATGTTTTCAGAGAACTATGCACAATGACCCCAAGATCTTTTTCTTGAGTGGTACCAGCTAATCTAGACCCCTTCATTTTATATGTATAGTTGTATTATTTTTTCCAGTGTGCATTACCTAGTACTTATCAACATTGAATTTCATCTGCAATTTTGTTGCCAGTCATCCAGTTTTGTGAGATCCCTTTTTGTAACTCTTCACAGTCAGTTTTGGATTTAACTATCTTGAGTAATTTTGAATTACTTTGCCAACTCACTGTTTACCCCTTTTTCCAGATTATTTATGAATATGTTGAACAGCACAGGTCCCAGTACAGATCGGTGGGGACTCTTGCTATTTATCTCTAATCAGTGTGAAAACTGACTCTTTATTCCCACCTGTTTCCTGTTTTTTAGCCAGTTACTGATACATGAGAGGATCTTTCTTCTTATTCCATGACTGCCTATTTTGCTTATGGGCCTTTGGTAAGGGACCTTGTCAAAGGCTTTCTGAAAGTTCAAGTTCACTATATCAACTGGATCACCCTTTTCCACATGTTTGTTGACCTATTTAGGTGTTCAGCTGTGGCCCTGCATCTCATTGGCTACTAAATTGTGTCTGTGAAGCTGGAATATCATTCTCATGACCTGGGGATATACTTGTGAACTGAGCAAATTTGATCAGGAAATCCTGGCACCACCAAGATGGAGCCCAACAAAACCACTTTTCAGAACAGAACCACACTTTAAGCAACCCTTTAAAAATATGTGCATGCAGTTTTGTTGAACCTGTAGTTAAAGTTACTGGGTGGGATTTTCAAAAGAGTTTAAGAGATTTAGGATCACATGCCCAGTTGCATTTCAATGAGGCTTGTGCTCCTAATTCACTTAGGTGCTTTTTAATGGCCCTCCTCACACCACCTCTATTAGACAACTGATTTTGCTGGTCCCTTGCGTGATCAGGTAAAATATGTTTCATGTTACATATGAAATACATGTGACATCATGATGGTTTAGAAAAGATTTACATGATTCTTTCCTGCAGTCAACATGTTGAAAGTGATACAGAACTCCTAGGACAATAAGGATACTAAGAGCCTCTAGGGGAATATTGTGATTTCTGTGCTCTAGGAAGCTGCTGCTTCTAAGATTGCTCAGCACCTGGGTTAAAATCAGCCCACAGATAATATGATAAGCACATCACCTAATGTGATTCAGAATGAGCAATTTTCATATTAATGGCTTTCTCACTGTATTAATGAAAACACAATTCACCACTATAATGGGGATATCACTTAAATTACACCAAAATTGCTAACGTGAAAGGAGGCTGTTAATAAAGTAAAACTATTGTACGTGCTAATGACAATCCTATTGTATTGATGATTTTTATATTAGCAACTGTTGTATTACATTAGCAACAATTGAACCAATTCGCTGATGTTATAGTAAAGTCATTTATGTTCTACGACTTGTCTCTGGTATGAGAAGGATTTGAGAGCAAACTCTTTTTCTATTGGATTTCAATGGGATAACAAGGGTCGAAAGACAACACGGGACTAGGAAGCAGTAAACGTGGGTACTAGTCTTAGCTTTGTTGCTGATCTGCCATGGGATTTTTTTTTTTTTTGCGGCGAGTCACTTGCGTTACTTGTGCTTCAGCTTTACCTTCTGCTAAATAGGAATGATACTAACCAACCATATTTATAAAGGTTTATGCAAAATAATGTTGTATCTTGCTTTAAAGATAGGAAGCCACATATTTCTGATCCATTTAAACAAGGGTTTCTCAAACAGGGGTCACCGCTTGTGTAGGGAAAGCCCCTGGCGGGCTGGGCCAGTTTGTTTACCTGCCCCATCTGCAGGTCTGGCCGATCGCGGCTCCCACTGGCCGCAGATCACTGCTCCGGGCCAATGGGAGCTGCTGGAAGTGGCGGCCAGTAAGTCCCTCAGCCCGCGCCGCTTCCAGCAGTTCCCATTGGCCCAGAGCAGTGATCCACGGCCAGTGGGAGCCGCGATCGGCCGGACGTGCGGACGGGGCAGGTAAACAAACCGTCCCGGCCCGCCAGGGGCTTTCCCTACACAAGCGGTGACCCCTAATTGAGAAACCCTGACTTAAAATATAACAATAGAATTATGCACCCTAATCCCATAGAGCCACAATAGGTGGGGTGCTAACTCCCACAGGCATTCATCTGTATCTACATCCCAGGCTACATTTCATGCCTTCTTCTGAAGTTCCTACTCAGAAAAACTCCCAGTGATACCTGAGTAAGGACTTAAAGATTTGGTCCTTTATGTGGGAAAGCATCACTGTAGTTGGGAAATGCTGTTGGTATTGTAGCTGTCTACCAAATGGTGGAGTACACTGTGAGTTTAGCATGTTATTGATCTGATTATGTATAACTGCCATTAATATTAATGGGTATTAATATATCAATGGTGAAACAGAGTCTTAGAAAGAGGGGGGAGCACTTAATTAAAAAAAAATTACTAAAACTATGCCATCCTTTATAGAAATGCTCTCTTTTATAATCAATAGGGTACAAGCAGTTTCAGTAAGAACAGGGAGAGCAGAACTTGTAGGCATCATTCAGTTTGACATCATTAGCTTGTTATAAGAAGATATACTTGTTCAATTGTTATAGCACTCATGCTATACATTTACATTTTCTGGAACTTCTCTAATAATGCGTAACTTGTTTTTCTGGGAGGGATTCACGTACAACACTTTCAAAAGTGACCAATGACTTTGGGTGCCTCATTTTGGACAGTCCAGTCTGAAGTTAAAACCTAAACATTGGGACACCCAAAGTCATGAATAACATTTGCAGATCTTTGCATGAGCGCGCAACTATGCACCCAGTGAACTTAACATGGGATTTGCAATAAATTAGACTGGTTCAAATTATCAAAATGGTGATGAAATTTAGTCACTGAATTTTTATTTTTCAATAGGGAAAAGGAATACAATTTGGGAAAATTACCTTTCGTTAGAGCAGGATTGGATCCCTAAACTTGATCATAAAGCAGTAGATTAATAGATTTTAAGACCAGAAAGTTCTGTTCTATATTGGTTCTTATTCCATACTCATCATCATAGAGTCTAGTATCTGAGCGCCTTCCAGTGTTCATTAAGCAACATGATTAATACCTGTTGTGTTTGTTCTCTCCTCCTCTCCCCAGGGAGATAAGTGTGTGTAGTGGAGTGTTTTGTTTTGTAATTATGAAAAAGAGGGCCAGCAGAAGGTCTATGGACTACTGAAGTCTTGGTTAAGATATCAAAATAGATCGTGAGACTAAGGATACGTCTACACTTACCTCCGGGTCCGACGGCAGGCAATCGATGTTCTGGGATCGATCCCGGAAGTGCTCGCCGTCGACGCCGGTACTCCAGCTCGGCGAGAGGAGTACGCGGCATCGACGGGGGAGCCTGCCTGCCGCATCGGGACCCGCGGTAAGTTCGAACTAAGGTACTTCGAATTCGTAGCTGAATTTGCGTACCTTAGTCCGAAGTGGGGGGGTAGTGTGGACCAGGCCTAAGATTATTAAAGTGGCAAAAGGGGGTTAGGTGCCCAACACTGTTTTGTGTCCTGTTGATTCAGGATAATTATTTAGGATTGTGTCTAAACACGTATTCTGAGGTGGGGAGTTTTGCTTGATCCCGTGGGGCCATTTTGGTAAGTTAATAAAGAAGCAGCTATTGAACCTGCTCCCTACATACCATGAGTGGCTGTTACAAACGTCCATTGGAATTGAATGGAAATTGGGCATCTCTCTTAGGTACTGTTGAAAATCCCACTCTCAGTGCGACTCAGGTGATGCATAGAGCTTTGTGAGGACATTCTACACAAGTGTGAATTCACCATCATGCTTCAAATCATCCTCTGAAACATGCAAAGCTCTAAATAGGTAACAGTTGTAACATGTTCAATATACAGAGAAATAGTGAATATAATAAGTGTTATGCTATATGAATCTCTTAAGTTTTTCAAATAACTTTCTTATAACTACTGAACAAATGTGACCTCAGTGTACTCCATAGCTTAGTTTTCAAGAAAATGTGTAATTTTTTTTCTCGTGTTATTTTGAAACCTCAGAAGTTAATTACTGGAGATAGTTGTATTATTTTTCTTGCTTATCTTTATTCTGTTGGGACTACACATAATTTGCATGTAGCACCATAATATGAGTCCACTTCAGATACAGTCAATTATATAAGTCTATCAACAGATATTTTATTATGGGAACAATGGAGACAGAAGGCTTATGCTTTGTGATGAATGTAGATTAGGAAGAGGTCACCCTGACATACCTAATTAGTTTTAGAATTTTAAATTAATAGGTAGTATGCCCGAAGGCATCCATACATTTAGGCTGAGACTGCAGGATATCTGGTCCAGCTCCCATCTGCTTTTGTGAGCAATGACATGGCTTAATGCACTGCTTATATAGTGTCATAAGATACTATGGCACGACTAAGTTACTGTAAAAACAAAATTTGCATAATACTTTTGTCATACTACATATATTTCCTTTTGGAAACTTTTGTGCTATTAAATTATTATGCAGATTCCTAATAAATAGATGGCTCAAACTGATATATCTTCAGGTGTCCTATGAGACCTAAATAGATGCTTAAACCAAGATCTCAGCAAACAATTGATACAGAAGATCTATGAGTATGAAATGACTAAGCATATACTGTTATACTCACCTATTACTCAATGCTAACTCAAAATAACTAAACTAAATTTGAACCAAAAGACATTTTTACTGCCAAGCACTGAATTCAGGGTTCTGTTCTTGTGCTCAAACAGCTGGTAAATAACAGGAATATTTCAATCAGGTACAAAAAATGTGATTCAGTCGAAACCTTTACACCAAACTTGAAAGAAATCCAAACCAAACTTTTTCTGAGATTCTAAGGAATTTGGATAATAGCTCTAATTTGGTTAATATCTGAAATGAAACTGCATTGGATGGTTCTGGCTGCCACTAGAACAGACAGATTATGAGGAAAGTTATTTTAAGAGATACCAAGATGATGAATGTGGTATAAAAACTTAGATTGAGGTTTGCTTTAAGTTTTTGAGCTTGTTAACTGAAGAATACCAATCTCATGCAAACTAACTCATGCAAACTTTGAAAAATCCCATATAAAATGAAATAAGAACGTTTCACTAAGCTGTCTTTATAATCATGGTGTTTTTGATTCACACACAACAGGAGTGACTGGAAATCTCACACCCAGAGAGACTTTTTACTGATTACCTATGACAGATTTCTTGCATTTTCACATACACGGCAGTAGATATTCATTAAAACACCTTTAGCTGGAAAAGCATAACTGTGAGTGCCGGTCAGCACGGGTAGACCCAAACAAACCTTTCATTCCAAACCTACAAGCTTGGACTGGCTTACTGAGTTTCACAAACCATGTGAGCTGGGCTGACTTTCAATATAAATTCAGTTAGATTACAAGTTCAAGTGGAAAGCATGTAACCAGGTGTAATTATGGAATTATGTTTTTTTTTTCTTTTCAAAACCCATTGAAGTCAATGGAAAGACTCCCATTGACTTCAGTGGGATTCAGCTTAGCCCAATGATCCTAACTAACTTGTTTATTTGTAATAATTAGTGAAAAACATTTTCATTCACTTTTAAAGTGATGTGAAGGAGCCTGTTTTAGTATATCAAAAGCCAAGGAATCTACAGGTTGAAGCATCCACATAGTATTAACTCATTCTATTGTGCTTTCCCTTAATATTGTCAATCAGTGGCTGTTATTATTCTAAATGGAATGTGTGCCAGACAGTAAGGTTCCTGGACATCCAGCCTTTTTTGTGGAGATAATGTCAATGGAATAAAATGTCACTGAATAATGGTTTCCTAATGCTACATAAATGCCAAGGCAAAACCAATTTATTTATTTTATAATCATCTGTTTTATGGAAAATAAATGTTGGCATGAACCCAAAATGTTTATTTCCAAAGTAGAAGACATTGATCCTGTGACAACCTCCAGTTATGATGACTTTACTTCCATTATTATGCCAAATGATTGATGGGTTGCACATTGATTCATTTTGTTCAATGGAAACTGGTGCAGTTGAGTGAATTTCATACGGTACTAATTTTGTTGAATTCTGATCTATCCTTCATTGCCTTTATTAACCTTCTGTCCTTCTCTGTGACAATTTCAAAACAACCCTTCTTGTTTACAAAATTGTCATTGGCCTTAATGCACACTTATGTTTACCTCTTCCATTTGCAGATTCACCCTGTTCCTCCATTGTTAGCCCCTTCATCTCATCTTCATGACTTGCCTTGGTTTGAGGGGAAAAGGGTCACTCTTTCACTGTTTTGATGCATCTATTTGAAACTCTACTGTGCCACTTTAGCTTTACATTTTCCTACTTTCCAGTGAGGTACTGGCAATAACATAGCACAGGGATCCCATAGAAAATCCATTATACCCCATAATCCATGTTAAATTCCCTAGATCAGAGGATGTGTGCTGTAGCAAAGAGGAACTAGGAAATATATTCATTTCTTTGTCCTTTTAGTAAAAAAACATATTCTCATAACCACAACCAAGGATTGAGGTGGAATCACCTGTTAAGCAACTTTCTATTAAATGGCACTGGAGATGATGAATTAAGAGGAGAGCATTAACTCCACCAAAGGCAGGTAAATCATTCCAATTCTCCTTCCAAAATGGTGGTGAAATTTTAATAAGAGACTTCTGCAAGTTCCTGAGAACCTCTTCCACCACATCAATGCTGTTCTGAGAGGTATAAAATTGACTTTAAACCTCCACTAATTCACCCTTCTTCTATTCTTCCTTCATTGGAACTAGTCTGATTTAATGATGCATACCTTCCCTGTTTTTCAGAACTGTGGGTCAAATTAAGCTTTCAGCTACAGGATTGTAAATCTAGATAAGCTCTATTGATACCACTGAATTTCTCCAGATTTACACCAGTGTCACCATAGAATTTGAACTCTTGCATTTATTTATATTTTATGTAACAGATGAAAAGTCAAAGATTAGGAAGCCTCCACAATTACACAGTGTGTGCAAGAATGAAAAACATACATCATAGTGCAAGAACTAAACAACACCATGGAGCTATAGTTTTAAAAGTCAGCTTTTACCATCTTTCAACCTGCCCCATATTCTTTCATTACTTTTCCCTTTCTGCCTGTAGGAGACATAGAGCACTGAATTCTGTTACATCTCCCTAGGAACTCTTTTTGTCATACTTTGTATAAAGGATGTTATGTATATAGTGCCTAGTTACAATTTATTTGGTACAGTAACTCCTCGCTTAACGTTTTAGTTATGTTCCTGAAAAATGCGACTTTAAGCGAAACGATGTTAAGCGAATCCAATTTTCCCATAAGAATTAATGTAAAGGGGGGGGGGGATGGTTAGGTCCCAGGCAATTTTTTTTCACCAGGAAAAAACTACAGTATTATATATATGTACACACAGTATAAGTTTTAAACAATTTAATACTGTACACAGCAATGATAATTGTGAAGCTTGGTTGAGGTGGTGAAGTTAGAGGGTGGAAGAGGGTGGGATATTTCCTAGGGAATGCCTTACTGCTAAATGATGAACTAGCATTCGGCTGAGCCCTCAAGGGTTAACACATTGTTGTTAATGTAGCCTCACACTCTGCAAGGCAGCATGAATGGAGGGAGGGGAGACAGCATGACAGACAGAGACAGAGACACACACCCTGTGTGTGGGAGAGAGAGAGAGATGCGCATTGCCACTTTAAGTACACTGACACCACTCTAAGTACATTGCTTTTAAAAAGATCTGGAAGTTGAGACAGCAGCTGTGCTCAGCAAGCTCCCTCCGTCCTGAGCCCTGTCTGGTACCCACCCTGATCTATATGGAGAAGGGGTAAGCGGGGGAGGGCAGGAGTAGGGGAGAGGGGGACACCCTGACATTAGTCCCTTACCTCCCCCATCCCCTGCACAGCAAGCAGGAGGTTCCCGGGAGCAGCTCCAAGGCAGAGGGCAGGAGCAGCACACGGCAGTGGGGGGAGGGACAGCTGAACTGCTGGCAATTGGTAGCCTGCTGGGCGGCTGCTGCACAGGGAGCTTACGGGAGCAGGGAGCTGATAGGGGGGCTGCCAGTCCACCCTGGTTCCAAGCCCCCACCAGCTACCTGCAACGGGCTGCTCTTCATGCAAGCAGTGGACAAAGTAGGCAGCTGCCAAACAACATTATAAGGGAGCATTGCACAACTTTAAACAAGCATGTTCCCTAATTGATCAGCAACGTAAAAACGAAACAACGTTAACCGGGACGAATTTAAGTGAGGAGTTTATGTACTCACTCACAGTGCCCTTGCATACAAATAGCTCCCCAAATCTGGGGAGGTTTGGGTCCTAATTCTCAGGTGGTATAGATTGGGGTAATTCTATTGACTTCAGTTGAACCAATTTAATTTATATGTGCAGACAATCTGGTCCTTGATCTTCAGAGCTAACTTCTCTCATTATAAGGAGCCAAGCCAAAACCCCTCCTTCAAATACCTTCAAGCTTTAAGGAAATTCAGATCTAGGCCCCTGATCCAGGAAAGCATATGCTTACCTTTAGGCACATGAGTAATTACATCCCTCTTCATCAAAGCAAATGAGCATGTACTTAATTTTAAGTGTTTAATTCCCATTGAAAATTAAATTAAGCATGTGCCTAAATGTTCTGCTGAATAGGGATGGGATTATACACATGCTTAAATGCTATGTTGAATTGGTAACTATATTAATTTCACAGTTCAGGGTCATCTATAGTCCTAATAAAGAATCAAGGTTTACCATCTGGTCTTGCAGGAGGATAGCTAAAACTGCTGCCCTCTGTGCTCTTTCCTCCTTCCCCCTGTAATCTCAAACTCTCCTGTCTATTTAAACCATCTTTCATCACCAGTTCTAATCCCCAGTCCTGTGAATTAAAATCAGTATTTCAGTTATTGCTAAAGACAAAATACAAAGGAGAAAGTCAGTAGCCCATACATGAAAATAAAATAAGTTTTTTAATAAAAAAAAGTTTACAATATTTATATTAAAATTAGCTTCTTTCACTCCCCAGTGAAAACAAAGCTTTTATACAAATGAAATAATCACTGGACTATCTCTTCAACCAAGATGGCTAGTGGGAGTATTTTATAGGAGGACCTGGGAATTGGCCAGATATTTAAATTAAATAAAGACCACCGCAGGGAGAAAATACTGGGTAGTAAAGGCTCCTTTTTCTAGTGGAGAAAGATCCAATAGCTGAAAATTAGTGCCATACAAATTCAAATGAGAAACGAGGCCCACATTGTTAACAGTGATAGTGATTCACTGACTGAACAAACTACCAAGGGAAGTGGTGGATTGTCCAGCTCTTGGGGTCCTCAGATTAAGACTAGATGCCTTTCTGGAACAAATACATTAGTGCAAACACAAGTTGTTGGACTCACTACAGGAGTAACTAGATAAAATTTTGTGGTGTGTGGTATACAGGAGGTCAGACTAGACAATTTAATGGTCCATTCTGGCCTTAAAATCTACAAAAGTGGGATTTACAAAAGCGCCTGAACTGGTTAGGTGTCTAACTCCCACTGAAATTATGGGGATAATCATCAAACTGCTTAGGCAACTTTGAAAATCCCACTTAGTGCCTATCTGCATCTTTAGGTGACAAGATACATTTGAAAATCTGTCCCCTTGGCCCTGGTCCACTAAGGTACTTAGGCACCTGCATCTTAGGTTTAGGCTCCACTGCCATCCACAACTCCTGTTGAACCCTGTAGGAACCCAAACCTACTTAGCACCTAAGTTTTCAAGGTTCAAGTTTTCAAGGTGCTTATGTTTCTGCATCTGAGCATGTGCACTACTACCTGCCTTTAGGTGTCTCAGTGCATATCTCCCACCTAAGCTCCAGAGTGATTCATGAACCAGGGGAAGATAGGTATTCAGCCACCTAAATTGTGTGCAGGGCCCGATTTGGTGGCTGTTCCACTGTAGATTAATAATGAAAGAGTGATTGGAACAGGGAGAACAGACCCTGGGTCTCTCACCTCCCAGCTGGGTGCCCTAACCACCAGGCTATAGGGTCAGTCTCACCCTATCTCAGCTCTGGCTGGCTATATGGAGCAAGGCAGGCATCTAACTCATTCCTGCAAGAAACTACTTAGGTGCCAAAATCGCCTGATTCCATTCCCATTCATGTTCACTAAGCAGAGATAGGTGCCTCCCCTGCAGCCCAAATTTAGATGTCTATCTCCAAGAGTGGGGTGGGGATTAGCAAACACCCCTCCTCAGCATCTCCCATTGGCTAGTTTAGGTGGCTCCTTGCCTACCATACATTTGTGGATCGCATTCTAAGGCACCTGCCCCTCCCCATTCATTACATAGGGGGCTTAGGCACCTAACTCAGGCTTTGTGGATTGCAATGTTGTTCCTGTGATTTTTTTTTAGTGTCTGAAAATTAGGTACCATGATGCTCAGTGTTGGAATGCCTAAGTCCTTTTGTGGAGCTGGGCCCTTGTAACTAAAGATATTTCTTGTCTTTTTTATAGCAAAAAAATCATAGCTCTGTGTTTACTCTACTGATATATAAAAGCCCAATGACAAAATAGTCTAAAGTAGGAGTATTTTTTTTCAATATTTGCCAGAAAGTTTTTGGCCATATCTATATGATACAGAAAATAAATTCTATTTTATACCCATTGTAAATAATATAGAACTGCAAGAAAAGATTTATAATAAAAATGAGATATCTTAAAGTATAACAACACTGTTTGATATAGCAACGATATTACAGCACTAAGAAAAAGTGGACTACATTTTTAACATCATTGCTGTAAGTATACATTTTTCATTTCAGTCACAGTTTCTTGCTATTCCAAACATGCTATACAATCTGAAGGGATCTGGGGAATTAATTAGGTGCATTTCATTCCTCCTTTGCCTTATCCCCTCAATTCCTTTAGTTTAGGGAGCTGAACACACCAATGACTGATAAGCCATGAGGGTCCTATTTACTTTGCAGAAGGTTCTGCAAATCCTATTGAGATGCTGGCCTGTGTTTAAATTTTCTTCACTCAGTCCTTGAGATGGTAGCATTTGACTGTAGCCCTTGAAATCAAAAGTAGCATTACACTTGGAAAAACAAATAGAAGTAGATTAATAAGAACAACAACCTTGGCAACTTAATAGCAACACGCTTCTTGTATAGCCAAGTTTACTAATATTTTCTATTTAATTAGCAGTGCATCAGAAGAGACACAAAACATTAATTATGATTGGCAGTATGAATCTTACCCATTCCACTTACTATACATAATAATTATAATGAGGCATATTTGAGAAACTACCAGAGCCTTCATTTCTTAAACAGTGTAGCTTTAGGTGCTTCCTTCTAGCTCGCACAGGGATAGTGCAAAATGCAACATGGTACCATGTCTTGAGGACATAATCTATCTATAAATGGGCCAAAATCATCCTTTGTATAACTGGATTTTAATGGTCCAATCCAGTTCTCATTAAAGCCAAAGGAAAGACTCCCATTGACTTTCAGTGGAAGTTGGATTGTCCCTTGTGTGCCTAAACTGGTTCACTGTGTGAAAATTGCAAGTGAAAATCACACCCCTTTTGCAATCATTTTCACTTCTGTCATTTTAGTTTTGGAAATCAGTGGGTGAAAAAAAGAAACAAAATGGTTTTTTGGGGAGACACAAAAATGGCAGCTTTAAGCCATCATTAATCTGAAAAAGAATGAGCATATGTGTGCATCCCAACTGTGTTTTGTTATGATATTGTATTTTATGCATGCAGCATATTCCCTCTTTCATTGCTCCACGGGCAAGCTATCTAGCATATTTCCTCTAGGGTGAGTACACTGCACTACCAAAGAGACAAATAAATTTGAAAAAACATACACTTATGACTTACAATCACTGCCATAGGCTCCCCATCCAATTCAATTGACCATGGTAAATTCTCTTATGTCTTTTCCTGCAGCATCTATTGTCTCCTCCACTATGCCAAAACCTTAGTTATGTGCATCATAGGAAGTATATATTAACTGAAGATATGCATAACCATCTGGACTGATTGTGAAGAATCAGAAGGCAAATTAAATCTCCGAAAGAGTCCTCTCTGGAGGCTCCTTGCTTTAGGTGAAATTACATTCCTTGAAAATTCATCTAAAACCTTCCTTCCTCCCCCCCTCGGACTTTATTGCCGCAGTTCTGAAATGCTAGGAGCCCTCTTAACCAATGCAGAGGCATTAATATATTCACTTTCATCATCACAATGAAACATGACAAATTTTTCAATATTGTTAGATTCAGATTAGGTTGTTACTGTAGACAGTATTAGAAGAATGATTTGTAAGCAATTGACTGGCTTTTCACAATTTCTGACATTACATATGCAAAATAGGTTGCCTGATAAATGTGCAAAACAAAAGTGTCTATGAAGTGTAATGCTCTGTAAGTTGCAAGAGGCATTTCTCTAGCAAAGTTTGACCTTCATTCTTATTGCGCCAATTGACAGTTTCTCCCAGAAACAAAACTCAGAACCTGTATAACATCTTTCTCTTATTGATCTTTCCATTGAGCATGGAGAAGCATTTTTATCCGGTGGCCCATTAATGTGGCAAACACTTAGACATTTATCTAGGAAAGAGTAATGATGTCATCTGATGTGCTTTATAATCACCTATTCGATTTTCCACATTTGAAATAGTGGTCCTCCATTTCCTTCTCTTACCTCAAGTAAGGCTGGGACTAATTATGCCTTCCTAATTTCCTTAGTTTTATTACATTTAAATAGCATACTTCAAGCGTTCAATGTTATTGGTTACCAGTGTGCATAAATATTAGGCAACCGTAAAAGTACTGGTACTTTATAGGGATGAGATAGCCTACATAGACTAAAATCTGAATTGCTCTGCTATTGTATTGCATTCTCAGTAACTTTCAAATTATAGCACTCACTGATAACTTCAAGTAAGTGGTCACACATCTTTAAAACTCTGCTACTGTGCTCGAGCAATTTTTTTTGAGTATTTCAAGATTTACAGCAAGATGCAGCTACATATACTGTTTTAGCTGTAGGTCTCTGCTTATCATTCCATCTTTAGGGTTACCATGGCTAAATAATAAGACTTTCCCTATGCAATGCAAAGAAACATAGTGAGGGTCCAAGTAGGAAATAATTTAGGATGGCTTTTGCAAAGAACCCTGAGGAGATAGGCACCCAGCTCCCATTTAATGTCAGTGGAATGTGGACACCTAAGACCTTAGCTTCCAATGGAAATACCAGCCTTAGTTTATGCATAAAAAAGATCTTAGAAATTTCACAAAATATGCATTCAATCTACTACTGTTTGAGCTAAGGAGTTCCTCACACTACAACCAACATCACTGTTGACATATCATAGGTGTATGACACAAGAACAATGGAAAGAAAAGCAATTGCCAGGAGTTTTGAGACTGTATTAATTATTATCTTTTCTGTTCCTTTATGTACATATACTATATCTTGTCTCACTAGCTTTTGCAAAGGGGCAATTTTAGTAGTTATAGTCAAAGCCTGATATAAAGAAAAATGAAGTTGTTTTTTACTATAAAAAGTGGACAACACCAAATCTCCACTTAGACGTTATCCTCCTTTTAAGGCTGGATCTAAATGGAAATGCCTTTTAATTTCAATGGTGTTTGGATCAGGTCCTTACTGATGTAGGGTGAAATTCACGCTGCACAGCGAGCCAACAATAAAAAAAAAGCTGAAGGCCCACTTAATCTAGAGAAATAACCATAGGCCTTGTGCTGGTCCCTGCTGTAGTTGGTAATTTCACCTGGCATGAATAAGGGCCTGATCCAAAAGCCACTGAAGTCCTGGGTAGCGCTGCTCCAAAATTTCCCAACGGCAGTGGTGGATTTAGCGTTAGTGGGGCCCTGTGTGCAGCTTCATTTTCGGGGGCCCCCCTCGGGACCCAGCCTAGAAAAAGAACATTCTCTCTTACTCCTCCCCATTTTTCATCCTTTTTTCTTCATCCTCCTCCTATATTATAGGTAATGGGAAGTAAATGAAAATAAAGTGAGGTGTCTTGACTGGGGCAGGGGGTTGGGGTGCAGGGGGTCTTCACGAGTTGCTGCCCACAGGCGCCACCCCCACAGCTCCCATTGGCCGCAGTTCCCAGCCAATGGGAGCTGCGGAGTTGGTGCTCAAGGCGGGGGCAGCACGCGGAGACACACCCATACACCCCTCATGGGCCGCGGAGACATGCCGGCTGCTTCCGAGAGCAAAGCAGTGCAGAGGGAGGGAGGCAGAGCGGGCAGGGAGCCATCTTAGCCATGCTGCTGGCACGTCTCTGTGTGCCCCTTGGGGGGCAGAGGGGCAGCAGGGCTCTGTGCACTGCTAGGGGCAGGGGCAGCGCGTGCGGAGCTGCCTCTCCTCCCCCTTTCCTCCCCGCCCAGCCAGGGGCACGTAGAGATGGCTGCTTCTGGGAGCAGTGTGTGTCCACCGGCCACAACATGCAGGCAGCCTGCTTGCCTGAGCCCTGCTGTGCTGCCGGCCGGGACTCGGGGGCAGGTTGTCAGATATTTGTCCTGCATTTTGGGGGCCTTCCTGTCATTGGGAGCCCCGTGGCACTGCACGGTTTGTTTCATGGTAAATCCACTCCTGCCCAACGGAGCATTTTTCTGTTGGAAAATGCTGATTTGATTCAATCAAAACATTGTGTGGGAACATGTTGATTTTTGTCAAATCGTCCAACAGAAATCAGGCAGATATCCCTGACTCCTCAACAACCTGCCAGGCACACTGCTGCAGAGCTGAAAGCCTGGCAGCCTTTGGAGCCTCAGCCCCAGCTGGGACTCCCAGGGCTTCCAGAAAGGTCTCCAGGCAGCACAAGGAGCCAGATCAATTTAATTTGGAAAAGTCAAAAACAAAATATTTTGATTTTTTTTAAATGAAATTTCAGAATTCCCATTCTGTGAGAAATTTCAGAATGCTGAGCTTTGATTCTGAGGCAGAATTGTTTTATTTATTTAATTTTGGAATTTCCCATGGAACAGGAATTCCAGTTTCTCCCCAGCCCTAATCATGTGTTTCTGCCTGCGAATGGGCGCACCACTAATTGATTGCACACTTTTCAAAACTTGCATTTCTAAAATGTTAATAACTTTAAATCACATTGAGACCTGAAAATCAAGTCAAGTTTGAAATAAATGAATTCAGTAATGTTAATACATTGAATGTTTAAAACAGGCACTTGGGAGGATATAGGGACTGGAAATGTGCCTGCCCCTTGCATGGTGACTATAGGTGAGAAGATTCCTTAAGCAACTCTCCCACTTGAACACTTGTACCATAGGCCAAAAGCAATCTGGTTCTGTATTGTAGCACATAAAAACAAAGAGGTAAAGCCATACTTCTGTATTTAAGCTTAACATTTGTATTTCCAGACTTTCGGTTGTGTTACTATCTCACCTTACCATGATACTAACATGTTTTTATATATTTTTTATTCAAAATATCAGATTAAATCATCTTTTCAGATTCAAATATTTGTAAATAGCTGAGCAGAGCATTAATTCTCCCAGAAATGCCCAGCCATTACCAATTAAAATTGCATCAATTTTTTTAAAAGATCTATGCACTTCACCCTTCCACAATTTTTATTTTATAATAGCAGTAACAACCTCAGCACAAGGTGTTTCCTTAGGGTTAATGACCAGTTGAAGTTAATGGCCCTGAGCTGCACTTTGGGACATCAGCTCCTCCCAGTTGGTCATTAATTCCCAGGAAATGTCTTGTGCCTTAAATTATCATTGCTTAATTAGGTCATTATGAAATTGCATGTTAATTTCTGTATCACAGGAGGCCAGAGATGGGCAGGTGGCTGCAAAGATCAGCAGTGTCATAGCAAAATGACCCCAATTTACACAAGTTTTACTACCTGATATTTTCTTCTTAGACTCTGTGGGCCTAATTCACTATTGTATTTCTCCACTTTTATACTGGATTAAAGTGAAAAGGGGGGGGAAAGTGGGAGTCAGTGGAGTTACACAGTATAAAACTGAAGTAATGCAGAGATAAATCAGGTCCTAAGGGCTGTACCTTCTGCCTTTTTACCAGAGAACCATACTTTTCCTCAGTCACCTTTCCCACTGGATTTAAGAATAATATGGTCCTGAGACAGCACAAAATGGCCCTTTATTATATTTTGTGTGCTTAACAAACTTTTTCTTGACTTTGCAAGAACCCTTTCATGACAAGGTGGATGTAGAACTGATGGAGTCATAATTAACCTGTGGAACTATTGCCACAAGAGATCATTAAGGCTGAAAGTTAAGTAGAATTCACAGAAAATTAGCCATGTACATGAATAGTGAGGCTAGCCACCGCTACATTAGATAGTTCCTGATGCTGATGGGCATAAACCAACAACTAACTTCCTGGAATTAGCCTGAAACTTCCAGTATGGGGAGGCTGTTTCATAATTGTCAGTTATGTGTTTTCTTGCTCCTTCTTCTGAAGCATCTGGTACCTATTATGACAGGATCCCCGGGGTGCAACCTGGGACTGTGGGTCCGCTGTGCCCCCTTAACTCTCCAGCCTGGGCTGTCTCTCACGATGCTTTGCTAGTGACAAGCAGCAAACCACTCCAGGCCCTGTTATCACTCAGCACAGCAGCATGTGGAGCTCCATACCCAGCTAGATTGTATGAATGCTCCCAAAGCCACTCATGAATCACACAGAGAAAGGCACCAGCCAAATCTCCTCAGCTCCCAGCACTGTACCTCAGGAATATACCATCTTACACTGCTCAAGACAAGCCATGCAAATGTATTAATCGTTTCACCACTTCATCAATGAAAAGTGGATATACACTAGCCTTTGCAAACTTGAGCAGATTTGCCACACGCTTCATACAAACTCACTGGTAAAGATAAACAGTAAAATAAGTTTATTGACTACAAAAGATAGATTTTAAGTGATTATAAGTGATAGCAAAAAAAAAAGTCAGAGATAGTTACCAATAGAAAAGAAAATATAAGCATGCAGTCTAAACACTCAACCTTATTAGACTGGGCAACATCTAGATTAGGCAGTTTTTCTTACCCTACTGAATATTGCAGTCCTTAATATAGAGGTTTGCCCCTTAAACCTGGGCCAGTGCCTTCTGTTGGGGCCTTCAGTCTTCTTCTGAGTGTCTTTGTTGCTTGCAGCATTGGTGGAGGCAGGAAAAAGGCCAAGCAGTGGGTCCCTATGTTCTGTTTTATACCCTTAGTCCAAGTGCTTGGAGAACACAAGTCCAGGCATGTCTGGTGGTCACTGCTGAGTCACCAGGCAAGGTTGAGCAATTCCCCTGGTATGGCCTTATTCAGGTGAGTCATTGAATTGTAACTCCTCTGCTGGACAATGGCTGGTCACATCTGCTGTTCAGCACCCACCCGGGCATTGGTTACCTCCCTTGTCATTGTCTCTGAAGAGCTGGTATCTGGGTGCCTCCCAAACCCACAACATATTTTAGTGACAACCATACAACACAATTCTCATAACTGCATATGCATTAATGATATACATATTTAGCTAGAACAGATCATAACCTTTCCCCTGATACGTCACACGGCCTTCTTTATTTGCAATATCACAATTATATATAAATGAGGAATAGGGAGGTTACAGGGTGCTCCCCCAAGGTATAGAATGTCACACCTATCACCACTGGAGACAAGATACTGGACTAGATGGGCCAATGGTCAGCTCCCAACCACCAATCCATACCAACATGTCACTACGCACATGATTCCTTGAAGAGTGGTGCTTTATTTTGTTTTGTGTTCTCAGAGTGGCTAGTATAGTAATCCACCAATCAAACTCTGACCGTTTCAGCAATCAGGCCAATTAATTTTTCCCTCATGATGGTGTTAATCCCTTTCCTTTTATGACTCATTTTATTACAGAATCAGAATTGCTAGCAGCCTGCAATATGTTAAAAATCAAGACATTTCAAGCCATGTCTACAAGATGGTCTAATACTTGCAGGAATTGTATTAACATGTGTTACACAAGAATCAGTTATGCATGGTCCAGTGGTTACAGCACAGGATTGGAAGTTAGGTGGAGCCAGCTTCTCAGCTGGTGTAAACAATTTCTTAGTTGGAGCTATGCTGATTTTTACCAGCTCAGACTCTGGGCCCAGGAAATGTGAAGCACATTCATGATCTCTCACTGACTTGCTTTATGACTTTGGTCAAGTCATTTAAACTCTGTGCCAGGATCATACATTTCAAATGTGGTTGAAGGTGAAGTTCAAAAGCTTTAGAGGTTCAGTACTATTTGGGGTAAAACCAAAATTAATGACTTCTTTCCTTAAATCATATTATTATTATTACTCACCTTCCTCTTGGGGTTTTACACTTAATGCATTACTCTGGTTGAGGGCTCCGGATACAAGGTACTAGAGCACTGCAAAGTGCTAATATTATTATTACACAATTAATTATAGATTTTAATGCAAGTTATCTCTTAGACTTAAATCCAGTTTTGATATATTTAAATCAATAAAAAGGTTAAATGCACTGGTTAGTGTTAAGGGTGAGATTATGTCCAATCCAGCTCCACACCGTGTGAGCCTTTCATTCAGTGGCAACAGGATCCACTAAGTAGTGCCTTACTCTGCGAATATTCTGGTTGATTTCAATAACTCCACTGGTAGAGTAAGGTACTGCTCAGTGGGTGAAATTCACCCATGTGACGAGAGTCAGCAAAGGGCTTAAGTACCACTTACGTCTCACTAAAGTGTTCAAAATAGGGATTGAATTAGGTTTAAGTGACACATAGGCCTAGAGAATTTCACTCACTCGGAGTAAGGATGTCAAAGTCTGAACCTAAACATCTGGGCTGAGGTTCCACCCCCACCTCCCAAGCATGCCTAATTGCCCTTAAACTCAGTGGAAACTAGGCATACAGATCCCCTAGGCAGCTTTGAAAAACTTAGCCTTGCTGTATAATACTTTACCCAAAACTCACACTGGACCCAAACAAAATCTTTTCAGAGATTCATTCCTCCTCCCCCTCTCATTTTTATATCTGCACATGCTGACTTCATCTGGTAACAAAGGTCAAAAGTGCCCTATCACCTTGAGAAAGGCTGTTCTTTGAGCAGCTCTTGAGCTGGGATAGATTGTCAAAGCCCCATTGACTTTAATGACTGGAAATATCATGAAAGAACCTTTTATAACAAAATTTCTAGTTCAGTGATTAGGCCAAACTCTTTCAGATAAGCATTGAGACTGCTGGTTGTTTCTCTTAGTACTGAACCCCTGACCCTTTTGAACTTCTCCTATCACTGTAATTGAAAAGCATGATATCAGCAATACTCGTGCAATCCCGAAAATACTAGGAAAAGCTCTGTCCTGCTCAGTGTACACAATATATAGTATCCTTTATTGATTTAAATAAAGGATTTGGGCCAAATTTTAACCTTATTTAACCTAAGTAATCGCACTAACTGCAGAGTGGGCTCTTCAAGAGCTTGGCTCTATATGTGTCAAAGTTATGTGTTCAGTTTTAATAGGTAGAGGTAAAACTTGAAAATATGGCATGTACATAAAAACATAAGAATGGCCCTACTGGGTCAGACCAAAGGTCCATCTAGCCCAGTATCCTGTCTTCCGACAGTGGCCAGTGCCAGGTGCCCCAGAGGGAATGAACAGAACAGGTAATCATCAAGTGATCCATCCCCTGTTGCTCATTCCAAGCTTCCGGCAAACAGAGACTAGGGACACCATCCCTGCCCATCCTGGCTAATAGCTATTGATGGACCGATCCTCCAAGAACTTATCTAGTTCTCTTTTGAACCCTGTTATGGTCTTGGCCTTCACAACATCCTCTGGCAAGGAGTTCCACAGGTTGACTTTGCATTGTGTGAAGAGATACTTCCTTCTATTTGTTTTAAACCTGCTGCCTATTAATTTCATTTGGTGACTCCTAGTTCTTGTGTTATGAGAAGTAGTAAACAACATTTCCTTATCTACTTTGTCTACACCAGTCATGATTTTATAGACCTCAATCATATCTCCCCTTAGCCTTGTCTTTTCCAAGCTGAAAAGTTCCCGACTTATTAATCTCTCCTCATACGGAAGCCGTTTCATACCCCTAATCATTTTTATTGCCCTTTTCTGAACCTTTTCCAATTCCAATATATCTTTTTTGAGATGGGGTGACCACATCTGCACACAGTATTCAAGATGTGAGCATACCATGGATTTATATAGCGGCAACATGATATTTTCTGCCCTATTAACTATCCCTTTCTTAATTATTCCCAGCATTCTGTTCGCTTTTTTGACTTCCACTGCACATTGAGTGGATACTTTCAGAGAACTATCCACAATGACTCCAAGGTCTCTTTCTTGAGTGGTAACAGCTAAGTTAGTGCTTGAGATAAATGTGGAGAACAGCAGTTGGATTCAGGTGTGAAAAAAAAACCACTCAAATGTATGGGGCTGATATTTTCAAAGGGACCTAAGGTAAAATTTTCAAAAATGACTAAGTGAGTTAGGATCCTGAGAATCACTGATTGTTAGCAGGTGTTAGGGCCATATTATTAAAGGTTTTTAGGCACAAAAAGATGCACACAGGCACCTAGCAGGATTTTCAAAAACACCTAAGCAGGCTACATACCTAACTCCCATTGATTTAAATCAATGCCCTAACCCAGGGATAGGCAACCTTTGGCATGTGGCCGATCAGGGAAAGCCCCTGGCGAGCTGGGCTGGTTTGTTTTCCTGCCGCGTCCGCAGGTTCGGCCGATTGCATCTCCCACTGGCCGCAGTTCACCGTACCCAGCCAATAGGGGCTGCAGGAAGCGGCGCAGGCCAAGGGATGTGCCGGCCACCCTTCCCGCAGCCCCCATTGGTCTGGAGCGGTGAACCGCGGCCAGTGGGAGCTGCGATCAGCTGAACCTGTGGACACGGCAGGTAAACACATCGGCCTGGCCTGCCAGGGGCTTTCCCAGATGGCTGAATGCCAAAGGTTTCCCTCAGATTGCTACCCCTTCCTGCTTCTCCATGTGGGCACCAATGATACTACCAAGAATGACCTTAAGCAGATCACTGCAGACTATATGGCTCTGGGAAGAAGGATAAAGGAGTTTGAGGCAAAAGTGGTGTTCTCGTCCATCCTCCCTGTGCAAGGAAAAGGCCTGGGTAGAGACCGTCGACTCATGGAAGTCAATGAATGGCTATGCAGGTGGTGTTGGAGAGAAGGCTTTGGATTCTTTGACCATGGGATGATGTTCCAAGAAGGAGGAGTGCTAGGCAGAGACGGGCTCCACCTAACGAAGAGAGGGAAGAGCATCTTCGCAAGCAGGCTGGCTAACCTAGTGAGGAGGGCTTTAAACTAGGTTCACCGGGGGAAGGAGACCAAAGCCCTGAGGTAAGTGGGGAAATAGGATACCGGGAGGAAGCATGAGCAGGAGAGCACAAGAGGGGAGGACTCCTGTCTCATTCTGAGAAAGCGAGACTATCAGCGGGTTATCTTAAGTTTCTATACAAAAATGCAAGAAGCCTGGAAAACAAGCAAGGAGAACTGGAAGTCTTGGCACAGTCAAGGAACTATGATGTGATTGGAATAACAGAGACTTGGTGGGATAACTCACATGACTGGAGTACTGTCATGGATGAATATAAACTGTTCAGGAAGGACAGGCATGGCAGAAAAGGTGGGGGAGTTGCATTGTACGTAAGAGAGCAGTATGACTGCTCAGAGCTCCGGTATGAAACTGCAGAAAAACCTGAGAGTCTGTGGATTAAGTTTAGAAGTGTGAGCAACAAGGGTGATGTCGTGGTGGGAGTCTGCTATAGATCACCAGACCAGGTGGATGAGGCTTTCTTCCGGCAACTAACAGAAGTTACTAGATTGCAGGCCCTGGTTCTCATGGGAGACTTTAATCACCCTGATATCTGCTGGGAGAGCAATACAGCAGTGCACAGACAATCCAGGGAGTTTTTGGAAAGTGTAGGGGACAATTTCCTGGTGCAAGTGCTGGAGGAACCAACTAGGGGCAGAGCTCTTCTTGACCTGCTGCTCACAAACCAGGAAGAATTAGTAGGGGAAGCAAAAGTGGATGGAAACCTGAGAGGCAGTGACCATGAGATGGTCGAGTTCAGGATCCTGACACAAGGAAGAAAGGAGAGCAGCAGTATACGGATCCTCGACTTCAGAAAAGCAGACTTTGACTCCCTCAGGGAACTGATGGGCAGGATCCCCTGGGAGAATAATATGAGGGGCAAAGGAGTCCAGGAGAGCTGGCTGTATTTTAAAGAATCCTTATTGAGGTTGCAGGAACAAATCATCCCTATGTGTAGAAAGAATAGTAAATATGGCAGGCAACCAGCTTGGCTTAGCAGTGAAATCCTTGCTGATCTTAAACACAAAAAATAAGCTTACAAGAAGTGGAAGATTGGACAAATGACCAGGGAGGAGTATAAAAATATTGCTCAGGCATGCAGGAGTGAAATCAGGAAGGCCAAATAACACTTGGAGTTGCAGCTAGCAAGAGATGTTAAGAGTAACAAAAATGGTTTCTTCAGGTATGTTAGCAACAAGAAGAAAGTCAAGGAAAGTGTGGAATGAGGAGGCAACCTAGTGACAGAGGATGTGGAAAAAGTTAATGTACTCAATGCTTTTTTTGCCTCTGTCTTCACGAACAAGGTCAGCTTCCAGACCGCTGCACTGGGCAGCACAGCATAGGGAGGAGGTGACCAGCCCTCTGTGGAGAAAGAAGTGGTTAGGGACTATTTAGAAAAGCTGGATGAGCAAAAATCCATGGGACCGGATGCGCTGCATCTGAGGGTGCTAAAGGAGTTGGCGGATGTGATTGCAGAGCCATTGGTCATTATCTTTGAAAACTCATGGCGATCGGGGGAGGTCCTGGATACCTGGAAAAAGGCTAATGTAGTGCCTATCTTTAAAAAAGGGAAGAAGGAGGATCCAGGGAACTACAGGCCAGTCAGCCTCACCTCAGTCCCTGGAAAAATCATGGAGCAGGTCCTCAAGGAATCAATTCTGACGCACTTAGAGGAGAGGAAAGTGATCAGGAACAGTCAGCATGGATTCACCAAGGGCAAGTCATCCCTGACTAACCTAATTGCCTTCTATGAGGAGATAACTGGGTCTGTGGATGAGGGGAAAGCAGTGGATGTGTTATTCCTTGACTTTAGCAAAATTTTAATACGGTCTCCCACAGTATTCTTGCCAGCAAGTTAAAGAAGCATGGGCTGGATGAATGGACTATAAGGTGGATAGAAAGCTGGCTAGATCATCGGGCTCAACGGGTAGTGATCAATAGCTCCATGTCTAGTTGGCAGCCTGTATCAAGCGGAGTGCCCCAAGGGTCGGTCCTGGGGCCGTTTTTTTTCAATATCTTCATTAATGATCTGGAGGATGGCGTGGACTGCACTCTCAGCAAGTTTGCAGATAACACTAAACTGGGAGGAGTGGTAGATACGCTGGAGGGTAGGGATAGGATACAGAGGGACCCACACAAATTAGAGGATTGGGTCAAAAGAAACCTGATGAGGTTCAACAAGGACAAGTGCACAGTCCTGCAGTTAGGACGGAAGAATCCCATGCACTGCTACAGACTAGGGACCGAATGGCTAGGAAGCAGTTCTGCAGAAAATGACCTAGGGGTTACAGTGGACGAGAAGCTGGATATGAGCCAACAGTGTGCCCTTGTTGCCAAGAAGACTAACGGCATTTTGGGCTGTATAAGTAGGGGCATTGCCAGCAGATCGAGGGACGTGATCATTCCCCTCTATTCGACAATGGTGAGGCCTCATCTGGAGTGCTGTGTCCAGTTTTGGGCCCCATACTAGAAGAAGGATGTGGAAAAATTGGAAAGAGTCCAGCAGAGGGCAGCAAAAATGATTAGGGGTCTGGAGCACATGACTTATGAGGAGAGGCTGAGGGAACTGGGATTGTTTAGTCTGCAGAAGAGAAGAATGAGGGGGGATTTGATAGCTGCTTTCAACTACCTGAAAGGGGATTCCAAAGAGGATGGATCTAGACTGTTCTCAGTGGTACCAGATGACAGAACAAGGAGTAATGGTCTCAAGTTGCAGCGGGGAGGTTTAGGTTGGATATTAGGAAAATACTTTTTCACTAGGAGGGTGGTGAAGCACTGGAATGGGTTACCTAGGGAGGTGGTGGAATCTCCTTCCTTAGAGGTTTTTAAGGTCAGGCTTGACAAAGCCCTGTCTGGTATGATTTAGTTGGGAATTGGTCCTGCTTTGAGCAGGGGGTAGGACTACATGACCTCCTGAGGTCGCCTCCAACCCTGATATTCTATGATTCTATGATTCTATCCCTGTCCTAACCTGTTAAGGGATTTTTCAAAAACCCCATTAGGAGGTAATCTGCATTTTCGGCAACTAGGCCTAAATACCTTTGAAGATCTGGGCCCTATATGCCTTTGAAAATCTGGCCCTTAACTGTAGTACAGATATACCTTTGAGAGCAAGCCTCCAAGCCTGGGTAGACAGACGTGTCCTAACAGATCTCGAGTTAGTGTGCTAAAAATAACAGTGTGGATGCTGCAGCTCGGGCTGGAGCTCAGGATCTGAAACCCACCCAACCCCCTAGGCCTGAGCCACAGCATCTACACTTTTATTGTTTCAGAGTGGTAGCCATGTTAGTCTGTATCAGCAAAAAGAACAGGAGTACTTGTGGCACCTTAGAGACTAACACATTTATTTGGGCATAAGCTTTCGTGGGCTAAAACCCACTTCATCAGATGCATGCAGTGGAAAATACAGTAGGAAGATATATATACACAGAGAACATGAAAAAATGGGTGTTGCCATACCAACTCTAATGAGACTAATCAATTAAGGTGGGCTATTATCTGCAGGAGAAAAAAAAACGTTTGTAGTGATAATCAGGATGGCCCATTTCAAACAGTTCACAAGAAGGTGTGAGTAACAGTAGGGTAATTACAGACCTAAAAGTTGCAATTCTCCAACAAAAAACCTTCAAAAACAGACTCCAATGAGAAACTGCAGAACAGGAATTAATTTGCAAATTGGACACCATTAAATTAGGCTTGAATAAAGACTGGGAGTGGAAGGGTCATTACACAAAGTAAAAACTATTTCCCCACGCTAATTTTTCTCCTATGAAGTGGATTTTAGCCCATGAAAGCTTATGCCCAAATAAATTTGTTAGTCTCTAAGGTGCCACACTCTTCGTTCTTTTTACTGTTATTCTTAATGCACTAGCTCAAATCCCACATGCACTAGCCTGAGTCTCTCTACCCAGCCTGGGCTGGCTCCCAGCTGCCATTGGATTTAGGAGACTAAGTTCCACTGACTTTCAATGAGACTTAGGCTCCCAAGTAATTTAGTTGCTTTTGAAAATGTCACCTCTAGTTCCGTGACTTTGAAAATCCTAACCTTTATCATTAACCCTAGACATATTCAGATCAAACAAGGGGATGGGGGAAGGGAAGAAAAAGCCTTGATAAAACATTTTGGAACCATCTAAATGGGTCAGTTCAATTTTGGGTCAAAAATTATCAAAAATGTATAGGAACATGTTTTCTGAACTGGTTCAGCCATCCCTACCTGAAACATAAGGCTATATCTATGTATGTTAAAACTGACATCACAAGGGGAGAAGATGGTTGGTTTTAAAAGTTCAGGATGATAATGGTACCTCCCATTTTGTTTTCCTTTCAGGTTTATTGTGACTAAATAAATCCTGTTCCATTCCTGTTTGTTAGTTTAATGTTTTCCGCATCTCCATTTCCCCTAAAACCACACTCATAGCTATTAGTGGATTGTTGTTATCCAGAACTATATCAATTAACAGAGCTAATGTGCAAAGAGCAGGATGTAAATCAATCTTGTATCTAAGACAGTGGCCTTGTAGATTGAGTTTTTCATATCCCCTAAAGCCTTCTCAGTAAAGTAATTTCTGATTATCAGGAAGAGTGTTTTTTTTTAAAAAACTCACTAACAAGACACACATACCAAAATACCTCAGCTTCAGAAAGAGCACAATCCACCTTTCCATTTGGGTCAATGGAAGTTGGATCAGACTCACAGAGGATTTTTTGTTTTTAGTTTGGAGTTAGGGTTTGGTTCAGATGTTCAAATAAGCACCCCAAAGTCTGGCTGCTTTTCTGTACCTCATCAAAAAAATAATTGTATCCCAACCTAAGTCTGCAAAATTTGGCAATACACCCCATGACCACAGGTGCTGTCATGAAATTTGTAGTCTAATCCTGGGTCTAATCTGATTGGGCACATGGCAGGTGTTTTGGCTATTGAATACTTCTGGATGGTTTTAAATCAATCAAATATTTCATAACCATCAAAAAGTTTGACTAGGGGAATAACTGGAGCAGCTGGTGAATAAAAGCCTCAAATATTCTATAAGCGCTGCTGGTAATAATAATAAAAACCTAATACTAAAATTTAGTGTTTCAAATCTGGGTGAGCACTGTTAGATGGGGGAAACTGAAGCATAGAGAGATAGATGACTTGCCCAAGGTTATATACAGTAAGTCAGTGGAAGAGCTGAGAATTGAATCCATTCTGACTCCTAGTCCAATGGCCTTCCTTCTATCCAGTCTCTTTTCCTTCTGTTTTGTGTTACTGTTCTTCCTTTATGGATTGTTTTGCTGGGTCCAGGAAGAGTGGAAGTTCTGCCTCTCCAGAACTTATTACCCAAATGTTTCCAGTAAAAAAAAAATCATCAATATATCTATCCACTAGAGGTCCTCAATCTGCTAAGGCTTTGACAATACATGCTGATTGGACAGGGAGAGGAGAGGCCTGTAGCTTTTCATTCAAATAGCAGCTGTGCAGAGTGGTTACAAAGAAGTGCATGTGCATACCTCTCTCTGTGTGCTGCAATGTTCTGGCATGGAATGCTGCAGCGGTGAGGGGCTCAAGTCAAGGCAGCAAAAGGGCTCAAGATCCACATGTTTGTGCACCCAGTGCCCCTTGTACCCTGAGCTTCTGATGTAGAGGAGATGGTGGGGACGGGGGAGGAAGAAGTTGCACAACAGTGAATTATTTTCTTTGCTTCTGGATTCTTCAAATACTGGGAATTTTCAGGTTAACATTTTTATTAAATGTCATTTCTACTTTAAATTCACACTGTGTTTTACAAACATAGCTTGAGAGCATTCCTCCCCCCAAAAGCTTGAAATCTGCGTTAGACACAACAAACAGACAAGACAGGGCACAGAACAATGGTTTTAGACACAAGGTTGCAGAGAGGAAATTGGAATGGATGTACCTTGCCAAACACTGCCTCCAAGCTATCTTAAAACAAAAAGTGGGTTCTCAAGGAGAATTTAATATTGGTTAGGATATAGGACAACTTTCCATTATTACTTAAGGAAGAGATGACCACACGTGACTAGGACCAAAAGCTTTTTCTACTGAAGAGTGGATCTGAGTATAATTTGAATCAATGCATTGGAATCTTTTCAATTTATATCTATGATTGACATGTTTGTTCTTGAATAATTGTTGATACACTGTTAAAATTGGTGTTACAGTTTATTCTTATTCTAGTATAACGTAATTATTTTGACTATAATGGAAGAAATCCTGTCAGATTTATCTGGATGAAGAGCCACCGTTTCATCGCCCCTTTCTCTTATTAATTTCCATTAGGCTGTTTTTGATAATGATGTTTCAGGGTGGTTAAAGGATTTTTTACCTCTCTCAAGTAGACTTACACCAGCAATGCTGTAAATAACAGTGCAGGGATATTTTGTTTTGCTTCATTTTGAACCTTATGAATGGTCTGCAGTGGTGCCCAATGTGCATGTCAGTGGGATTTGGGCTCCTAATTCCCACAGGCTCTTTTGAAAATCCCAGCTAGTAACTTTAGTGGTAGTGGCCTTACATGCTATATAGTCTTTTTTTTTTTCTTTTTCTTAAAATGATACCAACATACTGTTTGGTTCAGTTTCACATGTTGAAATGAGCCCAGCTTTGAATAGGACATGGTATCAGTGTTGTTATATTTTTTCATACTGGTTTGTTGACTGCTAGTTTTTTTTTTATATGCAGATATTTTTTTCTAAATAACAACACTAAGGCAAATTATTTTTGTGTGTGCAGGCCAGGAAACGTGTAGATGAATTTTTTTAGATTCCATCAACTCCTGCATCAATGAACTTCAACATCTATTAGGATAGCACACAGCAGAGCAGAACCATAAACCAGTATCCATTCTTACTACACTCCACATCCTTTTTGAGAACTAGCAGTTGCTTAGGCCTGGTCTACACTGGGGGGGTGGGGGGGTGTGGGATCGATCTAAGTTACGCAACTTCAGCTATGTGAATAATATAGCTGAAGTCTACGTACTTAGATCTACTTACAGCAGTGTTTTCACTGTGATAAGTCGATGGCTGACGCTCTCCCATCGACTCTGCTTGTGCCTCTCACCCTGGTGGAGTACTGGAGTCAACGGGAGAGCGCTCAGTGGTCGATTTATCTAGACGTGATAAATCGACCCCCGCTGGATCGATTGCTGCCTGTCAATCCAGTGGGTAATGTAGACAAGCCCTTAGACTACAGTATTACTGTTGTGTGGTGAGGTCCACCAGGAAGTGAATTGAGGCCATTTAACTTAAGACCTTTCAAAGTCATCTAATGATTTCCTTTTACTCCACACAAGGCTGACTTCCAATTCAGGCCTCAGAGCCAGCTCAATATTTTAAATGTAGTACCATATCCTCCCCCACCCCATCCCCCGCATGTCTCCACAGAGGTGAAAAGGCTAGAGACTAGTTCATTGAGCTGTACTTCAGTGGATTTCAGCCTGCAGGCAAGGCCCCATTGAAAGTAAACAAAGAGTTCTGATGGGATACATAAGTTTCCTCTGACCGTATGTGGAGAAAACATTTAAAACCCAAGTCTGCTGTCACTTGCACCAGTGTAAATTGAAAGTAATTGTACTGGAGTTACATCAGTGTAAAGATGCGAATCACAGGCCCTAAGTGTATGAGTCAACTATTCTCCATGTCCGCTGAAGGTCCACCTCTACCTCGATATAACGCTATAGGTGAAACCGCGTTATATCGAACTTGCTTTGATCCACCGGAGTGCGCAGTCCGCCCCCCCCCCCGGAGCACTGCTTTACCGCGTTATATCCGAATTCGTGTTATATCGGGTCGTGTTATATCGGGGTAGAGGTGTAGCACAAGTAGTAATTAGTTTAATCTGCAGCACAGAAGATTTAGATTAGCCATTAGGAAAAACTATCCAACTATAAGGATAGTTAAACTCTGGAACAGGCTTCCAAGGGAGGTTGTAGAATCCCATCTTGGAGGTTTTTAATAACAGGTTGGATAAGCACCTGTCAGGGATGGTCTAGTTTAATTTAGCCCCGCTTCAGTGTGGGGGACTGATCTTCGTGACTTCTTGAGGTCCCTTCCACTCCTTGATTGCTATTATTCTATGAGCTCAGGACTTGGGAATATTCAAATACAGGATATATTATAGCTGTCAACTTGTGAGTGATGTATCAAAGGATGTGTTCAGCAACCATCTGCTGACAATTCGTATCTCTATAGGAAGGAATTACAAGTAAAGAACATTAGTTTTCTCCTTCTCTCCCCCAGTTATGTACTTTCAGTCCTTTGTAATAAAAAGTAACCTTTCTTCTAATAGGACTGTCATTTTGTATCTAATTCTTCCCTTTTTTTAATGTCATGCTTGTTGTTTTCTCCTTCAGCATGATAAAAGCAAAGTAACACACTTTCACTAATTACGTTGCCGCGTTCATGTTTCTTGCTCATATCACCTCTAAACATCAGTTCCTCGCATTTTAAGAAACCGAATTCATTCCACACTTTACTTCCTAATTTGTTACAAGTCCTAGGGCTGCAGGATTTATAATGTGACAAACAAAGCACTCACTCCAAAACCCCCACAGTGCGTTAATTAAAGAATGCTAAAGGGAGGTAGGAGATTATTGTTAAGGTTCAATTGATTTCATTTTGGGTGGTCCACAGACACTGAATACTTATAATCCTTCATAAACAAATGCACATGTATGCAATAAACTTGGCAATTATTGAAAAGAAAACATGATTTAGCATTTTGCATAATATCTATTCATAAAATGCCATTTCCTGTAACAAAAGAAAACCATTCCTTTTGAAGAAAAATGCAAATTTTATACTATTACATCTGAATTTTTTTCTAAAGTGGTTGTGTGTATATATGCCTATAGCTCAGGTGCTGGCAGCTGTTCTATTACCAACTGCTATTTATGGGCTTATATAACCTGGATAAAATAGGTTCATACTAAAGCTGAAATATAACACACAAGAACTCTAGAGTGGCTAACAATTATTTTTTCCTCTGTTTAAGTTTAAAACCTCGTTTCAGTGTTTGTACTAGTAAGTTATGTGACTGTTAAAAATCAAACATACTTTTTTCTCCATTCATTTTATTTTACATGTTTTTGTCTGGAAAGTATCCATGCTACTCATTCCTGGACTTTGATTCATTTCAGCAGATGCAAAACTAAGAGATAATTTTTAGTGAGACTTCCCTCCCCCCCATTATAGTAGGAACCAAGTTGAGATGTTCAGTATTGCCATATGTATATTGTTGCATTTATATTGATGTTCTCATCATATTGCTTCTTTGTTTTCCCTATGCATGCACCTGCAAATCACCATTTTTGGAGTATTATTGCTCTCAGGCAGAGGACTTTAGCCATAATCCTGCTTCCAGTGAAGTCAGTGGGAGTTTATTTATTGACTTCAGATGGAGCACTTTTGGGCCCTTTTTGAGGCTGTGAAGACAAACTGTTTGCTTGTTGAATTAGATAGAGCTTCCACCAGCTGAGGATCTGACTCTGTATATTCAGGTACAGGATGTGGCTTTTAAAACATGACCCATGTTGTGGGCCATACTGAAGGGCTTTGCTGAATGGGAGCCCCAGAAAGAAATTCTCGATAGCTCAGCCAGAATTGCTCCTCTGAAGGCAGAAGAGTAAATCCTACAACAGCAGCTCCATCTTCCTTTGAAAAGATGCAATTCCCATCCATGACTGGCCATTTGTGGTTTCATTGTCGCTCTGTCTCCTCTTGCTCCCTTTAGGAGGCTAGCTGTACTGATGACTAGCAGGAAGCAGTACCTCCCTTCCACAGTGGGATTGTGCTCAGCCTCAGCACAAAGGCAGAAGCTTCAGGGAAAAGATCCTTGCTGTCCACTCCACCCACAGCAGATCTGCTCAGGGCCAGGCACAAACTGGCTCTCCATGTTTATCTCTGGGATTATAGCTCAGTGTGTGTATATATTGCAGGGGTCGGCAACGTTTGGCAACAGTTTTATTTACCTGCACATCGCTCGCCCGCGCCGCTTCTCGCCGCCCCCATTGGCCCGGGACGGCGAACCGCGGCCAGTGGGAGCCGCGATCAGCTGAACCTGCTGCGTCAGCAGGTAAATAAACTGGCCCGGCCCGCCAGGATGCTTACCCTGGCGAGCCGCGTGCCAAACGTTGCCAACCCCTGATATATTGAATAAGCCATAAATGCATATATAAAATATTGGTTTAAAAGTGAAACATTAATGTGTTTCAGATGCCTTTGAGTTTTTTCTATTCTGGGCTGACAACTCTGCATTCCATTAAATGCAGATGGACTTTGGAATGAAGATCTTCACATGTATTGTGCTGCATTTTCTTGGTCTAACCTTCTGTTGTTTCTGATTACAAGGATGGCCTTGAACAAAGTGAACTAATCTCAGCTGAATTTACAGCTGTTCTGACTGAAGAAATAACACCAAGAAAACTTACATCAATTACTCCCTTTTATCTCAAGGAGGCACTAACGTTCCAGTTTGATTTCTATGGTTAGTGTCCATCACATTTATGGAATCAAGAACAGAATCACAGAATCTTTTTACTTTGAAGATTCTTTCTTCAATCCCCAGATCTTATCTGATTCTTTCCTTCCTTTTGAGCCAGATTCAACAAAGTATTTAAGCATGTGCCTACCTTTAAGCACATGAGTTGTCTGATTGATTGTATTTTACTGAATCGGGGTCTTTACCCTGTGTGGGGAATCTCTCTAATACCCAACTTCATCTCACATTTCTCTGAGTCCCATGAACCTCCCAGCACCTTATGCTTTCTCTCTTCTAATGGTCCTGCTTCACATTCTGCAGCTTGTACAGCCCTTATAATGCAAAATCTCTAATCTAACAACATACTTGTGACATGGAGCTGCTATCCACACCACGAAGGAGTGGTGTGTAGCTGACGGCAGAATCTGTGTGGTACAGCAGTGGAACAGCAGTGGAACATGAAGGCAGATCACCATCTGCAGGGGAAAAATAGTGGTAGATATTTGAAACAATGTGATAAATAATGAGCCAAACACTGATGACCTTACACATTTTTTATTCTTCACTCAATAGTCTTTTTGCTAAGAAATGTCTAAAGATAAACTGAGTGAGGATCTTACTTTGATCCATTATTTATTTTAGATAGTTATATGGAATATTTTTGAAATAAATTGGTTAGGAGAAATGCTAAATTGACAGAAGCAGCAAACAAAACCCAAAGAAGAGAACATCTCAGACTGATGCTGAGCTGAATTCACACTCCTCTGTCTTTTCCCTTAGAGTCAATGTTAGCCTCAATTTTCAATGTCCTGATTTCTCTCAGTTTGTGTTATAACCATAACATTTTTTCTATGTGGTTTATAACTTTATTTAAGACAAAAAAATAATACTGACTTCAGTACCACCTGCCATTTCAGATATCACCTATATTTCAAAAAGTGAGTTCAGTTGCCTATACAATATGCTGACACCATCAAGTTAAAAGGGGTAAATTAAAATCTCCCAGAAAACTAAACCTCTGTCTCCTGGAGGATTTGTATATCATTCCACGATAGTACCCTAAAGGAAAAACTACTTCTGCATGCTAGAGACCTTTCAGGGGGATGTAAGACAAACTGCACTATAAAGAAGATTAAAGATTTTGACTGGAAGGTTCGTGGCTAGAAAACAGTTCTGAACCTATTGGATCATTTTGTTTGAACCCACTGAACTATGGTAATTAGAGTTATTGGGAAAGAGCATTCATATTTTAAGAGACCAAAGTGCTGACTCTACTATGCTGTTTGCAATATGCACTGCTGATTTTTCCTTGGTTCAACAACATGCATCATCTCCTTAAGCAATGATGCTTTTTCATCTCATCTAAGGGTAAATACTGATGAAGCAAGTGATAGGTGAAGTTACCCTAATCTGCACATTGCGCTCCAAGAAATGAGCTTCATAAAACATAACACAGTGTCCACTATCTCCCTGTGAAATATCTGGCATTAACAAAGCAAGGAATTCAATTAATAAAAAGCACAGCTAAACATCACCCAAAATTTTCTCTGTGTTTTGGGTTATTTGAGATGGGGGCCGAATTCATGACATGTTGGTTTTTTTCACGTATCTTCCCATTGATCTTCTTCTAACTTGGCCCTTTTCAGCTGGTAGAGGCCCTGGTTTTAATGTCACTCAGCTAAGTGTTGTTTCCAGAACATGCTACTATCAGCCAACCAATGTTTTCTGATTCTAAGTTCTTCCTGGAACTACCTCTTTATGAGAGAGAGCTTTATGATCCTGAAACATCAGTTCCCGTGGCCATTTTAGGTTACCTTTGCCAGATCAAAATGGATGAAAAGCAGCTGGAAGGCCTCTCATGGAAAATACAGCTGAGGTAGGGCTACCCCAGCAAGCACAAGGCTGTGTGTGCTGGCTCTGAGTCCCGCTCCACACACACATAAGACGTGAGCTAAAGGAGGGAGGAACCATCACTGGGCCTCAACTCAGCACAAAGAAGACACAGCTACCTCTTTCCAATCTCAATGCCACACTCAGCACCAGTGCAGGAATGAAACACACCCAATATTTCCAAGGAAGACAACACCCAAGATGGGTCTACATACAATGTGGACATAAGTAAGTCAGGCAAAATATCTTACTTTGCCACAGGACTCTGTAAAAAACCCTTTATTTGGAGATGCAAGACATTTGCTGAATCACACTTGTGGAGCTCATCTCCAGCTTCATTAATCTAGAGCCTGGAAACCTTGAATTTCTAGCTGTCCTTCAGAAAAGGAGTTTCTCTTGTATAGGAGCTCAATATTAATCAATGGAGTCTCCTCTGCAGAGCGCAAAGTCCCATTTAGGACAGGTCAAATTTGTAGGCTCCAGAACTGTATGCCATTCTACTTGACTATGCTTTAAAAGAAGGGGGAAAAAACAACACATTTGTTTTGGATTTTTCTTTGGGGATTTTTTTCTTTAGTATATAACAGCATGGAAGGCATAGAGATCCATTTTTCTCACTAAAAGAGTCATTAAATGCTACACTTTAAAAACCACATTGCAAATTGTAGCATAGCAGGTGACGTGAGGGTAGTAAATTGTCTGTATCACGATCACATTGGGTATTGCAGTTTACCTGTGTTAACTAAAGTAACCTGTCTTCAGCACTGGTTCTCAGTATTTTTCCATCTGGGAACTACAAACAACCTGTAGCTCTTGCTGCATTCCACTTAAATCTCCTAATCCTTTGTGGCCACAAAAGGTCGTGTGATTTGTGTCAAGGCAAGAAGCCACAGACTTCTTAGATGCTGAAGTGGGGAATACTAGTGCTGCTGGGGTGTGAATGGTATGTGGATCCTGGCTTGGGTTAGTGGAGGGAGGTTGGTATTAGTATGTGTGCTTCCTGATCCTCAGTAGCACAGTGCTCGATTGCTTCTTAATGCATTGCTTCTCCCAGAGCTGGACACTGTACAGATAGAAAGGGAACAGGAAGAAGGGAAAGATGAGGAGCTGCTCAGTGACTAAGTATGAAAGAGGCCAGAACAGAGGTAGCAGCAGAGAATGGATAATGAACGCTTTCTTTTCCTCTCTTGATCATGCTACTTCTGGGTCCTAGCAACAAGCGATTTTGCAACTTCTTCCTGCTACCCAATCAGTTTGATGGTACCCAGTGGGCACACCCCTCTGACTTTGCAGCAGGTTATGACTCCCCCAGGTGAGATGCCCTGATCTGCAGCATATCAAAACTTACTTGCACAGATACTGTTAGGACTTGAGGTACCATGAGTTGCAGAGATATGCAGCACAGCCAAATGCAGCTTTAAAATGTATACGTGATTAATATTTGCACTTTTTGAAACAGGGAAATGCTTTAGAGGAAAAGGTGTTTTGTAGCTATGTTATTATCATTTCATATGCAGGCACTGCTCTGCAATAGCCAAAAATATTTTTTCCTTCTTGAAAGCAGCTTGTTGTTAACTATTCTTTTATTACTTAGATTGCAGTAGCACTGAGAGACTTAATCTGAGATCAGGGCCCCTGTATGCTAGGCACTGTACCTCTAGATAGTAAGGTACAGTCTTTAAGATGTGATAGACAAGGAGGAACCAGGACCGGCTCTAGGCACTAGCAAAGCAAGCACGTGCTTGGGGTGGCACAATTCCAGGGGTGGCATTCTGTCCACCTTTTTTTTTTTTTTTTTTTTTATTGGGCAGTTGCGCTCTTGGAGCTTGGGGAGGCAAAAAACCTAGAGCCAGCCCTGGAAGAGAGAGATGGTTATTCATCCAAGGTTGCACAGCCAGAAACTGAATCCAGACTTCTTGAATCCTGGTCCATGACCTTAACTACAAGATAATCCTTCCTCTCTAGTCTTTTTTCTGTCCTCCTTTTCAGACTGTAGGAGAGATCTGCTCTTCTACCTGAATTGACAACCTCTTTCCAATCTCTCCAAAATCAAACCAAATTGCACCATGTCATTGACATTTAACTCAGCATAGGTTTACAGGGTTTGGACATAATGCAGCACAATGTTTATCCTTTCTTTAGGGACAGACAGAAGTGTCACAGACCTTATCCAAAGTAAATTAAGGTGACCATTGACAAAAAAGATGGTAAAATTCATTAAGCTTATCTCCTTTCCTGACTATCCAAATTACTATGGGGTATGTTGACAGATTTCTGTGTGAAATGTTTGTGTTTCTCATGACTGCTTTTCCTATTTAAAATAAGATTATGCATAGAGCAGTGCAAGGTAATTCCTAATGCTTTTGAGAGCTGAGTGTGTAAGTATATAAGGTTTCCTTTAATAACACACTTTGTGAAGAAGAGCACTATGTTAACTTGAATTGTAATGCACTGTATAATAGTTTGGCCACGTGGTTGGTCACGTCACTCTAACAGGAGAGAGACTAGAACTGACCTTCACTCAAACAAAACTCCCAATGCTGTCAGTAGGTTAAAGTCAATCTGAGTGTATGCCATCATAAACCCTGGCTCCTGCAGCAGCAAACTCACCATGCAAGGAGGTTTTGCTGGCGGAAAGAGGTCGCAACTTCCCCTCTCCCAAAGTAGCCCATATTGGGTCAGTGCAGCCTCAATAGTGGGCACTGCAGGCTGGAGAGGGAGTATATATGGCCTTGTCTCTGTTCTTATGCAGTGTCCATCATCATGGTATCTGTATACCTTTTAATTAATGAACACAAAAATATCTCTGGACCTCTTTCTCCTTTCCCCATTCCATAGGGATTTTAAAAATATTCCATGTTTTTCATGGGGTTACAAAGAGAAGGATAGATTGAAGAAGTGGGGTTTACACTTTGTTCTGAAAATATTGAGATTCATGGTCTTTCTCTTCTCTTCTCTTCTCTTCTCTTCTCTTCTCTTCTCTTCTCTTCTCTTCTGGAAGTGAGTTCTCCAGTCATGGACCAGTCACCAAGAAAATGGTGGGATGCTCATGAGTCTCACCCTAAGGCCAGTAGTTTAATTGTACTGGTCTGTAGCTGTCATGGGAAGTCATGATCACACAGGGTGAGGGAATCTCTCGAGTAACTTGAACCGAGCTTAATGGAGGCTTCTGAACACAAGGGAGGATCAAAACCTTGAATTTGACCCAATATTCCATGGGAAGCCAGTGAAGAGAGCAGGACATTGGTGTGGTGGGCCTCTCAATGGCTAGTGTTGCTTCAGTCTTTTGAAGCAATTCATAGTGCCATCCCACCAGGATATGGAGCTGGTTGTCATTTGCTCATTGCTGACATTTAAGTCAGTGCTGCCTTGCCATCTCCCATAGCAGTTTCAGATACACGTCAAACAAGATGGAGGAGAGGATAGTTCCTTGTGGAATCCCATAGTAAGCAAATCCCACGCAGCCAGGGGATTCAACAACACTGCATATCCTGTCTAGTAGACTACTAGCCCAGGATGCTATCTAGCACTGACTGAGCACTAAAGCAGAAAGCCTGCAGGACGGGTAATGGCAACAGTACCTGTCCTCCCGTAGGGTGAGTTTCTCTCTAGGGCTCAGAGATTCTTGACTGCCACAAGGAAAGGGAGTTTATACCTCCTGTGCCTATGTGATGGCTGCCAGGTTAGCTTTGGAGGTGAAAGCATCTGTCTCTACAGCTTTAGTTAAAATCCAGCCTGTGTAGCTGGTTACTGTAACAGACTCACATTCTTTGTGGATGAGAGTGGGACATGAAACACACATTGACCAGAGGTTATACCAGTTTCACTCAATATGATCCAATGGGAATTTTATCTGCAGGACTGCCACCCCTGTATTCATCTCTATCAGTTTCTTAGAATTTTTGAAGCTGTATCTGTTACAATCAATCAAATAAAGTCTATTCCAAATTTCCACAAGACTTTACAAGTGTCTGCAGGAATTTTCATGAATATTTAGTTGAAGGTAGCAAAACTAATTCAATATGCTTGAAAATGTCAGATGATTTCTGTTTGTTATTCTCACCACTACCCTCAGAAGAAGCAGGTAAGCCGTCTTAACTGGCCTGCTGGCTCCTCATTGGTCCATGCAACCTTCTGGCCCTTCTAGGCCTCTGGAGGACTAAGTCTTGTTGGTAGCCCCAGCTGAGTGTGCGTGTGTGGGGGTCGGGGGGGGGGGAGAGATAGGGAGAGAATGACAGAGTGCTTATGCCTCCAGAAGAAGGCACACAAGGTCCGATAGACTGTAACACCTCCCTAAGGTAACTCTACTAGTTTCAGTGGCATTGCGCCTGGGATGGACTTCTTCAAGACGGCTAAATCTTTCAGTCCTTATTCAAGGTCACATTGACTTCAGTAGGTTATACAGAGTGAGCATTAGAGGATATATCATGTCCTCCCATGTCCAAAATTTCAGAAGGGCCAACATTAGGTAGAGAGCTCTGCTGACATAGAGCTGTGTTGTTGCATGGAATTATCCGGTTAATGGGAGTTTATGGGGCTCAGATCTGCCTCACTCTCTACAGAGTGAATGAGGTGTGTGGTCCTCCAGGGAAATCCTACCTATCTTGGATCATCCAGGGAAGGCTGGAGTATTTGTGCAAAGTCCAGGATCTCAGTGCTACTCCTGAGTGCAGAAGGGCATGCACCTAGGCTTTTTAACTGCACTTGTGCCTATCAGTTAAAGTACATGGAAACAGATTTGGTGCTCTCACTGCACCTGCCAAGGAGGAAGGAGACCTATAGAGAGAGTGCTGTTCCCCAGGCCAAAGGGAGGTGAGAGCTCTCTCTTTGCAAGCAGCAGAAGAGGAGCTGGCCTCCCTGTTACTTTAAGCCCTGCTTGACCACAACCCTCTCTCAGGATGGGGTTGATAGAGCAGAGGGGACTCCACATCAAAATGTCCACAATATGTTACATGGATAAATTCCCAAAGGTGAGCAGCAGCCCAATGCTGGTCTCCTGCCCCAATCAGCCATTTCCCTCCAACCCCTTCCCTGCTGTATACTATGCTTGGAGTCTGAGGCATGTGGAGGTAGAAGGTAGATTATTGAATGAACCCAACTACCCACATGCCTTTCCTTTGAAATTTTGGTAAAAATCCTAATCCTTTTATATCCTATTCAGCAAATCAGCAGACTAAGGACTGCAAGCTTTGCAGAATACTAATTATATCAGCTTATACTTTATAAAACAGAGCTCAGGTATAGGTGAGAACATGCTGCATGAAAATCTCAGGCACACATGACAAGCAAAGTAGACAAGCTGACACTTGGAGAAGAAATAGACAAGTCACAGCCTTGTGGGCAGAAAATGCGTGGGAGAGAGTGTGCACAAAGACTTTTTCTTGTTGTTGTTGTTATTTCACATGTATCACATCTGATTCAGTTGTTTCCACCATCTTAGAATCTGTAACATTATAAATAATGCACATAAAATAACAAAACAATGGCCACAATGTAAACATGGCCCTGAGTGAGCCTTGCCTACTCTAGTGTCAGTGGGGATTTTCATCCGATTCTTTCTATTTTACTTAGTTTAATCGATTTTAGGGGTTTATACTGCCTCTCATCCCCATAGCAGCTGAGCACCTTCCACATAAAATCGATAGAAATAACAAAGTTCCAAAGTCCCTATGGAGTCTTGGCTCTTACCTTTTGGGGTCACACTCTGCTTGTTTTAATTTAGTTAGTGTTTTGGTTGGTTGGTTTGTTAGTTACAGGTTTTTCTATTTATTTATGTATTTTTAGGGGTATGTGGGGAATTTGGGTAGATGTGGAATGCATGGGTGTCAGGTTATTCTGCTTTCTGATATGGTCGTGCATTTCCTGTTCCAATAATATGCTATACGAAGGATCTGAGTGCAGAATTTGGGCAATGATTTTTATCAAAGGTAGCCAAAATGCAGCAGTAACCTTGTATGTGCAACTCATTATATTTCATGGAGTGAAGTTCAATGTAAATCTCAAGCTGAATTCCAATATTCCTTTGGTTTTGACCAGCCCTAAATTGCCCTCTATTTGCTACATTTATTTAATTAAACCTATAAGGAGTGGCTCATCAATCTTCCCTGGCATTCACAACATGAATTGCTGAGATGAAGGATAGGTAGATAAATGTCAATGGAGCAAAGAGAAAGCAATCGAAGAACTCTTTGCTCATCTTCCTTTGTCAGAAAGGAAATATTTCTTTCTAAAAATAATAGAAGCCAAAACTGTTTGTGTTGATGCTTAAATCCCAGCCTTTGCATTTCTTGGAGTTCAATCACAAGATTACTCATTTGTATAATTAAAGTAAAATGTGGGCATTGACGTAATATGTCCTTCTAGGGGACTGACAGTGCGTATGATTAGAAGTTGGAAGTGGGCCACATATAAAATGAATGCAGGTAAGCTTAGGTGTTTTTTTCTTCCTTGTCTACTTTTCAGAAATGCCTCAAATTGACACTAATTTGATAGTTTCAACTCCCAAAGCCCCTGCAGATAGTGAGGGTGGATGTAAAGAAATTCTCCCTGGTGTCAGTCAGTAACTTTTTCTTTTCTTTATGTTACAAAAGGTGATTGATGGGAATAGAAACACTGCTCACTGCTACAATGATGTCTAAACTGCAAGCTAGATTGATAGGCAACCACTGGATTTTTTTTTCTCTTTAATTTTGAAAAGCAATGATAATGAGCAAGATGCAAAGAAGAGTTCCTTGATAGATCTGTTTAATAACATTTTTTCTTACCTGAATGATAAAGAGTACCATAGTAATATACATTCAAAATGTTAGCCCATTAACCAAAGTTTCTTTTGCTCTCTCAGTCACACATGCACACACAGAGAAAGATTTATAATCTGGCTCCATGAGTTGAAAAAAAATAGCTGACGGTGAGATATATGATTCCCAAAGCTGCAGGCTCTAAGTTCAGCTGCTACCCACTCTATTGATATTAATGTGTTAGTGTTTGTAAGGCTTTGAAGGGCTGAGGTTTGATTTGCCTCCACCAGCTCAGGGGCGTGAGTAACTTGCACTCCATTGCTCAGTGGGAGAGTGGGGCGTGCTGCCCCTCAAGGAGGAATCTCCACTGGGAGAGGTATTTTGGAGGGCAGCTTTCACTTTCAGCTATTTCTCTACAGAAGCCTCACTGGTACAACCTTTGATCAGCACATTCCTCAAGCACTCTGGCCATGCTCTCTTCTCCAGTCAGTGGTACCTTGTAACACAGGGGTTGGCACCCTTTGGCACGCGGCTTGCCAGGGTAAGCCCCCGGAGGTCCGGGCCGGTTTGTTTACCTGCTGTGTCCGCAAGTTCAGCCGATTGTGGCTCCCACTGGCCATGGTTCACTGCTCCAGGCCAATGGGGGCGGCGGGAAGCAGCGGCCAGCACATCCCTTGGCCCGCGCTGCTTCCCACAGCCCCCATTGGCCTGGAGCGGCTTACCGCAGCCAGTGGGAGTCGCAATCGGCTGAACCTGCGGACGCGGCTGGTAAACAAACCGGCCCGGCCCGGCCTGGCCCGGCCTGCCAGGGTGCTTACCCTGGCGAGCCGTGTGCCAAAGGTTGCCGATCCCTGTTGTAACAGTAACCACATTTCAGTCAGGAACAGATGCCACATGAAGATGAATAACATCTGCCATGTAGGATGCACACTTAGCAATAAAATAATTTGTCTAACCGCAGGAAGTGCTGAGGAAAACATACAAAGGGCAGATTGTCCACTCTGATCTCCAACCTAGGTGTCTATTTGTGTGATTTATTAATTGATTAGATCAGTTTGCAATGGTTATTTTTTCTCATGCTGTTGAATATTGTTATCTTCTCCCTCCCCTGAAAAAATAAATAAAACAAAGGCAAAAGTGACTTCCTTCAGAAACTCAGCAACATTAACAACCTCCTTCAAAACGCCATCCATGCCATCAGACTGGTGCCACCATGGATTTCACCTCTGTATACACCAACAACCCTCACCAAACAACAGAATTGCTGACTGTCTGAAATATTTACAAGGCATTAGACACCCCTAAGCTATCCACCCCAAACTCATTGCCGAACTCATCCTTTTCATCTTCACCCATAAGAAGCTTACATTCAACAACAAACACTTTCTCCAAACCATAGGAACAGCATGGGTACTCAGATGGGTCCCCAATATGCCAACTTGGAGGTCCTCTTGAGAAAGAATTTCTGGAAGAAAGCACCATGAAACCAACAATATTCCTGAGGTACATCAGTGACATTTTCATCATCTGGAGAGATGACCTAAACTCCCTCATAGTTTTCCACCACAACTTCAACAATCGCGGCCATTCCATCACCCTTTCTTTAGGACACTCCCGCAACAGCATCAGCTTCCTGGAAACCTCAAGATTTGGCTGTTTATTCTGAAATATGTGTGTTCTTCTATGGCTTGTGCATTACCTCCTTGCTCACAGAGTCACTACTTTAGCTTCGTAACGTTCCGCCAAATCCTGAGGTCCTCACTCAGGTCTCACTCAGTCAATATTTAGTCAAAGCTCAGTAAGACTTTGCCTGGGCAGGGGCCTCAAGATATATTAATTTACTTCAGAGATTTGTCTTAACTCATGTGAGCAAGGGTGGAGGATGAGAGTGTAAGAAACCTCCTACTCTTTGCAGCACACACACAATGATCAGCTACAATCACAGCCTATCCTAGTGCCCTCCTTAGCTACAAGTTTCCATAATGTGGGTAGGATGAGGCTGGGCTCCGGCCCTATCCCCAGTCTGCAGCAGCTAGGAGAGCAGGCCAGGCACACAGGGAGGAGCCTGGTGCACTAATTGAAGGAGTGTAGCAGCAGATGCACTCCCCTGTGTGCTGGTGAGCACAGTGCCTTCCAGTGCTCCTGTCCCTTATGCAGTAGTGTTCATAAAAGGCACAGATGAGTCCTTGTACAGTGCGCTGCAGAGCAGATTGTCTACCTCATTGCTGTCTGCATTATTTATTGATTATCATTATACTGTAGGTGAATATGTCCACATGAAAAATAGTTGCAAATATATTAATTAGGCAGCTGAATTCACATCCAGCAAGTAACTGTGAATAGAGAAAAATGATCCACATTTTCTAGTATACAGAGTCTTTGTCCCACCCCAGGGGAGATTTCAGACAGAGTCCAGCTAAAGCCTGGAAGGCCACATCCTACAGGCTTTACTCAGGCAAAGTTCCTATTGAAATCCAATGGAAGTTTGTTGGGTTAGTCATTTTATAAGGTTGTCCAGCATGGATCATGCTACTGCATGCTTTCCTCCATGGCTTCTGAGGGCCCGAATACTACCAGCAGCTCTTTTATCTCCACCTGAGAGGTCTCCCCCAAGACCTCCCTGAAATGCCAGTCTTACTAGGACTGCCTCAGGATCTGGAAGGAAGCTAATCTCAGCAAGCAGGTCAGTACTGGCCACTGAGGGGAAGGACCTCCTCACAGAACCCCTACTACACAAGCTTCATCCCCATTTGCAGGTGGCAGAGTCCCCTTTGGTGCACCAGACTTGGAGATCGCCTGGACTGTGATTGGAGGGACTGGGTAGACCCTGTGGCACTCAGACAGCACATGGGACTGTCCACCTTCCACATCCCCTGTTGTGTGCTGCAGGAAGAGAGGGTAGCCTTGCCACCTGCTTCTCTCACTTTCCTTGAATGGGCCCTGTGGGATGGTGCACCCGCTGACACCTGTCCCTCCAGAACCCATCATCAGGCTCCTGCCCCACAAGCCTCCCCACCTACCCCCAACATGCCACCTGAGCTGGCTGCATGATATCCATCCAGTCCGTCTCTGAACCGCGCCCAAAGAACGTCTGTATGTGCTAGTGCTTGACACCATCCACTTCCTTGTGTCCTGCCCTGACAGCAAGGGCCGGATCTGTTGCTACCTAAGGAGGGTGAGGAACTCCCGTGGGTCAGTCTGTACTCCATTATGATTCCATGGGTGTGTATCAGAAGTGGTTCACAAAATCCCCTGACACATGTCCCTTTTGTAGGAGGAGGGAGACTTTGGCACACATCTGTCTAGGGCAGTGGTGGGCAACCTGCAGGCCGCACGTGGCCAGTCAGGGTAATCTGCTAGCATGCCGCAAGACAGTTTGTTTACATTGACCATCCACAGGCACGGTCGCCCGCAGCTCCCAGTGGCCAGGAATGGCAAACCACAGCCACCGGGAGCTGCGGGTGGCCATGCAAATGTAAACAAAATGGTCTGGTGGCCTGCCAGCAGATTACCCTGATGGGCCGTGTGTGGCCCACGGGCCACAGGTTGCCCACCACTAGTGTGAGGTGTGTCAGGTTGCAGCCCCTCTTTTGGCACTGCCAGGACCTTTTGCTGGGTTCCGGCTGCACTTTTCCCTGCACCTCCTGAGCTATCACACCCTATCCATAGCCTCACAAAATCATAGAACGTCCCTGTCAACCTTATCCTGACACTGGCCAAGACAGTCATCCATCACACCAGGAGGAGGAAGCTACATGAGGGGTACTCTGCAACTGTGGGGCCTATTTCTGTTCCCTTGTTTGGTCACGTCTCCAAGCAAAGTTTCTCTGGGCTGTGTCCACTGACTCCTTAGATGTCTTTGAAGAACAGTGGGTGCTGTCCTAGATTCTCTTCTTAGTGTCCCCTTCCTGTTCCTTGATTTTCAACCTTAGACCGCAATCCCATTGCCATTTTCTCCTTTGTTGTCCCCCATAATCAACTGGAGCCTGGACTTAGTGGACTTTCCTTCCCTGACGCCTGGACTGGACTTTCCTTCCCCTAGTTGATGAGGAGGGCCTTTAGGTTTGGGTGGGTCTAGACCTGCCTGTTTCCAGTACTTCAAATAGTACAAACCTTCCAAATTCTCCAAAAAATGAGGCAGGGGTACTAGAGACCACAGTCTTTTTCACTACACCTCCCTGATCCATCCCTAGAGCAACTCCACCCTGTCCAGAAGCAAGGGTCCTGTGGGAAAAGTGTATGTGATGATGTAATCAAAGACTGTATCATAATGAATATGCAGAAAGGGACCAACACTGGAGGGAGATGAGACATTTTGCCAGTGGGTTTCACAAATATTTGCTGATAGCAGGGGAATGATGATGTACACTAGGATTTTATGGTTGTATTTTGTATAATTTAGAATGAAGGATTTTATGGTTGTATTTTGTATAATTTAAAATGAAGGATAAAGAATAATAATGTAGCATGTATTAAATGTATTGATGTATGATATGATTTGACCATATTTTGCCAGCCACCCTTTCTGAAAGCAGAAAGGAATGGCCTAGTGTGCCATTGGTAAAGATGCATCAGCTAGGATCTTGTGTCTGAAGCTGATTTCAAGGCAGTAATAGACCTTTAGGGTCACCGCTTTGTTGTAGGTTTAAAATTAGCATTTTGAAATAAGTAAAAGAATGCAATGATTGTTTTCTCCTGCATTGCAATTTGATATTCCTGTTCAAATGTTCTGTGTAAATCAATCCTATTTTGTGTGTGAATGAGGAATGTGTGTGTTTGAAGATAAGTGTGAAGGCCATCACTGGACCAGTTGTTCTAGGGAGGACAGACGTAAAGGTGCCAGGAGATTGCAACACGCCCCTATTGAGATGTCAAACGAGGGCAGATTGACAACTCTAAAAATGAGGCAAGCACCTATCAATTGGGACAAGATAGCTGTAATCAAAACCAGCCTGGGTAATTCCCCAAAAAACGAATTAAGAAATAAAATAAAAAATTTTAAAAAGCAATTGAAGAAACCAAGCACTCATCAAATGGCAATTAATTACAGCATGACGGTGCAAAACTCATTGGTCTCAATGAAGGAACATCACTATATAAACAGGGTACTTTGCCATGAAATTTTGGGTTCATCCTGCCAAGGCTTCCCCGGAGCATCGTGTCGCTACCGACAGAACCTGGATCCTCCCTACCTGCGATCAACCTAGCTGGCCACTAGGTTGCTCCGGACTCTGGACTGGTAACTATAATATTGACTGGCAGGACAGTGTGTGTGTGTATGTATGTGTGTGTGATTGAATGCATATGCTAATTGTTGTTTCCCAAATAAATGCGGCATATTGCCTTTTCTCCTGAAAAAGATCCCGTGTACTACTTATAAGCATAACAATGAGACATTAGAATCTTGGGTTCCATTCCAAGGTCTGGAGTGGAGTGTGCGCTGTTGGACAAAGACTCTTCTGCCCATTCCGCCAAAGCTCGGCCTCTTCTTCCCTGTTCTGTTCAACCCCCCCATCTCAGTCCTGTCTCTTCTTTATCACAGGCTTTTGTCCCAGTCTCATTTTTCTCACCTAACCAGTTCCAGTCTCCATTCCTCGGGCTTCTTATTCCAGTCCCAGACTCCTTATCCAGCACATCCTAGTCTCACCCCTTGAGACTCTTCACTCCCAGACCCAGTCTCTCCCACACTCCAAGGTTCCAGTCTCCTTTCCAAGCCATTCTCAGATTCCTCCCCCCGCACCCAACCCCACCTCCCTTGCACCTTGTCCTCAATCTATGTGCCCAGCTAGATCCAATCCCCCCTGGGCTTCTTGTCCAATCTGTCCCTCTCTACTCCTGGCCTCTAGACACCTCCACTTCCCCCACTGGTTCCCAGTCTTCCTCCCTGGGCTTATTGTCCAAATCTATTTGCCCAGCCAGTCCCAGTTCTTTCCCCTGCATCTCTGCTTCTCGGCAGGTCTGTCTGCCCTTCTCAGCACCTCCTTCCATTCAGCCTGCTGATTCACGGTTCCAGTCTTTTTTCCCAGCCTACCCCCACACCAACTCACAGTCCAAGTTTCTCTCCCTACCCTGGCTCCTTGTTCCAATGGACACCCCCCACATACACACCTTGTTCCCTGATTCAAATCAGGGAGGTTGCGCCTCCACATTGCCTGTGACCAGCCTGCAGATACCTAGCCTGGCAAATGTCAGCCCAAACAATTGAAGTGTGTTAAAGTTAAAAGCAACTGAAAACGGTCTTATAAAGGGATGTGTTGGATAACATAAATAATAGCCCCACCTATATTATGTGTGTGTACAGAAATATATACAGTGATATATATTAACATACAGTTTTCTCACCTTCTGAATTCTTAGGCCTTGAGAAAGTAGAGCTGGAATTATTTCTGCTGTATTTGTCTCAGCTGCTGTGAAGAGGCTGAGTTCATCTTTGCAGCTTCAAATCTTCTGTTAGTTGATCAGGGAGTGGTGTGTGAACCTCAGTCACAGAAGAAGCTGACTCTTCTGCTTCCCTGCAACAAAGGTGAGTGCCACACTTACACTGAGAGAGTTACTCAAAGGAGACTAAAGAACTAGAGCAACAAAGAAGAGAAAACAAAAGACTTCAACTCCTCTTTGCCCCCCGCCCCCATAGCAGCTCTGTCACTCAAAGATGAAAACCAGAGAGGAAGGAAGGGATCATGCTCTGATGCCACCAGACCATCTGCCATCAAAGCAAAACAAAGAAACAAAGCGAGATTAAAAAAACAAGCACAAAAACTTCAGGCTGGCTAGATTGTGCTGGCTGGGCCTTTTATTTTGCTCCATGTGAACAGTTTTCAGAGATGTTTGCAAAGGGAAAATTTTCATAATATTTTTCCAGTTTAATCCAAATACCTCTGAGGTAGGATTTTCCTACTGGTCACTATTAGGCCCATGCAGTTTATTGGCTGGACTGGTCCCCAAGTTCTCAAAAATGGCATTTACTCTTCATGCAGCCCACAATGGAAGTGGCAAGGGTTTCACCAACAAAATTCTCCAGATCTGGGGAAATCTGACAGAGACAGAAACACTTAGGGCCCATGCTGCCACTCTGTGACTATGACCCTCCATTCGCTGGACACCTGACTCCACACAGCCATCCTTCTTCTTCAAGTATTGTCCCTATGGGAGCTCTACTTCAGGTGCACGTTAGCAGTGTCCGTTCACACTACGCATGCTCCCTACACATCATTGTTCTTGATGCCAATTTTTTATAGAGGGCTGCATGGGCGAACCATCCTCCGTTCCTTCTCAGCTGCCTCAGCCTGGGACAGAGCTTTAGTGTGTCTGCCTTGAGCGTGCCTCAGCTAGATTATTTCTGCCTAGTTGATAGTTTTAGTTTAATCTAGTGATCAGTTAGCTTAGCTTAGAATGGTACTTTAGAGGATTTTTTTCTCCTTTCTCCTGCCTCTGGGGAGGTTTGCCTCCTTTGGAAGGGATTTAAATGGTGCCTCATTTGCCAGGAGGTTATCATTGCAGCCCCATCGTAAAAAGATCGGTGACCACAACTTCTATTGCTTTCCGGAACCTGTGCTATCAAACAGTCAAAATGTTTGATATTTAATATAACAGCACATCATTGATCTTCCCAGCCATCCGGGCATAAATCCTACCACGGTTGGATCTTGTTGTGTTTTAAATTCACCGCAGCTGGCAGTGTAAAAGCCAGTAGTGTCGAAGTCTTACTCTGGTACTGGTGAACTGTAGAGTCAAAATTGTAAATAGTGTCCATTAATTTTCTGCCCCTCATTTTCTGGGTGTCCAATTTAAGACAGGTAGGCCTGATGTTTCAGAGATGCTGTGCACTTGAAGCTTCCATTTTCTTCAGCTGGAGTCCTGAGTATACAACACCTCAGGAAATCAGGCCCAAAGCATTTCAAGTTGGGCACTCAGAATCAGTAGATGCTTTTGGAAAGTTTTGGGTCACTCTTCAAGTGAAACAGCAGGGACATTTCTGGACTGATCGGTGGATCACAGGAAGTTGCATAAAGTTTTCTTTCAGGACAAAGAAGCTCCAAAAGCTTTCTCACTCTCTGTGCAGTACCTCTTGCAGGAGGGTCTCAAAATACTTTACAAGCATTAATTAATGAAATCACATAGCTAGATGGTAATCTAATTGATTCTCTCTGCCTGATTCAATGGAGGGATTTGAATCAACATCTCTTACCTCCCAGGTGAGTGCCATAAACACCAGGCTCTAGAGTCACTCATGCTTTCTCTGTGGTCCAATAAATAGTTAAGTATTTATATAAAATAGAACAGCTTCAACAAGAGAGACTGAGAACAAAGTAGCCTAAAACCTAATGGTTAGGGCACTCACCTGGCAGAAGGGAGATTACAGTTCAACTCCCTGCTCTAGAGTGGGGCTTCAAACCTGGGTCTCCCATATCCCAGGTAAATGCCCTAACAACTGGCCTAAAGATTATAAAGGGCTCCCTTCTGTCTGCTCCAACCAGGGAACAAGCCATGAATTCATTGGATGAGCAACTCCTGCTTGTAGGTGAATGGTTTATGCAATGGAGTAGATGGTTGGCAAGACTCTGTATGGCATTTTGGGAGCATTTTCTGAAATGCAGAGGGTGGAGTAATTGGAGGACAATTTATTCATGGCAGAGCAGTCAGGAATGGCAATGGAGACCTATCTAGGGTCGAGCCCAGGCACCTGCACCTTTATTACCGCCACACTGTAAAGTGGATGGGTAGAGGGGCGGGTTACAGCACAAGTTGTGTTCTGTCCCATGCCCCCAAATGAGCAACCAGCTTGGATTCAACACATCCCTAGATGCACATTAAAGGGATGATAGGGGATTTAAGGCAGCTTCTGTTTGCCAGATTCTGGGAATGGGTGACAGGGGATGGATCACTTGATGATTACCTGTTCTGTTCATTCCCTCTGGGGCACCTGGCATTGGCCACTGACAGAAGACAGGATACTGGCCTAGATGGACCATTCGTCTGACCCAGTATGGCCATTCTTATGTTCTAACACAAGGTACAGCTACACATATTCTTAGAGCCCCAATAACCAGGGAGGTAGAGAGAAACCCAAGCTTACTCCTGTGGAGGAGGACAGATTAATTCTGTGCTCCACTCAGCATCGGTTCCCTACTGAACACAGAGTCCAGTTGAAGCTTTCTGATAACCATAGGATCAGCCATAGCCAACTGGGAGATCACCTCTCTCATCGTAACCAGGATCTCCCATATTCCAATGAAATAATGAGACCGTCAACAAGTAGGGAGGCTTGTGAGTGCAGGAAACAAAACTTTCACATGTGCTGGATCTATGGAACTCCCTTCTGCAAGAGATAAGACAGACCACAGAACTATGTGCTTTCAGAGCTCAGTGCAAAACTCCTTTCTTCAATAGCTTTTCCTTATTAATTACGTCACACATACAACACGAGAGAATTGCTATTCCTCTTTTTAAATACTTGGGGTGTACTCAGGTACCATGGTGATAAGGCCCTGTAAATAAAGAGAAAATCAGAGGGAGATAATATTTGAGTCTGCTTTTAAATGAGTACATATGGATAAGTCTTTTTATATCAATTTTACAGATTGTTAAAGTAAGGAAGAGAGAGGTTGAATGATTTGTCACAGGTCATATACCATATCAGCATATGGGTCAGAGGTGGGAATAGAACCCAAGATTCCTGGCTCTCTGCTCTAATCATTTGATAACCCGCCCCCAGAAATCTGTTTTGAATCTACAGCCTATTACAGTAGCCATGCAAAAATAGAATGGTGAAACTGCATGTCTTAGAATACAGTTAGGAATCATTCACCTGTGCAAAATAAGCAAATACATAAATATGAAGAATAAAGAAAATTATGATCTAAAACCTACTGAAGCCTGCTACTCAGCAATTTTCCCTTGAAGACCTTTCTAAGAAAACAAAACAAAAAAAGAAACAGGGTAACAGGAATATAAAAAAAAAATCCACAGCCAGTTACTAAGCAGAGCACACAGACAGCTTAGTATCTTTTCCAAAAAAAAAGCTAACCTTTTCCATTGGATACTGCAAGAGTTTTAGAAAATTGTTTGTTCATAGTGCAGAGCCAAGATTGGCTATTTTCCAGACACTCCAAGGTTGTTGATAAGCTCCGATATTGTCTTTTATTAAACCTAGAGAGAGAGATTATGTTGTATTTTACTGGTGATAATAGCAGGCAGCCATACAGAAGGTGCTGAAATATCAAAGGTTCAAACCTACAAATGACTGGATTCATCTATTGGGTGATGGGTAGGACTGACAGAGTGATTGAATACAAGTTCGGTTGGAAAAATCAGGTTAACCTGCTATCATTAGCTTTCCATTAATGTGGCATGGTTTGATTTATTACACCACCTAAAGAGCAGAGCTATTCAGCAGTGGATAACTCTAACAGTTAATGGCCAGATTAACTAATGCTGCTCCAGAGACATTACAATTTAAACCTCACTGCACCATCCTGGCCCCTTGCAGCATGGAAGGATTTATTCAATGGGAGGGCTTGTGTTGATAATGCTGTTGCCCAAACCAGTTCTCTGCTCAGGGAGGTAGCTTTGGTTTATGTCTTGGGCCGCACAGAATCATTGCTGTCAATGCTGTACAAGAGATGGGCTGAATCACCTACCCTTGCCCAGTACTAGCTTCTCTTTTGGCCAGTCCTGCTTCCCTACATGAAGTGGAATCCTGGTTGCATTGAAACCAAGGGGCATTTTGCAATTGATTTCAGTGGATCCAGGACTTCACAAATGTCCTCCCATAGAGGGGAGGTTGAGGCTGCTTTCTGCTGTTGCAAAAATGTTCCTTCCCTCCTGTAGATGTTTCAGCTTCAGAGGGGTCCTTCACTAAGGTTTAGGCTCTCAGAAGTCACCACAAACCCAGGGTGTAAGTAGCCCCAAATGATTAGTTCCCATTCAGGCTTTGCAAATATTGAAAAATGTTTTATTTTGGCTTCAGACCTAAACCCAATGTTTCTCCAACATTCTGTTGCCCTTTTTTTCAGAGACTTGAGAACAATTCCCTTGTTTTTCTGCATTTTTTAAATTTTCTGTCTAAAATGAAGAAAGTCCCAGGAAGCTACCATTGTCTCTTGGGTGCACAGTGATCTGAGCTACTACACAGATGTTTTAGATAGTCATAAAATAATGATGCATAATGAGTGTGTTTAGCATTTCATGCATGTGAAGGATCCCAATAGCTCAAAGGCAGAATTGTTCTTGATTTTCTAGGTCTTTCACACTCTTGGAATAGCCAAGCTATTACAAAGCTGTCAGACAACCTATGTAATTGTAAAAACCCACTTACAGAATGTTTCTCCCTAGACACAGTCTCTTTTTCAGATTACTTATTATTAATTTCCATAAAGAAACAATGACAAATACAAAGAGTAAATGACTTATAGTTTGTTTATGTTACCAAATATCATGTTTCACGGGATAGTCAATAAAATCAGGTAATTATGCAACTGTACAAATTGTCAAAGCTACAAATCCAGCCAAGACACAATCAGCAAATATTACACAGATATAACATGTTAGAGTGGAGGTAATAATGACAATTAAAAAAAAGACATACCCAAATATGAAAAAAAGAGAAGAGGCCTAGAGGAATGGGAGGGAAAAAGTAGAGAAGTCAGGTGAAATGGAAGTCTGGCATTATTTGAGCTATCTCAGCATTCTTTATCCAAATGTATCAATGGATCCAAATTTCCTCAAATTCATATAATCGCGCTCTACTTTGAAAAGCTACATATTCTCTTTTAAAATAAAATGTTCTTCTGTATTAAAAGGAAACACACAAGTCCAAATGAAAATTTGTTCTCTTTTTTTGGTAAGAAACATTTTCCCCAGATTTAATCTATTTACCTTACTTTATGGTAAAAAACTAGTATCTTGTAGGGAGGCTATTAGTGTCATCTTTTCCTGGACCAAACTTTTAAATCTCCATCCGTAATGGGTTTCAAACTGTCCAGCAGATTGGATATTATAATATTTGAAGTGTACAAAGTATAATTTAGACAGTTGTTATGCTTGTGTCTATAGAAATACATTACGTTGGTAGTGTAATATCCCTTGGTTTATGAAAAAGTCACTCTACTATAAACTGAAAAATATTGAGTTTCAGTGCAGTATTTGAAAGACCAGACATAATTGGTTATATGGATCAGTAAATGTACAATTCAAAGGCCTGATTCTATATTCTTAATTTACCCAAAATGCCCTTTTAAGCGACTGGCCATCTTAGGTGCATGAAGTATGCAGGATTGGATGCAAAATTATCTACCTTCCCTCTTTTCTTTGTGTGTTTACAAGCTACCTCTTAGCTTTAAAAATACTATTTAGTGCACTGGCTTCCAAATATAGCCCATTATTTTCTTGAGAAACCACACATACATCAAAAACTGACAGATGTACGTACCTGATTGTGAGCTTTTATTTTGATGAAGATATGCTATAAAATTACCTTTTATATATAATGTATATGACAAGAGCCTAAAATCAATTGTAACTGAAGAGAGAGAGGAAAGGACCAAAAAAATGAGCAAATTAGAAATAATCGTGAGCCAAAACCCCAGAACTGAACACCCTAAGAATAAATCTAATGTAGGTTCCAAATTAAATTTAGCAAATGATCCCTAGTGTTATCATAAACCAAGCTAACCCCTGGATTTGCACACGTCCAATCTCTGAGGTATTCAAAACTGAGAGCCAGAGCCAAATTTTACAACTTGAACATCTCTTTAAAAGAAATTTCAAAAGTGAGATATAGGGTCCAGTGTAACTCTCTTGCATAAGTCCTTGAAACCATGAACCAATACTTTCTAAGTAGTTGGCTTGCCTACTCAAAGACCCTTAAAGCACAAGTGATGATTTGAAGAACAGGAACTATGATGTAAATAATGCTGGCCTACTTCAGGAACTTCAGGTGAGGCACTATTTTCAGTAAACCAGGCAGTGGAATTAAAAGGGAACCCCCACCCTGCTTCATTTTACTTCAGTTTTCAACAGATCTTCAACTCTAGAAGTTTAGAGTACTGTCAAATCCATTCTACATCAACAAATAAATCAGTAAACTACTGGTGCCTGCCGGAAATCATGTAGAGTTAGTTAATTATCCTTTGACTTGAAATGGAGACAGTGCAGTAGATCAGAGCGCAGAAGAACAGTTGGGGGTATCCTAACTAGCAGTTAATAGGACTCTGTTACTTGCTGCATGCTCTATACTTGCCTTCTTATACACCTCTCATATTCATTGAGAAGCAGGAAGGTGGTGTGCAAGTGAAAGAAAAACAATCTAAAAAACAAATGCATTATGAAGTTATAATCATCATCATCATCATCATGAACAAACAAACAACAAAAACAACAACAACAAAACACCACAGTGGTAGGGACCAGACTGCTCCCGTAGATGAAGGGAAAGATCTAGTAGCATGCACAATTAATATATGCAGTCTTTCATGTAATAGTATCCACTTGGAAGCAGTGTTACAGACAGGATAGATATGTAGAAGCAGTTCTGTTTGTTGTCATGCTATATACCAGTCATGGGGCAAACATCAAAAGGTGAGCAGGTTAGTTCTGTTTGCCCATGAGCTGAAAAGTTTACATCTTTATTATAGGCAAGTCAGGTAGCACTGCCTATTACTAAGGTTGCCTGATGCTTCCCATTATAAGACACTGTTTTCAGTTGCTTATAACTATACCAAAGTTTAATCATTTGGGCTGAACGTGTTCATGCCAGGTATCTGCCTCAGGGTGAATATTTTGGAAATTTCAGACAAAACAGTTCATCTGTGTTTGAGAACGAGGCTAGCAAAAATTTCCTTGTTTTACCCAGGTTACAGGTTTGAGACCTTTTCTTTAATTCACATAGTATTTTTAGTTCCTTGACTGCCAATTAGTGGCAATTATGGTAACTGTTTTGTGATGTAGGCCTCTAAGGAATGGCCTGAGGCTACCAGTTTATTTCATATTTGCATCAGTAGTCATCACGATAGTGATTTTAATTCACTACTGAACTCTTCTAGATTCAAAGCAATGACCTATGACTGAATGTGTCCATATCTATGGCCTATTGCTACGGCAGTGCATACAATCCCCGAATACAAACACTTCTTAACTCCCAAGGCTCCATTGAATCTGAGGCCTGGTCTACACTAACCCCCCAAGTCGAAGTAAGGTACGCAACTTCAGCTACGTGAATAACGTAGCTGAAGTCGACATACCTTACTTCGAACTTACCGCGGTTCAGACGCGGTCCACACGCGGCAGGCAGGCTCCCCGTCGACTCCGCGGTACTCTTCTCGCCAAGCTGGAGTACCGCAGTCGACGGCGAGCACTTCCTGGTTCGACTTATCGGGTCCAGACCAGACGCGATAAGTCGAACCCGGAAGTTCGATCCCCAGCCGCCGAACTAGCGGCTGGGTGTAGACCAGCCCTGATATTACTCAAATCAGAAATTAGTCTGTTAAATGAGTGGAATAAAACAGATTTGAATGAAGGGCTGGGAAGAAGTGGTTGAATTACTTGTGCATGTATATATCAGATAAACATAGCCATTTTTCTGTTCATGAATAATGTGCAGATGAATCCTGATTTTAATTATTATTTTTTAATTTACAATTGTTCATAAATAATTGGTGTGAGTATATTTGAGCATTTGGCGTTTTGGTAAACTGATCACTATGGCTGGGATTTCCAAAGGAGCCAAGGGATTTAGGCATTTGGATTTGATTAGACTTCTTTGAAAATCTCAGCCTATGGGTTCTAGTTGCTTGTGCCACACAATAGGCCACTTAACTCACATAGTATGTTTCCATTCTCGGTGGATGGATGGGCCTTCTTGTGCTGTTTGGAACTTATTCATTCATAATTATTCAGTGAATCTGGCAGTTGTGATGCTGGCAAACTGGGTGTCAGCTCATGCCAAGGCCCGGGGCCTCACAGTACACTGGCAAATGCATAGCTGGCAACCAGTCTGGCTCGTCTATTTGTTAGTATTGTTAAGATCGACATTAGAGTTGTAAGAATGTTTTTGGTGTTTAGATCTTATGAACAGCTTGTATTAGTCTCACTTATCTGTACCTCATGTTATAAAACAATAGCAAATGTTTGCATTGTAAACCTCTGTAACTGTGTAACTCATAAAAGAGGAAAGAAGCCTTCTCTAATGCAAATACTGGCTATCTACAGAAGATGTTAGGGCCTGCCCAATGAGAAGGCCTTTGAAGCCAAATGAGACATCAAAAAAACTAAAGACTTTTTAATTGCACTCCTCCCCCTTTCCAAGAAGAGGAGACCTGCACATGAACTCATCCCACCAGTTTAGGGTCTGGGGACAAGGGGATAAAAAATCCCTGAAAAGGAGAAACTTGGTCTTTTTTGCAGCTTGGATTCTAAAGGGGCAAGAAACACTAAGCAAAAGCAAAAGACCCCCAACTGTTATACCTGAGTTAGCCCTAAAGGATATATGGAGTTTGCTTATTATTGAAGTTTCTGCTATCTTTTGGAATCTAAGACTGTAACTCATCCGGGTGTATATGTTATCTGCTTTAACCTTGTAAATAACTATCTTATGTCCTTTTCCTAGTTAATAAATCTTTAGTTAGCTTATTACAGGATTTGCTACAAGTGTTGTCTTTGGTGAGAGATCTAGGGTACAATTTATCTGGGATGAGTGAATGCTCCTTTGGGACTGGGAGAAACCTGAATATTGTTGTGATTTTTGGCGTAAGGAACCATCTGTCACAAAGACAAGCTTGCCAAGGTGACAAAATAGACCAGAGTGCCCAAGGGCCCTGTCTGTGACTCCAAGTTAAAGCTGTTCTTGTGCTTTAGGAATTCATACTTGTTACTTGGTTGGTGAAATGTAATTATAGAACATACAACCAGTTTGGGGTTTGTGCCACTCCGGACAGCATGGTAGTAGTGAATAATGACAAGAACTTTTCATTAGTGGCCATGTAAAGTACACCCAGTGAGAAATATTTGTAGGGCAGAAGCAGTCAAAGCAGGGACTGTGGCACTGGGGGTGGTACGGGGAATAGGGCCCCGCCAGGGCCAACCCTACCCCCGGCATGCCCTGGACCCAAACTATACAGGGGAGAACACCACACACATTCTGGGGGCACTTCAACCCAGGTGTTGTCTCCCCTCACCCCCCACCCCCCGCCATGTGGGCTTGGGAAAAAGCTGCAAAGAGGAGCCAGCCCGAGATTCCAGCAGGTAGGGGGTAGAAGCAGCCAAAGAAAGGACTGTGGCACTAGGGATGTGTGGGGGGAATGGGGCCTAACCAGGGCCACCTCATCCTCCAGCACCTCCCGGGACCCAAACTGTGCAGGAGATACCCGCCCCCGTACACATACACATATATACACTCTGGGGGCACTAGGATCCAAGTGGTGTCTCCCTTCCTCCCCCACCATGTGGGCTTGGGAGAAAGCTGAAGAGAGAAGCCTGCCAGAAACTCCAGCAGAAGCAGCCAAAGCAGGGTCCTCTGGTCCTTTGGAGAGTTTTCTACAGTTTTGACTGGACTTCCTCTGCCCTTTGCTCCAACCCTCTCCTCCATTACAGTCCCTTTACCTCAGCGTCTATCCCCTTCTCTGTCTTCCTCACCCCTTTCCCCACAATACCCCTTCTTCTTTCCCTTTGGCTGATCCCCTCCTAACTGAACCCACCCACATATCAGAAAATAAATTGTAGAACTAACATGCCATTTGCTGTCATCCCATTGTTCACTCTGCTTGTGTGTTCTCCTCCTCCTCCTCACCCTGTGTCTGCTTTGTCCATTTAGACCAGTGGTGGGCAACCTGCGGCCCACAGGCCGCATGCGGCCCATCAAGGTAATCTGATTGCAGGCCGCAAGACATTTTGCGGATGTTGACTATCCGTAGGCACGGCCCCCCGCAGCTCCCAGTGGCTGCGGTTCGCCATTCCTGGCCAATGGGAGCTGCGGGAAGTGGTACAGGTGTGCACCACTTCCCACAGGGAGCTGTGGGCAGCCATGCAAATGTAAACAAACGGTCTGGCAGCCCACCAGCAGCTTGCCCTGATGGGCCGCATGCAGCCCGCAGGCCGCAGGTTGCCCACCACTGGCCTAAGACTTTCCTAAAATCTGACCCTTTTTCTCCATTTTCACTCACCATACTACAGACCCTACAGGAGGATGGATCAGGATCAAATCCTGGAATGGGAGAACCAAGGGACTGGGCACTTTTTGCATCAGGTATCCTGCCCAGCAGCTGGACTTCCACATGGAAGTAAGGAAGTAAAATAGGTAAAACTGGGACAATTTTGTGGCTTGTACTAAGAAACTGCACAGGGACACAGCCAATGTGGCTTGGCTCCTGCAAATACAACAGAGCAGCATGGAGGCATAAGTCCTCCCTACAGAATAGCTCTGGTCTTCACTAATCTGGAGTGTCCTTTCCCCAGAGATTCCGAAGGCCCTCAGGATTGAAAAGTCTTGACATCTGTGAACTTCATAGGGCCTCAAACTATTATGCCACGAGGGGATGCTTGATAGGTGCTGGAGATCTTCATATCATTTTCCTTCCCTGTGGGTCCTCTCAGTAGCTCAGACCATGATACTAATGGGGGACAGGTTTGTTTTTGTTCTTTTTTTTCTCACAGGTTTTTCTGCTTGTGGGATAGGGAAGAAGGGGTCTAGTTTCAAGCTGAAGTTTTGTGTGCATTGTGTATGTCCTAAAAATACTTTATTTACAAAAAAATTACTGTCAACTTGCAAATAGTAGTTAGTATTTGTAAAGATTATAATAATTCATATCTGTATACTTATCAATTTACATTTAATACATTATGCTATAAGTATTTACTTTTTGCAAGTTATTCATTTTGGATACTACTTGCTAAACTAGTTAGTTAGTGTTCCTATTCACAATCAGTTTCACTTCAAGTTCCCAGGGACTAGCACAAGGCATTGTGATTGGGTTTCCAGCACTGCTGGGGAGTTCTTATTTATTTATTTATTTATTTAAAATTGGAAACAAATATGGAAATGTTTCTGTTTCTATTGGCTTGCAAAACTCTTTAAACAATTTACAGTTTGGGCCTAACTACATTACATTGCTGTGACTGAACTTATAAGGAGGGACAATGTTCTGCGGAGCATGTTTAACAATATATGGGGACAGTAAGAGTAAGTTGTTTTTTATAACATAGACAATTAAAAAGCATTGATCATGTCACCTGCAGAGAATCTGGTTGCCTCGTATAGTTTGAGGTGTGGTCCCCCACAAAAGTTATTGGTGCAAGTCTTCAGTGAGGAAAGCATGATGAGGTTGTCCGACTGCGTTTAAGGCTTGTCTGCATGCTGAAGAACAGCACAGCACATCCTTGCAGCTTTAGAGAGTGGTGTGGTGCACTGGTGGAGGGCTTTGTCTTTATTCACAACACATTCCTGTGCCTCGGCAGGGGATGAAACGGCACAATTCTCTATCAGCTTGTCCTCTCCCACCGTCTGCAGAATAAACTGAATGCTAACTCACCGTTAGAGAGAGAGGGGGAGAGGTAAAGAGAGAGGGATGCTCTCCGACTCATTCATACATTAGATTTCTCTGCAAAAGCAGAAGGAACAGCATCAGCAACCTTGCAAGCAGTGACTGTAACTGTTCCCATTAATATGGTCTGAGATACTTTGAGGAGCCAATTTATTACTTTGCATGTAACACTTGAGCTTTGCTGAAAACTGGAAGTGCTAAGCGCACCTTTGCTTCTAATTTATTTATAAAGACTTGCATCTTTCACAGAACAAACCTTTTCAAGCAAGGCTCACCCAAGGCAGGTAAGAAATTTATACATCTATGACACCTTTATAAAGTGATGTACCTTAATGATGATTACTTTTTAATTCAAGGTCTGGCTGTTATTGAACACTTAGAAGAACTGTGGATGCTTATGTCATGCTACATTTGAATAAGTTCATTTCCAAGAAAATCTGCAATATACTTTGAAGATGATTTAAATCTTTGCTAAGCACTAAAGAAGATGATTATTTGTTTATCTTAAAACTTAAACATCACAGTTAAGGAACTTGAGCTCAGAATGTGACCTGAGATGCATTGCTTAATGTTTATGTTCAGTATCTATGGCTTTACTTATGACAGTGTTTATAACCATTAATTTCATAAATACGGTACCCTAATGTAAAATATAATGGCAGAGTGGTGACTTTCGCTTTTTGAACTCCTACTCCACCGCAACCACTAATGGTCCACTTAACCATGATAGTTTTGAGAGTTTAGTCATACTCATCCCATTTGCAGAAATGTGTGTTCTCATCATGTACACATGACAGAAGTGATTTTTACTATGCATAATGAGCTGTTTCTTTAACATCATCGATTGCAGGTGGGCAGTTTTTAAAAATATTGAATTAACAAGTTAAGAATTTATAATATTGTATCTTTGAAATATTTCAAACAAGAAGTAACTTGGTTATAATTGGCACTCAGATGATTATGCTGTTAGTTAGCAGGTTAAATGGTAACTTTTTTTTTTGCACAAACTTTAACAAACTTCCAATAAATGAATAATATTGAGCATTTTCTACTTTGAAGCTAAGAGTAAATGAGTGAAACAATTGGCAAAGGTTTTGACTTTCTGAAGTTTATAAGGGTGATAATATCTAATACTTTAGCTACTGGCTGGATATATCCTTGAATGTCACACCATTCTGGGAATTCTTTGTGCTTAATATAAAAAAGAGTTCAAATGAATCACTATTGTATGACAAGAAAAGAGAGCTAAGGAAAGTGGAAGAGGATGGATAATTAAATCTGCTCTAGGGACATTGAACATTAAATTTAAACGTCACTTATTCCAGTAAGTGTCTAAATAAGTCTTTTCTCAGTTACTTGCTGCCAATCTGTAACTTTCCTATTTCCAGCACTTCCTAGTAACACACCTTTCACTTAAGTGCTGTTCCTGTCTAGTTACTTCACACAAGACTCTCAGATATACCAATCTAAAGACATTGTGGTGACACTTTTATGCTTTCTGGGTTTAACTTTGACACACCATTAATAACGATGACAGGATTAAAGCAAACTCTAGTAACGCACATGTTTGGAGATTGTATCCAGCACTGAGTTACTGTAAGAACATAAGGATTCTTGCATGGAAGAATTTTCTGATACATATGCTGTCTTTTGACCCTCTTTTTTACTAGCTTTCGTTTCATAATTGTGTTGAACAGGTTTCACTCCATGGGCAGTCTCCATAGTGTACCATAGGGCTTCACAGGAGGTAGGCTGTGATGCTTTTGGGATTGGAGGGATTCCAGTGACTTTCTCCAGCATGCTGTCACATGTCCTAAAGGAATGTCCTATTAGAGAGAGTAAACTTGGAAGCTGTGGTGAGAAATGCTCAGCTTCAGCTTTTCAACGAAGCTGAGAGAAAGGTATGAGCAGAGTAATTGTAGTGATTGGAATAAATCAGGGGCCCAATCCTCTCCCATTTAAGTCACTTCAGCCCACAGTACAAACGAAAGGTGGTTTAAAAAGATAAAGTTTGCAAGTTCACAAGGGTTTCCTTCCCACTCCCCAGAGCTCTGTGTGGGAGGCAGTGATAACGGTGCAGCCAACACTTGAATGAGCACCTTTAGCAGGTGCAAGTTGGTGTAGCTCCATTGACTTCAGTGGAACTATGCCAATTAACCCCAGCTGAGGATCTGTTCCCATAGTGCAGAGTGTGTGGATGAGGGTTTGCACATGTGAATGGGGTGCTAGAGTTCCTAGTAGTGCTGAACGCCTCAGTAGGATTGTATTGGAGTAGGTTAGGGATATACTCATGGAGTCCGGACACTAGTATCTGTGAGGAATACAGGCTAAATGAGGAGCAAGGCAAGGACTGGTCAGTAAGTGCACTTTTCAGGAGCCTCTGGACACATGTCTGATTCTCAGTTACTCTGGTCCTGCACTTGGGGTGTGGATGGAGAGGGAGCACAGGAGGCCTATGCACACCCCAGGACAGAGGCTAAGGTAGTGTAAATTGTCCTAGATCCATTGAAATTAATGGCTGTAACCTCACACTATGTGGGGCCATGCAGGAAGCTACAGCCTATGCAGGAGGCTATAACAGGCTATACTGCTCCTGGAAATGCTGTTCAAACTTTTACTCTGCTTCCCATGGCTCCCTATGACCCCTGAGAAGCGGAGCATAGCCAAAAAAGTGCCATGTACTTTGGCTCCTCCCCTCAACACATCCCTGATCGATCCCCAGTGCTGGGTGCAGGGCTAATGCACAATCCTTATGGCAGCTCTGTACTGCCCAAGAAGGCCCATGAATAGGGGGTATTTTCAGGGGGCCATTTCTGCCCACTTTACACCACTCTGGCAGCATAAAGGCATCTTAAAGGATCTTTAGTGTGACCGAAGATCAGTGTGCCATCTCCTGCCCTACTATGTTACAGCAGAAATAATGCTTCCTGTCCATCTCCAGGATAATACACTTTCCTCAGCCACCCCAGCCTGGTTCAGGTTCTAGGAGCTCTACTTCAGTCTGTCTCATTATGGCGTTTTCCCCCCAAAGTGCTGTGGTAGACTGGTTAGTCAGCAGTGACTTGGCCCTTACAAATTCCTGTCACTTCAAGGTTGGCACTGAACAGCCTGAGAACAAATTTCCTCCCCCTCCCTATATAAAGAAAGTCCAAAGGATTTATCCTTTTTAGTTGAATGTATTCTCCTGGTAGAAGCAATAGTTTTCCTTACCAATACATAGCAACACGTGCAGAGAAAACCGAATTACTTTGAATGTACTGGTGATACTGAAGGTTTCTCATTATGATTATAAGAATATCTGTTTCCTATTCTCTTGTTTGGAAGATAGGCGAGTTGTGTGAGATTTTTGCAAACTGTTTTACAACATGTCTGTTACAGTCTGCTGTTCAATGTCACCTGATTGTCTGTCTGCAGTGGTACTCTGAATTTGTAACTCATATACACACTGAATTCTGCAATCAAAATATCTGTCCCTTCATTTCCAGGTTATAGGAAGGAAAATAACAAATGCTCTGACTTTCCAGTTAGCTTTGCACTCCAGTTGAAATGTGAAGCCCTTTAGGAATGGTCAGCCAATCAGAATGTTTGATTGGAAAGAGTGCCACATTTTTCACTCAAAAGACTTCTCTCTCAAAGTGTAGATCTGCCACTTCACCCAGAATGTATAGTTTATTGAAGACAAATCCAATCTTTTATTTTATTGAGTTGTTTATTGAAGACCAATACAATCAATTCCCTTCTGTCAATGATATTTTCATCAACAATACTCTTAACATATTTGATTAAAAAAAAAACTGAAAGGGCAAGCTTGCTCTGCTCATGCATAAGAGTAGTCTCGTATAAAGATGAGAGGATGTCTCCTGAAAGAAAACAAACTGGATTTATACCAAATGACCAAATTCAGAGGGGCATTTAAATTCAAATAACTTAAACCTAAAAGGCTCTCTTAAGCAGCCTTCTTTAACTTACTCTCTTGTTAGCTGCGTTCCCTGCTGCTCCCCGTTATTTCAGTGCCTCAGGATGTAATTAAACCAATCTAGATACCAACAGACTCAGTGGGCCAAATGTAGAAGTGATGTAAGTTGCATGCTTGTAAGCAGGTGCATGACTAAATGAGTCAAATTGAATGTGAGTCTTAGTATAATGCAATGGTGAAGTGGCCAGAAGATGCAAATGTATTAGTTCAGACTATCTCAGATTCATTATAAATTTAGCTTCACAGCTGTAGTTGATCTCAAATGGTTACAATACGAGTCTTCTGGTTGGTCCTCAGGATCCTTTTAGTCTCAGAGTGGACCCTAACGAACTCTAACAGTGACCATAAGCAGCAGAACTGAACTCGGCAAAGGAATTATGTATATTCCAAGTCATTTTAAGTCTTGTTACACCAGAAGGGGTGCTATTTTTGTGTGCTATTAAAAAGAGGCTGCATTATTACTCTTGGTGCTGTCAGAAATAAAGTTTTAAAGCAGAGAGGTGAAATAGTAAAAAGCAATGGTTGTGTGTGTACTAACTACTGTTCATACTGACTTTCATTATACAGTCAGTAAATATGGATCTGTAGCACATGTTCCTTACTCTTGCTATTAAGCGTTCACTCCATACACTTGATGGTACTGAATAAGCTGTTGTAGTGAATGTTGTGAATATGTATTAAGCATTGCCAACCTGAAGCAATGGGAAAATGAGCCAGGCACCCCCCAAAATCATAAGATTGGCGTAAAAATCAGGATTTTTTAGAAAGTTTTGACTTTTATTTAGTTTGTCTCTCTTTGTTTTCTTTTTTTTTCCTTTGCGGTGTATTTGCAAGCTTTTCTCCTGTCATGAGGGCAAGAGACTTTTTTTAAAAAAGAGATGATATTTTTCACCTAATCACTAATAACTTCTTGAGCTGTGGATTTTAGAAATGTATTAACTATCAAGAGAGTTGGCAATATTGTGGATTAAGAAATAATACATAAGACTCAGACATCTTACCAGGTTTCGTCATGGAACTGGTGCAATGAAGCTTTTGTCCTTATTGCATGTTTGGAGTCCACAAAGACTTCTCTGTTACATACTTCTATAAATTAAAGGAAAATAAGCCACAAAAACTTTAAACTCTTATCTTATCCCAAGGGATGGAGCAAAACTTATGGGGGGAAATTTGGCAGTTCAGAGTTTTGAGTGCATCCTCTACTGCAGGAAGAAAGGGATTCGTAGCCATGAAAAGGATGTACACCTTATACTGATGCAGTGTAGCTGTAACCATGTTGGTCCCAGAATCTTAGAGAGACAAGCTGGATGAGGTAATATCTTTTATTGGACCAACTTCTGTTGGTGAGAGAAAGTAGCTTTCAAGCCACGCAGAGCTGAAGAAGAGCTCTTTGTGGCGCGAAAGCTCATCTCTCCAACAGAAATTAAGTCTTCTACATGCACCTTGTCAAAGGAAATGAAAGACCCTTGGGGCAGCCAGATAGAATCCCCTTTTCCACTCTGTTCCATATCCCTACTCCAGGCTCCACTCAGAAGCCATACTGATATTGGAGAGCAGCTTGTGGCTTCATAATTCTCTTCTGTCTGAATGTGGAGTACAAGCCACCACATGGGAGTTAATACTGTTATGACTTTGTTGGGAAATGCAGAGAGCCTCAACCCCCGTTGACTCCAGTGCAAATTAAAAACACACACAGGAGGAAATTAGCACTTGGTAGGATAAGATGCATAGTTTCCTAGATGAGACTAGTATATAGGGTGGCCACATCCCAGCTACTCCCCCTTCCAATGTGATACAGAGATCTGAATATGGATGTTGACTCCGGAGACTTCTGTGGGATTGGAGCTCATGGATGACAACTCTGTATTGGCTCATCTCTCTGCTCTCCGCTACTGGTGAAGGGTTTGGTTCAGAAATTAAAGTTTGCTGCTTTGATTCTATGCATGCCACAGAATGGAAGGATTACTTGACTTTGCTTTCTTACAGCAGTAATAAATGCACATGCCCCAATATGAGAGAGATGAGTCAGAGGAACCTAAAATACAAATATTTGCAAAAAAAATATTAAACTCTGTGTGTTCAGAGATGATGGGAATGAGTGTGGTATAAAAATGACAGATGGCACCCGATGTTGGCATTATATTAAGGGCTTTAATCTCAAACACAAGGCAATTAAGGCACAGTTACATCAGATGGGGATCTAACCATAGCTCCACTGAAGCCAATTTTCACCACCCGAGTATCTGGTCCTGAAAGGGACGGCTAAAATGTAATAATTATTTATTGTTTTCATTGGTGCCAAATGAAATAGGTATCAGTCTGTTTATGCACTGATACCCCCAATGCAGCACTATCTGAGCCTATCCCAAGTGTGATCATATTGCAACTGGTCACCTAGAGCTGCATGCATGTCTTCACAGAATTGAAGTATCATTCTGCAACCAATAAAATGTCAGCGAATAAAGAGTTTTTTTTTTTTCTGTCATGAACTTTCTTTATTTGATTAAAGGGTTCCTGACATTTTAGAAAAGTTCTTTTCAAATTAACTCTCCGTGTTTTCCTTTAATCTGCACAGGGAAATATTACTGGCTTTAAGGTTGTTCTGAGACTGAGACAGACTCCAATTAATTAGTTGCTGCTGACAGATAGATATACTGTAAATAAAACCCATAGGGTTCCTATATGAAGATTAATTCATTTCCCACAAAAGAGATGTAGAATCACTATTTCTCTGTGTGTGCATGTGCATGTGTGCACACACGCACATGTACGTATATAGAACTTGAATCCCAGGTAGTCATTTAGGGAAGTAAAAATTACTAGTTGTAATTAAATTGTATTTTAATACTGCAGTACATGTCAAGCAGCTTGATACTATTATAATATGCATTATGATAAACAATTGGCTTTGTACCGTGATTAATCTTAATAAGCAATTACACCTTTCTCTAATCTTCTGAATGGAAATATTTCTGCTTTATTATAAAAATTTTAGGGCCATATCCTCAGCTCTGTTGGGACCCCTTTGCACTGCTCTGGCCTGCATGGTTTCTCTCTGTGTGCACTGAATGCCCAGGTAATGCAGAACTGATGTAGTGGGTCTTCAATGATCCTCCTAGCTCCTTGTGTGGGAAGCGTGGTCTAGGAAAGGGGCGAGTGCCCAGTTTCAGTGAGTCTGAGCTGCTGGAATGGTCTTTTGGGGTCCATAGTCATCCAGGCACAATTTTAGAGCTGAGTTGGAGGCTGAATTGGCCCTCAGATGGCCCCAGGATCAGGGTCATGGGTGGAAGTAGGTATGGAATAAAGGTCACATTACGGCATTTTTATACCTCTGTCTTCCTCCCCACCAGACTGGCACATGCCTTTAGTTTGTAAATTGGAACTATTTGAAATAACTATACAGGTTAAACAATAATATTAGCTAAACTGTTATTTAAACTAGGGTTGGATTAAACTGATACCATATATAAAGCTATTTTGTTGGAGGTTCTAATAAGCAGCTCATCTCCAATTCACTCCATAAACTTCTAAAACCCAAACTTTTGTGTATACTTATCTTAGAATGCACTAAACAGATGGAGGCTCATCTTCATTTCCCCCCTTTTTAATACTCATCACAACTTATAAATGATGATTTTCTTCCAGTAAGAAACATGTGGTGAGTCCAGATGTTCAAACAAAATGACTCCCAACAGGCCTGCAATACAGGTTAATTCAAGAATGGATATGTCTAAATACACAGAACAAAACTTAACATAATTTTAAATGAGGATGTAGGGTGTGAATTGCAGTAAAAGGAGAAAAAAAGAGCTGGAAACAATAATTAACTGCTTTCTGGTGTTGGTTTAAAGTCTGAGGACCAGATTCTGTGCCTTTTGTATAACACGTTATGGTTCTGAGTGAATCACACATTGTATAATGCAGGTGATACAAGTAATCGAACAGCAAATCATTAATATGACCGAATCCAAGAAAATCCTTATATGCAACATTAATTTTGTTCACTTCTTTCAAAAAGAACGTTTATTTAAGATTTCCCAAGATTGTATGTAAATGCTTTCCAGTTGAAAGTTTTGGAGTCCAAAGCAATTTCATCAAATTTATTCTGGTAGCAGTCAACAACTATGGCTAAAAGCAGAAACTGGGATCTAACATTCTTAGTTTGATTGGTTTGATATCCTATGGCAAAGGCAGACTGCAAGTGCGTTACTTGTCCTTCAAAAAACTTAAAACTGTTTATTTTCTGGCAGCTACTACGAGACAGTGGATGGAGAAGCTTGATCCCTCCTCCACCTGTGCCATTTCTTTATTAGTAGACTTCTTGTAATATATATCTTTATTTATTTTGATTTACATAATGCAAACCTTATATATTTGCAGCTGCAAATGATTGTGGTATGTGGCCATTAAAAAATTGGCTAGATACTACCATCCATATGAGAAGCATGCCTACCTCCATTATGCTAGTCAGGCTATCATAATGGCTGACTAGTTAGTTACTGCTCATTCATCTGTTTTTAGCCTGAGCACTTAGGCCGAGATTTGTAAAGGTATTTTGACCTAAATCTAATTTTAAAAGGAATTTAGGCACTTAGGAGGCATACCATCCACCGTCAATGGGATTTTGGCACCTAAGTGCCTACATTTGTTTTGAAAATGAGATTTCGGCTCCTGAATCAGTTAAGTGTTGCAATACTGAGCACAGCAATGCCAAAATACCTTTACAAATCTGGACCTTACTGCTGGCAACTCACTAGACTGGCACATTATCTTTGTCAACTCCACAGAGTTTGGTACCAAAATATTCTATTGAAGAGTTAATCCTCATTTCAGCTGGAGCCTGGTTTAGTCTTTGTAAATCGGCTTCACACAATATTGCCATTAATTAACTGAATCATGTCTATTGTCTGAGAGCCTAATCCTGGGAGCCATTGTGTCCTTGTGCTTAGGACCCTCGATTCCCATTAAATTCAATGAGAGCTTATGGTGCTTAGCATCTTGCAGGTTTAGGCCCTAAGTAAAGCAAATAATTACAAACAATAAAAAAGATACAGTACAAAATGTGTTCAGGCACTCATCTATAACCATCTCCACTTACATCATAGTTCCTTTTCCTTAACCATAAAACTGTAAATAATAGCTCAATTTTTTTTACAGCCAACCAAGCTTTTATGAGACATACAATATTTTGAAGGTCTTTCATTTTCCATATCTTTTTTTATAATGTTTGAAGGTCTGCTATTGATAAAACATGCATCACAGAAGTCCTGGTACCTTTATTTTGTTTTCATGAGGCCCATAGGAGGCAACAAGACTTGGTCATGCTGCAGGAAACTGTAAGAGATCTCAGAGGCGTTACAGCCAAGAACAGTAAAACCAATCAGGAAAAAGTAATTGTTATCCCAAATCTTAAACTGACCCAATTCTGTAATACTCAATTATATCTTCTGTGAGATTGAGTTGCCCTGGGGATGTGGAGGAGACGCACCACTCAAAAGGAGATAACTGGAGGCACTAGAGAGAGTGTGCTGAGAAGTAACACTTGTATGTAACCAGTCCCTCTCTCAGTACAACTAGCTATCATGCAAGCAGCTATGGCCATGTATCCACCTATCCCGCTCTCACATAACAGCTAACATCCACTAATAAGGAAGAGTAGGTTGCATTAATTGTCATATTAGCCTACAAAACACATGCTGGTTATTTTTTAAAGAGTTTTATGTGGTATCAAACCCCAAAGAAAGAGGTTGAATGTATTCATTGGGAGCCCTGTGTGTATACAAGTACACTTCCATGCCATATTTTCAGTATTATTCCTATTGTCAGTTATAGTTCTGAGGGCAAGAAGTGCCTGTGCAACACACATCATTGTGTGCAATCTCAAAAAAAATGTAGAAAGTTAAGCCATTTTCAACACCTGGTGATCTGACATGAACCACAGACATCTTAAGCCTGCATGTGAGGGATCCAAAAACTCATTCGCACGGTTTCCTGTGAAAGAGGTTTGCTCTCTGATCTAAGGAAACAACTTTTTAAAATTCCAGGATAGGCCCAAGAGTTTCCCAAAGTAAATTTAAACTCTAACAGTCTGAAATGAGAAATCTGATTAATAAGGATGTTTTTGAAAAGAGCAAGAAAAGAGAAATATTTGCTTTGAATTTATGGCAAGTGAGAGTGTCTGGGGAATGTGGATTTGGATAAACTATGATAGAAGTCAAAGAAACAAAAGGTGACTTTGAAATATTTTTACGACTAGGCTATTTTTAGCATGCACAAATCACTCTCTGATTCCAAATAAGACTGAGTAATGTTTGCAGGTTGGGAGAAGCAATCAGAAAAGGTGGTGAAGGTGAAATGTGCACTCTTGATGCAGGAAATTCATCTGCCATTTGCAATTCAGGGTCACATCCTTGGAGTTCTGTTGGGTCCTGAGATTTTCTTGGGAGCTCAAAGATTGTAGCAAAAACATAACATGTTCTCATCTTCATTTGCTTATAAGAGTAAGCTTCCTCTCTATGGAAGAGGGGGCCTTTCTACCATCCAGGGTGGATTGATAAAAATCATGATTTAAATCACTGAGAGAAATACTTTGATTTTAATTAACTTTTTTCTATTTGTACTTCAGTTATCTTCTAAAGAGATCTGCATTCTCATTGGCTAATATGACCATTAAAACATGCTGACTTACAGGTAAATAGAGCCTTTACATGAGATTTGGTATGTCTTTTTGCTACCTAGGAAGGTACACTATAACTATATACATTTATTTAATCAATTATAGAACTTAATATTTCCAGATTCTTATTAAATGTACATTTGTAGTATGTTTAGAAAATGGTGAATGATATATTGCTTATTTACTAAACTTTTTGCTCATGATTTGTCAAGCTGCATTAGGATTGTAACAAACTGGAATTTAATTAACACACAAAAAAGCATATAAAATGTATTTTTATTAAAAAAAAAACCTAACCCTTAATACGGTACTTGACCTACTGTGCCATGTTTATAGAGCTTGACCTCAAAAGTTAGATGTGTTTCCTCTGATTCTTTCTCTGTACCAAAGTAGCCTTTTAATGAAAAGTTTTGATAGAGGCTTACAGATTCACCATATTCATTTTTTATTTAAGTGTTTTAAGATATTATAAGTTTAGGCCTTTACATATTATGCATTAAATTTGGATTTTATTTTAAACAGGTTTATTTCTTAAACAGTAAACTTACTATAATTTAAACAGCAAAATAAAACAATTTTTTTATTGTTTTTAAAAATCACCAATTTCTTTATCCACTAACATCCCTGTTGCCTTTGCCACCTCAAGATTGGACAAGTGTAATGTGTCTTATGTGTTGGGACCACCCAAAGTGAAACCAGTGCAGAAAGAGGCTATGCTTGCAGTAAATATTGTTATAATTTTATGTACCTATGTTAGGTACTTCTATGGCCCATTATCATAGTATCTGAGCCCATCATGATATTTAATGTATTTATTCTCAGAGCAGTCCCCATAATGTAAGGAAAACTGATCCACAGCGGTACTAAGAGACTTACCCAAGGTCCCACAGGAAATCTGTTGTGAAGCAGGACATTGAATCAGGGTCTTCTGGGTCCCAGGTTAGTGCTGTAATCGCTAGTCCAGCCTTTCCCTCAGTAACAACAATCCTTTACCACTGAAATCCACCATTTCATTAAAATAACCTGAAAGGCTGCATAACAGCACTATTGCTGAATTGCATGGGACACAATCAAACCCTCAGCAAACACTGATTGCCATTGAGGGATGGAAAACCACAATCATCTCAAAATGTACATAAATAGGCGATGGGGGAGTCCTTCATTGGTTCTGTTGTATACTTCAGAGTGCATGTGATGGCTGGAAGGGGGATCGTGTATTAAAATAGTAATTTCAAGCACAAGTGGTAGGGATGCTGAAGGTGACACATGGTATGTGATCTATATGTACCAAGAAATCTCAGCCTTGAAAGTGCCCTTCAATAAATTCAGCTCCACAAAGCGGTGATGATGAGACTCCAACAAGAAAAAAAAAATCCATGAATCCATCCATTGATGCTGAAATTCTTATTGTTTGCAGCCTGACTTACAATGGCAAAAAACATGTGCAGTCACTACAGTTCATGTATTAGCCAATGGTTAGGGAAGACACTAGTCTTGGATTGGATTACTTGTCAGTGAAGCTACATAAACTTCCAGTATTAGAATATTAAATGCATAGTGAGAAAATATTGTTAAATGTCTTCAGAGACAACAGGGTAGGATGCAGGGACAAGCCCAATAGGACTAGTTTCTGAATACACCTAATTACAAATGCAATAACCTATTTGTATGCCAAAGCTCCAGCGGGAAGTGTGTGAACTAGACATTTCTCCCTCTTGCCGCTGTTATTTCTAGATTTATATTAATAGTTACATGTGTAAACAGCTGAATAACTAAAAATATACCTGCCAACTTACAGTATCAATAGCCAACAGATGCAAAATGTTGAGAATTTATCAATTTGGGGAGACTATCAGTACAATAAGGAAATATCACCTGTAACTGGAAGGAAAAGAGCTGTCAATCAGTGGAAGTACTGGAAGGCATGCATGTGTGGGAATTCCACAGGACTCTAGCTTTTTGTATGATGTAGCAGGGGAGCTTCTGCCATGTTCTAGCTATGTGGTGGGTCAATGAGGAACACTTTATTAGAAGTGCTCCCTACCTAGGCTGATGCCTCAGCTTTGTATTTTCCACTGAAAAATGTCTACATATTTTGCTGTACAGAAGGTCCTAGTTACAGGATCTCTAAAGACTCCCTACAGCTTTGCACCATAAATACCCATTGTCTATGAAACACGCTATCAGTGATTATATACATCATACATATCCTTGGTTCTGAGTGACTTTGATTTAAAAAGTAATTCCTGCTTTCCACAAAGGATGGTAAGAAATAATGCTGCCTAGGATAAGGCATATAATCGAAAAGATAGTCATTTCATTTAGCAATCTATTTATCACATCTGTCACTTTCATCATAATTATAATCTAATTTCTGTAAAACAAGCAACTTCAGAAGAACAACAATACAATAACTTGTTAGATTGTGCCATTTGGGAAAAAATGTTTAAATGGCTAACATGAATTATGACTTGTGTATGAGTGTACTGCTCCTGGGTTCTAAGATTTAATATGAATAGCCTTTCAGAAATTGAAAGCTATATTTCAGAGGCTCAGAATATGGGCTGTGTGTGTGTGTGTGTGTGTGTGTGTATGCGAGAGAGCGAGATTCGTGATCAGATTATTAACTTAATGAGCTATGCTCACCAATGTGATTGGTGAAGACACAGTTCAATAGTTTTCTGTTGATTAACTGTTTCTCCATGCCAATACCATATTTACCTTGAAATATCAAGGTAGTTGTGTACTGACCAATTGCTCAGCTGAACTTCAGATTCTTCCTATGAATCCAATAAATTAACTGGATTTTATGGCAGCTATTCTTTCAGACAGGGCAGACTTGAACAAAAGATGATTTTCCAATAAAGCTAGTTCTCATTTGGACACTTAACTACACAACTAGTGTTATCTAATATGAGTAGATATTTTTTTATATGAAACTACAGATAATCTACAATAAATTTCAGAAGCAAACAACTGGGACATTTCTAACACTGCCTACAACTGTAGCAAGACCTTAACAACATACTGAAATAGTTGGGGCTTGTTCCTGATCTAGCATGCTGATGTAGCTGGAATATGTTCCTAATACAAGTGAGGCAGGTAGGAACATAGGAATTGCTATACTGATGCACCACAGCTGAGGCAGGTAGGAACATAGGAATTGCTATACTGATGCATCCACTGTCCTGCCTCTGACAGAGTCTGATGGAGTCAGATACTTCTAGGGAAGATACACTGCACCCTGTAATGGACAACTGTGGAATTACCTGCCTGTAGGGGAAATTTTGTTCCTAATTCCCAGCAGTTAGTAGTTCTTTCATGTACACTAATGCAACCTCATTGATCTCACTGGAACTCTGGATTAACCCTTAGTGCCATTATGAATTACTAGTTATGCAGCTGGGGAATCTGACATCCTATCAAAATATTCATCACTTCCAGCTAAAAACATCAAATTAATAATGATTGTCAAAGCCCAGTGAATTCCACAGCTCACTGCCCCCAAATTCTGCAGCAAAGCTTTTCCTGTGGCAGTCTGCAAAATCTCTGGCAGTTCCAGGTGACTTTTTTTAATAATGGAGATTTTTACTGAATTAAACATGAAGATGAATAATTTATTACTCCTGAGGGACTTCTGCGCCAAAAATTTAAAAATTCTGCAGCAAAAAATTAAAAATTCTGTGCACAATATTTTCAAATTCTGCAAAATTCTGCATATTTTATTTGTCAAAATAACACAATATAATCACACCAGTTTCAATTTTTGGTCATTTATTTCAAAATACCTGTCAGCAAGTATGTCTGTAACAATACAGACAACAAAAAAGATTCAGAAAATGTTTTTTTGACAAATAGGTTCCTTACTAGGCATACTACTACAGAACTCTGAGTAATAATTAATTTAAACTACAATACAGAACCATATTTCCTGCACACCGCAGAGGCAGTGCAAAGTTTTGGGGGAATCAGCGATGAGGGAGAGGAAAATAATTGCTCAGAAGGAGCCTGGGTGTGAACTTGAAGGGTTGTTGGATATGGGTCGGAAAAGTATGGAACAGGTTTTTTTGGAGGGTGAGGGCCTGTTAGGGAGCTTCCCCAATGCAGACCCTGGCTGACCCCTAGATTCTCCCATTCAGTCAGGCACATGTGTCCCTCCATCCTCACTCAGACACCCACACTCCCCATCCCCATGTGGTCCTGCACCACCTCACCTCATCCCCATGTGTCTCTGTGCCCCCACTCAGCCACCCCCTATCCCTATGTGGCCCTGCACCCCCTCTCCCGTCCCTATGTGGCCCTGCGTGCCCTACCCCATCACCATGTGGCCCTGAGCCTCCACTCCCATTCAGCCCCTACCCCAGTCTTTCCTCCCCCACTATCCCTTATGAGCCCCTGTCTGACCCCCCCAACACCCCACACTGTCTGTCTCCCCATGTCCCCTGTCTCCCGACCTGGCCCTACGGGTGCTGTGAAGAAGGCTCTGCAGGCTCTTTCTCTTCCCTAGCTGGCTGTGAGCAGCTGATATGTTCTATCACCACAGCACCCTCTGGTGGGAAAAAGGCACAACTGCAGCAACTTTTCAGCAGAAGCTTTTTTCTGTGCAAAAAAATTAAAAATATGCATGTCTCATTAATTATGAGCACGCACAGTGGCACAGAATTCCCCCAGGAGTAAATAATGCAATCTGTAAAGCATCCCTTGTGTTTATTTTTATATTAAAATCAATTTTACTCTGCCCCTAAATTTTCAGATTTCAGAGTGCCACAGATTTTTCTATTGACATTGCAGAAGTGGTCGGAGGAAGATGAAGATTCTGGTAACTAAGTAGGGAACAGCTGGGCCTTTTGCCACATTGGAAGACAATTCGGGGCTCTGGGATGAGCATATTGGCTGGATATTTTTGCTAAATGTATCAGTAGTAAATAGTTAAACTTTGAAATGTAAAGATGACTTAAATATAAAGTTTAAAATCCCCACTGAGATGAGTGGAACTGTTAATGTCTTTTCACAGAGCTATAGTTTCAGGCAATCTGCCGACTCAGGTGGACATTACTGGTTACGCTCTGTTTACATTTAGAAAGTTTTCTTAAGTGGCCACATTCTGCCCTTGATTACACACACTAACTTGCATACATAACTGGTGTAGAAATCTGGGCCCTCTCATCTGAGGACTTGCTGTTCTTAACCAAAATAGGTTTAAAACCAACAAAAAACTAATTGAAAATAAAGTGCTTTGCTTATTTTGTGACAGTACTGAAGGTAATATTAGTTTTTCTTTCTGACAGAAACATAAATTGTCCACTGAATGACAAGGAACAGCACCCTTTCCTGATCCTTATCACTAAATATAGATGTTTCAACTGGAAGTTAGACTAGTTAATTTGTCTGTAATAGCTGGATTTAAACCAGAGTTGCTTGTATTGATGAGTTCAGCAGCTATTAAAAATTACTCCAGTGTGTTGGCTGTTTTGAGAGCCTATGTGAAATAAGATGGTTGTCTCAGCCAGTTAAAAGTGAACAGGCAGTCACATGACAAAAATACCACAACTTGGGACACCTTTGTTGGAAGTCTCAGGTGAGACTCAGGTCAGGGAGGCCAAATGACCCCCTTCACCCTTCTAGAGGGTCCCTTTCGGTCAGAGTTGTGATCCATTAGCAGGACAGTGTGGGGAAGCTTATACCACCAATCTTGTATCACACAGCATGCCATTCTGTGCTAGGTCAGATCATGCAATGCTTCTGCAGGCAAATTTTTTTGATGAGAGTTTTTTTGGCCATAATACACACTATGGGGATCTCTGAGTGAAACTTCATCCTTTTTCTGAGGGCTAGACCACATTAGTCCTATTTAAACATTAGAATTTCACCTTTTGTGAATAATCAATAGAGTTGACTCATAACTTTCTGTCAAAAGTTTTCCCCCCCTATAGAAAATGGCTTTTTGACAAAACCAATATTGTCATCAAAATCTTTCCATTTTGGTCAAATATTTTCAGTTTTTGGTGAAAACCCTGCCCAAAAAAGTAATTTCCAGACTAGTGTTATTAAAAAGGGATTGTCCATTTCCATGGATGTTGGTTTGGCAGCTATGCCCATTTGTGGTCACTGCTAAGTGTCCCCTACTGGCACCTTATGACACATGATTCCTTCCTGCTTTTCATTTTTGTCCCCCATAATTAGTTCATCCCCATTTCTTTCTGGTCTTTCCCCTCTGAGGGAACCAAATATGCTGGCAACTATTACTCATCAACATTCACTGCTTGGTGTCCCCTTCTGGTTCCCTCATTCTAACCCTATGACTTTCAGCTCCATCCCTGTTCATGTGTGGTGTCTGGTTTTGTTTGTTTGTTTGTTTTTGTTTTTGTCCCCTGTATTTAGTAAAATCCTGTTCCTGTTATTCCTCATCCTTCCGCTAATCCGAGGATACAAAGAAGCTGACAGCTATGCTCATCTGGGTTTCTCTGCTTGGTGTTCCTCACTTGCACTCTCCCACTATGCCTCTCATATTGCAGTGTCCCCTCCATGCTACCAGCTTCTTTTTTCTCGTCTCGTCACTTGTCTGACCCTAATTTCTCTGTGGTCCCTCTCCTCCATTTGAAGTGGCAACTCTTGTGTCCCTATTGTGGGACCTTTGTCAAGGGCCTTTGTGTTTTCCCAAAGGAGGCTAAATAAGTTGGCAATTTTTGCAGACATTTAATTCACTCTTATTTAAAAAATAACAACAAATAAATCACAGATTAAGCCCAAAGCTGATTATGTTTGTCCTCCCTGGCAGTGGTTAACATTGAGACAAGGGAAAGATTGAAGCACTTAAACCTTATTTGGTGCCTAAGAGACTTCATACATAACCACCAACCACTCGCATTCTTATTTATCTTGTTAAGAAGGAAAATGAACAGGGGCTGTAAACAAAGAAAAGTGTGCGCGTGTGTGTGTGATATTTTTCCATAAAGAGTCACATGGAGAATTAACTCAGGAGAGTGCAATAACTGAATAGCAGTGGCTATCTATCACGGTGAAATTAATTACTTATTAATTATTACCCAGAGTTTCTAATATTTTATCTTGGATTCAAAGTTTATTTTTTCCAAGGCCTAATTACTTTTTTCTCCCCACTAGTTTAATTAACTGAGCTGTTGGATTTTCCTTGACAGTAAAACCCTATTCCCTGAGATTTATTCCACTGTGTCCCTGGGTCCTGTGAAAGTGCATGAGCTTGGGAGGGGACAAGGAGCCAGCTGCTAAACCAGTGCTTCCACTCCTCTGAGTGAAAGACAAGTGCACCTGTGTGTGTGTCACCTCCCAAAAGGACTGAGAAGGAAGGGACCACAGAGATTTGTGTCCACAAAAGGAGGAGCACCTTGCACTTTCCTAAGAGATGGCAAAGTAGCTGTGCTCTGCAGGAGCACTGTACAGTGTCTGAAGCATAATGCCTCCTATCCATCCCTTTGGGATGCTATAGATCTATCTGCTTCATTCTCTGGGCTGGAATTTAATGGCACAATCAGGCCCTTATCTTCTGCACATTTTCTAAATAGTAGCCTCCGCAATGGACCACATTGCAATCTTATTTACCCAAGTGTAAATGGAGATACTTCAAATTTATACATGTATAATAAATCCAGTCCATTTAATCAGGGCCGGATTAACCTTTTTTGGGCCCGGCACCAAACATATGTGTGGGTCCCTATGGGGGCAATGGAGCATGGCGCAGGGATGTTGGTCCCCGGAGCTAGGGGATGGCCAAGGGAAATGAGACATGGCATGGGGGTGGGGGGTGGCCCTGCTCCGCCCAGCCCAGTGCGAAGGCACTGTTTACAAACTGGCAGACACTGACCTGCCTGGCCCTGTGCTGCCAGCGTGGCCCATCCTTTGTCTTTGTTAGTAACAAAAGGGGGAAAAAAATCACCACAAACAATGAACATAAACAAATATAGCTCATCATTTTACTCATAGGTCAGATCATCCTGGTCACCTCCTGTCATGTTTTGGCACAGTCTCATGTCACTTAAATGTAAGTGCTGCCTTTATAAATTAATAAGTACACTTGCTAATTTTTGTCCTTTTGTGTGAAGACAAAAGGCCATTAAATGTTTTAAGCCAATCAAACAAATTAACATCTTGAATTGTTAATAGGGTTTTTGACAATGACTGATTTGATTGCCCTTCTTTCATTAGATACAGGAAGGATTGGAGGTTTTCAGGAGAATAATTTCATAAGTATCAATCTTTACTTTTTAATCTACTGCTTTTCATTAAACATGCTTGGACAGTATATCTGATTAGCAGTCCTTCAAATGAGTATTCAGGCAGAAATGAACATTGTTTTTACACAGAACGGGATCTTCCAAACAATGGCTTTATTCAGAAGTTCAAGATTTGATTTTTTTCCCCCGTTGGTGATAGGAAAAGAGCAAGGATTGGTATGAGGGTGAGAGTGTAACAGAGAGGATGGGAAAACAAAATCTTCTGAAAGTGATCATTTTCTGGCAGAAAGAAGATGAGGTGCTGGTCCTGACTGGAGCTTCTAGGCCGCATTGGAATATAAATGTTCAATAATAACTCGAGCTGAGTTTGAGTCAGCTTGCTGGTTGCATCGGAACTACCATCACCTCAAAGCTCCTGAGTGGCTCTGAACTTCATTCCATTTGGTTAGTAGGATTTTAGAGAAAGTATTAGCTCTATTTCTTAAAATAAATAGGAATTTTCTGTGCTTTCTTCAGAGTATGTTCCCAAATCTGGTTTAACAGTATTTCCAATTTCACGTTGTTGAAGATGCTTTATGTACAATTACATTCTCTCACTTTAAATTTTAATTAGCTTTTAAAAGTATCAGCACATGACAAATGTTCTAATCAGTAATTTGTCTTTCACATGAAACAACCTCATCATTCCCATTTGGGAAAATATATTAGCAGTGAGTTGCATATAAGCACTTTGATCCAAACAATGTGACTTAGAATCAGCTTGAATTCACTCTATATGCATATGCTAAACTAGAATGTGTGCAGACTTAGTTAAAAATCTTCTCTCCTATCTGCACAGTTCTCAACTCCCATGGTCTGCTCTGCCTGTAGGCTTTCTCATCTAAGTGTGGAGCCCCCCTTGTGGAACTAAGAGAAGAAGGTTGTTCTTGGTGACTAAAAGAACTACAGAAACTTTGGATTTTATTAAGAACAAGAAAACTGTGTGAGAAGTTGCATTGAACAAATGTGTCAAGACACTAAACTCACTTTTCTAGCACATTGGGATGGCAATGTACGACTCTGCTAGTACAAACTGATTTAACCAGTTATTTAAGTATTCCCTGGTAATAAGGAGTCCTCTGGTGATTCAGCTATGGGAAAGATGACATGGTCCAACTTCCTTATGGCTGGCCAATCCCCAATTGCCATAATATCATCTTGAGAGGGATGGCAGATAGCCTAAACCAGAACGGATTTTGGGCTGCAGTAAACTACACTGAGGACTGGGCTGGTATCACCATAGCTCCAGAATAACAGCAATGCAAAAGTTCTTTGTAGTTACCATGATGCCAGTCACTTTTGCTTTTTAAAATATATATAAATATATAAAAATGAAGTATCCCAAGAGCAGGATGTGTATATATATATATATATAAATCCTGCTCTTGGGATACTTCATTTTGAAGTGTAGAATATAATTCATCAGTTAGCCAGCCACTTGGCATGAGCATTTTCTTTTATTTCAAAACATTTTGGTAATTTGCCATAACTATGCTTTCTGTGTTTTTGGTTTTTTTTCTGTAGTGATGTTACTGACTTGAGAAATGCACGGTTCACAGAAAGAAAAGACAGATTAGCGCAGTGCAAACAACCATGTGGGTAAAATTTCATTAAGTCTATTATTTCCAATTAAAGCACTTAAGCATGTGCTTAACTTTAAGTATCTGTGTAAATGGGACTTTAGCACATGCTTAAATGCTTTGCTGAATCAAGACTGGGGTTTACAAAACATTTTTTCCACTTTCCTATGATTTTTACTGAGATCTGTATTTTCCCTTTGACACAAAGTAAAGTTAAAATGCTACAAATGAAAAAAAAAAAGTTGGAGTGGAGGACAGCAGACTGGCAAAGACACGTTCATTAAAAACAGATTAGCTAAAAACAGACTCTGATAATCCTGTAATCAAAACTTGATACACAAACCCAGGCAAATGCTAAGTGAGTGCTGTAAATAAATAGATGATTAATTTCTTTTTTCTTCAAAATGCTGTGTCTTAGTGAGAAATTACATTTATCATAAAAGATGATTTTCTTATTATTTTAACTGTCTCCTTTGCACCTGCACAGTATGTAGAAAATACAGAGATAATTGATAGTATGAAGATACAGCTAGTCCCCTGAGATAGAGAACCTCACAACGCAAACCACACGTCTGTTAGCAAATATTGCTACAACCAGCAGATATTAATGCTCATTGATGAAACATTCCTTTACCCCTCTAAATGGCTAAAATATTGCGGGGGTAATCATGGATTTGCCTGTGCTAACTGAATGCCCATGTAGAATACACATTGATATTTTATATCACAGTGGGAATCTTTTTATTCCTCCTGCTTAATAAATTTGACTGAGCTTCTCAAACATCTGAGGTGGAATGAAGAGGGAGGGAGGCGTGTCTTGTCTGAAAAATTTGCTAAGATTCATTACTAGGGATTACATTTAATGAAATACAATCCAGAGCGTGAAGCTATGTGATTGGTGTGCTTAATATGTACAAATTAAATTTCCTTCTGGAAATATACTAATAAAAACAATGAATTAAACATCAGGGCCAGATATGTTGGTTTATTAATACAGTGTAACCCTATGTAGTGAACTCCAATTTGCTGAACACAGATGGTGCCAGTAAAATAATTAGTATAGAAAAAGTGTATCCACCAGAATATCAACTGTATTAAATATTGAAGTTTAACAAAGATTTAATATCTTATTAAAAGTTAGGTAAAAGGATTGTGGTGAGAAATGTTAGCCAATGTTATGGTATTTCACATGGTTAAACTCTGGAGAATGAAACTTACTGTACAGCAACAGGTATCAGAGGGGTATCCGTGTTAGTCTGAATCTGTAAAAAGCAACAGAGGGTCCTGTGGCACCTTTAAGACTAACAGAAGTATTGGGAGCATAAGCTTTAATGGGTAAGAACCTCACTTCTTCAGATGCAAATAATTGCACAAATACAGACAGAGCCATTACTTGCATCTGAAGAAGTGAGGTTCTTACCCACGAAAGCTTATGCTCCCAATACTTCTGTTACTCTTAAAGGTGCCACAGGACCCTCTGTTGCTTTGTACAGCAACAGTGCATGTAAAGGTGTATATTGAGGAAGAACATGCCTTCACCTTCATTGTATTATGTTTATTCGTTTGATTTTTTTTTCAAGAAACTACCCTTTACATTCAGGAATCCTGCAGTCAAAGGGGGAACTGTGAGAGGACACTCTGGCATCTCCAAAATCTATTGGAGCAACAAAAGCACCTTGGAATAGTGGACCACATCTTAATAGAAAGGTATTCTTGTAGATCTAGTTGTGGTCACACAGACCACCTCTCCTCCCAGTCACGGGCACACAGATCAGTTCCCCTCCAATATAAAATCTCTGTGGCAACTGCTGACATGGAAGAGTGATATTAAGAAAGTACTGAGTGTATTTTTAAGAGTCTTAAAGATTGTTGCATCCTTTTGGAAGGAAGTTAAGCTCCTTGCTGATTCCTAACTGAGCTTTGAGAGTGGTGCAACTCAAAGGGAGTAGCCTGTGGGATGCTTGTGGTAAAGGTAGCAGTATGCTACTGCTGCCTCTGAGGTTACCTATATTAACCTTATGCTGTCTTGGGGAATTCTGTCTTGGTTCTGGCCCCTTTAGGTCATGACAAGGATCCAGCATGAGGGCCATTGATTTTTTTAATCATCATTTTGTCTTCCATTCTTACCTGTTCTGCTTCTCTCTTTCCTCCTGATCCCTGGCAGATGCTTCTCTGCTGCCTGGAACAATTCCCCTTTCTTCTCTGAATATATGTCCTGTTTTCTGATCCTCTTCTCCCCCTGAATATGTTTCCCAGCCCATGGTTCCCTTTCTCCTGGACATGCTGCCAAGGCACTTGGTCCTCTGTTCCCTAGGACACATTATCTGACTGGTTTATTCCCTTCTCCCTGGGATATTCCTTTCTTCATGGTGCTAGCACTTCCCATTCACTTTAGCTTCTACTGTCTGAGGTCACCTCCTGTTTTCTCCTCTTTTCTTCTTATGCAGCGGCAAATCCCAGCAGAACCACTTCAGCTGGCTCTGCTTTGTTTCCAAATACCTTTTACAGATCTTCAGTGTCTTTGCAATGAAGAGCCAGGAAATCTATAAGAGTAACTAAAACACAGAAAAGGGGCCTAAGCAGCCTCTGTGAACTCATGAAACACCAGTATGTGTCTTCAGACCAACGTTTGGAAAACACTGCTCTGGCCTCTTCTGTCTTAACCCATCTATGAATTAATTCCTAATAATCTTTTCATCTCACACATTTCACTGGTCAGCCAGCCTGTCTGTACAGAGCAGACTCTATTAATCAATAGCTGTTGGTGACTTTGCCTATATTTAAGGTGATGAGGCTATTGTCGAAGTAGCAATAATTATGAATGGTGACAAGTGTGTGTGTTGGGATGGGACATAGAATGTGACTCTATGGAAAGGATATATTATCTTAACATATCTCTTTTAAAACTCTGGCAGATTTGCAGGCCAAAGTGATGGGATCCAAACAAGTCCTTGCTAACATTGTGGGGGCGAATGTCACAAAGGCCCAGTGTATTTAGCCAGAAGTATTGCCCAGGGGAGAGGTTAACAGGTATGAGCATTAGCACCAGCAAGCATTAAAAGAGGAAGATGAGAAAAGTTATAGATGATAGGAGGATGCAGATGTAAAGTTTAAAAAAGATGTAGAAGGAAATAGATGGTTAGAGAGAAGCCTTAGAAGAAAAGATGTGTTAGAATACAGTAAACAGAGAGAAGAGGGATGACTCTGTGGGAAGCTGGGGGTGGAAGGTTGGGAGAATGGAGGCAAGACCTAAATTATGATAGAGAAGGAAAGAGATAAACATTATTTAGGAATCATGCTACAAAATGTGATCTTCTTACACTGAAATAGACATTTTTCTTATTCTGAGCAATGTTTCATCTACTTTATTTTAATTTTAGAATATGGTTTTCATCTTGGGAAACATCTGAACTTTTAGTCTGATTCTAAGGCATGAATCTCATCCATATGACTTTAGACTCTAAGCTGTCACTCCTCTGAAGCTTTTATCAGCAAGTCGTAATGCTAATTTGGTCATTTTATATATCATGGATGACAAAGAATTGCTATGGAGAGGTAGTTTCAAAAAATATGCCAAACCTGAGACTGCCCAGGCGAGAATGAAATAGAGGGAATAAACTTAGATCCAGTCAAGGTAAAGCCATAGCCAAAACCTTGCAATTTGGCTAGGTGGTCTGGAGTGCACAGAAACAGCTGCAAGGAATTGGCCCTAAAACAGCACATTCAACTCTGAGAAATCCCAGGACAGAGATTTAGGAAAGGAAAAATTTATTGCTGGCAGGAATACTCATCAACTTGGAATTAAGATGCATTGTTGTAAGTATGGAAAATGAGCCTCTGAAAGAAAGCACCTGTGGAGTTTCAGCCTTGTACTGTGTCTACTTACCGGGTCAAGAAATTCTCAGATGAAATTCCATAAATTGTCCAGGTGCCAACTCTATTGCAGCATTTTGAATAAACCTAGCATGTCAGTTTCCAAATACTTTCTTGTAAGCTTTTGTTTCCATTACTGCTTCCTAGTCTTAGTAGCATCAGTATTTTCATCAGCTAGTAATAGGTGACACAACTGGAATCCCACTTCTAGGCGAGATACTCTGTTCTAGCTTCATATTACAGACAATGGGTTAGTTTGCTAACTTTTGATAATTCCAGCTCATTTCGCATGCTATTAGCAAATTTGGATTGAAAGTTAAGGGTCACTGATCAGTATTACATATGTTTTACAGATGCTTCCTGTTTTTAAAGATAGAAAAAAGCATTTGATTTATATTTTTATGACAGTTTTTAAAAAAAAATACTTTAACAATGCAGGAAAATTAACCTCTGAAAACATTGTTAAAAGCTTGCCTAATTCCTGTGCTTCCATGTTCTCAGCGGCATTCTAGGTTTAACTGGGTTAGCAGAAGCAAACGTGTGGACTGCAAGAGGGGCGGGAGGAAAGGTAGATGGAAGGATAGACACATCATCAGATTGTGCTTGCACCTCTAGCTGTTCTGGAGTTCTCAGAAATGGTACGGCTTAGTTTATCATTTCCATATCCTTGTTGAACAGCCCAATTAGCTTAAAATATTCCAAAAGGGATCCCTTCCCCTGTCCCTCTTTTCTGCCCCACTGAGCTTCAATGCTTCAGACTTCCACAAGGCCTTCTACTGAGCAAGTTAATACATGAATTTTGTTTTTTTAAATGATGTTCTCACACTGCTGTTTTCTGCAATAGGCTGTAAAATGCAATGGCTGGAATTCTGTGCTGTACAGCACACAAGGGTATGTCTGGATTCCTCCCTGCTGCAAGGGTCACTGTAGTCCGACCTGTGGCCCACCCATGCCACAGCAGCAGTGAACAGGAGCGATCCCTCCCCTTGTCTATATGGTAGTCAAGCATAATTCTGACTCTTTTTATATTAAATTTTGAAGCATGTGGATTTGTAATATACTTAGGGTATGCTGTATATAGCACTGCATTTATAAATACCTCAAGCCTACGACCTCTTTTAGGTCGTAGGCTTGAGGTACTGGTATTGGCCTTTTAAATCTGGCAGAACCAAGCAGCTCTAGCCCTACAGTAGATGTTCTGTGGTTGACCGTTGCTTGTTGCCTCTCCCTGTATTCCAGTTGGTTAATATTGAACTCCTGTTGTGAAGCTCTCCTCCCCTCCCCCGCCTCCATCATGAGGAGATGACACATTCTCACAAGAATCAAAAGAACCTTTGCTTCATGTGACAGTTTAGTCAGTCCTAATAAAACCATTCTGAGGCTCAAAAGGGCCCTATTCTTCCCAAGTTTTTGTGCAAAATGAATTGGAGATCTGAATGTGGAACAAGGGTAGAGTTTAAAACTTCTGGGGCAAAGGAAGGTAAGGTGAAACACTGCCACACTTGAGTTACAGCCTGAAGTTAAAGATTCAAGCCTGTTTCTAGCCACAGTTTAAAATAATCCTAACATTGTACTGTCCTGACAGCAACCAAGCATGGCCCCTATCCCCCCAGAAATCAAAATTTTTTGCAATGAGCCCTCCCTTTTAATGTATCTTCTCTAAATTGCCACATGCCTTAGCTAGGATTTGTTCTAACTGCACTTCTTGTGGGAGGAGGAAAAGGTGATGGAAACAATTGTTGCTTTTTGAGAGGAGATCTGTAACATTCTACCCTTTTGAGACCTTGTTTGCAGCCCAACAGTAGTGTTCACTGTCTTTCCAATAAGGTCATTATTATGTTTGATCAGGTACTTGCTGCATATTTTGCATAAAAGTCAGCCGCAAGAATCTCCTAGTCAGTTGTTTGTGGAACATTTTACAGATTCCGGAGCTCAGTGTTAATCTGAATGACATTACACAGGTTTGATGGCCATTCAGAAGTTTTAGGAAAGGTTTTCCTTGCTAACTACAAACTCAGATGGTTGTGTTTTAAAATATAAATAAATAGAAACCCACACAGCTCATTAAATAGATCTATTGACATTTAAGATGCTACTTCTAATTGTCCTTTCATTTTCAAAGCAACAACCTTAGCTTCTAAATGTACACAATTTAGGGATTTAGTGCCCAATCCTGCAGATCATTCCAGTAGTCCTGCTGCATTACTCCAACCTAACATTGGTGCAACTCTATGTAAATGAATGGAGTTATATTGTCATAAAATTATTGTATCCCTGTAACCTTTATTTGTATCCATGCACAGTTGTTTCTAGGACAGAGTTACTTACTACTTTCAGTAATGACAACAAAGCAACACAGATGTGTGGAAGTCAGTCCACTGAACAGGTTCTCCTGTAATATCTCTACACTTAGTAGCCATTATCAAGTTGTCTGTCTTTTTCCCCCCAAGGCATTGTACATAAGTCAGCTGATGGAAGCTACTTAGAAATCCTTTTTATTTATGCATATGCTGAAGGTAACTTGTACTTTATATAATTGGGATTGCATGAGCTCCACTATATGGAGAAATGTAGGAGATATACAGATCTTGGACCTTCAAGCTGCTCTCTGTGGGTGGACCATTGTGCCCCTGCAGAGAGCAACTGCCTTCCCTGGAGCTCAAGAAGGGTGCAGAGATCCTCCACAGGATCTTGCAGGATTAGGGCCATGGAGAATAGTTGGTAATAATAATACCTAGCTCTTTTATAGCACTTTTCATCAGTAGGTCTCAAATTGCTCTACAAAGTAAGTCAGTAGCATTATCTTTGATTTTACTGATGTGGAAACTGAGGCACAGAGAGGGGAAGTGACTTGCCTAAGGTGACCCAGAAGGCCAGTGGCAGAGCCAGGAATAGAACCCAGTTCTCTTGAGTTCCACTCCAGTGCTTTAGCCATTAGATCAATATGCAAAAGTCTAACAGAAGTAAGAATGGCAGAGAATGCAGTGACTGTGGCTGGTACAGCACCCAAAGCCAGTTATCATTGAGGGATGAAATGCCACCTGTCTAGGCACAATGGCAGCTGCACAGTTAGCTAGAAGGCAGCCTTCCTATACAATATTTTTATTACTATTTTTAAAGTTCTTTTTCTTCTAAATGAAGACAGCTGTCTCTTAAAGGCAGAACTGAACCAATTGTCAGTGGGGATCTACAAAGGTAGGGGTTTTTTTAGTGAAATTGTACTCTCATCAGGTGCTCTCCACATATTGAGCTGTAATGAAGAGGCAAAAATGATGACATTATTTTTAAAATTGCTGCTTCAGCTCTAGTGAGATGTTATAGTTTAGCTAATAAGTGCTAGGAATAATGTTTTGCATAAATATTCCACAATATTGAGCAGATTTTGTGTCTATAATTAGAGCTTTGATTTACACACAGACAGAATTAATTAGGGAGTAATAATTGTACTGTAATTCTTCTATTATAATCCAAGATGAATGATCCAGTCCCTTGTTAAAATCAAAGGTGCACAAATTATTTTATTTGCTTTCCTTAAAACATAATAAAATAAACCAATTGGGGAATGTTTTACATGTTCTCATATGCTAGGATGGGCATGCTTTACTTCTTATAATCCAGATACTATAGTTCATCTAAGTACAGGTAGAGAATTTTGCAAAATCAAGGCCACCAAAACTTTTGAATGTGGGTGTTGTTTTGATTCACCTGTAGAATGACCAAGGAAATCCTCACTAGCCTATTGGAGGCCATTTCTTTCACTGTTTTCAATGCTCAAAGGGTTAAATTCACCTCTGTGAAGAGGGCCTACATGAAGTCTAAGAAGCATGTAAGTCTGACTTAAATGTTCAGAACATAAGTGGTATATAGGCCCTACGCTGACCCGCAGTAGAAGGGTGAATTTCACCCACAATGAACAGGAACTTCCAGGAAATGTTTTGCCAGCACATTCTGGCTAAGGAGAACAAAGAAAAACTGAAACAAAATTTGACAGAACTAAATAGAAAGTTAAGGGGAACCCTTGTTGAAAAGATGATTGATGAAACAAAAGCCAACACCATGACAATCATGGTCATGAAAGATCCCATTAAACTACTTGTAAGAGTCAGGGTTTCCCCCACTTCCCCCATGTTACTGGCCAAAGTTTAATGGCCTGCCTAAATTTCCCCTTGCAGATTCAAATGATTACAATTGCTTTCCTCACAGCCTTCCCTTCTGGAAGTATTGTATAGTGTTGCTATGCCTTCTTACTCATCAGTTGTGTACACCCAGGAAATAAGTGTACTTAACTGGATAGTGGAAGTGAATCCTAGATATAGAAGATGAGCTGAATTTTGAGTAAAACTTCAAATAAACTTGGGTAATTTTGGTTTTGGAGAAGCATTTGGAAGATGGAAAATCATCTTTTGTCCATCTAGTTGTATAGCTTATATTAGTCTGTTAATTAATGACACGAAGTTTGGTTATATTCAAAATATGGCTGTGTCTGAAATTCAGGCATATGAAACTCAGAGGAAAGAAAAACAAGTACAATGAAAAATGGTAAAATTGAGTGAATCTTTAATCACACTGATATTCCATGTATTCCCTCTCATGCATGCACTCACAGATCTAAAAGCAAAATTCTGACTTTGATCCTATAACTCAGGGGTGGGCAAACTTTTTGGCCTGAGGGCCACATCAGGGTTCTGAAACTGTATGGAGGGCCGGGTAGGGAAGACTGTGCCTCCCCAAACAGCCTGACCTCTGCCCCCTATCCACCCCCTCCCACTTCCCACCCCCTGACTGCTCCCTGCAGAACCCCTGACCCATCCAACCTCCCCTGCTCCTTGTCCCCTGACCGCCCCCTCCCAGGATGCCCCGCCCCTAACCTCCCCCCGGGACCCCACCCCTACCCAACCCCCCCTGCTCCCTGTCCCCTGACTGCCCCCCGGAATCCCCTGCCCCTTATCCAATCCCGCCTCCCCCCACTCCCTGCCCCCTTACCATGCCGCTCAGAGCACCAGGACTGGCAGCCGTCCCACCCAGCTGGAGCCAGCCACACTGCTGCGCTGCCCGGCAGGAGCTCGCAGCCTCGCTGCCCAGAGTTCTGGTGGCACAGTGAGCTGAGGCTGCAGGGGAGGGGACAGAAGGGAGAGGCCAGGGGCTAGCCTCCCCGGCTGGGAGCTCAAGGGCCGGGCAGGAAGGTCCCGTAGGCTGGATGTGGCCCGCGGGCTGTAGTTTGCCCACCTCTGCTATAAGCCATGTTCAGTGCAAGGCATGGAGTGCTTATGGCTGAGTGGAAGATGCTTTTGCCACTCATCCTGCACAGTGCAGGATGGCTTTGGTAGGGAGGAGTCAGCATGTTCAACAACAAACCTGATTCCTATTTCAAAAAAGTATGATGCACACCCCAGCAGGTGTTGAGACAGTAGTGTGGGTGCAGGGGAAACTGCAAATTAAAGTGCTGCTGGATAAAACAACTTGCCAAAGGAGCATTAGATCCATAGCTTGCTCTCTGACAACATGGGTGCACTGGGAGGGTGGAGAGAAGTTCTCTGTGACTTCTTTCTTTCCAGTACAGTCATGCAAGATGGGGCAGAGCTTTGCCAATAGTTGGTTCAGGAATAAAGGTGTTTATATAAACGTAAGAGATTATTATGTAATATAGTAAATGTAAGGCACAAAGACTGGAGGGAAGGAGTGGTTCATACAAGAGTCTTATCTGACCTGTTCTTCAGTGCTCACTCTTAAGGGGGGTAACTGGGCCTGATGGAGAAACACTAGAAGTTGTAATTGCAGAACCTCCAACCCCTTTGTCTGAGGGGTTGAAAGAACTTTCCCATCTCTCAGGACTCTAGCTTTAAGGATGGTGGTGGGTAACCTGAATGAGTTCCTGATCACTGCCATACACCTCTTTTGTCCTTTCCCTACATGCCTTTGCCTCTCCAGTCCCATGCTGCACAAGGTAGTAAACAAATGAAAATCCATGCATTGGCATTTTACATATAGGAATGCACCTTTGCCAATTTTTTTCAACTTCATTGAGTGTGTTCTTTACAATCACTTATTAGTGAAGTAACATAGAACTACTGTCCTATTTAATATCAATTCAGTTATCTGGGAGACACAATTCAAAGTGTTGATCATAATTCAAGTAACTTTGATTTTTCTAATCTGCCTTCTGGAGACTTTAGTAAAAAGCTGTTAAAATTTCTGTGCTTGATGATGATTGTGGCCTGGGTGGAATTATCTTTGTTACTAACATTTGCCAGTTTCTGTTTGATCAGAACAATCACTTAATAGTTCATTCCTGACTCCCTCACCATCCAGTGCCAGGAAGCTCAATGCAGATGCTCTAGGCCCTGATCCAATATCTTAGCACTGAAACTTTAGATCTCTGGAGGGTCTCTGCCTTTCACCATAGGACAAAAAGTAGAATTATATCTCAGAGAGGAAAAACTAGAACAGTATAAAAATGTCCAGGTCTAGCCATCTGACCATCCACCCCTCTTCAGGGGTGGTGAGTGCAATGCATTTTAATGTGATGGTGCATCGGTATAACAAATGGATACATAATCCTCATTCATACCCAGAGCAGTTTGCTTAGCAGAAGCCCCATTTTCAAAGTCTGGTGCCTAAACTGAACACACAATTACACATGCATTCCATACCCTTTGAAAAGCTGAATGTAATAAATATTTGCATGCAGTTACCCACTTCATGCAGCTATTTTGGGAAGTGCACATGTTGTGTGTGGATGCAAGTTCTGCAAGGGAAGCAAACATAGTGCAAACCTTTCAAAATCTGCCTTAGATGTCCATCCTTTCCTTCTTCTACCCACTTTTCTCTTCACCCTGCCACATTATTGTTTTCCTAAACTACAGATCCTGCCATGCATTGTTACGCTGGTCGCCATTACAATCTTGACAATTGCTACTTGCAAGTAATTCATGTTACTGTGATGTGTATGGTCAGCTAAGCATATGGATATACTGGGTGCTCCTTGCTAATGCTAACAAGGCTAGAGGCCAAATTGTAAAGACATTAATGGTGACCACTCTCTTTCTACATTTTTTGCACACCCAAGATTTCCATTTAGATGAACAGAGGCATGATCCAAACACTACTGAAGTAAATGAGCTTTGACCTAGATGTCTTGGGTGGGAGAAAGGAATGCAGGAGCAAGCCCTTTATTATGTAATTATGTACTTAACCTTATTAATGATGCACCTTTTCAAAGGTTGCTGCAGCAGTCAGACTCCCTGTAATTCACAATTCAGCCGTTTACATTTAAAAAAAATATGCCAATGAGAGGCACTTCCATTTAATCAAGTATTCATTACTTGATACATTTGGAGGTAGCATGCTGCTTGCCTGGTAATGGAACCCATATCCCAGTCCCTGCATTGCAATGGTGAAAGGTGACATATGAGAATTATTCTAATGGGTCAAAAGTTTTTCAGTTTGACTTTAATAGAAAAATTGCTAGCAAGTACTTGAGATATGACTGTGTGAGCGTCTAAGAATGCATGCGTGTGGTTTCTGTACTTCACGCTTAATTCAGGTTTTGAGAACTGAATGTAGTACTAGAAATATGGACATAATTTACAAGTTGCTTCAAAACAGTGATGAAAATGCATGTGGTATAAGAGCGATATATTGGGCGAGTCAGTCATAAATAATAAGGAACTCCTCTGAAGGTCATACAGATTGCACTTGGAGCTCAAATAGTTGATGATATTATGAAAGCTGTTTAAGTTTGGATTTAAGAATGGATATAAAATTATTTTTTTTAAATATAATTAACCATACCTACTTATGGAATTCCTTTTTATTTCTTAAAAGTGAATTTAGTGCTGACGTAACGTGTCAGACTGACAGCACTGAAAACAGTCATGTTCCATCTCCAGATATACTGCCAACCTCCTAACATTCCACAAATGACATGCCTGAGGAATAGAGAGGACTATATCAATTGTCCTTGGCTTCTGTGCTGAGATTGCTAACAATGGCCAAGATTTTCTAAAACAATTAGTGAGTAAGGCACTCACCCTCAGGAAATAAGATAGCATTAAAGGTGTCTTAAGATGGACAACCAAAAATCGAGGCAGCCATCATCACTAGTTACTTTTGAGAACCAGTTAATGTTTGTTTTTATGGCAGTGGATTCAGGACACAAGAAACAAACCTGGATTTTGAGGAGCTCCAGATATATGTGTTGTATTTGATGTATTTAGATCTGGGGTTTTGTTTCAGCCCATTCCAAAATGGGACTGTTCCCATGGTTGGAATTAACTGCGTTGTTAAAGACCAGATTTTCAGGGGTACTTTGGCACCTAAAGATGCAGGTAGACACCAAGTGGGATTTTCAAAAACACCTAGCCACCTAACTGCAGCATCTTTAGGTTCCTAAATCCCTTTCAAAATCTGGCCCGAAGTGCTTCGCAGGATCAGAGACTGCAGGCTAAGCATTTTGTGAGCACTCCATAGTGACAGACAGTCCCTACTCTGAAAAGAGCTTACAAACTAAATAATGTAGTTAACTACCTTCTAGGCACGTCTGTCCCAAACAGGATTGTGGGATATAAGAAAACAGTTTGGGGAACCCGATGTTCCAGCAGCCAGTGTTGCTTCAATTCTTCAGATAGGCTGGGCTATCAATCTGGCATAGTTTATAAGAAGTTAATGCAGATATTAATTTCACTCTAGACATGCGAGATAGCTAAACAGTAAAGATTTTAGGTTACTACTGATGTGAGTTGAATTAAGTCCAGTGACATAACGCTGAAAGGGCATAGCTCTCATGGTAAAGTATATATCCTGTGATCTTTGTCTACTTTTTGATTATTTTAATGAGTCTAAACTGTAAAAAACCTTTCCTAGATGAGCACCTTCTAAGAATCCATCCCCTTGCATAGCCAAGGTTGTGTTTCACTGTGTGCGCTATACATTATATCAAATTTTAAAAAATCAAGTTTTATTGATTCACCAAAACTTTTTGCTATGCAGTAAAATATATTTTAAGTCATTATATGGAAGATAAAAGGTAGCTACAGGCATAAATATAATGTACTCTTCACTGACATGGAAATGGTAATACACTTATGGAACTTAGAGTAATCAAATCATTACATAGCAGAATGGGCCAGATTCTTAGGCCTTGTTATGTCCCTTTTGCGTTTTCAGAGAGTATAAAAGGGCCATAATCCAGCTGCAAATCACAAGCTCAGGATTCACCTGGAGTAGGGAAACTCCCTGCTGGCCCAGCTGTACTCTGATTGCGCCCTTCCAATACAGGATACGTGTGTCGGGCATGGTGGAGCTATGCTATATCACATCAATCCTCCAGTGGTGTAAGGCCCATTAAAGAACCTATACCAATGGCATACATTAGTGCTCCCTGGCAATATGTCTAAGTGGCATCAGTTTGGGTTAAATATTCATTGACTCCTGGATGCCCCAATGGGTCATAGGTTCCAAACAGGGCTCTGGCAGAGTACAGAATCTACCCCAATATGTATATAGCAACAATCATGCAGTGATATGGCAAATGCATGGTTTAGTGCCATCATCTGATCTAGGAGCAGGATAAACTCTACTTTTTGTTTTTGTTTTTACAGAAAGTAATTACCCAGTAATTGGGAGGTAAATTATTAGCTCATACTTCACTTACCTGGTATTTTATGGAGTAATGGAAAATTGGTAAAATTATTTATTTAAATGTATATTTAGACTAATCTTTTCAGGCCACAGAAGCTTGGCTCCACACAGGCTTTAGAAGCCTGAGTTGGATACCTAGGCTCCATATATAGTGCATGGGGGGGAAATAGGCAGCTGAGAGATGCCGATGAGAGAGATGCATCCTAAGTCCTGCCCTTCTGTGACATTCCCCAGGGTGCAACCTGGACTGCTGTTCCTCCTTAGCTCTCCAGCCAGGGATGCCCTTTACACTGCTGTGCTGACGAACAGCAGCCCTTCCAAGTTCTCCTCGCTGACAGCCACCAGCATGCAGAGTCAATCCCAGCTGAGTAAATGAATGCTATGCCCAGCCATTCATGAATTACATACAGGGCAACACCCATATATCCCTCAGCCCCAGCCTTGCTCTCCAGAAATGTGTGTCTTGTACTGCACAGTAGCCCACTGGACAGTACAAGCTCATCATTCCAACAATGTGCAATGATTACACACCAGGCTAAGTAGAGATTCCCAAGCACTTCAACCAAAACACACTGGTTTAGATAAAATAAAACAAGTTTATTAACTAGAGAAAGATAGATTATAAATGATTACAAGTGATAAGGCAGAGAAGTCAGAATTGGTTACAAAAGAAATAAAAGGATAGCCAGTTAAGTAAGTGATAGCCCACTTGACTTTGTTGATACCTGTCTGGTGTTGCCAGTGTGTCTTTGTCTCTGAAATATAGTTTGAGGGTATTACCCAGACTTACAACATATTTCAGTAGTAATCATACAGTAAAATCTCATAGCTTTACACATAGTGTTGCACATATCTTAACAGGACAATGATATTCAGCAGATTATGAGTTTTCAAATGATTACCCCCCCCCCCACAAGGCATACTTTGTACAAAATATAACACAACCATAGAAAAGTGAGATACATGGTGTCACACCCTCTCATGGAGTTTGTCTCCTAATTCTGAGCTTCAGGGATATACCTCTCTTTGCTTGTGACCCACAACTGGGAACCAGTCCTGGAGGGGAGGTGGTTTAGGTACCTAAGCAATTTCTTGCCCAAAAAAAAGCATAGGCACGTACCTAACTCCACATGAAAGGGAGTCCAGCCTCCCTTATAATCATTAGCCCAATGACTATCAGACAGAAGGGGGAATTGAACCTAGGTCTCCCACATCTCAAGTGAATATCCTTAGCACTGGGCTACAGGTTCATTTGTTTGTTTTTTGGGGGTGGGGTGGTCATGAAGTAGAAGCAGCGATATCAGGAGGTAGTGGGTGGAAGTTTTGTGAATGTGGGACTTAGATACTTAAATTCCTTTTCTGGATCTGGGCCAGACTGTCTACTACTCTGTTTGTAAAGCACCTAGCATACTGGAGCCCTGTCCTTGGTTGGTCCCTAGGCAATGCTCTTAAAAACATGATAAATAATAGTGTGATGTCATATTCCTAATATTTTTGGAGAGAGGCATTGGAGGTTTAGGAAATTTTTGAAAATGAAAATGATCAATGAAACGTGAAAAATTGATCCCATTTTACAACTAGGAAATTGAGGCTTAGAGGAATTATATCACATTATGATATGGCAAGTTAGGGTCAGTAAGACTTGAATCCCTGCTTCATTGTGCCAAGGCCCATATTTAAGCCATTAGACCATGGTGCCTGTCAGGCCAGGTGTGTTATGCTTCTGATTCTATTTCCTTACTTGTAAAATGAAAACAATGATATCTACCTGTATCAGTTCTTATCTGAGACTTCATCACTATGCTATTGGAATACATGCGGCCTAGGCTCTTGTGAAGTTTAATTAGTTAAGGTATATGAAGTGCTTCACATGGGGTTCATCATTAAAAGTCTGCATTTATCCATTTACCACACAGTGATATGTGAGAGAATTATGAATGTTCCCGCATTTAAACCATAACCATGACGACATCAGAGCTACTCCTGTGTTGGGACAAGTGGGCTTTTAAATAGCAACCAATGAACATACAGAAATATTACAGCCGGATAGTGGTCCAGCTGAGATGAGAATAGAGTACCACCTGGTACTTAAGATAGTACTCATTCCTTTAGTCTGTGCAGCTTTTCAGTAGCTTCATCTGCACAGGCACACAACACCTCACACATTTTCAACATTTATAAGTGTGAACGTTGGAGAGACAAGGGGGGGGGTAGTTCTCCTAAGGTTTGCACTCATCCAAGTGATGAAATAGTATAAAATTGTGTCAGTACTACAGGTTTGCAAACTGAGAAATAGGCAAACTTCATTGAAAATCCTTTCACAATGAGTATTTAACCCAGGTCTAATAGTTCATCATCTCTCTTTGATAAGGTAAAATGTGACTATGTGGGAACTGAAATTCTGCAGCACTTGATGTAATTAATGAGATGTCAAACTCCATTAAGGAACTTTATTACTTCTAGCTGAGAGGAGAAATTGAGGCAAACTTTCTGCTGCAGTGTGTACTTGGTAAGCAAACTCTACTGCAACTGAATTGGGACATATTTATTGTACACCTTAATTCCTGAGGAGCTACAAAAAATCTTAAATCTCCTAAAAAAAGCTGAGTTGTCAAAGTGCCTTCTTCCGTAACATAACCTGAGAGTGTCCAAAGTTATGAAGACAGACAGAGCTTGAGCTGAGACCAAATTTTCTGAACCTTCTTTGGCCTTATACAAGCTTTTCCAGAAGTAAAAAACCCAAACTGTTCATGCTCAGAAAGACAAAAGCTCTTCTCAGCTTTAATTCAAAACAAGCTAAGCTCTTTGGCATAAAACAAGCCTTTTGTGATTTACTGTAACAATGAAAGATGCTCATCTCATAGGTTTACTCTAATCACAATTCTCCAGAGGATTTGACAAAGCTTGATCTGTTTCTGAGCTTTCCCAGAGCACAGCTTTCACAGCCTTTTGGTTATCATCCATGTAGTGTTCCAGTTTGGCTTAAGATCTGGACATTGCAAAAAAGTCTTGTTGGTGTTTTCTTTGACTTGGGTTAAGAACTATATTATTATGAAAATAAAATTGTCTGAATTTTCAGACTCAGTTGATCCTTCAAGTTTTTGTACATGCAAAACTTGCCTGCAGTTCTCATAATTGTGTTGCATAGGTATGTATTTGTGTTTCTTTACTGAATTTGATTCTGCAGTAGTATGTTTTTATTTGTGCAATTAACAGAGCACACATGCTGGCCCAGTTTTTGCGAGTGTATATTGGAGACTCAGTTTTTAAAATGTGGCCTGCAAAATCTAAATTTATCAGAATGTTCAAATGCATCTGTTCTTAGTTTTAAAGGCTCTGAACCTTTTTACAGTATATCCAATTTCAAAGATGAGCACCCTGGTTATTTATAGTGTATGTGGAGCAGCTATGATAACTCTTCTACTGGAAAGATCCTAATAGATCTGCAGAAAATGTCAAGATGAACAATTGAGGAGGAGAGAGAGCTAGGAGACCTTTTTCTGGGCTCAAATTTGTTCTGTGTCTTCAGTTAAAAAAGTGCGTGCTTAAGTGAAAAGGTAACAACAAATATACGCAAAAATTCTCATAAATCTTATCCTGACCCAAAAAAAAAAAAAGTTTCTTCCATTCAAATGTGATTGTGCCAATCAGATTTGTTGTATTTCAGCTATGGTTATGAGATTGGCAACCTGCTGTTTTTTAGCGGATTAATCACCTTGTAGTTAAAATCCCTCATCAAGATTGCATGCCAATATCTGCAATTAAAACCACCCTGAAGAGACTGCAGCAAACCATAACAACTAAGAATGTTCACAGTAAATCAATAAACTTCCCTAGCTAGGTAATAAAGGAGTTTAGATACTTGTATGAATATCCAGTCATCTCTACACCACCAATCTACTGTATCCTCGCAATAATGCCATGAGGTAAGGATATTTTACAGCCTCGTAACAAGGTATATAGTGACTTGCCCAGGGTCACACAAAAGTCTGTGGCAGAGCTAGGAACTGAAGCCACGCCTCTTGCATCTCAGTCTTATGTGTTAACCCCTCCCCCGCAAGATGATTCTATTTTATCCATTGCTGCAGGCTAACTAAAGTAGTTAATCCTTGTAGTGTTTGGAGCTGTGATTATTCAGTGGGATTTTGGCAGTGGAGATTGCATTATGGATATCCACTTGAGTAATAAAAAATTCTCTTAATTTCTATTTATTTTTAATTTGAATTTATCTAAGTAATTTTGTCAGCTATTGAGTAATATACATTTATTTAGCAATTCTCTTAAATGGCATACTGTTTAGTAATCGCTATAGATTTATCTAATGTCCAATTAGTGTAAATGCATATAACACTGTCATAACAATATAAAAAGGAAGTAGAAAGTGAGAGAAATCTATCATAAGGCTGTTTGGTTAATTTATAGAATCATTTTGTAGACCTAAGGGAATTTTGATAAGGTTTGAGTAGCTACCCATTTTTGGGGTGATTATCCAGACAACTGCATGGACTTGATCCTTCAAAAGGATCCATGCAGGTGTAAAGGCCGATGTGGATCCAATTGCAGGAACAGGCATAAACAAACCTTCAGCCTCTTGGAAGTTCTTCCACCAATAATATAAACTCCTGAAAATATGAACTAACAATGGGAATGTTGATAGACCAGGAAGGAAAATGTTGCTGTTAGAGCAAAAATTGCATAGCTGCAATTTATTGGTTGCAGAAGGCTAAGACTTCAGTTTTAACTTTCTAGAGGAAGTTAGAATATTATTTGAAGTGTCCTAATGTAGGTGCTTTGCAGGCAAATAGAAGAACACAATAAAATAGGTACCATTAATAAAGAAGGGGAGATTAGATGCTGCAAAATATAAATCTGCGTGTAGTGAAATTTAATAGGTATTTTGTTAGTTCCACTTTCTTTCCTCCTCTATCTGATGATGCTTCAGTGAGGGGAGAAGTGGGATTTAAAGGCCTCATTGAAGAAGGGTGTTCTGGCAAGGAACTTGAAGACTGTACAGAGGCGTGTCAGGTTCAGTTGGGAAGGCATTCTTGGCTTAAGAATCTACCTGGAAGAAGGCACAGAGGCTGGGAGTTTCAAAGGAGCCCAAGGGAATTAACAACCAGCTACTATAGAATTTCAATTGTATTTGAATGCCCTACTCCAGTGTTTCCCAAACTTGGGATGCTGCTTGTGTAGGAAAAGTCCCGGGTGGGCCGGGACGATTTGTTTACCTGCCGCGTCCGCAGGTCCGGCCGATCGCGGCTCCCACTGGCCGCGGTTCGCCGTTCCAGGCCAATGGGAGCTGCGGGAAGCGGTGTGGGCCGAGGGACATAAGGGCCGCCGTTTCCAGCAGCTCCCATTGCCCTGGAGCAGCGAACCACAGCCAGTGGGAGCCGCGATCGGGCGGACCTGCGGACACGGCAGGTAAACAAACCAGCCTGGCCTGCCAGGGGCTTTCCCTAAACAAGTGGTGTCCCAAGTTTGGGAAACACTGCCCTACTCCCTTAGGATTTGAAAATCCGAGCCAGAGACATCAATGGGAGAAATGCACAGAAGTGGAAGAGTCATTAGCCAAATTATACACGAATTTGAAAACTAAACCTTAAAATCATTAGCCAAAGAGCAGACATTAAAGAGTTTCCTTTCTTCCATGCACAGAAAGAAGGGCCATTTTCTGTTTCTGAGGTTAATGAAAAAGATACAAAGACCCTGAAATCACACTTTCTCTGGTTTAAGATTTAAATTGATCCAACCCCGATATGAGCTTGTCAACTGAAAAGAAAATATTACTGCAGCTTACTCAGAAGTATGATACTAGTTTTGAATGGTTTCCAGAAACTTGCCACTCACTTAAATAAAAGTAAAGGAGACAGAGAAAAAGGGTTGCTTGGTATCCATTTTGTGTGTCTGGAAGCAGATCACTTTCTTTACTTAGATGCACTGTTTCAAGCTATAGTGAAACACACACTTCACCCCTCCATGTTATATAATTCCAAACTTTGCTGGAGAAGAGGCCTTATTTAACTGAAGTCTTCATGGCTGGAAGGTTTTGGATATCATCAGAGACCTTTTGGATATTAAGATAATATAAAGTGCCCTGAGATCCAGGTTTTCCTTCTACAGACTGTGCTGTTCCTGTGATTTCTGCAACCAGGAACAAAATATATGGTTCAAGTTGATGTGTGTCCCATTTATAGCTATTGCAGTGAAAGAAGAACGTCATCTGCAATCCATACTAGTGGCCTGTTTCTGCAGGTAGTATGAAGAGTATTTTGAAGGCTAAGGAACCAACTCACCTCTGCATGCATGCTGAGACTGGTACAAGAATTAAGATGATTTTGCACCTTGCTTATATAGGGATAGTAGGGAGATTGTCCTGACCTGTGCTAGGGGCTGAACAATCTTGAGTGCTGTTCCAGCATCTGACAATGGCCTGGTGAACAGTTCCACAACCATCCCCCAGCTCTCCTGGGTATTAGAGGACTGGCCATCCACTGGGAGAATGCCTTCTTGGATCATTAAGTAGTGGCTTTGTGTTCCACCAGCCTAAAGTGGTAGCAATGCCCCCAATTAATTTGGCTCTATGATTACACTTATGAAGGCAGCTTACAGAGTTAAATCAGAATGCTGTATATGCAAACACTTGTCTGGCTTCTCTAAATTGCACAGAAATATTGAAGTTAGATTCACTTATCTTGTCTAGCTTACTGCAGCACGTCTGTCCTGAATTAGCTCTCAGCCAAGGAGGCCAACATTAATTTGTTGACAGGTACGGGGGTGTCAGTCTATGATGAAATACCTACTATACTGCGTTGATCAAAAGATTACAGCTTTCATTTATAAATACAAGGGAATGAATATATTGATGGCATTGTAGCTTACTTACCATCTCTTGATTTCACACTGCATACTGGCTGTATGTTTTAGATGTTTATTTTCCTCATCACTCAGAGGGAGATAAAATAGCAAATGCAAGGCTGGAATCAAGTGGGCATGTAGCACTAGTCTTTTGTATTCATAAGAAGAGCTACTTTGTGCATTCACCTATTCCCTCTGGATTCTATCTGCTCCTTTAATATAAATATTATCCCAACATATATATGTTGTTTGTGTACCTACATGTATACATATGCTGGGATAAATTCAATATTAGAAACATAACTGATGGCATGGCAACAATGAGAAGGGGAATCCTAATGCATTTTGATGGCTGTGCTCTGTTACATAGTAACTTTGGAGTGAAATAAGGACTTGTATTAACATGACCGTAGGAAAAATAAATAGATCAGACAGCAGCCACCTTACCCATAAAGAAAGAGAGAAAAGCAGCAACATACACTATGTATACCTCTTAGTAATGATATTTTGCACTTTTAAACTGCACTCCTCCAAGGTGCAAATAACTTACAAATAGAGCTGGCGAATAACTGATTTTTCAGTTTGGTGGCCATTTGGGATGACATAACAATAAATTATCTTACTGACAAATATTGGATAAACTCCCTTGAGTAGAAAGCATTGTGCGCCCTCAAGGTCTATGCTGCCTACATGCAGCTCGCTCGATATGCATAGAATGCAAGAAGCAGCGTGGAAAATCATTGCATTTTGAGACTGAACTCTGGTGTCCTACATTCAGACTGTACCAGCTTTTAGATAAATATGTGCTGAAAATGGAAACTCTGTGCACTTTGGAGATGTTGTCCTGTTTTTACCTCTTCTCTGACCTCTGCGTGTTCATATAAAATTAATCTCAGTGCAGTTTCCAAAGGACAGATGTGTCCACCATAATCACCAACCACCAGAATTTGGCAATAATTGGCAACCTTAGTCCAAATCTTAAACTGGTGTAAATCACCATACCTACATTGCGTTCAGTCAAGCTATGCTGATTTACACTAGCTGAGGATCTGGCCCTAGCTGTCAGTCTGAGCACAGAGGCCCAGAAGAAGAGGGCTGTGAAAATCAGTAACATCACTTTGGTGGGCTTTGCTTTAGTTTCAGTCAGGACCACCGAGAGCGGGTTCGGGCCACGGTGAAAAAAAAATTTCGGGCCCCCTAGCAAGGGTGGACCGGCTAAACAGGGCCGACGAGAGGGCAGGGGGAGCTGGGGAAGCTGGGCCCCGGGCCCCCTTCAGGACTGCTGGGCCCCAGTAATTTGTACCGGCTTCTCCCCCCTCTCCCCCCTCGTCGGCCCTGGTTTCAGTCTGCTGGAAAATGAAAAGGTTTGTGAGCCACTTAATTCCTCCACGTCCCTTTAGGATTTTAAGATGAAATTCGTTCTGATAGTGTGTCTATAATACCCTCTGCACAATACAAACTCCTCAGCAAGGCTTCATTTGTGGACAGTGGCCACACAGGAAAAGGCCTCTAACTTTTGTGTGCCATGGAGATAGTCTCTGAATCAACCCACATATGCTGGCTTAGAAAGCAGTATTTGGGGGTGAGGGGGAGGAAGCAGGGGGGAATGGGCCAAATGATCTGTGATCACACCAATCCAATAGATCTAATGCCGCATGTAAGTGGTATGAAGAGTAGAAGCCATTATTCCTGACAGATGGGAGTGGAAATTGTGCTTTGTGTTGGTAGATTTCAAACCTCCAGCCCCCACATCCTCCACACTTGAGCCTTAGTGCTTAGACATAACTTTCACTTTTTAGGAGAATAAATAATAAAAAAAAATGAGGCTGGAATCTGTGGCACCTTCAATACCAAGATGTTCCTCTCTGTGTGATTATATAATAACCCCCCAGGATATTGATTCCCCAACCACTGTGGTACATTTTATTTACACTCCACAGTTATGATTTTGTGTTAAATCTACACTCATCTTGCCACTGATATATTTGAACTCCTACTCAGGGGATTTCAGAGGTTGTTGTTATGCAGTATAACCTCTATTGACATAATTTTTTTCCTACAGATTATTGATTTTCCAGTTATTGTTATGTCATCCCACATGGGTTTTTCAGAGACCTAGGGCATGATCCAATTCCCATTGAAGTAAATAGAAGAGCTCTTATTAATTCTATGATTCTATGAACTTCAAAGGGGAGTTGGATTGGGTCAGTAAGGAATGTTGTCATTTTCTTCTGAGCAAAATATCATTTAGACCCAGACATTATTAACCAAGATCCTGCGTGTCCTACCCATGCAGTCTGAGGATGCCATGGCTGAAGCCAGATAGACATATTTAAGGGAAAAGTGGAAAGGTAGGGGTTGCTGTTGTTATCCCAGCAGAGTTGAGAATAGAGAATGACACTGAAACTAACACTCACACTGGCATGTGATTTTTATTACTCCTGCCTTTTTTCTTCTTTTTCAAATTCTGATGGTAACCTAACTTACCCTGGTGGAGGGAGGGGAGCTATTTTGTAAGATGGATTCATGCTAGCTCCTGTTGGTAACTTGCTGGAATGGAAGCCATTGCAGAAGAGATTAGCTTGGTTGAAAGCATCGGAGTTCTGTGATGAGCCTGACCAGAGTTAGGTTGTCCACTGAGGGTATGTCTACACTACGACATTAGATCGAATTAATAGAAGCCGGTTTTATAGAAATCGGTTGTATACAGCCGATTGTGTGTGTCCCCACATAAAATGCTCTAAGTGCATAACGTCGGCGGACCACGTCCACAGTAACGAGGCTAGCGTCGACTTCCGGCGCATTGCACTATGGGTAGCTATCCCACAGTTCCCGCAGTCTCCGCTGCCCATTGGAATTATGGGTTGAGATCCCAATGCCCGGATGATGCAAAACAGTGCCGCGGGGGGTTCTGGGTACATGTCGTCAGGTCCCTCCCCCTACGTCACAACAACGGCAGACATTAGATTCGCGCCTTTTTACTTGGGTTACCTGTGCAGACAACATACCATGGCAAGCATGGAGCCCGCTCAGCTCAGCTCACCGTCACCATATGTCATCTAGGTGCCGGCAGAGTTGGGACTGCATTGCTACACAGCAGCAGCAGCTAACTGCCTTTTGGCGGTAGACGGTGCAGCATGACTGGTAGCCTTCATCGGCGATCTGGGTGCGGGCAGCTGTGGGGCTGGCAGCCGTAGGGCTGCATTGCACCAGCCCCTTGCCTTTTGGTAGAAGATGGTATATTACGATTGGTATCCATCATCATCGTACTGCAGTGGCTGTCGATCATGGGCACCTGGGCAGACAATGATGGTTATCAGTCGTAGTATGCCATTTTCTGCCATGCGCCCTGTTGGCTCATCGCACGTTAGCAGAGTCGTAGTATGCTATTTTCTGCCAAGTGCCCAGTATTGTCTGCTAAGCACCCAGAAGAGGCCGAGGGCGATCTGGGTGCTGGCAGACATGGGGCTGGTAGACGTGGGGCTAGATTGCTACACAGCAGCAACCCCTTGCCTTTTGGGCAGTAGATAGTATATTACGACTGGTATCCATCGTTGTCATACTGCAGTGGGTATCAGATGGTGCAATAGACCTGAAGGCTTACTGCCAAGCGCCCAGTATTTGCTGCCAAGCACCCAGAAAATGCCGAGGGCTATCAGTCATGCTGCACCGTCGTCTTAAGATGTAAAAAATAGATTTATTCTGTATTCATTTGCTTCCCCCCTCCCTCCTGCTAAACCCTGGCTTTTGAGTTCAATCTTTGGGGGGGGGGCATTCTGTGTGACAGTTGTTTGTGTTTCTCCCTGATGCAAAGCCACCTTTCTTGATTTTAATTCCCTGTACCTGTACGCCATGTCGTCACTCGCCCCTCCCTCCCTCCCTCCCTTCTTCCCCTGGTCCGTCAGATACTACTTTTGCGCCTTTTTTCAGACCAGACGCCATAGCTAGCACTGGGATCATGGAGCCCGCTCAGATCACCGCGGCAATTATGAGCACTATGAACACCACGCATATTGTCCTGGAGTATATGCAGAGCCAGGACATGCCAAAGCAAAACCGGAACCAGCCGAGGAGGTGGCGGTTAGAGCGCGGCAACGAGAGTGAGGAGGAAATGGACATGGACCTAGACCTCTCACAAGGCACAGGCCCCAGCAATGTGGAAATCATGGTGTTCCTGGGGCAGGTTGATGCCGTGGAACGCTGATTCTGGGCCCGGGAAACAAGCACAGACTGGTGGGACCGCATCGTGCTGCAGGTGTGGGACGATTCCCAGTGGCTGCGAAACTTTCGCATGCGTAAGGGCACTTTCATGGAACTTTGTGACTTGCTTTCCCCTGCCCTGAAGCGCCAGAATACCAGGATGAGAGCAGCCCTCACAGTTGAGAAGCGAGTGGCGATAGCCCTGTGGAAGCTTGCAACGCCAGACAGCTACCGGTCAGTCGGGAATCAATTTGGAGTGGGCAAATCTACTGTGGGGGCTGCTGTGATCCAAGTTGCCAGGGCAATGAGAGACCTGGTGATATCAAGGGTAGTGACTCTGGGAAACGTGCAGACCATAGTGGATGGCTTTGCTGCAATGGGATTCCCAAACTGTGGTGGGGTGATAGATGGAACCCATATCCCTATCTTGGCACTGGAGCACCAAGCCACCGAGTACATAAACCGCAAGGGGTAATTTTCAATGCTGCTGCAAGCCCTGGTGGATCACAAGGGACGTTTCACCGACATCAACGTGGGCTGGCCGGGAAGGGTACATGATGCTCGCGTCTTCAGGCACTCTGCTCTGTTTCGAAAGCTGGAGGAAGGGACTTTCTTCCCGGACCAGAAAATAACCGTTGGGGATGTTGAAATGCCTATCGTGATCCTTGGGGACCCAGCCTACCCCTTAATGCCATGGCTCATGAAGCCGTACACAGGCAGCCTGGACAGGAGTCAGGACCTGTTCAACTACAGGCTGAGCAAGTGCCGAATGGTGGTGGAATGTGCATTTGGGCATTTAAAAGCGCGCTGGCGCAGCTTACTGACTTGCTCAGACCTTAGCGAAAAGAATATCCCCATTGTTATTGCTGCTTGCTGTGCGCTCCACAATCTCTGTGAGAGTAAGGAGGAGACATTTATGGCTGGGTGGGAGGTAGAGGCAAATCGCCTGGCTGCTGATTACGCGCAGCCAGACACCAGGGCGGTTAGAGGAGCACAGCATGGCGCGGTGCGCATCAGAGAAGCTTTGAAAACCAGTTTTGTGACTGGCCAGGCTACGGTTTGAAACTTCTGTTTGTTTCTCCTTGATGAAATCTCCGCCCCCCCCACCCGGTTAACTCTACTTCCCTGTAAACCAACAACCCCACCCTCCCCTACTACCCTCCCCCCTTCAAGCACCACTTGCAGAGGCAATAAAGTCATTGTTACTTCACATTCATGCATTCTTTATTACTTCATCACACAACTAGGGGGATAATTGCAAAGGTAGCCCGGGATGGGTGGGGGAGGAGGGAAGGAAAAGGACACACTGCAGTTTAAAACTTTAAAACTTTAACACTTATTGCTCGGGAAATCATCTGGGCTGGAGTGACTGTGTGGCCGGAGGCCCCCCCACCGTGTTCTTGGGCGTCTGGGTGAGGAGGCAGTGGGACTTGGGGAGGAGGGCTGTTGGATACACAGGGGCTGTAGCGGCGGTCTGTGCTCCTGCTGCCTTTCCTGCAGCTCAACCATACGCTGTAGCATTGGGGAGGAGGGCTGTTGGTTACACAGGGGCTGTAGCGGTGATCTGTGCTCCTGCTGCCTTTCCTGCAGCTCAACCATATGCTGTAGCATTGGGGAGGAGGGCTGTTGGTTACAAAGGGGCTGTAGCGGCGGTCTGTGCTCCTGCTGCCTTTCCTGCAGCTCAACTATACGCTGTAGCATATCAGTTTGATGCTCCAGCAGCCGGAGCATGGACTCTTGCTTTCTGTGTGCAAGCTGACGCCACCTCTCATCTTCAGCCCGCAACTTCCTCTGTTCCTCCCGCGATTCAGCCCGCCACCTCTCCTCCTCAGCCCGCGATTCAGCCCGCCACCTCTCCTCTCGCTCATATTGGGCTTTTCGGTAATCAGTCATTGACTGCCTCCACGCATTCTGCTGGGCTCTGTCAGCGTGGGAGGCAGTCTGAAGTTCTGTAAACATTTCATCACGCGTCCTTCACTTCCTTTTTCGAATATTCACTAGCCTCTGTGAAGGAGAACGATTTGCAGCTGGTGGATGAGAAGGGAGAGGTGGTTAAAAAAGATACATTTTAGAGAACAATGTGTACACTCTTTCACGTTACATTTTGCTGTTCACACTACACAGCAGATGTGCTTTCGTTACAAGGTCGCATTTTTCCTCTTATATTGAGGGCCTGCCTGTTTGGTGTGAGAGATCACTCACGCAGTGCCGGGTCACAGATTTCAGCTTGCAGGCAGCCATGGTAAGACATAGTCTTTTGCCTTTTTTAACCTTCTTAACATGTGGGGATGGTTTCAAAGAGTACTGCTATCATTAACCATACCAAGCACCCATTGGGTTGGCCATTTAAAATGGGTTTGCAATGTAAAAGGAGGGGCTGCGGTTTCAGGGTTAACATGCAGCACAAACCCAACTAATAACCCTCCCCCACACACCCAATTCTCTGGGATGATCACTTCACCCCTCCCCCCACCGCGTGGCTAACAGCGGGGAATATTTCTGTTCAGCAGACCAGGAAGGGGCACCTCTGAATGTCCCCTTAATAAAATTGCCCCATTTTAACCAGGTGACCATGAATGATATCACTCTCCTGAGGATAACAAAGAGAGATAAGGAATGGATGTTGTCTGCATGCCAGCAAACACCGGGACCATACGCTGCCATGCTTTGTTATGCAATGATTCCAGACTACGTGCTACTGGCCTGGCGTGGTAAAGTGTCCTACCATGGCGGACGGGATAAGGCAGCCCTCCCCAGAAACCTTTTGCAAAGGCTTTGGGAGTACATGAAGGAGAGCTTTCTGGAGATGTCCCTGGAGGATTTCCGCTCCATCCCCATACACGTTAACAGACTTTTCCAGTAGCTGTACTGGCCGCGATTGCCAGGGCAAATTAATCATTAATCATTAAACATGCTTGCTTTTAAACCATGTGTAATATTTACAAAGGTACACTCACCAGAGGTCCCCTGTGTGCCCACAGGGTCTTGGGTGAGTTCGGGGGTTACTGGTTCCAGGTCCAGGGTGATAAACATATCCTGGCTGTTGGGGAAACTGGTTTCTCCGCTTCCTTGCTGCTGTGAGCTATTTACATTATCTTCAGGGTCATCTTCCTCGTCCCCAGAACCCGCTTCCCTGTGTGTTTCTCCAGTGAGGGACTCATAGCACACGGTTGGGGTAGTGGTGGCTGCACCCCCTAGAATGGCATGCAGCTCTGCGTAGTAGCGGCATGTTTGCGGCTCAGCCCCGGACCTTCCGTTTGTCTCTCTGGCTTTGTGGTAGGCTTGCCTTAGCTCCTTAATTTTCACGCGGCACTGCTGTGCGTCCCTGTTATGGCCTCTGTCCTTCATGGCCCTGGAGACCTTTTCTAATATTTTGCCATTTCGTTTACTGCTTCGGAGTTCGGCCAGCACTGATTCATCTCCCCATATGGCGATCAGATCCCGAACCTCCCGTTCTGTCCATGCTGGAGCTCTTTTGCAATCCTGGGACTCCATCATGGCTACCTGTGCTGATGAGCGACCTGTGCTCTCCACGCTCAGCAAACAGGAAATGAAATTCAAACGTTCGCGGGGCTTTTCCTGTCTACCTGGCCAGTGCATCTGAGTTGAGAGTGCTGTCCAGAGCGGTCACAATGAAGCACTGTGGGATAGCTCCCGGAGGCCAATAACATCGAATTCCGTCCACACACACCCAATTCCGACCCCCTAAGGCCGATTTTATCGCTAATCCCCTCGTCGGAGGTGGTGTTAAGAAACCGGTTTAAAGGGCCCTTTAAGTCGAAAGAAAGGCCTTCGTCGTGTGAACGTGTCCAGGCTTAATTCGATTTAACGTGGCTAAAGTCGACCTAAACTCGTAGTGTAGACCAGGCCTAAGAGTAGGACAAGTAGGGGTGCCTGACAAGAGGAGGTCAGACTAGACCACTGCCATCCTGAGGCAAGTGGAATCAGTGTAACTACTGTGATGACAATACTTTAGATAGATGGATAAACTTACTTTGAGAAAGTTACAGGGTAATGGGTTTCAGTGTAGCAGTCGTGTTAGTCTGTATCCTCAAAAAGAATGAGGAGTACTTGTGGCACCTTAGAGACTAACAAATTTGTTTGAGCATAAGCTTTTGTGGGCTACAGACCACTTCATCAGATGCATAGAATGGAACATATAGCAAGAAGATATACATACATACAGAGAACATGAAAAGGTGGAAGTTGCCATACCAACTCTAAGAGGCTAATTAATTAAGATGAGCTATTATCAACAGGAGAAAAAAATGTTTGTAGTGATAATCAAGATGGCCCATTCCAGACAGTTGACAAGAAGGTGTGAGGATACTTAACATGGGGCAATAGATACAATTTGTGTAATGACCCAGCCACTCCCAGTCTCTATTCAAGCCCAAGTTAATGGTATCTAGTTTGCAAATTAATTCTAGTTCAACAGTTTCTCATTGGAGTCTGTTTTTGAAGCTTCAAAAATCTATTCTCCATGGTAAGTATCCTCACACCTTCTTGTCAATTGTCTGGAATGGGCCATCTTGATTATCACTACAAAAGTTTTTTTTTCTCCTGCTGATAATAACTCATCTTAATTAATTAGCCTCTTAGAGTAGATATGGCAACTTCCACCTTTTCATGTTCTCTGTATGTATATATATATATTCTTACTATATGTTCCATTCTATGCATCTGATGAAGTGGTCTGTAGCCCACGAAAGCTTATGCTCAAATAAATTTGTTAGTCTCTAAGGTGCCACAAGTACTCCTGTTCTTTTTACAGGCTAATAACACTTATCAATAAATGATTCATCCAGAACCCCTCATAATACCAGTAAAGCATTACATAACATACTGTCTTTGTTTCTATACACTTCTCAAGTGTGAATGGTCTCTGTCCCATAACTTGAGGGCCAAAGCATGTTCACCTTACCTGTACAAATAATTACACTGTAGTTCTTACCTCCAGTTATATTATATACTCATGTAGCTGGAAACTTCTTCCCCCAAGTAAATTCACACTTTCATAACACTTATGTGTTAAACTCACTGCAAAGAATTATTTTGAATGTGTGTTTCTCTGTCTAGGTATAGGTATTACTGACATTACAATTATAAAATACCATTTCTTTACACTGTAAAAGTATATTTGCCTCCTGAGAGGTCATATACAGCATTGGATTATGGCTAACACTAACTCTTCCGTAAAGCATGTGCTTTATAGGGTAATAAAATATACTGTAGCTATTTTAGAAAAGGAAAGAAAAACATTTTTATGGTTAGCAAGTGCTTATCGAGTGTGATTATTATTCCTTTGTTACATTCTATATGCTACAAGAAGTCTCAAAATGACAAGTACAAATGTGGGGGAAAATACATACGTTCCATATGTGCGTGCATGTATGTATGTATGTACACACACAACATACATCATACCACTTGGGTTGCTAATTTTTAAAACAAGCTGAGAGTCATATGAATGCCTTTAACTTGGAATGTCACAGCCAAAACAAAATTCCTGTTGATTAGAGCTGGGAAGGAAAAAAAATTGTCAAAAGTTTTTGGACAAAAAGTAGCTTTTTGCAGAAGTTGAAATTTTCACAAAAAAATCAGTTTTCCTCAAAATGTTTCAGGTTTTTGGCAAAATGTTTTAATTTACATTGAAATTGGCCATGAGGGGAAAAAATTCCAGACCAGCTCTAATGTTGAACAGCTTTTCCCTCTCTTATGCCTGTAATAGCAGAATAAAGCAATTTGGCTGAAAAACTGGGAGCCACTGTATGCCTGCAGTCTATTCATAATTCCAAATGTGCATGCAGGTATAAAATGGGGTTACAGCAGTATCCAAAAAGGATCCATTTCCTACCTGCTGCATGCCTACAGCCACCATAACTCTCTGCTGATGAAAAGTATCAGTCAAAGAGCTGTTTATTTAGTTTGATAAAGAGATGATTAAGAGGTGATTTGATCACAGTCTACAAGAACCTACATGGGGAACAAATATTTGATAATGAGCTCTTCAGTCTAGTAGACTGTCAGTGAACTAGAATGAGGGTGGTCTAGACTAATGGTCGGAACAGACATCGGCCGCAAGGACTGGATCAGAGTTGGAGTCAGTAGTTGGAAGCTGGAGCCAAAGGGCAAACCAGAAGCTAGATACAAGAGCTGAGGGTCAAGCTGGAGATGGTAGTCAGAAGCTGGAGCCAAGGGTCAAATCAGAGGTCTGTAACTGGCGTAAGCAGGGTAGCAGGCAAGGAGGGGTTCAAGGAAGGGGCAGAACCAAAGCAAGGCTGGATGTAAGACAGGAGCAGCAGGAACAAGGTAACATAGGAGCAGTCACAGAGGTGGGCATGAGCATCATGAGCTGCTGCTGGCTTAAGAGCCGGCCTGCTGGCCTCTTCAGTCAATTAGGTGGCATGGTCAATCAGGCAGCCTGTTGCAGGCCAGCTGTACTGATGAGGGTGCCAGGAGACTAGCTCTGTTGCAGGCCTTGGTTCCTGATACAGATAAAGACATAACAAGATCCAGTGACTGGAAGATAGGTTGAGACTGAAATAAGTGCAAATTTTTCTCAGTGAGAGTGGACAGTTGGAAATATTTACCAAGGGTCATGGTGGATTTGCCATCATTGACAATTTTAAAATCAAGATTCGATTTTTTTAAAAGATATGTTCTAGTTCAAAAAGAATAATTTTGGGGAAGTTCTATGGCCTGTGTTATACAGGAGGTCAGATTATATGATCACATTGGTCCCTTCTGGTCTTAGAACCTATGAATCTGGACAAGCATGGCTCTAGAGAAAAGTGCAGCACTCCAGGGTGTTAGAAGCTCACTTTCCCTCACAGCAGCAGCTCCCTATCCCCTGTCAGCAGCGATGGATCAAGTGAGGACAATAGATCTCTCTAGAGATTCTCCTACATGTTTTAAAGTGGGTAAAGAACTTTACAATCCTCCTGAATAAATGATCCTGTATAAACATAAGTTACTGTCCTTCCACAGTAAGAGTGCTAGGAGAAACTTCATATTTTAATTTCCAGTTTTTATATAATGCTTAAATGAGGAGTTGCTAGCTTTGATTTTAAATGTGACATTTGAATACCTGTGGAAGGCAAAAGCTGTTATTCTTGTGAGTAGGAAATTGTGTGTTCATGGAGGAATGCACTGTACACAGGGGCGGCTCCAGGCACCAGCGCACCAAGTGCGTGCCTGGGGTGGCAAGCTGCGGGGGGCGGCCTGCCGGTCGCCATGAGGGCGGCAGTCAGGGAGCCTTCGGCGGCATGCCTGCAGGAGGTCCACTGGTCCTGCGGCTTCGGCGGCAATTTGGCGGCGGGTACACCGAAGGCGCGGGACAGGAGGACCTCCCGCAGACATGCCGTCGAATCCGCGTTACCAGCGACCGCCCTCAGGCGCACCGCCGAAAGCCTCCTGACTGCCATGCTTGGGGCGGCAAAATACATAGAGCCGCCCCTGACTGTACACACATCTTTACTTGTGTGTGCTGAGGTACAAAGCACTATGGGTGTCCCACCAGCCCAGTGCTGCTTTGCTCTGAAGAGCTAAAGACTTACTTTTAAAGAATAAATTGCAGTTTATTTTTACTTATGCTGTAGGAAAATCAGATCAATAGAGCTGGTTGGGAACTGAAGTCATTCCATGGGAAATTCTGGCAGGGGAAGCGGGGGGTTGTAATTGAGGTAAAAAAGCTAAAATTTCAAAAATTCCCACAAAACAAAAAAATTCTGAAAAATGTCAGTTTGGGACCACTGAAACATTTTATTTCCAATGTGTCAATCTTTGGTTTTTATTAGTTTCATTTTTATATTATACTAAATATTAAATATTCTAATGAACATATATAAATAAAATGTATCAAATTCATATTTTAATACAATATAAAAGTTTAAACAAAATTAATCATAATGATAAATTTGAAACAATGTCTCTACTCTTTCCCACTGAAAAAAATGTCAAAATTGACATGCTCCATGAAACATTTCAATTTCAATGAAATGATTTTTCAATAGAAACTTGTTCCATCAATTTTTTTTACCAGCTCTACACCTCAGTATTTCAGCACTCCGTGACAGGTGGATGTGCTCACACTGAGACTTGTGCAGTGTTTTGGGGATAGGGCTGCTTACCACAAAAGAGAAAGGAGTAATAGGGGAAGATGGGAAGGAAGCAAGAGAACAGCAGACTGGGAGGTCTTGGCTATTTAACAAAATCTGCTATAGACCTTCCTCTTCTTTTGGACATTAGCAGCCTCTCAGGAACCTGTGCAGCACAGTATATTTTAAAGATTTAAAATATTGTAAAAGGCCTTTCTTATGCCTAGAAGCAGATTCCTGAATTACATGTAGATGAGTGAATATACATTCACCTCCTACTGGCACTAATCTGGCTCTCTACAGATGTGTATAGACACATCTGACATTCCCAAAGCAAATCTGAAAAAGTGCTAGCATAGAATGAAACTCCTTGGGGCTTCAATCTGGCCCCCTTGACTCTGACAGAACAAGGAGTAATGGTCTCAAGTAGCAGGGGGGAGGGGGGGGCTTAGGTTGGACATTAGGAAAAACTTTTTCGCTAGGAGGGTGATGAAGCACTGGAATGGGTTACCTAGGGAGGTGGTGGAATCTCCTTCCTTAGAGGTTTTTAAGGTCAGGCTTGACAAAGCCCTGGCTGGGATGATTTAGTTGGGAATTGGTCCTGATTTGACCAAGGGGTTGGACTAGATGACCTCCTGAGGTCCCTTTCAACTCTGATATTCTATGATTCTATGATTTCCATTGACTTTATTGGGCTTTGGATCAGACCCTTAGTACTGGTTTTGCTTATGCCTACCAGTTGCTCCTAACCTAGCTGGCCATTCCCAGTCACTTTTCTGTTTGGCCAGAATGATTAAGATGAGCCCTGACCTTGCCCACAGCTCACACAGGCCTGCAACACTAAAAGATGGTGGAGGCATCCTGTCTCCCTTGTTCTTGTTGCTGGATCATTTGGTTTTTCAGGCTGCTGTCTCCCAAGCTCCCCTTACTTCCCAGCACCCTGCCAAGCAACTTTTCTTGTCCCCTCCTTCTTTACTGAGCCCCATCCTCAAGTGCTCTCCCAAATGCCAAAGCTTCACCAGGAGCCCAGAATTGCTTCTCCATCTCAGTTGACAGATTCACTGAGTTTCTCTTGCATTCACAGCAGCTGACTCAGTATAAAGAAAGGACAATCTGTTTGCAGACAATTCCTGAACAATGAAAGGGACAAAATGTCTTTAATACGTTATCCTTTATGAAATATTTACCTTGGTCTAATTGTGAAGTGGAGAGTAAGAAAATTTGAAAGCTATTCGCATTCTGCACCTTTACCCATGGCATGAGGACAACATTTATAAGTTTCAGTGGCACTAATGCTCTTTATGAGGGGAGAATAAAATTTAGATTTGTCTGTTTCTTTAATTCATTTTGGATACAAATTCTTAATATTTTAGTTAGGTGGTGGCTCCATCATGTTGCTCATAGTTATTGTGTGTTGATAGCTGGTATTTATTATGGTAGTGGCTAGGGGCCAACTGAGAATGGGGGTCCATTGTGCTGGATGCTGTAGAGACAGAGTAAAAGACAGTCCCTGCCCCAAAGACCTTACAGTTTAAATATTTCAACAGTGTCCCTTCTCTTCTAAGAGACATCACATTGTGATATCATCAGCTTTGTTAGCAGCTATTAATTGGTATATTAAGTATATTTATATATTTACACTTTACAGATGTCATTTTGCAGTGTCTTGCTGGAAACAATTGTGTTTATTGCTGAGTTGATATCCTGGCAATTTGATTATTCCTGGCATGATTTTCTTTCTTACAGTTACATTTTCACAAAATAATGTCTATTTCTTTTTATGAGCAGAGCAAGAGAAAGCAAACGGAAACGCCATTCCATAAGCTAAGAATGACATAATGCAGAATGTGGTAATTTTAAACAAAAGATGCCATGCTGGAGAGTTAACTTCATACTGTCAAGGCTGATTCCCCACTCTGGCACTTCGAGTGCAGAAGGTGGGGGCCTGCAAGGATTCTAAAAATTAATACTGGCCACTCCAGTCTTGTATTAAACTCCCAAGGTTACAGCTTCTCTCTGACCTTGGATGCGTAGATGCTGCTACCACCCAAGTGCAAAAAACCCCCTTTGGACCCAGGAAGGCACACTTGGGAATTCTTCCCTGTGGGGTACCCTCAAGCCCTTTCACCCCACCCCCTCCAGGGAAGAACTGAGAAAGAAAACAAAGGAAATCAGCTGTTGCCACCAGCTAATTAAGCAACATATGCACAACCCTCTTAGGACACAAAAACCCAATCCTGTTCTTTAAAAAGGTAAATTTTATTAAAAACAAAAAGAAAGAAAATACATCTGGAACTTAGGCTATTCCTAGATTTAAAAAGAGCAAATATAATAATTAAGCATCAAGAATGGTTTTCTTGAGGTCCAGCTTAATGGTTACAAGCAAAACAAAAGCACTTGGGGGTTAGTACAGAGGAGTCTACAAGCCATAAAGAAATAAAAGAGATCAACCTAATCGCGTCTTCCTAGACATTTCCTGATCTACTTACATATCTGGGGGTTTCAAATGAGTAGTTTCTAGGTATGATCTGGTGATTTTCATACCTGTCCCACAGCTTTTTACAGCATAGCTCCAGCCCTGTCTCTGCTCTGTCCCCTCTCTCCAGAGAAGAACAACAGACAGACAAAAGTGGGGTCTTGTTTCAATTTTAAAATGTTCTAGCCTTCCCATTGGCTCTTTTGGCCATGTGCTCACTCACTTCCTTTTACCTATGCACGCAGTCAGACTTTTAAACCCTTTCCAGGTAAAGTAAGTAGACAACAGCTACCAAGAGGGATTTTATAGCTAACTGGCTGGCTGGGTGTCCATAAAAGGGAGCTACCCCTCCCCCTCTTCATTTATGACACATACTATCATCTATGGAAATACCTGCACCAACATTACAGAAATTCATTGCATAAGCATATTACTTTTCTAGTGTGATAAAAGACTTTTAATATATGAATTCAATATCCAGCAGCCCCATTCATCTATGCAGATTTGCAAAAGATATGCAGCTTTTCCCAGGGTTTTAAATCTGAATGTTTCACATAAGTACCTGACAGGGTTATCACTTTTCAAAACATCATAAACTTGATTTCTTAGATTTTGATGAAACAAAATGTGGTGCAAGCTAACTAATCATCTCCCTCTATAACAGGAGTATAGCTGGTTCACCCTTTAATTCAGGATCTTGATTCTCAACAGTTTCTCTTTTTGTTTAAGACTGTGAACACCAAATATGAAAATATCTGAGTATCAGCATCTATGCTTTTAAAAAAGTTACTTTTAAAATAAACATTTTATTTGTGTCTGTTGCTCAGAGAGACACAAAAAAGTAAGTGAATAAATATTGAATAGTTACTTATATCTTCTTACTGAAACAAGTCATGCAGACTAGTAGGATTAAAACATTTTTTCAAAGAGTCCAAAAGTAACTACTGGGTTGCAATATTTTAAAATCAGCTACTGGATTTTTAAATGATTAAATATAAATTAAATGACAATCAAACTACTGTGCTGTAGGAATCTGCAATACATTTACTGAATTTCCTAATGCTGCATCACTTTATTAAATCTTGAGATCAATTAAGGAGTAAACTTATGCTTTAAAACTTTTAAAGATCCATTGAAACAACATATGTATGGGCATAAATGAGAATTCGTACCAAAACAAAATAGTTAGCAGGGATTTCCTTCTTTACTTAGCTGCCAAGATCTGAGTTCAATGTTTCCTTCTCCCTACTGCAGTTGAAATTTATTAAACCCAAAAGCTGTGTAAAGAATGCAGCTCTCTTCCCTGCTTTCGGTGCTTGTGATGTCCATCGTGTGTTGCAGAAGAATATCCATAGACACCTGGTTCCAGAATATTTGAATGTTCCTTCTTCAGTAAAGAGCTAAAAAAGCTGTTGCTGTTGAGCTCTGTAGAAATCACCACTAGATTCCCTTCTTATAGCATGTTATGGGCCTGATCATGATCCAAGGCCTATTCAAAGACTTCTGTTGATTTCAGTGGACCTTAGGGTGACAAGACAGGAAATATGAAAAATTGGGATGGGGGTGGAGGGTAATAGGAGCCTATGTAAGGAAAAGACCCAAAAATCGGGACTGTCCCTATTAAATCAGGACATCTGGTCACCCTGGTGGACCTTGAATGTAATAGAAACCAGTGGTAAATCAATCCAGGAGATAGATGAACTACCCTCCATATCTGCAGATCACCACTGCCATCCCCAAGTTTCCCAGGTCTGTAGTTAGCCAGTATTTGGCTTGTGTCACTGAGTTCTCCTCCTTTTCCTGGAACTCAGCCATCTCAACAAATTGAATGGCTAGGGTCCCATCAGTGACAAAGAATTTGGATAATCCAACCTCCTGCTATATTTCATTCATTTGGAATTGTGATGAGAAAGAGACATAGGGTTGAATCCAAAGTCCAATGAAATTAATGAGAGTCTTTCCATTGACTTCAGTGGGCTTTGGATCAGGCCCATAAGTCTAATATTAAAGCTGTTCGAAATGTTGGTTGGGACTCTCATAAGTCCTTGCAAACATTTTCGGTGGCTTTCACCTGAGCAGATTCACACCCAGAACATCCACTCTCAGATATAAAGGTGATGAGTGCAAGCCGGATAAGAACCTGAACAGATTAGGTTAGCACTTAAGTAAAAGTGCTCATTCCAGACTCTTGAGTTTCACCTGGTTTTAACACAAACCATAACCAGCTAAAATTTGCTCAAAAATGGGTCCGTGTTTCTTTTGATGGTTTTCAAATCTTGGGAAAGATCTGGACCATATGAAGTTCGATACTAAACCTGAAACCTGGTGTCTTTCGTATGTGTTCTTTCCACCAGGACCCACACCTCTAATACTGTATTTGACATTATGAAGGGTTTCACAGGCAAAAAATTAATCTTCTGTAAACTAAAAATATAGTCAAAAGTCAGATAGGATGACAGGCTTTTAGAAAAGGAAACCTCTCTATAACTGAAAGGGGAAAATGTTTGCAGTGTTGTAGCCATGCTTGGTCGCAGAATATGAGAGACAAGGGGTGGGGGTGTGTGAGGTAGTATCACTTATTGGATCAACTTCGGTTGGTGGAAGTTACAAGTTTTCGAGCTACACAGAGCTCTTCTTCAGGTCTGGGAAAGAAAATCAGAATGTCTGAGATTCTGGTGAGTGTTCCTTCCCCAGACCTGAGGAAGAGCTTTGTGGAGCTCAAAGCTTGTCTCTTTCACCAACAGAAGTTGGTCCAATAACAGATATTAACTCACCTTGTCTCTCTGAAAGGGGAAAAATCACTTAGGTCAATTTAGTATTTTCAGTTTATTGAAAATTTCTTGTCTATGTTCTACTTATCTGAAAAGAACATTAATTATTGAAAGGATCGCCTTTTGTTGTACTGCTGCTAACTCTGCTAGTCAAAGAAAACTGAATGCCATAAAGATAAAAAATAGATAAATAATCCCACTTCTAGAGGGGCAGTAGAAAGAAAAACTTCTGTACTGAAGTTGCATTTGTTCCTTATTTTTTCATCACTTCTTCTTTCTTGGCTAGTAGACTTGTGAAAAATTCATTGCTGTGGAACATAGTCTTCAGTTTCCTTTCCCTGTCTCCAAAATATGATTTGGGTATCATTTGTGATTGTGAATCTGAGTAGGGTTAGGGCATAACAGGGGAAGTAGTACTTCTGGAGTAGCAAGAGTTCAACACTGGGGTGGGGATACCTTTCTTTTAGGTCCTTGATTCCTGTGGTAATGGGTTAGGCTAAGGCAACGCAGAAAAAGATGTTAGAGAAAATCTTGAAAGACAACGAATATCAGTTCCAAAGGCATTGTCTGTTATATCTCAGGTTTTCACTTTCTGTTGGTTAATGCAAGATTAGTGGCTTAGTATGGTATCAATATCCATGCACTAGTTAAGGATGAGATATTTCTCGTAGGATCTCAAGGTGAATAATGTGCTTCCAACAGACCTCTCTGCTGATGGATTGATAGGACTTTGGGGTAATCTCTTGTCCTCCCTGGCAGATAGTATGGTTCCCTCTTCCATGATTTCATCCTCAAAAATTTTCTGGTTGGCTGGTGATCTGCAACAGATGAAAGAAGATGAGTGGAGTACCAGCAGTAAGAAGTCTTGGTTTGAAGATGACTGAGACAAAAGGTTTTTTAAGATTTTATTCCATGTCTGTGAAACCTCCTGAGATATCAATCTGCCTCTCTCTCCATGCAACGCTGTCACAATTCCATTCAGCAGAGACACTTGAGCTGAATTTCCCTTGGTATGTAGAGGAGAGAGCACTGCTGGCAAGGAATTCTCCCTGAGGGTCTCGCAGCTATGGATTTCACTCTTGATCTGAAGTACTCTGACTTAGTAGACTTTGAGATCCTGCTGCAAAGCCTCTCTCTTTAGATAGGCAAAACAATTGATGGTAGGAAAGTGAATGTTTGTGGGGGAGGGTATTTTATCTGGGGTGTTTGGGTTTTGTGGAAACTGAGATGAGGAAATTTTTCATTTTGTGGAATAGCTTCTTTGTGTGGAACAAGGCTGCTATTTGGCTACTGTCTGTCTTAACTGCATTGCATTTTTAATGTTATGTCAAGTGCACCTAGAAGTTGGGGTAGAGAGAAAAGATGGTCCAGTGGTTAAGGCACTTGCCTCAGACTTAAGGGACTTGGGTTTAAGTCTCTGCTCTAGCACAGACTTCCTATGTGACCTTGAACGTGCCTCTTGGTTCCCCCAACTGTGAAATGAGAATAATAGCATTTCCCTACCTCACAGGGGTGTGATGAGGATAAATATATTGAGGGCTGGGAGGCAGTCCAATACTATTGTAATGCAGTCATATAAAACATTAGATAGGGTTATTTTTATGTTGAAATTGAAATTAAACTGTCATCTTGGAACAGTGTAAACACCACAAAAATAAACATTTCCCTATATATACTTACTGTGGCTGGTCTTGATATTGTCTGTAAGGTTTATTATTATGTGTCAAACTCCATTACCAGTATTTTATCCCCGTATTTATTGTGGCCATCTATTATGTTAGCGGACATTGTCCTGTTGAATTATTAACATACCGTAAGCATTGATATGCCAAGGCATTCCCTTAAGGACTTGTAGAAATCATTGTTTCTTTTAAATAATTTACTAATATAATGGAATGGTTGCCCTATGTTTAAAGGGAGATACAATGGGTCCATTTTTATATAGCACTTCAATCAAACTAACATGGAGAGAGATTAATTATATGTGTCATGTAGATCTCAGTCTAACACTGCATCTTATATCTTCACTAACCTCCACTACCCCAGCTACTTCAAGAAGCATATGAGTCTACAAAAAATGGAAGCTCAGTCCTTGCATTTCTCAGACACCAATCTTCAGTTTATCCAAACACTGTTATCATTTTTCAGGTATAAGCTTGTCCAAGCCATTCTGCATAGCAAATTGGATTGGACAATATATGTAATAATTTGCATGCATCCAAGGATATTTCCAAGGAGAGATACTTCTACTTCTACTTACTGGATGGGCCCTTTGATAATTCTTGAAGGTCCTGATACAACTCATATTTAAATGGGTCTTTCCATTGACAATAATAACATTCAGATCTTGACTTAGGTGAATTTTACTGCTCATTGTGACTGACATCCTTGTAAACTCCCATTAATCTCTGAATAAGCAGAGGTGAGTGAGAATAAGAGCTTTGCTATACTGCTTCATGCCTGATATCTAAGATAGGGCTGAAATTGTCTAGTGATTAAAGCCCAAGAATAGGTGGCAGGAGATTTGGGTTGTACTCCTAACTCTGTTACAGAATTTCTGTGTGACCTTGGAGAAATAATTTAATCTCTCTGCACCTCAGATTTCCCATCTACAAAATGGGGATAATAATACTTCCTCGCCTCACAAAAATGATAGGCTAAATTCATTTATGTCTTTAAGGAACTCCAAATACATAGTTAAGAGCACCAGGCAAGTTACTATAAATAAATCATAGTGGTTTTGTTTTCAATTCTCATGTACATTAAATCCTTGAACTCTCTTGGGGCTTGTAGCAATACATTTCATATAGGCCACCCAACAGACACCAGATGATGGTGATTTTAAGTCACTATGCAGCTGATGTGGATTTGAATCAGTGACCCTGAAGGCTGAATTCATCCAGTTCTCTATTCCTTTGTTTCCCATTTTTTTTTAGGTAGTTTGGTAGTTTGATTTTTCTCTCTTCTTTCCACACCACAATCATTATGCATAGAGTTCAGTTAAATACTAATGTGGTCATGAAAAATATTCGTTACAAAGCCGACACTATTGGTCTGGGTTATTTATCTTTAACTATCAGGGGGTAGCTGTGTTAGTCTGTATGCACAAAAACAACGAGGAGTCCAGTGGCACCTTAAAGACTACCAGATTTATTTGGGCATAAGCTTTTGTGGGTAAAAAACCACTTCTTCAGATGAATGGAGTGAAAGTTACAGATACAAGCATACTGGCACATGAAGAGAAGGGAGTTACCTTACAAGTGGAGAACCAGTAATGACAAGGCCAATTCAATCAGGGAGGATGTGGTCCACTCCCAATAACCGATGAGGAGGTGTCAATACCAAGAGAGAGAAAATTGCTTTTGTAGTGAGCCAGCCACTCCCAGTCCCTGTTCAAGCCCAAATTAATGGTGTTAAGTTTGCAAATGAATTGTAGCTCTGCAGTTTCTCTTTGAAGTCTGTTTCTGAAGTTTTTTTTGTTGCAGGATGGCTACTTTTAAATTTGTTATAGAATGTCCAGGGAGATTGAAATGTTCTCCTACTGGCTTTTGTATGTTACCATTCCTGATGTCTGATTTGTGTCCATTTATTCTTTTATGTAGAGACTGTCTGGTTTGGCCAATGTACATGGCAGAGGGGTATTGCTGGCACATGATGGCATATATCAAATTAGTAGATGTGCAGGTGAATGAGCCCCTGATGGTGTGGCTGATGTGGTTGGGTCCTATGATAGTGTCACTGGAGTAGATATGGGGACAGAGTAGGCAACGGGGTTTGTTACAGGGATTGGTTCCTGGGTTAGTGTTTCTGTGGTGTGGTGTGTAGTTGCTGGTGAGTATTTGCTTTAGGTTGGGGGGCTGTCTGTAAGTGAGGACTGACCTGTCTTCCAAGGTCTGTGAGAGTTAGGGATCATTTTCCAGGATAGGTTGTAGATCATTGATGATGTGCTGGAGAGGTTTTAGCTGGGGGCTGTACGTGATGGCCAATGGTGTTCTGTTATTTTCCTTGTTGGGCCTGTCCTGTAGTAGGTGACTTCTGGATACCCGTCTCGCTCTGTCAATCCATTTCCTCACTCCCCCAGGTGGGTACTGTAGTTTTAAGAATGTTTGATAAAGATCATGTAGGTGTTTGTCTCTGTCTGAGAGATAGGAGCAAATTAGGTTGTACCTTAGGGCTTGGCTGTAGACAATGGATCGTGTGATGTATCCTGGATGGAAACTGGAGGCATGTAGGTAAGAATAGCGGTCAGTAGGTTTCTGGTATAGGGTGGTGTTTATGTGACCGTCACTTATTTGCACTGTAGTGTCCAGGAAGTGGATCTCTTGTGTGGACTGGTCCAGGCTAAGGTTGATGATGGGGTGGAAATTGTTGAAATCCAGGTGGAATTCTTCAAAGGCCTCCTCCCTGTGGGTCCATATGATGAAGATGTCATCAATGTAGCGCAAGTAGAGTAGGGGCGCTAGAGGATGAGAGCTGAGGAAGAGTTGTTCTAAGTCAGTCATACAAATTTTGGCATACCGTGGGGCCATGCAGGTACCCATAGCAGTGCTGCTGACTTGAAGTTATCCCCAAATCTAAAATGGCTGTGGGGGTGAGGACAAAGTTACAAAGCTCAGCCAGCAGATGTGCCATGGCCTCATCAGGGATACTGTTCCTGACAGCTTGTAGTCCATCCTCATGTGGAATATTGGTATAAAGAGCTTCTACATTCATGCTGGCCAGGATGGTGTTTTCAGGTAGATCACCAATGCATTGTAGTTTCCTCAGGAAGTCAGTGGTATCTCAAAGATAACTAGGAGTACTGGTAGCGTAGGGTCTGAGGAGAGAGTCCAAATAGCCAGATAATCCTGCTGTAAGAGTGCCAATGCCTGATGGGGTGTCCAGGATTTCCAGGTTTATGGATCTTGGGTAGCAGATAGAATACTTCTGGTCAGGTTATGTTTAACTGTGTTTTAAAATAGTATCATATTGATGTATGTACCTTTCTTTATCCGACTGATAGTTTGTTGCTTACGCAACAGAATGTGCCTTGATTCCAGAATGTAACTATTTGGGGGTGGGTGGGAAACCTTATCATATTCACTAGTTACCTGCAACCTAGATTTTTTTCTAATTCATCATTTCACAAAGTGTGTTACATTGGATAGAATAATATGACCCTGTAAGTATGTAGGTGTGCATGCCCATCCCTCACTGTCAGTCTCCGAAGGTGGCCACACCTCTTTGTTGTCACACACCCAGAATTGCAGTCTTCACAAGGGGGAAAATTATCTGGCTATAAGGCTCAGGCAGTTACCTGCAGGCAGGGTAGAGCAGCAAACAGTTCAGGGGCCTAGGCCCTTAGGCAGGGCGGGGCACCTTGCAGTCTAGTGCTCCAGCCCTCGGGCAGGTGAGAGCACCAAGCAGTCAAGGGGCCCACCCAAGGGGTGGAGCGCCATCCACAGTCTAGGGCGCTCAGGCACAGGGTGCAAATGGAGCACAGGCCTCCTGACCTCAGGAGGGAGAGTACTGCCACCCCAGGGTGGGATGGCAGGGGGGACATAGCCCGTCCAACTCCACTGCATCCCAGCCGAGGGCCCTAACAGCAGCAGAGTGGTCTGCCACTGGGTCAGTGAAGAATACACCCACAACACGCTGACCACGTCTCCGGCGGCAGCACAGCTAGACCGTAGTTTGGTTCTCCTGGGCTGCTTCCCATACTCTCCTGCTTCCAAAAGTTGTCCTCTGTTTTTCCAGGGTATACTGCGAGCGGCAGTCCCAGCAACTCCTCAGCATCCGGTGTGTCTGGCCGTTCGGGTAGTTCGGGGCCCTTCTTGGGACAGCAGAAGCCTTCTGTGGGCTCCTGCATCAGCAGTGGGGAGAACACCTCTGTCTCCTTTGGCAGCTGCCTCCCAACTGAGCTACAGGGCTCACCTTTCATACTTCCTTGTCCTGTCCTGCCCCTCTGCTTCCAGCGTGAAGAGCGTGGCCTTCCTGGTTCCGCCACTAGGGGGCGTCTGGCCATCCCTCACTGTCAATCTCTGAGGGTGGCCACGCTTCTTTGCTACGGACAATAATAATAATGGCATTTTATTGTCAAATACACGTCTCTGGCCCTCTGCACACCTGATAAAAAATACAACTATAAGCATAACAATCATGGGATAGGTAGTTAGTTAACTGTTATTGTTGCAACAGGACCTAAGGCAACACATTTTTTTCATAGTCTCCACCTATACTAAACTTTAGATGATAATTATATGATTTTTTTAAAAGGCACTTGCTGGACAGTAGGTAACCAAAGCACATTGGGGATACCACCAAGTCTAGCAGGTTGCAGCACTGCCATACCATATCTTCTCCCATAGCTGTAGCCCATTAATTATTAGTGGATATCCCCAAACAAGGCCTTACAGTATTTACACATGATAATGAAACCATTTTGACCCCCACACCCCACATGGCTCCCTGAAGTCAAGAGAAAAATGTCCATTGACTTCAGTGGGAATTTTGCTCTAGGTTTTCAGGGGCAGTGGCATGTATTAGTGTATAATCCTTAGCTGGGAATTAAAGGAATAAAGTTAATTATGTATATCAGGAGGGAAAAAAGAAGTCTGTTAGTGTGCCTCAGTTGTACTAGTGTCCCTCTATTTGAAATTTTGTGCACTACAAACAGCAGTAAATATAATTATGCTATTCCTTATGGTAGTGATTTTCCAAAACATGCACATCTGCTACTTTGGAGTGATCTGCCAGCTCTGGGGAAATATCACTTAGCAAAACATGTAGTGCATACCGAGCAATTTCCAGCAAAGTTGTTTGCTAAACTAAATCCAACATTCTGGGGCTAAGAAAGCTGTAATGAGAAAACCCTAGCAGCAGTAAGAACGGATGTATCTTGGGAGATGGCAGATATTGTTCTACATTAGAGTGTGTGCCATTCCAGTGGGGAGAGATTTTAAAAATAAAATAAAAACATCCAAGAGATTTTGGGCAGGTAAGGCCAGAAAATATGCTACAGGAGATGCCATAAATGGCAATATTTGGTTAACTGTACAATCTATAATCATAGCATCCAGTGTTGCCACAGCTGGTATTATAAGAACTGCCATCTTCTTCAAAATAACAGCAAAGCTAATTCCTGATGCATTTAATCATTACCAGAAACATAATAAAACCTTAACTATTTGATTTGGCTTATAGATATAACTGCACACCACTTCCTATTTTGTGTAAGGTAGCATCAAGGCTAAGCTTTACTGTTCTTATATGATCTCTGAAGATTTGGGATTCTGATTCTTTTTAACTATTTCAAATCTACAGTGTAATTTAATGACGTCAGTGGGCTCTGCCCTTGCTTAAAATTAAGCATATGCTTAAGAGCTTTGTTGTAATGGGGCCAGAGTTCTCAGCACCTTGCTGGATTAAGACTTAATGCTAAAGCAACTCCAGGAATAGTGTGTAACTGGGTGTTTGTAGGTCAGAGAACACTGATAAAGTCATTAATCCTAGTGAAAGTCTATTCTTTCCTGAGTACGTGCTATTCAGAAGTAAGTAATGTTTCCCATTTGCTATGTATTATACCTATAGCATTAGAGCCAGTAGTTCAGTAAGTATTATGGATGGGCAATATCCCCTCCATAGTTAAGGATGCAGCCAGCTTCTGTATAAGCCCTATTTTAGTTCCTCTCTAACTTTGGCTTGGAAAACACATTTGACCTAAAAATTGCCATATTTACACCAAAGTCAAAAGAGAAAGTTTCTACAAAATTTGAAATGCACTGTTCAAACTTTGTTGAGTTGTGTAGCATTAACTGTTACCTTGATTTGAAATGTTTTGACACTTGTCTAACATTTGTCTCCTACTTGTTCATGAACAGCTCATTAATTATCCATCCAACTTTCAATATAATTAAATCTCCTTGAAAACGAATGTGCCAGTTGCAAATGAAAAAAAAAATAGGTGGTAATAATTAAGAAGAGTTTGCAGTGTTGTATGGGGAATTTGTGGCCAAATACTCCTATCATTGATTTCAATTGGAGTTATGGGCCCAGTCCTGTTTCTATTGATATCAATAACATTTTTTTTTTTGCCATTGAAGATCAATCAGATTATGTTTCCACAAGGAAATTGATTATCAAGGACATAATAAAACTGGCCCTTCCTATATTATACACAGACACACATTGTTCTTACCATGAACAAGGAAAGACATATTTCATACAACATAGTACCCTTCATTTTCACCCAGAATAAGCTATTTTTCTACAGTAAACTCAGAATATAAATATATATACATATTTTCAAGTTAATGATACACATACTATCTTCTAATGCAAATTCATATTTTGTAATGTTATAATTTATTGACATGCTATTAATTTTTCCTGTTGAATTACACATACAACATGCGCAAGAAGCAGCAACTATAAGTACTTAGCCAGAAACAAATCTACTGTCAATTGATAAATATATACCCTGATAACAGTTTTCAAGTACATAAAAGGTTGTCACAAGGAGGCGGGAGAAAAACTGTTTTTTCTTAACCTCTGAGGATAGGACAAGAAGCAATGGGCTTAAATTGCAGCAAGGGAGGATTAGGTTGGACATTAGGAAAAACTGGAATAAATTGCTTTGGGAGATTGTGGAATCTTCATCATTGGATATTTTTAAGAGCAGGCTAGACAAACACATGTCAGGAATGATCTAGATAATAGAGTCCTGCCATAAGTGCAGGGGACTGGACTAGATGACCTCTCGAGGTCCCTTCCAGGCCTATGATTCTATGATTTGTTCATATCTACTGTATATTTCACATTTAACAGTAGTCCTTAAAATAAATTATTTAGATATAAAAATCAAGATAACAAGAATAATGTTTTAAAAGAGCAATTCATAGACCATAATTAAGGACTGTGTCGCCTTCGTAAGAATAATGTCTTTACTATCAGTAGGATTATAAGAAGCATTCAGCACTGGCATAATTCTGTTCCTGTTGAAGTCCAGGGTAAAACCCCCACACACTTTAATGAATGTTGGTCTGATGCTAAACCCATTTGAAAATCCCATTAAGGCACTTGGTGAAATCCCAGCCCTACTGAGTTTTCCTATTGATTTCCATGGGGCTGGGATTTCACCCATTAATTTCTCAAGAACACACCTTTATAGCTCTAGATTTGATTTTCTTGCTTATTCATTCCTTTCTTCTACTTTTGGGGGGTGGGGGTTGGAATTCTAGAGTTTGCAATGGCACTGCCATCATGAGATTGAGGGAAAAAGCTGAAATGGAAAGCAGTGTTGTCTGATGATTATTAGACCAAAGGACTGAGATTCAGGACTCCTGAATTCTTTGTCCATGGTGTTGCTGAATCACTGTGGATCTGTCTGTCTCAGTTTACTCATCTGTTTACCCTCTTACTTTCCTATCTTGAAGACTTAATTATTTATTGTTTGTTAAATGGTTTGAGACTTTTGCATGAATGTTACAACAAGTGTAAAGTGGTGTTAATACTAATGACAATGTCGTAACTGTAACAATGTCAGAAGCAGGGTAATTTCCTTTTACTAGAACAGGAGTTAAAACCTGAAGCCATTCAGATTCATGATAAACAAGGCCCCACCCAATATGGTAAGTTGTTTCATGTGGATGGATTCCTGCAGAGTGCTGTTGTCTGGCACAGGTGTCTGCCCAGGCAAAACAATCTTCAGGATCAAGATCTAGCACAGTAATATTGCTATGGGGGGGGGCGGGGTGAGGGGGAGGAGGAAAAAAAAACCCTACTTCCCTGTTGATGCAAGACAAGGGAAGGAATGTTACATCTTAGCCATGCCTTGTGGACTTGTTCCATGATTAGATATCATGTCTGTCATAAAACTTTCACTTTTTTCCCTCCATATGGCAGTTCAAGACTCATCAAATGACCTTATTAGTGCAAAGATTGCCAAAAACCCTAATCCAACAGCAAGATAATGTTATACGACAGTGACAATTCAGCACAATAAAAACTGATGGCCTTATATCAATGTGTCTGCTGTGTAAGAGGGGAAAATGCTTTTTTCCCTAAATGAAGCAGCCATTATATTAATTTTTTTCAGATTCACCTCATGTTAATCATTATGAAAGCTTATGCCCAAATAAATTTGTTAGTCTCTAAGGTGCCACAAGGACTCCTCATTGTTCTTGTATGAACAGTGTAACTTTCAAAGCAAACAAAATCCTATGACCAGAGAACCAAAGGGAAAAGGATTTCATCAGGAACTTTTGCAAAATAAGGATCAAATTCTGATCTCCATTGTAAATTTCAGTGCAATAACTGCAGATCGATAACAGTGTGAATGAGAACAGCATTTGGCCCAAATGACAGAGAACATAATTTGTTCTTAGGGTCCATCACTGAGTTGCACACTACACCATACTCCAGTCTCCTGATAAGCAGGGCCGGCTCCAGGCACCAGCTGAGCAAGCTGGTGCTTGGGGCGGCAAATTGAACGAGGCGGCATTCTGCCCAATCCTAGGGCGGCCTGGCCGATTTTTTGTTGTTGTTGTTCCACTCCGGCTGCCCTGTAGGGGGCGGCGACGCGGAGGACGGGAGCGCCCTGCAGCAAGCCCGGCAGGGCAGTCCTCGTCCTTCCCTCCCCTCCGACCGGAGCGGAGCCCTTCCGGCAGGTGGCAGGTGGCAGGCGGCGCGGCGGGAGGGGCCTCGTGGCAGCGCCCCGCTGTAGTCCTGGCCGCCCCCCTTCTCTCTCTCTCCCCCGCCTGCTTCCTCCCCCTCCCCCCCCCGCTAGCTGGTCCCCCTGCACCCGTGCTCCAGCCGCTTGGGGCGGCCAAAAAGCCAGAGCCGGCCCTGCTGATAAGCCTCAGAAGGCATTTCTGCCAGAACACCTATTGGCCTCTGCAGCATCACTGATGTATAATAAATGGCCCAAGAGAGTTTTAAGCTGGGGATAGTCAGTGTCTATACCTAGGGACACTGCACTGACTTAAATCAACAAATTCTCTTGTTCCACTAAAGTAGCGATATTTAATTAATGTATTTTATTATTCTTTATTGCTTCATCGATAAAAGCCTACTGTATCTATTGGCCATGCTGTGTAATGTGATTATGTTGTATGTGACCTGGTCAGTATATTGATGTTACGAAAACACTAATGCAGGTTCATCTGGGGATGTTGAGGTTGTTAAAGGTGGTAGAAAGTCAGAGGGCTTCATCTTAAGGTTATTGAAGTCTATGGAAAGACTTACACTGATTTCAGTGGGCTTTGAATCAGGTTCAGAATGACCACAGATCTGGGAGTGAGAAACAAACAAACTCTAATCACAGCTCTACCATAAGTCACCAACAGGGTTTTTTGGTTTTTTTTTTAAAGCAAGTCACTTAAACTCTGTCACTTTTCCTTTTTTAAAAAGAATGAAGAGATTGTGAGAGTTAATTATTTAAAATTTCTATATAAACTGCTTATACAACACTGAAATTGTAAATGCTCATATAAGTGTCAGATATTTTTTATATATATTAAAATTTTTCATGGGATTTTTTAATGCATCAGGGGCCAAAATAACTTTTAATAGTATTTCAGTTCCTGGAAATACGATGAAAAACTTCACATTACTTTGCCCCATAAATGATTTTGCATTAAAACAAAAAACTGCTAAAGAAAAAGCCAATGAAATACAAATAATGATATATTCCATACTATTTGGCTCTGTAGAACCTTAATATATAGTGCTTGCTTTAATATATTTTATGAGAAATAGCCCAGCACAGTAAACTTTTATCTGGCCACTAGGGAGAAGTTAAGACATCTCATTAAAGAATCAGGGCAGATCTCTGTAAACGCCTTTCTTTGTTGAGAGAAAAGATTAAAAAGAGAACATTAGTAATATACAAACCACCAAAACAAAAGTGGTTTGTATCCAGCACATTACAAATGAATGCCTAAAGCTTCTACATAAGATCTCACTGCTAGAACTCGACTTCTTCTTCCCATACTCTCCACAGCAGTGTCTGAGTTCTACTGGGTAACCCCACTACCTCAGATGTTCAATTAAGCTCATTTTATAGGTGGAGCTTCTTCATGATGATCTGTTTAAGGGATGAAAGCTTCCTATTAATTCAGAAACAAACAGATTATCAGTCTTTATTATTATATTATGATAGCACCCACAAAGTGCTAGGTGCTGTTCAAATGCATAGGAAGATAGACCTTGACCCAGCAAAGTTTACAATCTAAGGCCCTGAATCCTACAAAGCAAAACATTTAACAAAGAGAAGGTTAAGAGGTGACTTGATCATGGTCTATATGTACCTACATGGGGAGAAGCTTTCTAATAGTAGAGGGATCCTTAATGTTGCACAGAAAGGCATAGCAAGATTCAATGTATGGATGTGCAAGCTAAACAAATTTGGACTACAAATAAAGTGAATATTTTAACTGATGGTAGATTAAGCATTTGCACAACTTTCTTAGGGGTGTGTTAGATTCTCCATCACTTGAAGGCTTTAACTCAAGACTGGCTGCCTTTCTAAAAGATAGGCTATAGCTAAGGCCCTTCATTTTAGTTTTTTATTTTTACTTGTTTTAATGTCCTGGGAATTCACTGGTGTTCATTGAAAGAGGATGACAATCAGTAAAAAAAAAGGGCAGCAGGTGAAGGGTATCGTGTACTCCTGGGGACTGGGGCTGGCAGATAGGGAAGATTACCTAGTTCTCAGGGGGATGTGTGTGCACACGTGTGTGTGCATGCGTGTGTGCGTGCAGGGCAGGGAGGAAGAGGGAGTACTCATCAACTAGCCTTTAGGAAGCCTTTTGCACCTTGCGGTGGTTGGGTGGTCTCAACTCCTGGGACGTGGCTCCCTGACTTCCTCGCTCCCCCTCTGTGCAGAGAAAGTGGACAGGGCTGTGCTGTAAGGCAGTTGTCAGGAGGGGTGCAGAAGGTTGCAACCTCTGAGTACTGATCTTATCTCCTGGACTGAGCATCCTGCTGACCCTGGTCCTGGGGTCACACTGAAGGGCCAGGGTCAGAAGGGGGCTGAGTCCTTAAGGGGGGCAGTATTCAAGGAATGCAGCCTTCCACTCCCTGCAGGCCTGTCATTGCAGCTATCAAGTGGTATCAGCTGCTAGGACCTGGCTCCCTGCCCTTCTCTCTCAGAAACATTCCTGGCTCCCAAAAAAACCCAAAATTCGGATGAAAACCGGTAAAGTCTAGATAACAGCTTTTCAAAAACCCAGAATATTTTGGAGAAAATTGGTAAATACTGAGAATGAATGTTCTTAGCTATAGCTCAAACAGGAATTATGGGCTTGATTCTGGAATCACATGATAAAATTCTGTGGAGTTTCTGAACTCCTGTATTTTCCGGGGGGTCAGACTAGACGATCATAATAGTACCTGCTGACCTTCAAATCTATGAAAGATTAACACAGCAGGAGCAGGGCCTAAGATCCCCATCACGCAGCTCTTAGGAAAATAAATAACGTTGCCCTTAGGCTACATCTACATTTGGAGCTCAGGGTGTGATTCCCTGCTCAATACTCACGCCAACTCTCATTGAGCTAGCATGCTCAAAATAGAAATGTAGCTGTGGTAGCACATGCAGCAGTGAACAGGCTAGCTGCCCTGAGTACATACCCACGGGGTCCAAGTGGGTTTGTACTGAGGGTGGCTAGCCCGTGTCACCTCTCACCACTGCCTATGATCCCCTGACTATACATCTATTTTTAGCATGCTAACTTGATGATACCACGAGTACGTCTGCTTGAGATGGGAATCACACCCCTAGCTCCAAGTTAGATGTAGCCTTAGAGCAGTCAGACTGACTGTACAATGCACAATATCACACAAAATCTGACTATCCATGCAAATACTCATGTAGCCAAATTCCTATCTTCCCCAAGCCCCTCCCTCAAACAAATAGCAATTTAAAAAAAGATAGCAAATAGAGTCTAGAACTCTGACAATGTAAAACTATAGCTTTATGCCTGACTGCATCTGTATCCTGAAATAACTAGAAGTAATTATTGAAACTAGCTGCTTGTTAATAATAATTACACTCATTCCAGTGGCAGCAAGAACAAACAACAATTATCTATAATTTTTCATTTGCGAAACACTCTTAGGGCTTGTCTACACAGCACCAGAGTGCAGTCTATGGGGGTGTGATTTGTAGAACGTTGGGCTCTAACTGTCCCATGTGGACCCTGCTGGCGCAAACTAACAGGTACTTAGTTTGTGTTGATGTAGTCTTGTATCAAGCAGGACTATATTAATACCTGCTAGGTGCCTTTTAGTTCATGCCACCAGGGCCTACGTGGGGCAGTTAGAGCACAACATGTTAGAGTGCTCAACAATTCATACCCCTGAAGACCATACTGCAGCACCATATAGACAAGCCTTTACTAAGCTAAGATAATCGTTTCTGTTTAACAACAAACAAACAAAAACAATTGCCTCACTTTCTCTTGCAAAAAACCCTCTCTCTATAAGGATTATAATGGCAATAAAGTTATGGGATTGTAGGCATCTATAGAATTGTTATCAGTACGCTATAAAATACTGGAATGGAACTGTTTGAGTTCAGAGATGCAGTACAGTTACTGATACATATTCTACCCCCTTTGCACCCTCCACACACAACCACTATATAATTCCCTGCACTCTGGTTTGATTGATGGTGTCTGATTTGCATAATCAGTTTATGATTATCTAAATAACTGTACAGCATGCAAATCCCTATGCAGTGATTGGCTGACAGCCATTATTAGCCATTCAAGGCACATGGATTTGCATAATACCTTTGTGCTTGTTTCTCAGTAACTGTACTGGAAATATGCTGATTATCTACTCTGGCTACCCCAATCTTCCTGCCCTGATTGGCTCCTGCATTCAAAATATCAAGCTACTTGCCAACAACAAATGCACTACTTTAACTTCTCCTCTCTGTAGTTAAAGCAGAAAAACTCCAAAACTGATATGAAAAAAGAAAAATCCAGAAAGTAAAAGGTGGGGTTGTTAAACGGTTAAAATAGTCTGCTTGTTTTCTAAGTTTAAAAGATTTATGGCTCACTTTTCTCTATTTTCTACTTCCTCGGTCTCCTTCAAGAGGTCAGCAAGGCTCTCGTGCCCAGATTCACTGCCATATATATATTTTCATTGACTATATTTGGAGAAGCCCAGCTCCTCTGTCCCTACTCAGTGTTGCAAGATTATGTGTCCAAGAAAATCAGTTATTCTTTCGCTTCAATTCAGAGAAATCAGGGCCTGTGTGGGTTACCAGTGTCCCATACAGGGAGCACACCTCATAAAAAGTTAATTTCTCTTTTAGAGATGTCACAACAATATTTTCTATACTGAAAATAAGGAATATCACTAGAACTGGTAACAGAGAGAGAACCAGAAAGAACTGGTGTAAGTCTGGAACAGAGTGGAATAGAAGCCAGGTGATGTCAAATACAGTCCTGCACTTTCTTTCCTGTATGTTGTTTGCTCAGTTTTTGAATGGATAATGGATCTCCAGTAGATAAGTTTATTTTTTGATTCTTCCTTTGCACTAAAACAATTTAATTGAGTATTGGGATTGCTTGTATCAACACATTAAGTTTTAATTTCTTTGATTTCATTGTTTTTTTTAAATCATGCAAATATTTATATTTGTATTTATTTTAACACAGTCTGCTGACCACCTACAATAAATTAATGGCATCCCTATTTACTGCTACAGTATGTTCTTGTGAGTGTACTAAGGGCAAGTCTACACTACAAAATTAAATCAACCTAACTTACATCGACTTTACGGCCACCGCAGTAAACTGCTTTTGCATGTTCATACTACCCTCCTTGTGTCCTCCCCAGGAGCGTTTGCACTGATTTAACTGTCAGTGTGGGGCACTGTGGGATGGCTTCTGAGAGGCAGCACAATTGATGTAAGCAACGCAGTGTCTACACTGACACTGCATCAACCAAAGTACATAGAATTAAGAGCTACGCCTCTCGTGTAGGTGGAGTTATTAAGTCGGTGTAATGGGTGTGTTACATCAGTGGGAGCTGTAGACACTTACAGAATTAGGTTGATGCAAGCTGCCTTATGTCAGCCTAACTCTGTAGCATAGACCAGGGCTAAGAACTTACATTAGCTAATTCCATAAAGAAAGAAGGGATCAAAGCTTCTAAGAAAACCTGAATAATTTAAAATATGAAACATAATACGACCTATAGGTCTGTGTTTGTTCCCCTCTCCACATTCAACATATACAATAAAACATAAGAAGTACAAGAAGTTTAGGATGAAAGATAGGACCTGACTTGCATTCCTTGCACATATTATTTAATGCAGGATCAGCCTGTAAATAAAACTTGGAAGAGTGTCCCACAACAGCTAGGTTACACTGCATGAATACTATAAGTCACACTCTGCCCTCAGCACACGCTCAACAACTACAGAAGACAAAACAAATTGTATGCAAAAATGCAAGAGCAGCGTGTGATTCCGGAATAATCCCTACGTGGTGTCTGCATATATTTACCCTGAACAAATGTGTTGCTAAAGAGAGGAGGTGATATTAGCTCTATATTATATGCAAAGTCAGAAAAGAAGTATTGACCAAATGTTGAAAAATGTTCTGTCTCTCCTCTTCAGCATGTATGTTAGCTTTTCTCATTACAGCTGTTGTCTGTATCTTCTTCTACCATTTTCACTCAGAAGACAGGAAAGGCTGATTTTATTTTCTAATAACATACCTGACTGGAAGCACTGAAGTTGGGTCTCCATCACGTGTCATTTGTTTTGTAATTCTCTGATCCCTCCAACCACATTCTCCGCCACTCTTCTGTTTACAGTCTCCCTGAAGCTTTTAGCTAAAAAACAAAACAAACCCACTTTGATGGGGAGCAGAATGGGTGCAGTGAGGCTGGCAGGGAAGGCCTGACCTGCTGGGAGGATAGCAGTGAGCATGCAAGCTAAAACTCTAGGGTTTTGAGTCAGGTTCACTCACTGACACTGTAGTTTGAATTCCTAAGGCTGGCAGCTCATGTTTAGTGATTCTATGTGAGCCTGCTGCCCGTAGTCTTACACATAACTCAGATGTCAAAGCGACTGTAAGTCTTGCTGTTCCTCTTCGGAAAAAACTTCACTCTCTTAAGCGGCATCTCTGGCTAGCCTTTCAGATCTATATAATCCATTAGCCCCTGAGGTTACAGTGACAAAGTGTTACCTTTCCTTAAAAATAAAATGGGCTCTCTTTGGCTGCTTTCTATTTTTCAGGAAGGCAGCGTGGTCTAAAATCCCTTTAAAGCCCATGTTTGGGATTAGCCAAAGAGAGCACAGGCTGACTTACATAATGTATGGGTCAGTGGCCTCCAGGGGGTATTATTTCAAGCACATCATTTTTCAGGAATTCCAGAACACTATTTATTGATATTTTAGAGATGTGCAAAGGCTTGAAACTCTGCCTATTTTGCAGCTAATTTATTCCCTTGCTGAATGTTAGCCTAGCAACCAAACTGACTGAACTGGTGATATTTCTCACCATGGATGAATCTCAGCTTTAGGAAGGGTTCATTCTGAAGGGCCTGCTCTGAAATTCACTGTGAACGCAATTAAACTGCTATTCATAGGAGGAAACCTCTCCTAAAACCATCACCAGGCTGATGCTTTAACAGACCAAATATCAAATGCACGTTGGAGGAAACTGGGGGAAAGTACAATAGGTCGAAAGGTATTTGGAATTGCTGAACTGCTGCTTTAAAAAAAATGCACGCATCACTCTCACACCCTGTCCACACAGAAGCTAGAGGCATTGGTCTCCTTTTTAGAGTGGAGATATAGTTCCATATAATTCAAACACTAGTGCTTTGATAAAAAACAGATAGACCATGTAAATGAACTTCATTTCTAATACTTTTCCCAGAGAGAAAGAAGTGGAGGTACATAGGCAGAAAGGGTACACAATTAATTGGAATGCTTAAATTGTACTCTATCATCTAGTTCTGGGTAATCATTTAGTTACAATGCCTCACACAATAGGCTCCTGGTCCATGACCAGGGCTCTTAGCTGCTCTTGCAATATCAATTATATATAATAATTATTATCTTAATGGTGACTACTAAATAACTCTCCATCTCTTGTTCCTCCCTTAAGTTAGAAAATACAAAGTAATTGCCATTAAGCCCAGTGGCCTTATCCAAACAATCCTTTGTAACCTTCCAAACCAATACCTTCCTTTCAAACTCCTCCCCGCCATTCAGCCCAAACGCTCTGAGGCTCTCTGATTTAACAAGGTAGTTAAGCACATGCCTGAATGTAAGGGTGAGTAGAAGCCATTGAAGCCATGTGATTAAGTACCTTAGGGGACTGGGCTCTAAGAAAGCTGGGGAGGCTAGAAAGTCCTTGCCATATGCCCTGAAAGTCAACAGATTCAAACTCACTTCAACTAGTGAAGGGATTCCAGAGCCCAGGGTCCTTCAGTGACTATCCTTTATCTTCAGCCTCTCACATTGATTGCACATCTGAGGGTTGATAGCTTGAGCATCTCAGTTGCCACAATATCACATAATGAAAGAGGTGGTCCTTCCATATATTACATGTATATAAAGGTATACAAGCAGTTGCAATGACAACTAGTATATATGGTTTAGTTTTTCAGAATAACACTGATGCATCTACTTTGTATCTTACTCACAATGAAATCAGTAAGACTTGTACATATGTACAATGGGGTCTTTTCCTTACTTTGCACTCATCCATACATTTCTGTGCATTTTAGAAAGGAAGGTAGATATTGTTATCCCCAGTTCACAAGTAGGGGAATTGAGGCAGTGAAGTGACTTGCCTATGGTCATACGAGTCAGTAATAGGACCCAAGTCTCCTGATTCCCAATCCTGTGCCCTATCCATTGCATGTCACTGCCTCCCTATCATTTGACCCTATCATTCCAAATAAAGGCAATCAAAATACTGGCAAAACTGAATACAGCTAATACTTAATGTAGCTTACATAAAGGATGACTATTTTTTAAGAACAAAATTGTTTGTACAATAATGTAGCTGACAATTATCCTATAACTCTTTCACTTTTATCACTATTGCCAACAAACTACATCTGTGAAACATCAATTAAACTTTTCCATCAAAATGTGTTTGGCTGAAAGAAGAGTGAGGGTTTTTACCTTTGAATCAACAAGGTAGGCAGTGGTGAAAACGTATGAGCAAAATACTTCAAATTGTAACTTACAAAACATAAACAACTCTTCTAAGAAACAATGTGCATAGATTTCCAAGTCTAGAATAAAGAACGAGGAGCACTTGTGGCACCTTAGAGACTAACAAATTTATTTGAGCATAAGCTTTCATGGGCTAAAACCCACTTCATCGGCTGCATGCAGTGGAAAATACAGTAGGAAGATATGTATACACAGAGGACAAGAAAAAATGGGTGTTGCCGTACTAACTATAACGAGAGTAATCAGTTAAGGTGGGCTATTATCAGCAGGAGAAAAAAAACTTTTGTAGTGATAATCAGGATGGCCCATTTCCAACAGTTGACAAGAAGGTGTGAGTAACAGTAGGGGAAAAAATTAGCCTGGGGAAATAGGTTTTACTTTGTGTAATGACCTATCCACTCCCAGTCTTTATTCAAGCCTAATTTAATGGTGTCAGGTTTGCAAATTAATTCCAATCCTGCAGTTTCTCGTTGGAGTCAGTTTTTGAAGTTTTTTTGTTGTAGTATTGCGACTTTGAGGTCTGTAATCGAGTGACCAGGGAGGCTGAAGTGTTCTCCAACTGGTTTTTGAATGTTATAATTCTTGACGTCTGATTTGTGTCCATTTATTCTTTTGCATAGAGACTGTCCGGTTTGGCCAATGTACATGGCAGAGGGGCATTATTGGCACATGATGGCATATATCACATTGGTAGATGTGCAGGTGAACGAGCCTCTGATAGTGTGGCTGATGTGATTAGGTCCTATGATGGTGTCCCTTGAATAGATATGTGGACAGAGTTGGCAACGGGCTTTGTTGCAAGGATAGGTTCCTGGGTTAGTGTTTTTGTTGTGTGGTGTGTGGTCGCGGGTGAGTATTTGCTTCAGGGTGGCGGGGGTTGTCTGTAAGTGAGGACCGGCCTGTCTCCCAAGATCTGGGAGAGTGAGGGATCGGCCTTCAGGATAGGTTGTAGATCCTTGATGATGCGCTGTAGAGGTTTTAGTTGGGAGCTGAAGGTGACGGCTAGTGGCGTTCTGTTACTTTCTTTGTTGGGCCTGTCTACAGGACCTACTACAGGACAGGGAGAATGAACTCTGCCTTTCCCCCCTTCCCTCCTCTTTTCCTGCCCTTTTCATTACGGTTCAGGTGACCACAGCAAGGAGGGAAGCAAGGAACAGAGGGACTTTTGAGATGCTGGAGGAGGGGTGATTGGCATGAAAGACATCTTTGTTGCATGATGAGAATGAAACAGGGATGTCTGGGACATTTTTGATCAATAGGGCAATATGACTTGGAAAAAATTGTAGTTATGAGCAAAAAGCAGCAAAACAAAGAAAAACCAATAATGTTTTCCATGATGTCAGGAAAAGCCGGGCCATTTCAGGCATCCCAAATGAAGTTCCCAGGAACCAGGACACCATATGAAAAACTGGGACTGTCCAAGTGACACGTAGACACTCTAGTTTCTTTAATCTGATCACGCAATGTAATTTGATGAAGAGTGGAGAGGTAGAGTGCAGTAAGTGATAAGACTGCATGCTGATTTCAGTAGTGCATCACAAAGAATTGTGTGTGGTTTTTATATAAAGAACAGACAGAGATGTGGAAACACTAAGGCCTGGTCTACACTTACCCCCCAATTTGAACTAAGGTACGCAACTTCAGCTACGTGAATAACGTAGCTGAAGTCAAAGTACCTTAGTTCGAAGTTACCTCGGTCCACACGCGGCAGGCAGGCTCCCCCGTCGACGCCGCGGTACTCCTCTCGTATAGCTGGAGTACCGCAGTCGACGGCGATCACTTCCTGGTTCGACTTATCGCGTCCAGACAAGATGCGATAAGTCGAACCCAGAACTTCGATTTCCAGCCGCCAAACTAGCGACTGGGTGTAACATACCCTAAGAGTGAGCAGTGGGCGAGTACTTTATTGTAAAAACATCCGCTTTTTTCCTCATTGCAAAAGAATAAATTATAACATACTGTACTCAAATTTGCTCATGATTTGAATTTATTTGTGAATTTCTTCTCTCAATAGAGACAAAGAGGGGAACTTTAAAACCCTTAAACCTGGTCCCTATCATATAGTCATTAAGGCTAAATGTTAAAATCAGGCAAGAGAGATGGATTCCATGATCCATAATGGGTCCTATCCTGCTCTAGCCATATTCTGATGTAGGGTCTTCTCATACAGATCTTTTAAAGAAATGAGTTAGAATTTAATCTTAAAGTCCATTGAATAGAACAATATTTGATAGTACCAAAGCGGATGAATAATCAGGAAGAAATGGCACCATTTTTTAAAAGATCAGTTTAATGCTTGAGCATTTGGATTACATAAAGGATAGAAAAGGAACTAAGTGACATTGACCCTGAACATTCTGTCCTAAATGTAAAACTCTGAGATATCTGTTCAATACAAAAGAATGTCACAAATCTCACCTGACTTAAGGGCATTATTAGTCTCCCTAATATGTCAACTGTTAGTAACAAAAAGGGATGCTCAGTGTAGCACAAGGGAGGTATATGGACTAATGCCTGTTTTGTGTGGATTATCATACATGCACCTCATGCTGGCTGCTTGGAAAATGCTTCCCATTATGCAGTCTACCTGTACAGTTATTCAATTTAAAATTTTAAATACATCTGCCATCAGCATTATTTTTGATTCCAGGAATAGGCAGATTAAAAGCTTTTAGTTACTCATGGTATTCTCAGAAATGCTAAATTAGTACAGGGAAGTAAAAGGCCAGGGATTCTGTAGAATGTATGTTTTCAAATATTTAAAAGTACGACGATAGCCTGTATAATTTTGTAAAACCTGATGTAATCCTTAGTATATTTGTCCTACCTTTAAATGGTGGACAAATCATAATCTCCTCTTTGGCCAATTTCTGAACATTCTAAAGCGCTGCAATATTGCTGAGATTTCCCTCTTTAACCTGCTTCTCTGAACACTGAGGATGAGATTTCCATGGAATATTCCATTATAGCAGGGCACTTTTCATTTACAAATGTACGGTAAAATACTCTGGTTATGGTCTATAGATTTAGGCCCAGATCCTGCAAAGGCAGGTGAAATCCTGGCTACTTTAAAGTCAGTAGAAATTTTGGGAGCATTGACTGCAATGGAACTACTTACTTACAATGGGATATAAGCCTTTGCAAAATTGGGGCATTAGTTACCAACACTGACAACTATTTATAAAATAATAATATGTGTTTGCTGCATATGGCTTAAGAATATCATCTCTTTGGTATGGGCACCAGAACTTCTCAGGGCTTGGCTACACTTGCAAGTTACAGCACATTAAAGCAGCCCCGGGCGCACTAGCTCACTCCCCGTCCACACTGGCAAGGCACGTAGAGCGCTCTGACTCCGCAGCTAGAGCACTCCTGGTACTCCACCTTGGCAAGAGGAATAACGTTTGCTGCGCCTTGGCTACAACACCCAGGTGTCAGTGTGGACGAGGTGTTGCATTACTGCGCTCTGATCAGCCTCCGGAAACGTCCCATAATCCCCTTAAGTCAAGGGGCCACTCTTGTCATTGTTTTGAATCACTGTAGGAATGTGGATATGCCCTCTGAAAGCTCCGTTTCTCACAGCCAGCTGCCAGAGGCGGGGCGGGGAAGGGGGAGGTCTGCTGCTGTCTGAACTTACATGCTGACATGCTCTCAGCCCCCCCAAAACCCACTCTCTCTCCCCCCACATACACACAACACACTCCCTGTCACACTCCCCCTCCCACTCCCCCCCCATTTGAAAAGCACGTTGCAGCCACTTGCATGCTTGGATAGCTGCCCATAATGCAACACTCCCAATGCCGCTGCAAGTGCCGCAAATATGGCCACGCCAGTGCGCTTGAAGCTGTCAGTGTGGACAGACTGCAGCGCTTTCCCTCCTGCGCTCTACGAAGGCTGGTTTAACTCAAAGAGCTCTACAGATGTAAGTGTAGCCATGCCCTCAGTGTTGGTTTAGCATTCATAAGTAACTGTGACTGCTATATGAAGTAATTTGGCATACAGTCATTTATTGTTCTTCCTGACATTTCATCTGTAAAAATGCTCTTCAGTGAAGAGGAATAAAATAATTCATCCTTCCCAAGTAGACTGTGATTGATAAATATATCTGGATATATGATTTATATGTCAGTATTAAGCATTTGAGATTATTTAATTCATATGACCTAAATTGAGGTCATGAATCTGTTTTACCTAGGGCTTGTCTACACTTGAAATGCTACAGTGGCACATCTGCAGTGTAGACACTATCTTTGTTAACGGGAGGGGTAATCCACCTTCTCTACTGCTGGCTGTACTGGGGGTTAGGTCAGTTTAAGTATGACGCTCTGAGGTGAATTTTTCACATCCCTGAGCGACGTAGTTAAGCCAATTTAATTTTCTAATGTAGACCAGGCCTTACTTTTCACTTTCACCTTACTTAGACAACCATAAAGAAATATGAAAACATTGTTATTGCCTGAACAGAGTTTTTATTGTTTCCAACATACATTTAGTAGCAGACTGAATTACTTTTATTTTGACTAAGGTAAACAAGAAAGAACAAAAGTTATGTCTCTAAGACAGAGAGAGATCATGGTGTGTTTGCCCACTGTGTGCAAGCTGTAGCAACTCAAATAGCGAGAGATGCAATTTTATTTCATCTAAGACATTGATATAGCCCAGGGGTCGGCAATGTTCGGCTCGCCGCTCGCCAGAGTAAGCACCCTAGCGGGCCGGGCCAGTTTATTTACCTGCTGATGTGGCAGGTTCGGCCGATCGTGGCCCCCACTGGCCACGGTTCGCCGTCCCGGGCCAATGGGGGTGGTGGGAAGCCACGGCCAGCACATCCCTTGGCCCACGCCACTTCCCGCCGCCCCCATTGGCCCGGGACGGCGAACCGCGGCCAGTGGGGGCCGCGATCGGCCGAACCTGCCACGTCAGCAGGTAAATAAACTGGCCTGGCCCGCTAGGGTGCTTATCCTGGCGAGCCGCGTGCCGAACGTTGCCGACCGCTGATATAGACCTTACCACCATAGTGTCTAAGCACCTCACAACCTTTAATGTGTATATCCTCATAATACTCCTGTGACATATGGAAGTATTATTATCCCCTTTTAACAGATGGACACAAAGAGGCCGAAACACTTGCTTAAGGTCACACAGAAAGTCTGTTGGGCAGAGCAAGGAATTGAAACTGGGACTCCCAAAGCCTAAGCTACTGGCCTAACCATTGGACCATCCTTCCTCTCTAGAGAAGGTTGTTCATTGTACATGGCTAATATGATGTTGCTGTTGGAAATTTAACTGATATTTTTACTGTGATGTCTAAGGCTCTACCTACATTAAGTAGAAAAAGTTTTGCAATAGATAGTTGTTTGAAACTATGGAGAATGTTAGGTAATGTATTGAGTTAATGTTATTTTATGTGTGGGGTTGTGGGAAGTAACATGTGGTTGGACATGAGACAGGGATTTAAAAATCTGAGGAATCTGTCAAAGCCCATTTGGTTACTAGCATCCACCAGGGAATGTTCATTCAAATCCCAGCATTTGGGGTTGTCGGAGGAGAGACTTGAGGCTTGATGGTGAGAGGTTGTTGGGTTCTCGATGAAGGTGCCAGGAATGGACTCTCAAGGTGCCAGAAACTAGTCTATGGGGATCTTTTGGGGTACATCTACACTGCAGCTGGGAGCATGCTTCCCAGCCCAGACAGATAGAATTGCACTAGCTCTGCTCAGCCTAGCACTCTAGAAAATAGCAGTGCAGCTCAGGCTAGCCACTTGAGCTCAGACCCAGGGATTTGGATGTGCTTGGACTTGGGTGGCTACCCTGAGCCACAGCATGTGCTCAACCTAGCATGTGTCTGTCTACCCAGGCTGTGAGGCACACACTCAGCTGCAGTGCAGACATACCCTTAGAGTTCGGGTACCAGGAAGGTGACCTTGAGACCAAGTTTGGGGGATATCGGAAACAGCAGGTTCTGAGAAGGAAGTGTTAACTGTGTTCCTTAATATGATGTTTCCATGCTTGAGAGAGTAAAGAGGGCCCCTTTAGATGAATAGTAACTGAGTTCATTCATGGGTTTACTTGTATGTAATAAAGTAAAAGTTGGTTAACCAAGTCTGGAGTAGAGCTATGGAGACTGGTTATTCCTGCAGTGGCCTTTGAGGGGCACCTACCATAGTTCCCAGCTATCATGCTGCTCCTGGGGAAAGGGTCCTTGGAATAAGGGAGCAGAGTGAGAGGGGCGACACAATACAGAATCTCCAAGTTTGAAGCCTCAGGGTGGTCGCAGTTACTTGAGCCTGTGGCATATCAAACTGGGGGTCATGACAGCAGCACACTGAGTTACAGCATAATAATAGCTAATTAGCCACTTGTACACAAAAATACCCTTGTATGTATGCACAGTGAAGGTAATTACATGTACCTAGTTCAGTGTGCACTTTATCTGTTAAAGTGAAGAACAGGTACTATTATTAAGAAAAAATAGTATTTTTTATAATTAACATTGCAACCAGTTTTAATTATAAGCCCTGGCCAAAAAAAATTAAACTTGAAAGCCTGAAGTGAAGCACCAAAGTCCATAAATAGGCACTTAAATAAATGATTTGCTTTTCAGAGGTCTTTGATATGTGTATATAATAGCAACCTTAACTTTAAATGAACAAAGAGTTTTATATATTCATGTGTGTGTCTCTGTGTATGTACTTTTACCACATAATGTGTTGGTGATAGTCATGTGAAAGTTCATGGATCCATGTGATGAACAGCATTTATTTTGTTCATGTGAGTACATCATGTGTACTATGTGCATCAGTGCATTTTCTATTGGGACTATTTCTAATATTCCAAACTGCCGAGCAGCTTTCCAATAGAATCTAGGATTTTATTTATTTTTCCAAGTAGGATGCTGCAGTTGTTTCTAGACCTGTTAGGCTGTGAAGATATTTAAACCCCTATAGTACATAATAAGTAGCATATTTATTTTAAATGAGTTGCATACATTTCTAATCAACAAAAAGGTAACTTGTCTATCACTTTTAAGTTCTGTTGGATTCAGTGTTATAAAGGCACCATGGTTTGACAGTGCACAAGAAGAGTAACACATATTGAAAAGGGAAGGGGCAGAAACAAGGCATAGCTGTAGCTCTTGACTCCGATTTCCCTGTCTCCCCCCAAAAACCAGGAATATATCAGAGCAAACCTGTAATAACAACATCATTAAATACATTTTGTAAGTATCTAAAACATTTTAAAAATAGCCTTCTATGAAATATGTTTAATAAAATAATACATGGGGTATAATATAAAATGCTGTTAGTGTCCAGGGTTGACTGCCTAGCTTATTCACAGCTTTGCTACTTGCGAGTAGTATGATTAGCCCAATGAAGGAAGCAGATTTTCAAAGGCACAAAAGGCAGTGAGATGCCCAGTTCCCACTGAGAGTCAATGGGACATGAGCTTTTAACTCCCATTTGTGCCTTTGAAAATCAACCCCAAACACCTTTACACAGCATCGTGTATTCTATTTTCTTTATCCAGGCATAACCACCACCTCAATGTATTCTCACATATATTCTAGGAGTTCTTGGGTCTGTGCATTATGTCTCAAGGGCTTGAGATTATCTCTAGATTCACATTTGTTACATCTGATCCTGACTCATTTCAGGTACCCTTATTGTTTTGCATTGTAAGAGGATTCCTTACGAGTCATCAAGCTCAGTCTCCAGATACAGTTGCTGCTTCTGATAAAACAATGTCATTCAAGGGAAGATGAAACTGTAATTATAATCAGAGTTCAAGCTGGAGAGGAGATGGAGCAAAAATTAAAAGTGCTAAATCTGTGGCATTTTGATTATCTGAAAACTCCCCAAATCTTGCAGATGACTGCATTTAAATATGTAGCCAAGTGGCTCCTTGTAAATCAAGTCATAATTGTTCAGAGCTAGGTTGCAGAAGCCGTTGTCAATTTTCCACTTTTGGGTGAAATTCGAGGCTTTGATTAAGAACTGAGATATGAATAATAGACTCCCCCCGCAACCTCCCCCACCTTAAATACTTAGTCCATTAGGAAAAAACAAAATTTCCAAGATGTATTTTACAAGGAGATAAGATATTCACAGCATTTATTTTAAATAGGACATTGAATTCCAGTCCTCAACATACAAGATCTCACTTAGAAAAGTGCCAAAGTGATAAGTATAATTACTTTCTGTAATATCCCTGCCCCCCTGAATTAGTGTCCATTGTCTTCAAAATATATCAGTATTCACCAAAGGGCACTTTCTGATGTTTTAGACTGAGATAATTTAGTAGCCTATTTCCCACTCTCTATTGTATATGTAACTGATATTTGTGGGGGTTTTCTGTGCATATGGGGAAGGTAAAGGACAACTTAGACTTTTTTCTATTAATAAGAAAGCCTTTTTTTTTATTGGCATGTAAATTGCATTAGGGTAGGTTGTCAGTATTTTGACAGGGTCCTTGCCAAAATGTTTGCTTTTAGAAATAGCAACCTAAAAACAGGTAGCTCCAGAACAGTAGACAGAGTACGTTCTATATCAGAGGTTCTCAAACTCTGGTAGTCTGTGAGCTTCATTCAGGTGGTCCACGGATAGTTCCTTCTAAGGTGCGCACCTAGGTGGCCGCACATGAGAGAATGAAGGGCCACCCACCTAATTAGTGGAGCTGCGCAGGCATGACTCCACCAATTAGGTGCCTGAACCCTGGAGAAGATGCACATGTAAGGTGAGGTGGTGGCCTTGGGAGGAATAGAGGGTAGGTGGGAGGGGGCAGTGGGGTGAGAAGAGGGGGTGGAGGGAATTTGGGATGTGCAGGGCAGCGGCAGCCAGAGAAAGAGGTGACTTTCCGCAGCTCCAGGGCCATGGCTGCCAGGAAGAGACCCCCCCTCCTTCCCAGCCCCAGCTCGGGGGCTGCCGCGGCAGGGGAGAGAGGGCACATCTATCACATTAGAACGGTAAGACTACTGATATTAAAATATGAGTTGTGTGCTTTTATGTGTAGAACAAAAAAAGTTAATTATTATTAAGGTTTTTTTTTATATAGCGCTTTTATCCAAAGTGCTTTACAATAGTTAGCTAACAGTACAAACAACATTTGGAAAGATCATTAAGTGGTCCGTCGAGACCCTCAACAATTTTCAACTTGTCCGTGAAAAAAAAAAGTTTGAGAACCACTGCTATATATGCAATTGTGTTGCATTGGAGTGTTAACAACTCCAAAGATCTCTTTGACTGATTACCATTACTTGTTTTGAATCCCATTTTCATAGCATATCAGAAGAGAATTGGGGGGGGATCATGTATCTACTTAGACCATGGAGGTTTTGCCATAAACTCATACTACTACAGAGGAATGTTCAGAAGTAGCCAATTTTAAACTTGGATAGGGAAGGTGTTTCAGTCTCAGTTGGGCAATGCTGCTTGGAAAGTATCTGTTTTTATTCAAGATTCTGTATGAAGCACAAATACAATAAAGTATGTGGTAACAGAACTATATAAATGTCCAATTCTTGGATGTGCATTACACTAAAGATGATCAGGGTTAAAATAGCCAGGTAATTTGTTTCATTATTATGATAATGATGAGTTCCAACTTCTCTTTAGCTTCTCAGTATAAAGTAACTTTTTATTTCCTTTAAATAATGAATACTTTCAATACCAAAAAAAAAAAAAAAAAGATAAGATATATAACAATTTAATAAAATGACCAGAGGAATAACTGTTCAGAAAGTAGTTATTCTTTGAATCCACTGGTTATTCATAGTCATCCATTGAATAATTAATAAGATTATTTTTCTTTTACTGAGTGTTATTTAAAGGTTTTCATTTTCAAGCACTACAAAATATCTTTGAAAATATGATAAATAAATACAGCTTGGATTTCAATTATTAAGAGGACAAGGTGATGTATTCAATAGTCATATTTAATTGTCATGGTACACTAGTTTGTTTATATTACTTCACTTAGCTCAAGAAAAGCAATTTTGTCTATTATTATGCAACAATACAGTCCCACTGGCTAAATATCTGCTTAAAAAATGATCCACATGTAATTGACTGCCCAAACAAAGCAATGATCCCCACAGACAGCTTCCCCTTCCACCCAATCTAAATAAATTATTCCTTCTCAGAGCAGGAAGATAATTTGCAAAAGGGTTGTGAATTGATTGGTCTCAGGTGGTAAATTAAGGCAACTTTTGTGCAGTACACAGTGGACATCATTAAAAATTCTGTTTGCACAGAATGATATCTGGTGGCAGTTTTTCTTCACACTTGAGGTTTGGGAAACCTAGCACAAACTCCAAAGCTAGCATAGTTTCTATGTTCTGGATTTAGGAGGCTTACACCACAATGAAGCATACAATTAACGTCTGAGGGACATAACCCGGCTTCAGTTAGCCTAGAGTTTGGGGATAAAGCAGATTAAACAATAACAGTGATCTGAAAAGGAATATGATGATGATTCTTAGATGTATGATGAGCTATATGTATAGTGAGAAATTGAAGAGACTAAGAAAGAAGGGTCAGAACGGACTTGAATGAATTTTTTCAGATTTTGAAGGGCATCATTGCAAAAACTGTTGTTTGATATTTAGAAAGTGCTGAAGAATTTTATGGCCATCTTTAACAACATTTGTAGCTATTCATATTAAAACAAAAATAAGCTATCTAAGCTCATAAATCAGCCTGAAAATGATTACCCATAAGAATCAGGAAGGGATACTTTGCCATTTGTGTACAGAACTATACATTATGTGTACAGCAAGGCACATGATAAGAAGCTTTGCCTGCAGACAGAATATAATAGTTGACTAGGTGGAACAATAGTGTGGCAATTCCTAAGATCCTACAAAATGTTCAAAATAATTGATTCTTTTTTCAAATAGTGGTGCGTGGGGAATTTAGCTGCTTGATTCCCATAAAAGCCAACTAAGAATGTTTCACTAATTGTAATGTTATAGGGATTTGCAATTGATTTGATTGAGTTTAACTGATTTACTTGTTGCATGGATAGGCTTTAAAAGGAGAACCTGAATGTGCCTTGGAAGCGGAGAGAATAATAAGAGACTTTGTATAAAGTGCTGGGCATTTTGCTGCAAAGCGAGATTGTTTTCTTTCGTTTTTTTAAAAGAAGGATTATTTTTTATCTCTTATAAGAATGACTTTACTTAAGAACATTGTTTAATTAGAAATATTTAATACTTTTTTTACATTGTCTTAATTAATGTAGGTGCTATTTTAAAAAATGAGGAAAAGGCTGGTTTCTTTGTAACTTTGAAAGCCAGGAAAACATAAAACCCAGATACAAGAGGCAGGATTTTACAACATCGTATCTACATTTGTATTCGAGCAAATAAACCAATGGTTACTTTTTGAATATTTCCCATGCAACTCAGTTGATATGAACTGTAATATGTATATCAAGTGCCATTAGGTTAAACAATATTTAATAGCTTGTTGTTTCCTTAAATAGCAAGCTATAGAAAGAAGGTAGCAAAATGCATCACTTTCTTAAAAAATGAAATCAGTTCAAAACAAAACTTATTTGGATTGGATTTTTGCAATGAGCTCTTTTTGGAGCATCACCTAAAAACCACCTGGGAACGTCAATTGATGATAAATAAAATGGTGAACTTATTTAGTGGTGCTGCTTTCCACAGGATGTGTATTCTACCCATTGCTCTGCAGCCCTCACTGGCTTCCAGGTCATTTCTGGGTGCACTTCAAAATGCTGTTTTAAACCTATAAAGCGCTAAGATTTGGATTGTCCCATCTGCTAAGTTATTTTGTGATAAATTTAAACTGTCCAGAAAAATTCCCTGGAGAATTTCTCCCATGAAGAGGGAATGATGGTACGAAGCAGGTGAAGGTGGCTACAGCATTTGCTCTGCTACCTGTGGCCAGAGCAGCAGTGCCAGATCTAAGAGGTGAGTTGGGGTGATGTCAGGAGGCAGTAGCACTGGGGGCAGTGATAGGAGGGGTCAGTAGTGGGCATGATTGAGTGTGTTTTTGCTCTGCTTGAGTCTCTGGTGGGGAAAAGAAGGTAAGTTAAATTTGGCTCCCGTTAGCTCTGTCATGACAGTGCCAGATAGAGCAGAATCAGGGAGCTGTGATCCACTCCTTGACAGCTCTTCCTGCACTCTCCTCGACTGTACCTGAAGTCTGTACAAGCACCGTAGAGAATTGTGTCTGAATTGTTTCAGTCCTACCCATCTTAGGGCCTTATCTGAAAGACTCTCATTGACTTCAGTGGGACTCAGATCAAGGCCTTAGAAGACTGTTTCTCCTTGTATGATTACATCCATCAGCTGAGATCATGTGAGATTCACAAGGTAACAGCCTCAGGTTACAAAGAGCTAAGAGGCTGAAGACAGGACATTTTCAGTAAGTGGTCATTGCATCTGGAAATCACTTCTCTCCTTCATCAGATATAGCCTGAACTTGTTAACCTTATGGTCCTTTTTTTTTATTAAGCCTGTATAAAATTTCTTAATAAACAATGAATCTTTCAACAGCAACAAAAGTACAGGAAAGAAATATTCTTAACTAAGTAGATATCCTGAGATCTCCCATTAGGATTTCCCAGTGCATTCAAATGGACCAATAATTTCTTCAGCCTATTGGTATAGTATTTAGCAGTAGTGTGTTCTCGGTCTTGTGTGAATCAGTGCACCCTCTATCCATGCTATTGAACTGAACATTCTTTTTGACATAATTGTACAATATTTGTTTCTTTATGTTCTAATCAATCTGAACTGGCCAAAACTGCAATTAGAATCAATGTTTGTATTGACAGCAACAAGACAATATTGAGAAAGTACAGATCAGTAATAAACATGTTTTGGCATTCTTTTTAACAGCTTGCAATAAAAAGGGGCTGAGTCTATTGACTATCTCATCAACTATTTGGAAGTTATTTCCAAACTTTAGACAGCCAGGAGTATTCAAAAACAAACAAACTAGCTATCTCATTTCCCACAAAACAGTCTATCAAATAGCTGGATCAAGGAGTAGATCTTTATGATACTGGTGGTTTGTACCCATGCTACCTTGTTCTGTGATCCTGGCACATCTTGCAAGCTAGGCAGTGTCAGGATTGGCCAGTTCTTGGATAAGAGACTTTGAAGAATATCTAGATTGATGCAAGAACTGGTGTTGGTGATTCAGTAGATAGCAATCTATCTTTTGTGTCAATATTGAAATAATGCTGCAGTACAGTGTTAGAAGGTTCTGTGGTCTTGTTTTGAATTATGCACCCTGAGTTAGGAATAGTTGTGCTGGTTATGGTTTTGCAGTTGCGATGGTGGTGAAGAAGCAGGTTCTCTTTGCCTATTTACTGTGGTGCATAGTTGTCCCTGAAATCTTTCTGCTGTTGGTGGAGGGATGCTGAGTGGGTTTTGTGCCTTTTAATGTTCTAGTTTTCTGCATATTGGCACTTAGATCATGAGATGCTTGGTGCTGGAATACCACAAACTAAATATAGTGAATGGAGAAGTAGAATAGATTGGGAAAACACCTCCCTTTTCTGAAGATGCATCATACCATTGAGGTTCTTCACAAATGGTGTGCACCCATCTTAGTACTATAGCAATCCCTGTACAAGTATTTTCAAACCATTCTGAGAGTCAACCTTGAGACACTTGGGCTGCAAACACTAATAAATTGTAATTTGAATATTTTTTTGTTAAATCTAGTGATGTCCTGTATAGTAATTCTTTTAAATGAAACATATTTGATGTGATAACATCCAATATATCAAAGTTATATTTTTGATTCTACAGGAGACATATTTGAATCAGATGGTGAGTTTGATTTACTATAGGAGGTATCTGTTTTGATAGATTATGCATCTTATTCAATATTCAACAAGTAATGATTCAGTAGGGGATGTTTCTGATTTGATAAGTGAAGTATTAGATTAGATTTTGATCTATTTTCCCAGTAAGATATACATTTATTTTAATAGTTGATGTATTTATTTTACTGTGAAGTGTGTCAAATTCATAATACAATGTTCTTTCTTCTGTGGGTGTGATTTATGGATTTCACAAGAAATATATATATTTCAACTAAAGGTGATATAAGACATTCATTACACTCTATCATGCATTCACAGTATTTCTAAATCTGTCTCAAATGTCACCTCTGCTGGAGTGTTTGCAGTGGGTCAAACATTAAGGTCTTTCTTTGCATGAGAAATTAAAGCATACCTTCGGCAACAGCCAGTTAAACACAACTATTATGAAGGCAAAACCTCCTTTCAAAAAGGGACAGGCTTTGCTTGTACTGTGCCTAGCACAGTGGGGTTATAGATGCAACAGCAATATACATAAATAATACAATAATAATAAACCAAGCACTGATCCTGGTCACAGTGATTTCAATGGGCGTTTTGCCATTGACTTAAATGGGAGCAGGATTTAGGGCCTACCATTGTTGTTCTATCATTGCTCAATTTTTTTTTTTTTTTTTTTTGCTTTTGTTTTGTTTCTTTGTTCCTTTCCTGTCTAGGAACAGAGTGATTTATAGAGCCTATGATGACCTGTAATCCCAACCTGATCAACCAGGCACACAATGCAATTTGGTGCATCTTTGCAATAGAGGCCAAAATAAATTAGGTTTTAGATGGCACCAAATAACCCTTATTTTAAATGTTTAAACCGTATCAGGCTAAAGGTCTTTCCCCTAGATGCTTGTTATTATATTTAGTAGTAAGCTATGAAAACAATCATGTTAGATTCCACCCCTCCTTGCCTTTTTTGTATAACAACTCTTGTGTAATATAAACCAATGGCCAAAAGGAAGGGGAAAACTAACAGATAAAAAAATAACAACTTTATTAACTATCTCTAATAATGGTGTCAGGCTATATACAAATATCCAAAATAGAAATGAGAAGCTGAAGAAGGCTTAAAAGCATCTGAAACAGAAATTACTATAAGAACCAACCCTTTTATTATATTTAGTAGTATGCTATGAAAACAATCATGTTAGGCTCAGCCCTTGCTGTTTTTGTGTATATTACTACTCTAGTGGACAGAGTTCTAGACCAGAACTCACAACACCTGTGTTCTCTTCCCTGCTCTACCACTTGCTGCTGGATGACCTCAGACATGTCACTTTGCCTCTGTTTCTCCATCTGTAAAGTGGGGATAATAATACTCATCTCTTTTGTAAAGCAGTTGAGAGCTTCTGGTAAAAAAAAGCACTATATAAGAGCCAGTATTTATTATTTAATAGAAAACATTTGCTACAAGGATGGGGGAAAACATAACATATTACATTTATTAATGGTTTCTAGCACTGGTACTGGGTTATATATAAATATCCAAAATAGAAATGAAAAGCTGAAACAGGCTTGAAAGAATCTGAAACAAAAATTATTATAAGAACCAACACTTCAGTCTACGCAGGACCAATCTAAAAGTGTGTTGAATTGTAAATAACCACACCCCTCGCTAAACTCAGAAGCTAGGTTTCTCTTGCCGTTGATTTACATATTGGGGATGGGAAAAGTTTTGTGGCTTTAGCAGTTAATTTAGTTGAACCTACATCCTGACCTGCTGTTCACTCCTTGGGAAGGGCAACTGGGTCCAGATCCCGATATCTGGCTGGGCTGTGCTTAGCAGAAAACATGGGAGAAGTATAAGAAGAAGGTTGTTTTAAGTGCCCCTGATCCTTGCCCTAACTAGCCTTGGGGTAACCTAAAGGCTTTTGTTAGTTAAGCCAGCTAGAACTGCACCCTTGGGACTGCGCCACAGACCTGGGTTCAGAGAGTGCTTATTGCACTCTGGCTCTCACCACAGCCCTCCCGGGAAAGCCCCTTACACTGGCAATGGGGGGAAGCAGATGGTGTATGTCTACACTACGAGAGTAGTTCGATTTTAGTTAAATCGAATATGTGCAATCGATATTAGAAAGTCGAACGTGTGTGTCCACACTAAGGACAGTAATTCGACTTTGTCAGTCCACACTACCAGGGAAAGCGTCGACATTGGAAGCAGTGCACTGTGGGCAGCTATCCCACAGTTCCCGCAGTCCCCGCTGCCCATTGGAATTCTGGGTCGAGCCCCCAATGCCTTCTGGGTAAAAAAATGTGGCGAGGGTGCTTTTGGGTAACTGTCGGCATCCGTCAGTCACTACCGCCCTGCCTCCCTCCCTGAAAGCGCCGGCGGGAAATCAGTTCGCGCACTTTTTGATCAGTGACAGCGCGGACGCCACAGCACTGCGATCATGGATCCCGCTGCGACCATCGCTGCAGTTGTGGCCGTTCTCAACACCTCGCAGCTTATCATACACCTTTCCCTGAGGCAGATGCAGAGAAATCAGGCGAGGAGGCTACGGCACCGCTGTGAGGGCCTGAAGTCGGAGAGTAGCACAGAGCTGTCAGAAACCACGAGCCCCAGTGCCCAGGACATCACGGTGGCAATGGGGCATGTGGATTTTGTTGAACGGCGATTCTGGGCCCGGGAAACAAGCACGGACTGGTGGGACCGCATAGTGCTTCAGGTCTGGGATGAATCCCAGTGGCTGCGAAACTTTCGCATGCGGAAGGGGACTTTCCTGGAACTTTGTGACTTGCTGTCCCCTGCCCTGAAGCGCAAGGACACCCGCATGCGAGCAGCCCTGACTGTCCAGAAGCGAGTGGCCATAGCCCTCTGGAAGCTTGCAACGCCGGACAGCTACCGGTCAGTCGCGAACCACTTTGGCGTGGGCAAATCTACCGTGGGGGTTGTTGTCATGCAAGTAGCCAAGGCAATCGTCAAGGTACTGCTGTCAAAGGTAGTGACCCTGGGAAACGCGCAGGCCATCATAGATGGCTTCGCTGCAATGGGATTCCCAAACTGCGGTGGGGCTATAGATGGGACTCACATCCCTATCCTGGGACCGGGCCACCATCAGTACATCAATAGAAAGGGATACTTTTCAATGGTGCTGCAAGCACTGGTGGACCATCGGGGACGGTTTACAAACATCTACGTCGGATGGCCGGGCAAGGTTCATGACGCTCGCGTGTTCAGGAACTCTGGTCTGTTTAGACGGCTGCAGGAAGGTATTTACTTCCCGGACCACAAGATAACTGTTGGGGATGTGGAGATGCCTACAGTGATCCTCGGGGACCCAGCCTACCCGCTAATGCCCTGGCTCATGAAGCCCTATACTGGCGCCCTGGACACAGAAAAAGAACTGTTCAACTACCGGCTGAGCAAGTGCAGAATGGTGGTGGAGTGTGCTTTTGGCCGTCTCAAAGGGAGATGGAGAAGCTTACTCACTCGCTGTGATCTCAGTGAAACCAATATCCCCATCGTTATTGCAGCTTGCTGTGTGCTCCACAATCTGTGTGAGAGCAAGGGGGAGACCTTTATGGCGGGGTGGGAGGTTGAGGCAAATAGCCTGGCTGCTGATTACGCCCAGCCAGACAGCCGGGCGATTAGAAGAGCCCAGCGGGACGCGCTGTGCATCCGGGAGGCTTTGAAAGCCAGTTTCAAGGCTGAGCAGGGTACCCAGTGACTTTTAAGTTTGTGGACACAGAAGCAGAACTTGCCCCCGTTTCTTTACCCAGTTGCCGTCGACTATCCTCTCCAATTACATACCCCCTTCACCCCCTTCCCAAAAAATAAAATCTGTTCTGTTTTGTTAATGGACACCGTTGTCTTTATTACTGTTTTCGCGGGAATGTTTTAAACCTGGGACGCAGACTGTGGCGGGGGGCGGGTTTAGGGTTGTGATGCAAATGATGCTTCTAAACTCCAGGAATGACAGGCTCCGCGGTGGTGGACTGGTTGTTTCAACGGAGCCTGCCAGCCCTCCTGGCCGGGACTGCGTGTATGTGTCGGCTATGTGACTGTCTTGCAGGGGGAGGAGGGTTACAGATCCCCTGCTGCGCGGCTCTGTGATGCAGGGTAAGGACCGCTGCATAAGATCTGTACCTGCCCTCCCCCGCCACCAAGTCACAGAGCAACACCACCCCCCCCACCACACAAAACATGAAAACCACCTCACAGACTGACCAGGATAACCAGTCACTGCACTGTATATGTGCCCTGCTGCTGCACCTGCCCCCTGCTAAAGGTGACTGTCCTGTCCAATGACCAAGCCCCTTCCCCCCCCTTCAGACAGACTCCCCTCCAAAAGAAGAGGATGGAAACAGAAATGAACAGAAACGTATTCTTTATTGACAACCGCACATGGAACGGGGGGTGAAACTTGGACGGGGTCTTGTGTGAGGCGGGTAGGAAAGGACTTTTCAAATTTTGGGGAATGAGAGTCTTCTAGTGGTAGAGCAGTCCGCAGGGGTGGAGTGAAATTTTTCACGGCCCCTTCCACCCCTCCGTGTTTGGACTTTGGGTGAGGGGGGTATGGGACTTGGTGGCGGGGCAGGGCAGTTACAGAGAGACTGCAGCGGGGCTCTCTCCTCCTGCCTCCGGTCCTGCAGAACATCCACAAGGCGGCGGAGCGTGTCCGTTTGCTCCCTCATTAGTCCAAGCAGCGTTTGAGTAGCCTGCCTGTCCTCCTGTCGCCACCTCTCCTCCCGTTCAATGTTTGCCCGGTGCATTTGGGACAAGTTCTCCCTCCACTGTGTCTGCTGGGCTGCCTGTGCTCGGGAGCATGCCATTAGTTCAGCAAACATGTCTTCCCGTGTCCTCTTCTTCCTCCTCCTAATGTGCGCTAGCCTCTGGGCAGATGTGGCTGTGGGAATTGGAAAAAGGGAGTGAATTCCTGAGACAGAGCAATGTATCTGTGAACAGAGAACATAGTCTTTCTCTGTGAACAAGACCATGCAGAGCACCTATCACACGCGCACTGAGGACAAGGTCGAATTTTCGGCCCTCTTCTACAGTGCCTGCGGTCTTGCTGTGGTGAGCTGAGGAGCAGGGCTGGACATCGGACTTTGTCTAGCTGGCAAACATGGTAAGCCGTAGACTTGTGGCCGCTTAAAACTTTAAGAGTGGCACTGGCCTCCTTTCACATAGAAAGCAATGCGAGTCTCTGCTGGCAGCAATCCTGCAAGCATGAACTCTGGCCCTGTCCCACCCCCTCGCGGCTGTAAACCGCGTGGCTGTAAACCGGCGGTTGCAGTTCTGTAAAGGGACAGGCAAGCAGTCCCAATACTAACTTTCCCCTACCTAATTCACAGCAGGGAGTCATGCCAGACATCACCCTCCTGAAGGTCTCGGAGAGCCAGAAGGAGAAGATGCTCCGGGACAGCCTGCAGAAACCGGGTCCATTTGCTGCAATGCTCTGCAAGGCCATGATCCCGGAGTACCTGCTGGCGTTGTGGCAGGGAAACGTGTCCTACCACGGGGGGCCTAATAAGCTCTCCCTGCCCAGGAACCTGCTCATGAGGCTGGAAAAACACCTGCAGGAGGCGTATGAGGAGTTCTCCCCGGAGGATCTCGCCTCTATCCCCGGTTACATTGACCAGTTCTTGGCTTAGGTGCCCTTGGAGGGACAAGTGACTGCAGGGTTTTGGGCACTATAATCATGAAGCGGACATTGTGAAATTTTTTGAAAATGGTTCAGACTACATATTGAGGCGCCCAAAGACAGACTAATCATGATACACTTTGCACAGATTCCCCTTTTGTTTGACTTTCCTGTTTACATGTTTTGAAGCACTTTACCCACTGTTAATATTTTAAATCTTCCTGTTTTGTTGTAAATAAATGTTTACATGTTTTAAAGCACTTTAGCTACTGTTAATATTTTAAATATGCCAGTTATGTTGTAAATAAATGTTTAGATATTTAAAACACTTACTGCTTGATCCTTCCCCTGAATCTGTGTCTGGGGTAACGGCGGGGGACGGTTGGTAGGGGATCTCTGTCAGGGTGATGAAGAGCTCCTGGCTGTCGGGGAAATCAGCGGTGCCAGCGCTGTCGACTGCCTCGTCCTCCTCATCTCCTTCTTCATCTTCCCCGTCCGCTAACATGTCGGAGGAACCGGCCGCGGACAATATCCCATCCTCAGAGTCCACGGTCAGGGGTGGGGTAGCGGTGGCGGCCGCACCTAGGATGGAATGCAGTGCCTCGTAGAAACGGGATGTGTGGGGCTGGGATCCAGAGCGTCCGTTTGCCTCTTTGGTCTTCTGGTAGCCTTGTCTCAGCTCCTTGATTTTCAAGCGGCACTGCGTTGCATCCCGGCTGTAGCCTCTCTCTGCCATGGCTTTAGAGATCTTCTCATAGGTCTTTGCATTCCGTCTTTTGGAGCGCAGCTCGGAAAGCACGGACTCATCTCCCCACACAGCGATGAGATCCAAGACTTCCCGATCCGTCCATGATGGGGCCCTCTTTCTATTGGATTGCACGGCCATCTCTGCTGGAGAGCTCTGCATCGTTGCCACTGCTGCCACTGCTGCTGAGCTCGCCACGGTGTCCAAACAGAAACTGCGCTTCAAACTGCCCAGACAGGAAAAGGAATTCAAATTTTCCCGGGGTGTGGCCGGTCAGAGCATCCGAGCTCGGACTGCTGTCCAGAGCGTCAACAGAGTGTTGCACTGTGGGATAGCTCCCGGAGCTATTAGCGTCGATTTCCATCCACACCTAGCCTAATTCGATATGGCCATTTCGAATTTAGCGCTACTCCTCTCGTTGGGGAGGATTACAGAAATCGATTTAAAGAGAGCTCTATGTCGAACTAAATGGCTTCCTGGTGTGGACGGGTGCAGGGTTAATTCGATATAACGGCGCTAAATTCGACATAAAAGCCTAGTGTAGACCAGGCCTGAATGGCTCCTCCTTGGGCTTTTCCTTCAATGTCCAAGGAATCCTATTCTATCCTATAACAGCAGATTTCCAATCCCCTTGTACCACCAGAGCATCAACGGGGATGAAGCCTGGGGCCAGGATCTGTTCCTGAGATTTTAAGCTCAGCAGTCAGTCTGTCAGCTCCTTCAGCAGATGAGCCTGAAACCTCACTTCCACTCTGAGCAAAACCTCCACCCACACTTAACTAATCCTTCATAATTATCCCCTGCTCTGAGCCCCTTGTCTCCCCATTGCAAGAGCTATGGATAGGACAGGACAGCATTTTATATATTGGAAAAAAATAAGCACTTCTGAATATTGGATCTGAAATAGTTCTAAAAATCTGTTTTACATTTCACCTTAAATGCTGTTAATTTTATGTCTTTTCTTTCATTTTGGCTATATGCCCACAGCAAATTTTGCTACTATCCTAATATAGCAATGTTTGGGTTGCAAATTCTGGAAGGGAATATTTTAATTATCCAAAAACTCATGACATTCATTTTAAAAAGAAAGGCATGACAAAAATTCTATCAGCATTAGTTTTGGTAAAACCACCCAACAATGTCCATCTATATGGAGATATCCAAGAACAGATACACAATGATAAAAGATACAGATAGGAAAGTATCTTGGCTTATGAGAAGTTGTCATTTCACCTTCTTTCTGAGCACCCACCCTGTTAACTTTCCTGGGAAGTTTACTGGACAATGCACACATTTGCTACTAAGAATTAAACATGACAAAAACTAATGCTCTATTTTAAATTTTATGTTACTTGTTATATTGTGTAATACTGTATTATGCTTTCACATTGGCATGATAAGTAAGTGAAGCAAGACAGTTCAACCCAATGAACAGGAAAATACTGCAGTGTACTTAAGGTATTTCAGGGCAGTTTGAGGTATTGTAGGATAAACAATTATTGCTGAGAATTAGAATAGCTGAACTATCATGCAATTAGGGAGGTGAAATATAATATGTTTGCATTAGCTTTAACCAAAGAATGAAATGTTCCCACACTGGCAACATGTATTTTTTGTTTGTTGCTAAGATAAAGATGTGCTGTAATATTACTGTAATATCATACGGGGGAAAAACAGATCTAAGTATTCATGGAAAATACATTTTATCATAGTGTATTTATTTCCATGGTGGTTTTACTATCATGTTGTCTAAATGTTCTGATTTTGTTCATTGCTTGCAAGAAAACAAGCTATTTTGTTTTTCTATTTGAGAATGTGTTAGATGGCCTGCTAGGAGTAATTAAGCAGAGTGGTAGTAAATAAACCCCAGTGGAAATTATTCATTTAATGGGCAGGAAAATCTGTACTTTATTATTTTGCTGACAGTGCTTTAGTAAATTATATTTCATTGTGATCTCTACTCAGACAGCTCATATTCTTGCTGAATTACATGAGATTCCCAAAATGTCAAAGCATATTGCTCTCCAGATTCCTAGCACTATGTTTGGCTTTGTTATTACTGCTTAGCTGTTTATGATGTGAGGTTACTTTTACAACGGAGCTGGCTTTTAGTTTCCTTTGGAAAGGGAGGAATTAGATATTTGTGACACTATGATATTAGTGATACTGCATTTCTTTTGTGGAGAGAGAAGCAAAATCATTATTTGTGTTAATACTTTTTTTTTTTTGCTAATTAGAAGAGGTAGAATTATTAGCTGCAGACAATTTGTCTGAAGAATTTAGTTCTTTTTTTCTGGTTGTGCATTATCTGCAAACAAACTTTGATTTTGATTAATTTAGGTCCCAATCTAATGAAACTCTTAAGTACGGGTATAATGGTATGCATGTAATTAGTCCTGCTGAATTCAATGGAGAGTTGAGCTGTTTTGTAAGCATACATTCCTGATCTTGACTGGAAATAGTAAATAATAATAATAATAATAATAATAATAAAAAATAAACTCAAAAGTTCAATGAAATTTTTTATCAACATTTCAGATTTGAACAACAACAAAGAAATGTTCAGAAATATATTGTTTCTTTTTTCAGCTAGTTCTGCTTTGGTCCTTGCACAGCAGGTCAAACTAACCTCTGTTCCAACACAGGCAACTATAAGGGGTTTTCACAGCCCAGTAGCAAGCAAGTTTTTTCTCCTAGACCCTATATTTGGAAAACTTTAATATTTTTATTCATTTAACTTGATGTACCTTAATTTCAACTTCATTCCTGTTTTCTGGTACTCTTCAGCCTTAAAAAGTAAGTGTGATAATGACTGAAAGCTTCCCTGCAGCTGAGTTACTGTATGTGTGATTAGAGAAAATTGAAGTAGAGCTGGTTGGGAATTTTTTGACAAAACTTTTTTGTAGAAAAATGCTGATTAGCAAAAACTGAAACTTTTTGCAAGACCATAAAAAGTTCAGTGATTTTTTTGTTGAGGAGGGTTGCTCAGGTCTATGATGGAAATTCTGGTCAAAACTAGAGAGAGTAAGTACCTAGAATAACTAATAGCCCTGTGGCTAGAGCACTCACTTGGGATGTGGGAGACCTGGGATTAGTCTCTAAGGTGCCACAAGTACTCCTATTCTTTTTGTTGATACAGACTAACACGGCTGCTACTCTGAAACCAGTCCCTACTCTGAATCAGATAAAGCAGGTGTGTGAACCTGGATCTCCTACATCCCAAATGAGTGCCTTACCCACTGGGTTATTGGCAAGTCTTTCTAGTCTTCACCCATCCTCTTAAAAAAAAACCTGAAAGGTCCAGTTTCATCCCAATGCAGTAAGGGAAAAATTTCACAGGAGGGGGACACCATTTTCTGGTCAGCTCTACATTAACGGCCGTTCTAACTTTCTTTTTCTAGTTCTTCTTTCCTAAGACAGAAATTATCCTCACTGACCCTTGTCTTGTGTGTTTAAAAAAATGGCCCTTACTAATTACTACTGATGATTGTGCACAGACCTCTAATTATTTTAGACAATTTGTTCAAAGTTTAAATGTATTTATGTGTGTGGGTAAATGAGAAATGCAGGGTTTTCTCTGAAGACATTATTTGTATTTGGCACTTCATTTAGGAGTCATCTGCAGAGGGGAAAGTCAAAAAGTCCTCTAAGGCTGGTAATGGGGCTTTTCTGTGAGGAAATAGAAATACTAGAGACCAGTCAATTCAATAGTTGCACTCCATACAGTGCACATATTAAATATTGTAGAATGGGACATACCGCAGAATGGGATGGGACATAATGCTTAACAACTGAGCACCACTGGTGCCCCTATTTACAAAATCTCATTCCAGTGTCTGGGAACTAACATGGCTAAATGAAATGGAAAAGGAATTTGAGTGAGCCTTTTGTAGCTAGGAAAGTGTCAAAGCCCTCTGGCCAGAGTCCTGACATAGGAGCAATTAAATAAGCAAGACAAGTATCTGTCTGTCTGCACCCTATTCCCCAAACTGTACACACATACCATCTGTATGTACTTTGTGGCATGTGATTGGAGAATATTAATTTTAAATCTGACCTCAGATTATTACCATAAACTAATTTTCTAGCCTGGAAAGGAAAAAGATCTAAAAAGTCCTAGACTTTCCTTATTGCCTAACTACAACTAGGTGAAATTTTCAAAACAAATATATTATACATTGTAAAATACAGTTTTGGATTGATGAAAACCATTTGAGAATTCAGGTGGAAAAAATGGGATTAAAAAGTTCTTAAAAAGTCAAAATGTTTTGTTTCAGCATTTTCTAAAACAAGTGTTTGTATTTTGTTTTGAAATGATGTTTCATAAAATCATAGAAATAAAGAACTGGAAGGGACCTCGAGAGGTCATCTAGTCCAGTCCCCTGCACCCAAGGCAGGACTGAGTATTAAAATGTTTTTTAAGCAATTAACTCATTTTGAAGTTTAGCTAGATTGATAAACAAGTGTAAAAAGCACCCCAAAATGAAATGAAACAATAAAAAAAATTTCAGATCAACCCAAATTAATGTTTTTTCCCCTGATTTTTTTTTGTTTGACCGCTGAACCGAAAAATCAATTATTCCCTCAGCTCTACTCATAACTCTATAAGCTGCTCCCACCCACTTTCTAAGAGAATTGAAGCCCCAACAAGCTGGTTTTGCCTTCTTCCTCTTGATTTGAATTCGGCAGTCTGGGAACAGAACTGCAAAATCACGTGACACAGCAGTAATAACAAATGGTGAATACCTGCTGCAAAGAGAGACTGCCATCATTAGAGTTAAATTTGTCTGCATCAGATTTTGAATAACGAATGTGTTTCAAGCAATCTGTTCATTTTCTGTGTGTGTGTGTAGAAAAATGTGTGATGTGTGATGAAATTCATCATATAAATGATTTGCAAAGAATAATTCTCCCAGGCTACTTAGTACCTAACCAGCTCCACCTTGTTTTCAAGCAATCTAGATTGAGCCATTCCCTTCAAGCAGTTACGTGCCTCCTGACTGTCTCACACCCAGCTTGCTCAGGATAATTATTTCCAGGATCGCAAATCTCTAAAGCAAATTAATGTTCTGTAAAGTTATCTTTTCTAGAAACCTCAGTCCAGTTTATCTGGAATGATATCCATATGCCAAGGCATTTTTAGTTGTTGCAAGAACATATTTTCTCTTCACTTTGGATATTTATATAGTCCATAATTTGAATGTGTGCTGCACAGTTCACACATTAGCCTTTTGCATTCTTCTAGGTTGTTTCCTCTTAGCCCCAATAGCACTCAAATTATGTAGGTGAAGGAGTATTCAGTAGGTTTCATAAGATCAATCTTTGTTGTTTCAAAGTAGAATCTGTTTCCAATGTTTTCTGTGCAGTGAGGACAGCTGGAAGTGCCCTAGGGTCGCATGCATCTTTGCTGTGATCTGCCCCATGTCCATCAGTTCCTTGAAGTGGAACAGTTGTCATTGTACTCTAGCTGAGCTGGTCAATTCAAGAAAAGGAAGGCAGTCAGTACCATATAGAAACCAATTTTTTACCTCCTATTAAACTCTAAACACTAAAGGCAAGAAGTACAGACAGTCTCGTCTTCTTCCTCTCTCACTCATTTGCTACCCAGCTAGCCGTCTAAAGTGGAGTTCAGGACTCCATTCAAAAACTGTATTATCCAGCAGTGTTTTTTCATTGTTGAACTTCATGAGGGCTAGGAACACCGAAGAGTGTGAGTGACAGAATTTAAACAAAGGGGATCAGCCGCTGATAACGGCTTAGGAAAGTGGAATGGATAGGCCACCCTCTGAAATTAGGTAGGGCAAGGCAAGGCCATTTGAACACCCTGTGGCTTATAACACCAAACTTTCTCTGTGCTGTAATGGGACCCAGAATATGAGTTTCTCAGATTACAAAGTACATAGATTACTTTCAGTTTGAAGTGAAAAGTTCTCTACAAATGCCTTCTCCAAGTCATTTCTCTACTTGAGGTAGGCAAGATATTTATTGTGAAGCTTTTTTTTTTAATTGCCTGATTTTGAATGGACAAAAATTCTGCAAAACTTGAACAACTGAGTGCAATGTTTTTGCATATGCTAGATGTTTGTAAAAAGATGAAAAGCTATTTTCATTTATGACTTTTGAAAATATTTCCAGAGCATAATCTCCCTCAAAATCACATGCTCCAGTGAATTCAGTGTAGAAGTGGGAGCGTGAAGGTCTTGCAGTTTATGTCCACATCTGTTAGTGGTGACTCTTAATGCTTTGCACTCTTGTACTGTACCACAGTGTTATACAAATGCTTAGTCATGAAGTAGGTCATCATTATTGCCTTCATTTTTCAGTTGACGAAAATGAGATTGAGAGAAGTTAAAAGATTATTTTCAAAATCAAAAATGCATTTACAAATGCACAATTACTAAAACTGCATGCACATACTGGCTAATTCCAGTTAGACTCATTTGGCTCCATTTGCATGTACAATTATTCATTTTGCATATGCAGTTGTAAACTGTACATGCAGTTTTGTGCACATCTATGTATAGAAAAAAAGTGACTTGTTCAAAGTCATGCAGCAAATCAGTGTCAGAGCTAAGACTGGAAACCTGGTCTCCTGACTTCTATATTTCTTTAACTAAATAGAAAATGTGCTATGTTAAGAAAAAGAAAGCTTCTTCTGCTGCCTGTTGAGTTAAGTAAGTTTTCCAGTCTCCTAGTGCCAATATTCCCTATTGTTCTACTACGAAAAGTCTCAATATGAACTCTGGAGCACTGTCATTTCTAAAAGATGGGTATATACTACAGCAGTGGGACACATGCTTTAATAATCAAAACTTATTACTATACAAAAATGTTGTTTAAGCTCTTTTTCTGTGTAGCAAAACAGTGGCACCCAGTGGCCAGACATGCCAAAACCCTTGCCAATAAACGTTTAGAAGCCTTCTTTTCAATAAACAAACAAGGCAAAGAGAAAGAAATTAGCAGCTGTATTAGAATTATTCACTATATTTTTTTCTAAATGTCCCTTTAAAAATATTCTTACAAACCTCCACAAAAAAAAAAAAATTCAAGGAAGTTCCATAATCTCAGATGCATAAGGGTTTACAGAATCCCAGAATATAGGAGCAATCAACTGCAATTACATAATTTTATTCCAAAAAGGTATTAAATACAAGCTGAACATTAATTAATAGTATCCATGTGCCATATATGTTGCTATGGGAGGGGAAGCAGCATTCCCCTCGTGACAACTAGTTTTGAGTGCTTAAATATTTTTCTCTAGAAGCCGATAGTCCATATCATTCAATTGTTAAAGAGACAAAGATCCTGAAAGGCCGTCAAAGACCTTCTCTTGGAAGCAATTACACCACAGTGTTGCCCAAAGTTTAAAAGAGCCTCTTGGCCTGGAGATTAGGATTTCAGAGAAATCCAAATTTGCAATTTTCCCTCTATTATGCTCCAATAGCAATATAATTTTTTAAAAGATACCTGTGCTGGTTATATATTAAGTCTGCATATTAAATCCACAGAATGTACATCTGAAGTTGCACATAGGATTTTGCAAACATTTTCTTCCCAGAACTGTACACCTTTTGTAAGCCAAATCCGAAGCCATAGCAAATGATCAGGACTTGACGTCTGGAGAAGATAAGTGTGGGTGGGTGAAAAAAGATGCTTCTAGATCCAATAGGTCAACTCAAGGCTGACTTTTTGTCATATTTTCGCTTCAGAACATTGTTGAAAAGATGTTAAAATTTCAGACACTCCAACACTACATTATGCAGTCTGATTTCCCTTTGTGATTGCTGTTACCTTACTCATTAAGACAGAATTATGTTTAAATTTATGAGGCTATAATTTTTCTGATATTTTTATCGTAATGAGCATTTGATTGATGCAGTAATGTAAATAGAAATCGAACATTATTGCAGTCTTGAACTACAGGACTCAGTACATTAATCTGATGTTTTTCTGTATTCTCATTTTCAAAATGAACCAAATATTTAAAGAGAGATGCTAATACGATGTCCTGATCAAAATATTCCTTTGCCCTGCTCTGTCCTACATATGTGACCTTCTGACTTAAGAACATAAGAAAAGCCATACTCGGTCAGACCAATGGTCCATCTAGCCCAGTATTCTGTCTTCCAACAGTAGCCAATGCCACATGCTTCAGAGGGAATGAACAGAACATGGCAACTTTTGAGAGGTCCATCGTCTGTCATCCAGTCCCAGCATCTGGCACTCAGAGGCTTAAAGACACCCAGAGCATCGGGATGCATCCATGATCATCTTGGCTAATAGCCATTGATGAACCTATCCTCCACGAACTTATCTAATTCTTTTTTGAATCCAGTTATAGTTTTGGCCTTCACAACATCCCATGGCAACGAGTTGCACAGGTACAGTCAACCTGTGGAATGCCTTGCCAGAGGATGTTGTGAAGACCAAGACTAAAAGGGTTCTGAAAAGAACTAGTTAAGTTCATGGAGAATAGGTCCATCAATAGCTATTAGCCAGGATGGACAGGAATGGTGTCCCTAGCCTCTGTTTGCCAGAAGCTGGGAATGAGAGACAGGTATGGATCACTTGATGATTACCTGTTCTGTTCATTCCCGCTGGGACACCTGGTACTGGCCACTGTCAGAAGACAGGATACTGGGCTATATGGACCTTTGGTCTGACCCAGTAGGGCCATTCTTATGTTCATATGTTCTAGACTGTGCATTGTGTGAAGAAGTACTTCCTTATGTTTGTTTTAAACCGGCTGCCTGTTAATTTCATAGGGTGACCCCCGGTTCTTGTGTTATGCAATGGGATAAATACACTTATTTACTTTCTCCACACCATTCATGATGTTATAGACCTCTATCCCTCCTCAGTTGTCTCTTTTCCAACTGAACAGTCCCAGTCTTTTTAATCCCTCCTCATATGGATGCTGTTCCATACTGCTAATCATTTTAGTTGCACTTCTCTGTGCCTTTTTCAGTTTCGAACATGGGTTTTTTTTACGATAGGGCAACCAGAACTTCATATAGTATTCAAGGTGTTGGCAAACCATAGATTTATATAATAGCATTCTGATATTTATTGCTTTACTATCTATCCTTTTCCTAATTGTTCCTAATTTTCTGTTAGCTTTTTTCATTGCCACTGGAGATTTAACAGATGTTTTCAGAAAACTATCTACAATGACTCCAAGATCTGTTTCTTGAGTCGTAACATCTAATTTAGACCCCATCATTTATAGTTTTTATTATGCTTTCCAATGTGCATTGCTATGCATTTATTAACATTGAATTTCATCTGTCATTTTGTTGCCCAGTCACCAGCGAGATCCTTTTGTAACTCTATTCAGTCTGCTTGGGGCTTAACTATCTTGAGTAATTTAAGCTTTGCTACCTCACTGTTTACCCCTTTTTCTAGATCACTTATGAATATGTTGAACAGCACTAGTCCCAAAACAGGTCCCTGGGGGAACTTGCTATTTACCTCTCTCCATTGTGAAAACTGTCCATTTATTTCTACCCTTTGTTTCCTATCTTTTAACCAGTTACTGATCCATGAGAGGATCAGGTTCCTTCTCCAGGCCTGAAGAAGAACTCTGTGTAGCTCAAAAGCTTGTACCTCTTACCAACAGATGTTGGTCCAAGAAAAGATATTATCTCATCTACCATGTCTCTCTCATTTTGAGACTTAGCAGTTAGCCTGCTATTAATCCAGGTGTGTCATGTTAATTTTATCTTTCTAATTTTTTAATCAAAATGTCATGTGGTAACAATACAAATCGCTTTTAAAAATATTGTTTGTTGGACTCTTAAACAAGTTACAGAGGTTAAAGTTTGAACTGATATTAGCTTTCAGTAAGTTCCATGTAGAGGGAGCAGCATGGAGGAGATATGAATGGGCTCCTGATCAACGTATTTTATTTCAGCTAAAATGAATCCTACATTGCTATGGCTCATTTGACAAAATGGTGCATATGACTTTCTGATCTACCTGATTGTTTTATGTTAACCCATTCAAATAACAAGTGATGCATTTGGTCCATATTTCCATTTGGATGGTTTTGTATTTATCCCCCTTCCCCCAGAATGTCTGAGTCTGAGAGAAATGGTACCATAAAAGGATTTCATGCATTACAGACAGAGCTTAGCTGATAATTTAATTCTCTCCTTGTAAATTATTATAAAATAATTCTAATTGAAAAAAATATAGCAAGGTAGGCTCACTTCCATACTGGAAGCAAAACCAATTTGATGTTTGACTTGGTAATGTCTACTTAGCGAGAAAACTCATATCTTATGTTGAATTATTTTAAATCAGGCAATACAACAGATATGAAGAGAGAACTCAGAAATTTTAAAAAAGATGAAATAAAAAAGGCTTTAAATAAGGCATGTTTAATGTCCCATGAGTCAACAAAATTACTTTGTGGTTTGAACTGATTTTATATTATTAATAGGGCTGTTCAACATTCTCCTACAAATCCCTTATTCCATTGGTAATCACTTTTTCCTAATGCAAACATAGAAAATAAGAATGTACTAGAAGATGCTAATAGTTGTGAAATTGAGATCTAAAATGTATAAAAACTCCAACTATGCAGGATTTGATTGGGATGTTCAGCTTTTGTATTAGTAATTGTATTACGATATGACTTTCCCTGGCAATTTATTCTTGACTTTGATTTTTTTTTTCCTATGAGAACTGAAATAAGATTGAAAGTCCAGGAGTTAAAAGTGTGGATTTTTAATTAACTGCCTGCAAAGAACAGTGCTACAAAATGGGTAAGAGAGAGATACCTCTAATGGTCCTTTTGTGGCCTGGGGAAAGGACAACTGGATTTGTACCTCTTTGTTGAAATTGAGATGAATGCTACCATGCTATTGTCCCATTTGGCACAATTTTGCATGACTTCTGTCTCTGGACTAGATGACAAAAAGGGAGGGATGTTGAATATGAATCATCTTCTTAAAAGCCTGTTTGGAGTAAACAGATATTTTCATATAGCTTTCATATGCCCACAGTTTGTAGATTTAAGTTTCTAGCCCCAAGAAGGGGAATTAAGAGACTGTACCAGATCATAGGGAGCTGCCCTATGAGAAGGAAGGAGCTAAGTAAAAGGGGAATAGTGGAGGTTTAATTGTTTAGAGCCCCAAGATTGGAACTCTCTGAAGTGGAGTTGTGGGGGAGCTTACACCCCCTAAGGGCCACCAGTGGTTATCACTGTACTATCCCTAAAAGGGGAAACCCTGGAGGAAGGACTGACCCAGAGAACGAAACTGAAAGATCTTGGACTTTTACATGGTTTTCTTTGGATGTTTGTTTCCATGTAATGGGTGGAGTTATCAGTTTTGATAAATGGCTAAATTAGTTTACCAGAAGGAAACTGAGATATGGACACATTTAACACATCAAGGAGATAAAAAATAAGAGAACTATTATAGTGCTTGTGGAATGGCAGACACCACCCCGCCACCGTAGACACCACCACAATCAGTTAAAAAGGGATTAAAGAATGCCTGTGGTCCCAATCTGCCCTAACCCACCATGACTGTGTGAGTTGCTAGGGAGAGAGCCCTTAACGGGGTGGAACTCAGGTCAGTTGGGGTGGCACTGTGAAACAAGCAGAGCTCATACCCAGGGCTTCTGGACCAGGACACCGGGTTACTTGCTGAGCAATGGCCTGAACCCTCTGAGGCAAGAAGCTGGGCTGGTTTGCTTCTTTTGTGAAAATCCCCAGGACTAACTCTCAGACTTCAGCCAGGCAGGAGGGTGGGAGCTGAGACTTGCTGTGGGGTTTTACTGCTTCCCCTCCTTTGCATGTGAGAGGGGAACTGGCCCATCGCAGGCCACAGAACTACTTTACTTTTTGTTTGGTCTTTTTATACCCTGCCTGGAAGGGGTCAACCTCGCTAAGAGATACAGCCAGAGGGCTATACACCTTACCCCATAGGTCCACATCATAGGACTGCTGTTGCCAGGGGAACAATATACAGAATCAGTGAGATGCCTGATTTCACCCCAAAGGGGCAACCTTGAGCCACAACCTTTATCAATGGCCATTAACTCCTAAGAAATCCTGGTCAGGCTATTTGCCTCTGGAAAGTATGGGTTCTTTTTAGGTTGCCAGTCATATATTTGAAATCTATTTAGAGAGAAATTATTGTAATTACAGCTAGGTTTACAAGACAGAAAGCATATAGCAAAAGACACATGAAATAAAAGAGAAATATGCTATAACTGCATTAGTTTATTTTCCTAGAAAAACATTGTTCATGCTACTGGAAAGCTCTGATACACAGAGAGAGAATCTTATAAACACCCAAACTCTCAAATCATAAACTGGTCTTTATGTCAGTGGCTCACAGACATACTGTGGCCTGGGGGACTGACTGACAGTGACTTAGAAGGACTGAGTGACACTGAATCTTTGTGCTCAGTTTTTAATAACTTCTAAGACCCTATCCTCCCCATCTCTTTCGAAGAATAACATTAAGACTTCAGGCACCTCTGACAAGCCATCATTTGAGGCCTCTAGGTCTTTGGCCACTGGGGATTGTGACAACTGGAAAGTCAATGTTTGTAAAGCATTAAATAGGAGTCAACACTCTTCAGAATGCACACACAACCCTTCAGAGAGTGAGCCCCTATAGACCCTAGAACTAGAGTTTATTTGGACTATTGTGTTTCTGTAACATTTCCAAATATGGGCAAGAAAGCACAGGTCTTAGCACAAGCAGCAGGACTTCTCTCCTAGAGCAGCAGCAGAGTAAGAGGAAAGGAGCCTGAAGTCATTAGGAGGTGAGGTGCTCAACACCTCTGGACACTTTTGGGTTAGAGTCAAATGCCAATGTTAAATATTGGCTTGTGTGATCAAGGCCAGAAAGGGTGTCATTGTTTGAGTTGTGATTCATCCCTTGCTTAGTCCCTGAGATCATTTTGCCTCTTACACAATTAAACTGACCCTCCTTGTGACCAGAAGTCATACCGGCTGCTAAGCACAGGAGCTGGCTCCACCACAGGTAGCAATCTCCTCAGGAGTTTGTGGACCAAGCTACATCTATAATAGCCTGGGTGGCAATGGCTCCCTCATCTGTGAACCAATCTTGGGTCTTGCAAAAAATCACTGGGTCAACTGCTGAAGTTTTTTTCAGAAACCCAAAGGCCAGTCCTAGGTGATGAAGAGAGAACTATGAATTACCTGTGACCTCTAGTAAATGAGTAAAAAGACTTCAACCCTAGTGATCAGTTCAAATTAGTGTGTTTTTGAGACTATATTAGAAGGAAAAGAGCTAGGAACGTATGGGCATAGCTGCACTACAATATAGCACTCATGGCTGGCCTGTGTCAGCTGACTTGCGTGTTTAACTGCAGTGTAGACATACCCTATGTTTTTTTTATAAAAGAAAGTTGAGAAGCTTCTTTATATTTCTGCAAATCAGTGGTGAGGTATTTGTGCTCTGAGGCTTTGTGGTTTCAAAAGGCCACGTCTGCCCTACCCTAAATGAGTGAGGTTTAGCAGTGAGCCTTTCTGTTGTCATTCCAGGCATGTCTTAATAAAAGTGATTCATTGCTTGGCTGCAAGTCAAGACACTTGATCATTATCAGATATTTTTAAACTGTTTTCTGCATTATGCAAGCCCAAGCTAATTTAGATAAGGTCAGGATCTCAGCTGACCTTAAAAGTGTTAAAGATGACTTTCCCTTCACATCTTCTACCTTATTCTTGAAGGATCTTTTGCAGTATCCCCAAGGCAGAGCTGGAAAGGAAGGTTAGTGGATAATTCAGTCATTAAACTATATATATATATATATATATATGCAGAAAAAGCATCTGAGAGAGTCACTATTTATTTGAACTCATCTGAAACCTTTTCTTCTTATTGTAACTTTTTATGACTTCTCGGAGAAAATAAAACCTTGCATACAGAGAGACCAAGTGTAAATAATTCCAATGGAGCAATGATAAAATTAACTTGCACAACCATTTTGATACAGAATAAAACAATTAGGATCCCGATTGTTAGTGACTATGCTAATTTTATCTAAATCTGGAAAAACATAAACAGTGGGAATGGAGTAAATAAGTAAAGTAAGAATAATGTTACTAAAAAAGTAAAATAAGCAAAAAATTTCCACTAATATGCATGAAAAATGTGAGAGGATCTACTTTGTCTTGATTTTATATCCTGTATATGAGGCTATTACATTTTATGAAGTTTTTTCGTAGTTTTCTGTAGTTAATTATCAAAAACTTAAATACCAATCTCACAATGATAAGGCAGAATAACTTTCCAAATGCATGGAATGTGTAAAAATGAGATGTGCCATGATGAAGGTGAAGCATGTATTGCTTTTCAGTGTTTATTGCAGATGGAACTGAAAACCTTAAGAAGTGTATTACCTGTAGGCTTGGCAGGATTTGGTTTAAATGGATAGATGTCAGTAAACATTGATTTCAGGTGACACACTGACATCGACGAAAGAAATACCAATAGCTAACAATCAGTAAGAGTGCAGCCTCCCCCCTTAAGCCTGCAGTGATCAGGTGTCACTGGGCCTGCAGGAGTGGCTGTGCAGGGAGCCCTCTGTAGCCCCGCTGTCAGGGACCAGCTCCTTCACTCCTACTCCTGTGACAGCACAGATGCAGAGGAGCTGCTACAGGGCCAGTGGCACCCAGGTTGCAGGTGTGGGGAAGGTTGCAGTCTTGCCCGGTGCAGCAGGGACCCCATGGCCAGGACTGTGTGGAGGAAGAGGCTGAGTTCCCGGCAACAGGGGAGGCCAATTCACTGCTAAATGGCTCCATCCCTACTGGGTAGAAGCTGTTCAGCAGTGGGGTGGCCTTCCCGTGGCAAAGGGCTCAGCTTCTTCCTCATGGCCCTGGACACCTTTCCAGCACCTTGGGCCTGCAGGGATCTGGTGTCTTGATCCCTCCACCCCCCAGCCATGCAGGAATTTATCTACAACTCCGCTGTCCTGGCCCTGCTCACTCACTCACCAGACAGGAGCATGGGGGCCATCTCCAGGCAGGAACTGTTCATCAGCACTTGGCAGCTAGTGGTTCATTGTCTTCCTCAAGGCCCTGGCTGGGGGTCTCTGCATCGCCAGGCCAGAACTGTAGCCTCCGTGGCACATTATGCCCCAACATGTTGGGCACCTTGGCCCTGCTGTTAGTGATGGGAGCCCAGGGCAGGGTGAGCAGGGCAGCCGCCCAGGGTGCAAAGCCACAAGGGTGGAAAAATGGGGCAGAAAAATGACAAAAAAACCCCAGCAGGGGGTGCTTGCTCACCCTGGGCGCTAAAATGTCTAGTGTAGTATTACTCTATGGGCACTCCATGCAACCCCATTGTCAGTACTGCCTTCATCCTAACTCCAACCCTACCCACCATAATTTCCAGCAACTATAAGAATAAAACTCATTTTAAAAAAATCGATAATCATTGTAATTAGAAAAATAAATGAAAATCAAATTCTGCCAAGCCTAGTTATCAGTCATGCTATAGGTGATTTGAAAGCTGCAAGGAATGTAGGGGACTTTTCCTTTAATTTCTTGTTTGCATGCTATTAAGATTTTTGTGTGAGTTGGGTGTGTCTTGATATTAATTTAAGTGTGACTGAAGGGAGTTTTTGTATGTGTTGATATATAGAAAGGCATTCATGGACTCTGGCACACACAAAGTTGTAAAAAGTACCATGAGATACTATATACAGGTCTGTCGCATCTTACAATGGGGTTATGTTCCGCAGTCAGCGCATAAAGTGAAAATCGCGTATAGTCAAAATTACATTGAGTGTAATGGCGGGCAAAATCACCCGCACTACAGGTACAGTATTAAAATTGTTGTTTTTCTCTCTTTTTTTTTTGCCGACCGCGTAAAGCTGAAATCGCGCATGTTAAATGCACGTAAGATGCGACAGACCTGTATGCATGCTTATGGATATAGGAAGTAATTGTTTAATATTTGAGTACTGATCCTGTAACTAAAGATGGTATTGTAGTACACGTGCAGAAGGAGGCAAAGATAGGCTTGTGTGTGTGCATCTATAACTCTGGAAATCACAGGGCAAAACCTAGCACAGGCATTTTGGAGAGAGCACCAGCCATAAACAAGTATGGCCATAGTCTGAGCCACATTGATCAAATGAGCTACTGTCGCTTCTCAGAAGCATGTTGCACTCTGATTGTCTCATCAACTTTAAAGATGTTTTGTTTTCCTTTTCAAACACCTTAATAACTACACTTAGACTGCATGAACACCTGGCATGTGCTGCAAAAAGCTACCTCACCGAGGAAAATAGAACTGTGAGGGTCAGCATTTCTGGTGGAATGATTCTTCTTCTAGAATACATCAGGTAAAGAAGAGACGGTAATAAAGTGACCCTAAGTTAGGCATCCTGCCACTATAATCCTCTCCCATAAAATGCAAATTCACATAGTGGCAGAGCAATCAGGATTTACATTCTAGCTTGTTGGACGGGGAGCAGGTAAGCACCGTAACTCAGCTATTTGGCAACTGCTTTGTTTTGACTCCCTCTAGCCACTTCTGCACCCCTGCATTACTGTGCGTTAAGTGTAGAACTTTTCAACAACTTTTGTTGTTGTTTTCCCTCCCAATTCTATTTATATTCACTCAAGCTGTTAAGTGAATTTGCTTGTGTCTTTACTATGAACATTCACATTGTTGAGTTTTACTGGTAAGACAATTGGGGAAAATTAATGCCAAAGTTTCATGAATGAGCCATTGCAGAAATTGAATTTTAAATTCACAAGTATTCAGGCCAGAATTGCTTTCATGGGCATCCAATCAGTAAGAAAAAAAAATATCATACAACTTACTTGCTCAATTATGAGTAAAGACAACAGTGTTGTTTTCACACATAGGATACTGAAAACACAGAGAACTGTTCATAATGAAGCCATAAAATGAAAAATTGGAAAAAATACTGTCAGTTTGAAAAATGAATACATTTGAGGTTCTGAGTTGCTCAAGGGTATTCCAAGAGAAAAAGAGGGGCTAAATATGACGAAATAATGTATTGTGATGTATTGACTTATCTCTTCCTAAATCAGAAACACAAACATCTTTTTGCATTTAATGTTAGAGACTTTTCTAAATGAAATCTTCTAGTCTTAAAACCATTAGGTATTTTTGTGACTAAACTCATCAGACCAATACCCAAACATAACCCCACGTTATTTAAGATACAATGATGTCCATTTGAAAGGAAAACTAGCTTTACTTTGATTTTGAGACTTAAAATGCATCTGTTGCCAACTGGAAACAGCTAGAGTTCAGCTTGCCAAGTGTTCTCTATAAAGCAGATGGAGAGGTAACTAACAATCTTGCTGCAATCTTGTTGACTCAGTCTTCTGAGTACCCATAAAACTCCCAGAGTTACTTTTCAAATTAACTTGATCACTGCACTATATGAGAATGTTCTTCAAGCTCATCATTGACCCTTGCCGTTTCCCGCTCCCAACACGCACACAGTTCTGTATAAATAATTAAACCCCTGATTATTTCTCCATTTATTTTGTCTGAGGGCTTTCCTATTTCACAGTGATTCCAGGGGAGCTTGAAAAGGACATTTAATGACTGTGTGGGTCTTCCTTTCCTCCTGGTTTTTAAATCTTCTTAAGTGTATTGAAAAGCTACCCAGTAAAGTGATGAATTATACAGTTACAAACCTTTAGTTACTACATAAAATGGTACTGTAGTTACATGTGGCTGGATGTACTGAGGGATGGACAATGATAGGCATAAGTTTCACATGCTGAATACATTTGTTTGCAAAGCACACAAAAAGAAATAGCCATCGACTCTAGTTGGGATCTCTTATGCACACTATGATTCAACAACCGATAGTAAGATGAGACTAATACCTTTCTTTCTTGCTGCAGGTGAGTTCAGCATATAAATCAGAAGCCCATGCTCCAGCTGGTCTTGCTTATTTTATTCTCTGTATGACCTTACCATGAATTCATTGTTTTTCATTTATATTTAAGGTCAGATGAAAGATATGTTCGGACTTATTTCACTAGCCATACAAGCAAAATAAGTATTTCTAATGCTTTGAGGAATAGCTAGTAGATACGCCCTAACAGAATGAAATGCTGTCTTTCTCAGAGGTTGCCATGCTACCCACTCAATTTAGCCAGGGAGCAAAAAAGTTTGAATAAACAGCTGTTTTTCCCATTGTATGTATTCCTGTCTAAACATTTGCAGAGGGCCTTGATACATACTCTCTGTCTGACAAAAGTCACTGAAGTGCTCTATGTGCTCCATCATCATAGCAATAAATATTCAGTCACATGTCTGTATATTACTTCTGTTATCAAGAACCATTCAACCAGCAGAGCCAAATTCTGCCCTTTGAAATGCATGGAGCACCCTCTGTGAATGGAGAGCAGCCACATGTAGATATTTCAGGGTGTAATTTGGCTTTGAGTAATTTGCAGTTTTCAAAAATGGCTGAGAATGAAGTTGGGGCAAATTTCCAAAGCAGTCAGCCTGTGAGAAATCCCAAAGCAGGGGGTTACAGCAGGAGCCAAGGGTGAGATTTTCAAACCTGTCTAAAGGAATTAGGTATCCGCTTTGAACTCAGCCTAAAGGTGTACATCTCAAGGGAGGCTGCATGTTTTATTCTACATTCTGGGCCAGATTATAGCTTGGCCTGCGTAAGTACGCTAGAGAAGAGAGAGGGCCCAGGGAACTCCTTCTCCCACTATGATAGGCATGCAGGAACATGCTATAATTTGGATGCAAGAGGTGGATTGCACAGTGGGTGGGGTATATATCTCCAGCACCTACTATCCAGAGGATAGCTGGAGGCTTTGCAAATCTCCGAATCTTTTCTGGGATTGCAAACCTTTATTTCTCATAGTTTAACCCACGCTTTATTAAGGGTGAGTTAATTAAAAAACAAAACAAAATGCATTTTTCTGACTAAGCAGAAGCCTCCACTATATAACAGGGATAGAAGTAGAGCTAGTTGAAAGTATTCCAGATAATTTTTCAGTCTTTCTATTAAGTCAAAAAAATGTCCACTGCAAATTTTGATGGGGAAAACCCCCACTTTCTAACCAGCTCCAAATAAAAGGTCTTTTGTCAAACCATAATCCCCCAACCAAAGAAACTGGAGTGGCACTGTACACTAGTTTCTGGGTACTCCAGTCTAGTTCCTTCTTTCACAGTCTTTCTATATTTGTTTTTCATACAGTCACCTTTTACCCTTTTCTCTCTGCCCTGGTTCTGCTTCTTTTGTCAGAGTCTTCTCTGTTATCACTTATGTGGAATAGTCCCATGCAGGGGGCAGGAAATCTTGAGGTGTCTGTTCTACTGTACATATTCTCCCATTTGGTGATGGATTTTATCTGCCCCCCAGCAGTTTAAGCATCTGAAGACCAGAAGATCCATCAGTGTCTGTCAGATTTATTCCTCTACACTTCTACCCAGATCTTTTCTGACCCCTGTGGCTTGCTATTGGGCTGATTCCAATAAGAACTACACTGTAAGGGAATTCCCCTAAAAAGGGGTAAGTTCCAACCAGTAGAGGGAAAAGAGAGTAAGTTAATGCTGCCAGGGTTAGCATTAACTTACCCCTAAAGACGTAAGATGGCATTAGTAGTGAGATGATGTTATGCAGAGTGGCCCCACCACAATCCCACCTACACAGCCCAAACCCCATAGATCTTCCTCAGAGGGGAATCTACAGAACTGAGATGGTACTAGGGTGACCAGATGTCCCGATAAAATCGGGACCATCCTGATAAAATCGGGATGATCCCGATATTTAGGTGTTTGTCCCGATATTTCGCTCCGCCGGCAGCACTCGGCCTTTTTTTTTTTTTTTTTGCTCTGCCGGCAACACCCCCCTCCCCGCCCCCATGTGTCCCGATATTTTCTTCCTCTCATCTGGTCACCCTAGATGGTACTTTCCAGGCCAGGACTCTATGCATGTCCATATGCCCTGTTCCCAGAAACAGTGAGTACAGCATGGTCCTAACTAACCTAGACCAAGGCTTTAAGGCATATAAATACTGGGGCTCTTATAGTCTGGTGGCCTTATGTGCTGCAAAAAGCCTGTTACCAAAATGAAACTCCTGCTCCCCTCATTCTGATTTCTACTACTACATTTGCACACAAACATCATGGTGGAGTCCAGAGCACACTGATCTCCCACAATGGAGGCAATTTCCTGTGTTCAAAAATTTATAATAAGATTTAAAAAAAAAATACAAGCAAATCTAGTAAATCCACCGAGGAGATTATTGAACTGAGTGAAGCTAGACAAGCTTGAAAATGTATTTCCTGTTTGTCCCAAGATGTAACTTTCCATTATTGGTTTGCCAGTGCTGATCTAGTGGGAGTTGTTCTTCAGAGCATATTTAGTTAATGAAGTCTGACTTTCTCTCTCTCTCTCTCTCGCTAGCTAGATACATACGCTAAATACATACAGTCAATATATTGAATTTTATACTGGGGAAAAAAAGATTCTAAACTCTGTGGGCCAGATTCTCATCTGCTATAAATCAGCATAGATCCAAGGAAGTCAATGGAATTTTGTTGATTTACACTAAATGTGGATCTGACCCTGCATGTGCATATTCTATTTGCCTAGGAATATTCTGAAACCATGTGGGAAATAACTTCCCCAAATAGAAAATATGTGGTTGCTATTTAAATTCTGAAAGACTCTTGATGTGATGAAACCCCAGTTCTGAGAGATGAATGTTTTCAACTTAAAATGAGTTCTTTTGTGGGTTACATTTTGAAACAGCTGCAGTTTAAGCATGTTGAAAGGGTACAATTAACCGAGCAATAGCACACGCAAATAAGCAGGATATTTTAATAAATACAATTTGTGTTCAGCCCATTAGGAAATAAGGCATATACATATTGGGGTCTAATTTGCATGTCTTATAGTGTGTCAAGACAAGAAATTAAATAATCTACTGCACAAATTGTATCAGATTTTCTCCAAAGAAAACCCACTTATATTACAAGTACTGTAGGCGTTCACCTACCTAATGTCCCAGTCCAGCACAGCATATGTTTAAGCTTAAGTTCTCTGCTGGATCATGGCTCAAAGCCCATATCATCCTCTACCATGATGAGACCTGCAGGAGGGGGCTTTCAACAACATGGAGCTATCCCTTATGGAGATATTTTCCACATCTTCACATGAAGGGCAGGCTCTTCTTTGCACAGTATCCCTCCACTTCAGATACACATGCCCCTCACGTGCTTTTAATCAAAGATTTTCCCATTCAGCCTGCACATGTGCTGCTGATATCCTCAGGCCCTGCACCAGGCTATACCAGGATGCACATGTGAACCACCCTCAGTTCCTTCTCAACTACCTGGGCCTGAGACAGAGCTTAACATGTCCGCATTGTGCGTGCCACGGCTGCTTGATACTTTGGTCTAGCTTAGTTTGTTTTATTTTAGTTAGTTACTGGTTATTTGGAAGATTGTTTGGATTTCCTGAAGGGAAATCCCTCGGAGAAGCGTGTCCAGTTCAGCAGTTGAATGTGGTCTTCAGTTGAATGAGGGAAAATCCACCTTAGCTTCTGTAAAGAACATAAAATTCATAGGTGTATCCCTGGATTCCTTTCCATGGACAGAGTCACGACATTATCAAATCTTGTTCAAACTATTCAAGGGAGCCCCCAGACTTCAGTCAGAAACGGTCTTCAACTTCTAGGTCACATGGTGGCTTATACTTCTGGGCAGGGCCGGCTCCAGGGTTTTGGCCGCCCCAAGCAGCCAAAACCAAAAAAAAAAAAAAAAAAAGCCGCGATCGCGATCTAAAAAAAGCCGCAATCGCGATCTGCGACGGCAATTCGGCGGGAGGTCCTTCACTCCCAGGCGGAGTGAGGGACCATCTGCCGAATTGCCGCCGAATACCTGGAACTGCCGCCCCTGTCCGGAACGGCCGCCCCAAGCACCTGCTTGAGAAGCTGGTGCCTGGAGCCGGCCCTGCTTCTGGGACAGAAAATGCAAAATTATGCCTTTGCTGTTTCCAGGGATGGCTCAAATCAGTTTACTTTCCAAACAGACACAGCCTAAACAAACAGGTGTCAGTTTCTCAACAGGTGAAACACTCCCTAGACTGGTGGAAGGTTCATTGCAATGTAGGGGCAGTTCCCTTCCTCCAATCAATGCCAAGGGTAACTGTAACCATGGATGCATCTCTGTTAGGATGGGGAGCACACCTCAATGCTCTAATGGTACAGGGTAGATGGTCACCCCAAGAAACTACCCTCCACATTAACCTGCTGGAGCTTAGAGTGGTCAGAAATGCATGCCTTTATTTTTTGCCTCTCAGCAGACGCAGGTCTATCAGAGTCATGACAGGCAATGTGGCCTGCATGATTGATATCAATCAGCAGGGAGGAGTGAGATCCCTTTTCCTGTGTGCTGAAGCAATAAGGTGATGGAAGTGGTGCATAGAACATCACATAAGAATTTCAGCAATGTATCTCCCAGGCAGGCAAAATATGACAGCCTAACTCTCTCAGCAGATGTTTCCCCCAAAACTACAAATGGGAACTGAACTCCTAGATTCTTGTAGGCATATTTCAAACTTGGGGATTTCTGTAACTGGACCTCTTTACCACAGCTACAAACAAAAATATCATCTATTCTGTTCAAGGGAGGTTTAGGTTGCAATTATTTGGGGCATGCTTGCCTCCTCATTTGGATGAAGAAGCTGTTTTATGCTTTTCCTTTAACCCCTCTGATTCTGAGAGTGGTGAACAAAATCAAACAGGACAAGGCCACAATTATACTAATAGCCCTGATGTGGTCATGGCAGGCGTGGTTTCCCCTACCTGTTTGTCTTCCAACCATTCCTCAGCTTCTCTCCCAGAACCCCAGTTCACTGCTGCATCCCAGTCTGAGCATTCTCCACCTCAAGGCGTGGCTCCTTAATGGTTCATGGGGTTAGAATCGGCCTGCCTGTTCGGCCGAGGTACAACAGATATTACTGAATAGCAGGAAAGGCTCTATCAGAAACACTTACCTTCAAAAGTGGAGAAGATTTAGTCACTGGTCCGAACTCCAGAAAGTTGTCCCTGAATCTACCTCACTTCTGCTTCTTCTGGAGTACCTGTTGCAACAAAATAAAACAGGACTGTTAGTTAGTACTCTCAAGGTTCATTTGGCCCCCTTAACAGCTTTTCATATCACAACTGAAGGGTTCTCACTGTTTGTTCACCTACAACTGTATTGTTCATGAAAGCTCTGGGAAATCTTTTCCCACAGGTGAAAGTCCCCACTGCAGTTTGGGACCTTTTGAACCAGTGGTGACCTGCCATTTACTGAATTTGGCTATGTAAACGACCTTCTTAGTAGCTACTTCATCAGCCTGCAGAGTCAGATAAATTGGGGCCTTAATGGCAGACCCTTCTTTCTCTGTATTGTACAAGACCAACGTTTCCTTATGGCCACACTCCAGATTTCTATCTAAAGTGTCTTCTGAGTTTCATCTGAATAAGATCATTTACCTACCAGTTTTCTTTCTGAAAACACATATGGGCATTCACCTTCTATCTAGATCGGACTAAATCATTTAAAAAATCTCCTAGACTGTTTGTTTATTTTGCAGACAGATCTAAAGATTCTGCTATTTCTACCCAAAGTCTATTGAAATGGATTTCTGTGTATATTATTGCTTGTTGCAGTGCTGCCAGCATTCCATTCTGGTGTGTCAGCTCATTCCACTAGGTCACAACTTCATCTATAGCTCTCCGGAAAAACATCCCAGTGTCTGAGATCTACAGAGCTGTTCCATCACCCTCGGTACATACCTTCGCCAAGCACAGTGCCTTGGTTGATGCCTCTACACCCGATGCAGCAATTGGCAATGCAGTTCTTTCCTGTGTTCTGGACTTGATTCTGAAACTCCCTCCTCCTTATGAGAATACTGCTCAGGAGTCACCTGAAGTGGAGCATCCATAGGGACACTACCTGAAAAAGAAAGAGAGGTTACTCGCCCTGTGCAGTAACTGTAGTTCTTTGAGATGTGTTCCTATGGGTGCTCCACTACCCACCCTCCTTCCCCTCTGCTTCAGTTTCCTTCTGAGACTCAGCAATGGAGAAAGAACTGAGGGCAGTTCATCTGTGCAGCCTGATATAGCATCAGTTTGAGGCATGAGGCGATCAGCAGAACATGCATGGACCAAACTAATGCAAATCTCTGATTGAAGGCATGTGGGGGCAGGGCATGCACACCTGAAGGGGAGTACCCACAGAGAGACATGTAACCCACACACCTCCTGGGTGTGGTGTTCTGTCCCATCTAGTGGCACCGAGACCACTTAGAGAGAGAGAGAAAATGAGTCTGCTCTACAGCCTTAGTTAACAGCCAGTTGGCTTTTAGCTCATGCAGTGGAGGCTCATGCATTAAGCTCCAAAGGTCCCAGGTTCAATCCCACTCACCGATGACCAGGGTCTGCCGGTATTACAGACACATCTTGAAGAACTGCAGTTACTGCATAGGGTGAGTAATCTCTTTTTTATTTTCCCCCACTTGCAGAAAAGACCGTGCCTCCAAACCTGGCAGTTCAGTGGGAGATCAGGGTCTGGGTCTCCAAGCTGACTTTGCTGAACATCTAGAATGTGAACTGCTAACCAAGAACATGTTTCTAAATGTGTGTGTGTGTGGTGGGGGAGGAGATTTTGAAAAGTGCAAACCACTGACTTTCCAGGAAAGTTAGGTATCTAGTTCTTTTGGGGCCCCTTTTTCCCATTTTGTTACCTTTACACTCCAAAGTGGACCTTACTACTGTTATCCATGCCTTTTTTACCTCAAGATTTGATTACTACAATGACTTTACATGGGGGATACACCTTCAGTTTGTTCAGAACCTGAAGCTGTTGTGGAATATTGCAGACAACTTATTACTAGATATATCTCATTGGGAGCACATGACACTGGTGCTCTGGACTCTGCACTGGCTGCTTATTGGCTTCTTAGTGGAGTTTAAAATATTAGTTTTGACTGGTAAAGCTCTAAAAGGCCTGGGAGCTCCTACCTGACAAAATGTCTACTTCCCTGTGTGATATCACAACAGCTATGGTCAGCAGAAGTGCTTGAATTTTAAATTCCCTCCGTTCAGTAGTGGGCTGCTGGCAGAGTGTTCTCCATGTGGGCCTGTTGGCTATGCAGCTTGCTGTCCCCTGCTTCTGAAGTAGCTACACTCTATTGACCACTAGAGCCCAGTTCAAATTATGAGCTGGGCTGAGGGCATGGGTGCGAAGGTGGTCCTGGTAAGGGGAAGATATATCTGTTTTGGTTTACTGATTAATTTAATTTCTTTCCTGCTGAGCAGGGGCCTTCCTATGCTGCCAGATAGTTACTCTTTATAAGAAATTATATTTTAAATACTTTACTTCAATTTGGGCATTTTTCTAAACTGAAATAAATAAAAATATGGTTTCTATTAAGAGAAATAGTGTAATGTTTAACCTAAACCTATGTGCAGCTTCAGCACATAAACCTATGTGCAACTTCAGCCTCCTAGATTCTGAAGCTAGTGAGGTTTAACATTAGCTTTTAAAGATCACTAGATATTCAGGAAATAATTGGAGATATCTTACTATATCAAATAGTTCAAGATACCAACAACCTACTGGTACAAAGGATAAAGCCGGCTTACTAGAAAATAGTGTACCACAAAACTGATACAGTATAGTTTCCTCAATAGTTCCAGCTACGATGATTTACCATTGACTGCTGAGAGAGGTCTATCACTTTACCCAATTTCTTTTTCTCATGACTCCCAAGAATTGTGATGGATCAGAAGAAGTGATTACTTAATACTCTGTTCAGGTTATATTGACCCATGAGCAACTGGGTCCAAGAGAAACATTTTTATCAAACAGTGTGAGAGCTGGAGGCTGATGCTTTGATTTTGACTACTTACCCAATCAATGACATAGCAAGTCAAAGTGCTGTCAAGTCCCTCAAAGGTTTAGCTTGTGAGCTTCCTGCTGTTTACCTGGTAGGTTTTCTCTCTGTCATAAAACTCTAGATGAGTTTATTAGGCTTGCAGCAAAGAGTGAACCGTACATGAAAATATAAAATTGTGCCATTGGTCTTATTCTAAAAAGGTTGGCTGCACTCTTTCAGTTTCAGCACGATTACTAACAGGATTTTCATCTAATTTTAGTTGAAAAACACTTTTCCTACCCAAAATTTCCAGTGTCAATGTTGTAGGTACCTTCCCCCCAATCCCTATTTAAAAGTGGAAGATATGACTAGAAGTAGTTTTCCCAATTTAAAAGAGAACAATTACATTTAGGAAAGCAACTTGATTAGGAAGATTGCCCCCCACAAAATTCCTTTAACAAATAAAGTGCACTGAGACAATGTGTAATTCAAACTTTTGTAAGAGTTGAGCTGCTGAAACCAAAGCTGACGTTCAGATGGAGACTGCTGAATCATCACTTCCTGAATGTGAGATTTCTATGTGCATGGAAGGCAGGGAGAGTTCTGTCAGAATGAGAGAAGACAATTAGTCCAGCATTCATTATTATAACAAATTAGGGCTAGACTGTATCATAAAGGAGTATTGTGAGAGTTAGATTGAGGGCCATGATTGGGCTCTTCTAGTTTCCCCTGCTTTGCTGTACCTTTGTTTATTATCCTGTTTTCTTAATTTTTGCATCCTCACCCCACTCTCCCATAGTCAAACTTTTTTCCCCCCTGAATTCTAAATCCTCCCTTAAATGGAACAAAATACATTAGCATTTCTGATTGTGAGACATTGGCCAATGTAGAAAAGTGAAATCACAATAAAAATGAAAACATAGTATTGTTATCTCAATTCTGTAAACAAGCCCCATCTGTTAACAGCATGACACTTCCAGATGTGGATGGTGAACAGTTGTTCCAGTGCCCTAGGCTCTGTGTTTCTCTAAGGCGGAGTTGCTCCAAAGAAACAGCCTAAGACTTCAGACACCTATTTGTACAGCTATGCAGTCATAACAGAGTACTGAGGGGAAACTCTCCAACGTTCTCAATGGACATTTTGCAAAATTGTAACATGCCTTGTGTAAAGTGCTGAACTTTCTTGAAACCTGCTGTGATACTGTGATCACAGGAAGCTTAGTAAGCGGTGTTGGGCAGTGTCACAAAATTAAGGCCTCAAATCCCAAACCAGCAAAGCAGTTAAGTGGGTGCTTAACTTAAATACTTGAGTAGTCCCATTGATGTCAATCAGACCATTCATTTGCTTAAAGTTAAGCACATGCTTAAGTTCTTTGCTGAATCTGGGCTCTAAAGAAGAGATACAGTCTTGGTTTTCAGGAGAAAATTTTTGGTGGCCTCAGAGTGCGGCCACCAACTCTTGCTGGTGGCCGCTCTCACACTTCTTCCTAAAATACTTAAATAACTTTAGGAAAACCAAATAAATATGCACATATACATGTTCAAATCATTGTAATTTATTTATTGCTAGCTAGTAAGTCTGTTGTGAAAAGTGATATTAAACAACCATACAAGTATCACGTTTCACAGCAGACTCACTCAGCCCCGGCAAGCCTTGGGACAAATTAAGCGCTGGATGGGTGATTGGGGGAGGCAGCAGGACCAGGGGCAATGGGGGTGGGTGAGTGGAGGGCCAGGGAGGCAGCAGAGGCCTGGTGCCTGAAGCCCTACAGCCAGAGCCCAAAGCCCCGTGGCCAGGGGATGGGGCCTGGGGATAGAGCCAGAAGCCATGCAGGCAGAGCCTGGGCCCTGCTGCTGCACAGCTCCAGCCTGGGGCTGGAGCCCATCACCCCTGGAAAGGTGGGGAACTCATCAGCAGCCTGCTCCACCAGTGTTGTGCCCCAGCTGCCTCCTGGGCAAAGCATCCAGGAGCAACAGGAAAGGGTTATTACTTTAACCTCAGTGCCCCCCATCACAGCCCAGGAGGCTGTGGCCGCAAGAAAAACCCAAGGTGGCCTCATGCGGCCACGGTGGCCACATTTGAGAAACGCTGATTATGATCTCAATACACTACCTGAAACTTGTAATTTTGGTGGTAAGCCTAAAGACCAAAACATAACATATCTAAAGAAAAAATAAAAATAAAAACTTGCATTTGCTAGATTCCCTAGTAACACTGTAACATTACACAAATTGACATCTATAGTACCAGTCCCCAAAAGAGGGTGGGTTAGTTTCATAGTTTCATAGTTGTATTCAGGCTTGGCAGGGTCAGACAAATGGGGGAGACAGAAAATAATTATTTAATGACAATAGATGTTTAGATTCAAAAAGCTAAAGTTCATAACTGCTAAAACACAACTTGTCAACCTCACATGTCAAAATGTACAAAGTAAATATATTTAAACTCTCAAACAACATTTTTCTTTCTTTGTCTATCTGTAAATTTCTACTATTATCAATGGAAATATTTTTCAATCTGTTTGTGTGTGTACAGTAAAATTGATGTTTACCAGCATTTACTGATAAAAATCTAATCCTTCCAAGCCTAGTTTTATTACATATTTCTAAGCTAAATGCAAAAGGGAAAGTGGTGATTTAGTGGTTCTGCACTGCTTTACTGACTCTAGTTCAGATTAGACCAGGCTGCTAACCCCTATTTCTCACCTGCGATTCCTACCTATAAATTATAAACATGCTGAAACAATCATTATATTATTATTTTTTTATACCTCTCAATTTACAACTCTGGCTGTCCTTGAGCAGGTTCTTTGTATTTGTTACAGTCTCCAGAGGGAGAATTCATTGACTGGTGACTCTACATTTTAGCTCAGAGAAATTTCAGTCTCATTCTGGTGTCTTCAATTTTCCACAAGACCCTACCGTTCCTCATTGATTATGTACCAAGGATTAATTATGCTGTCACTTTGTGTATTTACATCCTTAGACAATGTATTGGCTCACTTGCTTTAATATGCTCAGCGTTTTTTCCTGGTATGGGCACATTTGTTTTGTTAATTGCTTCAGAGCAACATGTTGCTGTTAGAATGAATGACAGTGATCAGATAGAAAAGTAATATTTATTCCTCCAATAAATCCATGAGGATAATTTTCTCTTGTTACATTAGGAACTGGAATTCCTACATCTCTTGCCTTGAAGGCATGAGAATAAATGGTGCCTCATGAAGAAATATGGCTTTAAAATATCTGGTAGTGTGTTTTAACCAGTTCAATGCATTGTCCAATTAAATGGGGGCGGTGTTAGTTTATTATCAATTATTGTTTTAATTCATAGAAGGGTGATCAAACATAAGTAATGAGATTATGCCTCATGGACTCTTATTTATAGCAGTCAGACCTTAATTCTGTGAGGATAATTGACTTTTATTGAGAGGACTGTAAGGGACAGAAGCAGGGAGCGAACATAGAAAAAATAATGTAAAGCCTTTCTCACATCCAGAGGGTTCAGGTGATTAAAGGTAACTCTCAAAATATCTAATTATTAGACATTTTGGTATTATAATAGTACTATTAGTAATATTATTATAATTAGTAATATTGTTAGTAATAAAATTCCTCTTGCGGGAAACCCTCCAGAGGGGCTTAAAGGGGAAGAAATCTCCATGAGGTTCCCCTGTGAGGTTCTTTCTCCAGTTGTTCCATTGATGAAACAAACTGGGCTTTTTAGCCCCATGGAGAGGCTTTGGAACAAGCCTGTTAGACAGCATCCAAGGGGCCAGTGCCACAAAAAGGCCCTGTGCTGTACCTCCATGCCAGCTCTGCAGTACCACTGGACTTACACCACCATACACACACTCCTTGATAGTATGGCTCCAATGGGGCTTCTGCAGTGCTTAATTTGTGCCAGGGCTCAGCCCCGGCACCCCTAGGCTTGGCAGTTCATAGCCTCGGCACCTCTGGGATTGCTGCATCAGTTATGAATATAAAAAAAAATTGCTTGTGCCCTGGCATCTAATTACTTGAGCACCTCTTTCATTACAAATTAAGCACTGGGCTTCTGCAGTATGCATCCAGTGAAGCATAATTACCCCCTGCTGTGGGGGAAGGGGAAAAGAGTGGCGCACTCTGATGCAATACACACTTTCCACCCTAAGTTCTATAGGGCTACTGCCCTTTCACTTGGATCCCTGGATGTGCAGAGTGCTCTCCATGTGCTCAGGGGAAGGGGTGATGGTGCCATGGATTTGGCCAAAACCCCTTTCTGTGAATGAAGGGGAGCTATGCATGTGTACCTCATTGAGGGTGCTTATTATTAACTAAGACCACAGTGGCAGTTTAGTGAAGATATTAATGAGAAGCAGGATGTTTTCTGAGGAGAGACTAAATCTATTCCTGTTCACATCTTGTTGTCCTCTGTGACAGTATCATTACTATTATTCATTGAGCACCAAAGTGTGCTTAGAGCTATACAAGCATTGTCCCTGTCCCAAGGACCTTACAGTCTAGTTAGAAACAGAACAGTTCAGAACTGTATGACACGCAGAGCGGTGGTATAAGATCAAGGCTAAGAAAATGTGAATGTCTTTGAATGACTGCACAAAAGTAACGTTTTTTAAAAGAGATTTGAGGGAGAAAAAGGTGTGTTCATTCAGCAGAGAAGAGGGAAGTCCCCACATAAGGGATGCCTTAGGAGGATACACAAAGCTGACAATGGAAGGAGGATAGAGGAAACTGCTTAGGGAAACCAAAGGGAGACAATAATAAGAAAATTCTAGTATTCTCTAAGTTTCTTCTGCACAGTAGGATTAGTCCAGTTCAGTTCACTGATTAAAAGTCATGCACTGATTATATAACAAAAGCAGTCTGTGGTTAGTCACTTTTGTGTGCTTCCTTTCTTCCTTTCTATTAGTGGTTCACAGTATTTTACTGTGTGTATCCTAAGGGATTTTAAAGGAGGATTGAGAACTGCATTTGTGTCATATGGAGGCTGTATGCTAATTACCAGTCTGACAGGATATAATAACAATACAAGTGCACAACTGAAAGGAAAAAAATGAGCAGAACATGCAATTATTTTACAAAACAGTTTCTTTCCTTGAGGGAGAAATCTGCACATTTACCATCTGCGACAAAGGAGATGTTGAACTGTATAAGTGAATTACCCCCAGTTCTGTATACATGTATATATGGAAAAGGATGAACTTGAAATGACATTAAGCAATTTTGTTTTTGCAAGAAAAGACTAGAAAAGGTACTGAACTGCACAGATGCATTTCCCTCTCTTTCAGAAGCCTAATTCAGGTTGATAAATGAAACATGATGTAAAGCAGAAATACTGTATAGACTTCTGTGGAAATGTTTGTTATACTGCACAAAGCTTTCAGTTTCTTCATAGTACATGCAAGATGGAAACCTATAATATACTGAAAGAAAAAAATTATGAGATAGACTGTCAGTATTAGCAACATGTTTCGACAGAAGTTTATTCGCATAAAAAGAGGACATTTCAAGAATATTAAAGGAATGCATTCTACCAACAAAAATCAGAACATTATTTAAAGTTAAAGCTCTGCCTTTAACTAACACCATAGTGAGTACAGATTTTAGGAGTTCTAGTCTTCACTCTTCTTACAGGTGGCTCCGGAACAGTGAGTGATCTCACACTGTGTGGATGTAGCTTTCTTCATTTTAGTCCTTCAAATAAGTGCAAAAAGACTGCAAATGAAGCTTTATTCCCCACCCGTCTTGGTCAGTCATTGGTCCCCACAAAACTCTTAAGTCAAGCCCTGCATAATCATATATCATCTTCTTAATAGCCCTTCTGAATCTAGGACTCCATATTCTGAAGGATCCATATTTTGCTACTGCCTTCAATTTACAAAAATACCTAGTACATACAGGCCGAGATTCTGTGCTACACCTCGAGGAATCACAGCATAGAAAGGTACAGCCCAGTAAGGGTTTTAACTTGGGTACAGCCATCCTATGAGTGCCTACAACAACAACAAAATGTTCCCCAGCTGGCTAACATGCTTTTATGGTCCTTATACAGCATCATAGTGGCATACAGGGACCATTCCTCCCTTGTCCCAAAGTATTTATTATTTGTAGTATAGTAGTGCCCAGAAGCCCAGACAAGATCAGGACTCCATTGTACTGAATGCTGACATACAGTCTAAATAGACAAGATAGACAAGGAATTCCACCATGATTTCAATAATTTCCATCCCACCATCAACCTCAGCCTAGATCAATCCACACAAGCAGTCCATTTCCAGGACACTACTATGCTAATAAGGGATGGTCACATAAATACCACCCTATACCGGAAACCTACTGACCGCTACACTTACCTACATGCCTCCAGCTTCCATCCAGGACACACCACACGATCCATTGTCTACAGCCAAGCTCTAAGATATAACCGCATTTGCTCCAATCCCTCAGACAGAGACAAGCACCTACAAGATCTCTATCAAGCATTCTTAAAACTACAATACCCACCTGCTGAAGTGAAAAAACAGATTGACAGAGCCAGACGAGTACCCAGAAGTCACCTCCTACAAGACAGGCCCAACAAAGAAAATAACAGAACACCACTAGCTGTCACCTTCAGCCCCCAACTAAAACCTCTCCAGCGCATCATCAAAGATCTACCACCTATCCTGAAAGATGATCCCTCACTCTCACAGATCTTGGGAGACAGACCTGTCCTCGCTTACAGACAACCCCCCAACCTAAAGCAAATACTCACCAGCAACCACACATCACTGAACAAAAACACTGACCCAGGAACCTATCCTTGTAACAAAGCCCGATGCCAACTCTGTCCACATATCTATTCAAGTGACATCATCATAGGACCTAATCACATCAGCCATACCATCAGGGGCTCATTCACCTGCACATCTACCAATGTGATATATGCCATCATGTGCCAGCAATGCCCCTCTGCCATGTACATTGGCCAAACCGGACAGTCTCTACGCAAAAGAATTAATGGACACAAATCTGACATCAGGAATCATAATACTCAAAAACCAGTGGGAGAACACTTTAACCTGTCTGGTCATTCAATGACAGACCTGCGCGTGGCTATCTTACAACAGAAAAACTTCAAAAACAGACTCCAACGAGAGACTGCTGAGCTGGAATTGATATGCAAACTAGATACAATCAATTTAGGATTAAATAAGGACTGGGAATGGCTGAGCCATTACAAACATTGAATCTATCGCCCCTTGTAAGTATTCTCACACTTCTTATCAAACTGTCTGTACTGGACTAGCTTGATTATCACTTCAAAAGTTTTTTTTCACTTACTTAATTGGCCTCTCAGAGTTGGTAAGACAACTCCCACCTGTTCATGCTCTCTGTATGTGTGTATATATATCTCCTCAATATATGTTCCATTCTATGCATCCGAAGAAGTGGGCTGTAGCCCACGAAAGCTTATGCTCTAATAAATTTGTTAGTCTCTAAGGTGCCACAAGTACTCCTGTTCTTTGTGCTCCAGCAGGAACTGAAGCCAGATCTTCTAAGTCTCAGTCCTGTGCCTTAACCACTAGACTATTCTTCCAGATCGGTTTTAATTAACATTCATAGTAAGTAATATGCTTAGATCAGTACATACCAGAAGAATCTGTATAGCGTATAAAACCAAGTTACAGCTATAAGTACAATGATATTCTCCCTCTCTATATAATTTCATATAGCTAACTTCTTATCGTAGCTGTGTCATTTGTTGTCTTCTTCCCAAAGGAGGGTATCATCACCGAATTTGCTAATATCTCCTCGAATGTTTTGCTGGACTACAGTCTTATTGAAAGACCTTAGAACCTTAAATGTCCATAAGAGTTATTAGCTTCAGGATCAAGGGAAAGTGCTAATGTCACCAATTCACAGCTGCTGGTTAACAAAATTCCAATTGCCTCTGAACTGTACATCCCATTCTACACAAAGTGACAGTCACTAATAACGTGTTTGCATTACAAATTATTGGTGTGATCTGTTGCTCCTTTCCCATCTCCCTTTTTTGAGTAAGATTGCCAAGCTAGTAATCATTTTAATTGGGTTAGGTAGCAAGATCCTGAAGCATCAAATTACCTTTGAATCACAGCAGAAAGTTTGCAGAGATAATTCCTTCCTGGCATTGCCATTTTTCTTTTTCTTCTCCATATTGAAGGAGGCTTAGGTGATACCACAAGATGGATCAAAACTGATCTCTATTGACTGATGGTATAAGCCATGGGAATCTCATGTAGCTCAACATCCACTATTAACTATTTGACTCCTATGTCAAATATTTTAAGAACTTAACCTTCTTTGTACTTACCAATTCCCTTTCATTTTATCTTCAGAGTAAAGTTCTGTAGCATAAAATATGTTACCATTTGTCTTGCTACATTTCATGCCACAACTAAATGTTTAAGAGAAAATTATTTAGAGAAACAGTACAACACATAACGACTAGAGTAGTGCACAAGGGTCAAGTCATTATTTGAAATATGCTCACACTGTAATAATTAAAAAGCCTTATTTCCCCCATGTAAAGGTAAAAAGGGATTCAGCTGCCAAAAACTCAGAGACCCATTTTGTCATGTTCTTGGTGCCCTCAACAAGGACCAATCAGTGGTTTCCAACTTTGACCCCCGTTAGTGAGAGCCAATCAGTGAGAGCTGAACACTCAGCACCTCACAACTTCTGTCCCAAATAGCTTTTGTCATAATTGTATATTATTTCCTTTTTCTGCCAGGTAAGCACTTTCTTCAGCAGCATTTGCAATGAGTTATTTTGGTATCTGCCCTTGAATCCAGGTCTCTTTCACATAGCAATTCCAAGTAATGAGAATGAGTTTTTAGATTGCAAGCTTGTTTTTCAGGGACTGTCATGGGTTTACTACATGGGTTCAGGGCCGGCTCTGGCTTTTTGGCTGCCCCAAGCGGCCAGAATGGCAAAGCAAAAAAAAAAAACCTGCGGCGCGGCCGGAGCCAGGGTGCAGGGGGACTCCCTGCGCTGCAGATGTGCCCCGGCTAGCACAGGGGAGGGAGAGGAAGTGGGAGGGAGAGAGAGAGAAGGGGGGCAGCCAGGGCTTCAGCGGGGCGCTGCCACGTGGCCCCGCCACCTGCCAGGAGGGCTCTGCACTGCTCCAGTCGGCTGGGAGGGAAGGACTCGGGCTGCCCTGCCGGGCTTGCTGCAGGGCGCTCCCTACAGGGAGGCTGGAGCGGAACACCACCAAAAAAAAAAAAACAGCCGTGCCGCCCTAGGATTGGGCGGAATGCTGCCTCCTACAAGCTGCCGCCCCAAGCACCAGCTTGCTCGGCTGATGTCTGGAGCTGGCCCTGCATGGGTTCCCCCTTTCCCAGCTGCCAGACTGCAAGTGGGTGGTGCTTGAGAGAGGCAGGGTGTATGGAAAGTGAAAGGAATTGTTCTTGTGCACCTTGTCTCCAGCACTATGGAGATAGGCACTGCTGTGTGAGCGCTCAAGCTATATAAAATAGTTGGATTTTTAAGACAATGCTGGTTCACATCCTTTGTCTTTCAGCCTTGGTGTTACAATATATATGTACAATGTCTAGCAGAATGGATTTCCAACTTGGCTCAGGCTTCTAAATGTTACAGTATTGCCAACTCCAAACATTCAAATATCATGAGCATGGCCCTCAAAATCATGAGATTGGTTTAAAATCACAAGATATGTATAAAATAATAAATGTTAGGTTCTTTTTATTTGCATTCTGGCTTTTGAGCCTGCAGAAGGAATGTGCTTCATGTTATCAAATTTTTCTCTACAATTGTGAGGGCTAGAAATGTCTCTCTTTCTTAAAAAAAAAAAAAAAAAGGAAGCAGAGAGTCTTATGCAAAATCATAAGTACAGCTGCTGGTCTTTAGAAACACTCAAAAATTGTGAGACTTAAGATGAAGTCATGAGAGCTGATAATACTGGTATTACCACAATATATATGATAAATACAAATATTTGCTGTTTTGGCAGTGGTCAGGTAAAACATCATGAAAACAGACATTTAAAATATTTTTGCTTGGCGGGAAAGGTCATTAGGAGGGTGTGATGGGGTAGTATGCCCCATTAAGAGTAATGGGACATAGCTATCAGCCCACCCCTTGTCACCTGGCATGGTCCTTTGAGACTTTTTTGGGGAGGAGTAGATGTATGCCTAAGAAATAAGAGGTATTGGACCTAAGAAATAAGAGGTATTGGAAAAGAGGAAGCGGTCCTGGAAACAAGCAGAGTTTGGGAGAACATCAGTTACTGTTTCTTCAAGGGACCATGTCCAGGCGCTTCACAGAGTGGGCAGGATATGGCTTCCCTCTCACCCAACTGACTGGGGATGAGCTGGGTGCCTCATAACAGGGCAGGCACCAAAAGTAGAAGGCTGAGCTGCTGAATCCTCTGAGGACAAACTGGGGCCAGCTGAAGGACAAGTTGGCTAAGGCCCTACAGCTGGCCTAAGTTACAACACAGCTTCAAGGAGGAGAGCTGGGGACTCCAGTCTTAAGAAAGAGTGAGTGTTTAAAGTACAATGTCAGCTCCAGGAAGGCAATTTGGGGGGCAGGGCTCTTGAACAGCAACAAGAAAGCCAACCATAACTTGTACATGGACCCCAGAGTAGGTGTGAACTGGGGTGACTAACAGTGAGTTTCACTGTGTAAAAAGACTTGTTTTGAACCAGTCTAATCTGCATAATTCTTTGAAAGAACCCACAAGGGCACTGAGTGCAATGCATCTGTAGGGACATGAGGGACCACAAAGGGGTATGCTGTATGGCAGTTCCCCATGACAGAGAGCTGCAACTGCTGATACATCTAAGTATAGAGACAATGGGTAAAATCTGAACTCCAGTGAAGCCAATGGCAAAACTCCCATAGACTACAGCAGGGCCAGGATTTCATCTAGTGATATTAGAGAATCAGGTAGCCAGGTTTCTTCCCCACAAAAGACCAGGGTCTTGACCCTGCCTTTAGATCTGCGATGTATCAGAACGTCTCTATACATCATACAAGAAAGTGGCTTCAACATTCTCTTATGCAAGATATTGTTCACAAAAATTCTTCCAAAGATGTAAAATTAGATCTGTGGAGGTGAAAACTACAAGTATGGGACAGGCAACAGAGAAAATTGGAGGGAGTTACTTTCCTAATCCAGTTGGTGAAATCAAGGCATCCTTAATTTGCATTTTAGCCCTGTTCTTTATGGTTAACCTGTCTCGTCCTCCCCGTTGTAAAAAAATATACAATTTTATATCACTGTATATACAGTAATTGGTTACTATAGCCTCATTTCTTCCTCCAGAGAAATGGAAGGG